>NC_058498.1:16980625-17585312 GCF_020382885.2 Scatophagus argus | reverse complement strand
TCTGCAAAGGCCCAGTGAGCGCATGCACCGTCTGACCCTGAAGCCTGAAGCGCACGCACTCGCAGACGCACACACACACACATTATCCACGTTATCCTGGCTTGTCAACGCTTTACTTTACCAAGAAAGTCACAGTCTTTAGCTCTGGACACAAACCTTAGTGAGAAATAAGTCACAGCAGGAGCGTCACGTTTCGTTTGGATGGGTGAGACAGCGGTGGTGACACTTGCAGTGTTTGGTCAACACTTTTTGTGAGTTGTCTTTGTGTATTGTCTTGTGTAAAATTTGTTTCCAGTCTTCTATTGTTGGAGGCAATTTTGGGTCTGGTTTCAGATTTGTCCGCCATACCACATGATTTTGATGTGAATAACAGTTAGGTGTCATCCACACTGCTGCAGTGCTGCCTGCTGTTGCAGTGTGAGTTCAGTTTATCAGCGTAATGCAGCAGCCACACCAGGTACGGCTTCACTGTTTGAATTCACTATATAAGCAACACACGACTGAAGGAAAAGCATGAAAGGTAATATTTCACAGCAGCAGCGAGACAGTGGTGCAGAAACATGTTTAGAGTTAACTAAATGCATTATTGTTTCAGTAGTTTCACTGAGGGAAACCGATAACAATAACTTCAGCCTTTAATTAATATGGGCATCACATTTCTGTGAAAATGTGATTGAAATTTAGAGACATCTTTGCGAATAAAATCCACACGTGTTTACCATGTTTTTGAAACATTGTGAGGCCATTGTGCTGTGAATGACTCATGGAAAGAAAACCATCGATGCAGAACCCTCAATACTCTAGAAATGCCCTACTTATTTTCCCTTCTCATTCATGCATACAGTTCACTGCAGCAAGAAAAACATCCAGTTTGAGTTACATTATCGAGTATCATCACAACTGATAAATCCCACTGAAATCGTCTCATCTGTTGAAGCCTTTAGTTGTCTCTGCATGTGCATTGTTGTCACAGTGAGGTCCCCTGTGATTAGACAGAAGCTCCCAGGGTATGTCAGAGAGCAGGGCTACTGTGGCTTGGTTCCTGCTGTGCATCTCCGCTCACTTTTTTCCAGCATCTCGCCTCTGGGAAGGTGTCTGACAAAGGTGCCATTTTTCCCCATAGAAGCTTGAGACGCAGGGGCAAGTGTGCAGTTATTGCACGCACACAATCATTCCGCTTTACATTTGCATCTTGTGATAGCGCTTTTGGGATCAGCTGGCTGCATGATGAGTGTTAAAAATAAAAGCTCTGCTTTCACTGATTTTTTTTTTTATCAATGATGAGAGTTGGCCTTAAAGATGAGAGGACACGGTCTGTAGGTGTGTGCTCATTGACAGACCTCACAGGCAGTTGTCGTACGGGAAAACATCCAGAATTAGCTGATGTGTGAGGCACAGACAGGCTTTTCCTGCCTGTTTCGGCCTTTAGGCCTTCGAGAAACCTACTAAACCACATGCAGGACCATAGCTAACCATGCACCGTTTGGCTGGAGGTGTAGCTATATTTACCCAGCTGGTCATGTGTTTTAACAGGGCTGACTGTGTGGGTGATAGTTGTCATTTGGTTATATGTGAGAGGAGAGGAACTTTTTGTAAAGCCCTGAGATAAAGATCTCTCTGCCCTGTTTAGAACATATGTCCCACTTCCCTCTCTTCTCACCATTGACTTGCCTTGACATGAGGTTTACACAGTCTCACTTCTGGTCCAAAAAAGAAAAGCAGATTTACTTGACCTGAGTTAATTTCTAGGTGTAAGTCAAGTTGTTAGTTAGACCAGTGCCAGTTTTGTGATCCCTTTGCGCATAGCAAGAACTGTGTGTCGTGACAAGGCGATGGCAGAGACGGGTTGTTTTGCAGCTGTCAGTGTTGAGGTGTGTCTTGTCTCTGCAGTATATTCAGCACAGCAGATATCACAGGACTTTATAAGGTAATAACGAGGGCAAAGAGGTGGATTTCTCCAGAAATGCCCCAGATGCCTGTGTGCCAAGCTTACGTTGAGGGACAGCGGGCACTTTAGGGGTCGTGGGAACGCAGGCGCCATATCCGCTCAGGCACCATCAGGAGGGACAGGGAACTAAATATAGAGAAGTCCAATACATGTCCAGTATTTAGGGGGAAAACCAGTGAAAACTCCTCTGGGCTTTGGAGAAGCACTGTATGGTCAGGTCAGAGTCAGACCGCCGCTTAATGAAATCGCACAACGTAAAGTGGAGTTAACTTGCATATAGAGTACATTTATGCAGGCATTTTATTTAGTGCTCTTGTCTCCCATAATGCAAAGAGTGAAAATGATCCTTTGATTCTGCTTTTTTCCTCAGCGTCCAGTTCTATATGGTCCTGCAGTCGCAGGGAAAGTACAGGGGGTTTTCTAGACCGAGAGAAACAGAAAGACAGCGAGTGTGATTTTCAAAAATGGACGTTCTCAAGGCAACCACAATCCATCCATGCCTTTGCCTCCTGCCCCTCCAAATCATGCTTTTTTTCCCTGACCTGGCTGTGCATGAGAGAGGAGTGGGTGGCTTTTAGCTTCGGCCATCTTTTAAAAACACACCGTTTTCTCTCTACTGTTTGGTTTTAGCTATTGCTTGATGAACCTTTAAAAGGAGCTATCGACTGTATTTTTAACCCTGTCTCTCGGGGCTGTGCGGTGAAGTCGAGCACTGGCCCGGGGGTAACCCAGACTGTGGGGGTGTCAGACTGTGTGGACTGCTGGCCCGGCGAGGACCGCTCTAACTTTAGACCGCATCGCCTCATGGTGGTAAAAATAAACACCCTGCCCTTACCAGAGGGGAAGGGACGTCTCTTAAACCAAATGGATAGCATTTCCCACTCGAATTATATTAATGTGAAGAGACGCATTGAATATTTCTAAAGTTGTTATAGTAAAATGTGTATACAAAAGAATACGCCTCTGTGACCACTGTGTGCAAATGTGACTTTGACCTTCAAGAAACATTTTTCACATTTTTCTTGAATTAGAGAAGTAAAGAATACACCCACATTTAATCTGACATTTATGTGTTGATGGTCACTTCAGCAGGGTGACTGCAGATACCGCAAACATATTGTATTCTGACACTATAACGTTGTTTCTTTTACAGGTCTTTTACAGACTGTCAGACAGCAGAAAAAATGGGAAGAAAGAAAATACAAATTTCTCGTATTCTGGATCAGAGGAATAGACAGGTGGGCCAATAAGCAATTCTAAATGCATGTATGTAAACAATTAGAATGAAAACTTTAACCTGTTTTTCTACAGGTTTGCCCGAGTGACATTTACAGTGCAGTACGTAGGCATGAGTAGAGACTGCAGGAGATGCACAGAAAAATGTACAAAAATTGTCACATCACGTGTAGTTGAGCTGAGAGACTGAGAGCAATGTGATAGTTTTACTGGTTCAAATATAAAAAGAAGTTTTGTGCATTGTGCAGCAGGGACATAGCTTCCGGGACTCATGTGTGTCTGCATGATTTCTTAATGCCACAAGATTTTAGAGGAAATATCACATCATGATATTTTAAATGATACGAGACAGTAGTGGGCTCACAGTTTTACATCTTACAGTAACTCGCTTGTGTATGGAGGGTTGCGCAGGCGCCAAATGGGTGCGAACGCAAAATTAAGAGACTGTAAAACCTTACGAAAGCTTTTGGAACTTTATATTGACCAAAAGAAGCAAAAAAAAAATGTATTGATGAATGATGAATGTTCAGTGCAGGCTGGTAACATGTTGTTCACCTGGTGGTGATGTTGCTTATGTTATTGTGTGAAAAAACACATCAAATACACAGGGCGCAGACAACCAGGAAAACAAATTAAACTGTGCTCAGACTGCTGCCATTTGTTTCTCATATCTGATTGTGAGGACTGAGTGTTTTTTGGTGATAAGGTTTGTTTTTTGGAGGTTTTTCTTATCTGCTCTGAGGGTCTGAGGATAGACAGTGTTGTAGGCTGTACAGATTGTAAAGCCTTCTGGGACAAACTTGTGATTTTAAGCTGTATAAACACTCTTGACTGTCAGCACTGGTTGGATTTGTGTGTTTTGCTCTTTCATTTAAAAACGCAATTACTTTTTACCGGTATTATTTTTAAACAGAAGCAATCATTAATCTTATAACACACAAAGTATATACATGTTTTACTTTTAATTTAAAATTTAAAATTTAATTTAATTGTATATTAGAACAATTATGTGGCAACTTTTTTTTCTTTTTTTTCCTGCTGGGTCAATTTAATCCCTCATTCATTCCTGCAGAAATATTCAAGTTAACACCAGAAACTAAAATCTAAACCTAAAAATTTAAGATGAATATATTATATAATCAGTTACAAGTCAAGTCGGGGTGTTTCTTTGCACTGTAGGTGACTTTCACCAAGCGAAAGTTTGGCCTGATGAAGAAGGCCTACGAGCTGAGTGTGCTGTGTGACTGTGAGATCGCCCTCATCATCTTCAACAGCACCAACCGTCTGTTCCAGTACGCCAGCACAGACATGGACAAAGTGCTTCTCAAGTACACAGAGTACAGCGAGCCACACGAGAGTCGTACCAACACGGACATACTGGAGGTACTGACCAAGCTGCTTTTATAGGAAATGACAGTCAAGGATCATTTTAGTAAATTATTTCAGGTTGCAAACTTTCACAAAAAAAATGATACTGAGTCTTTGATCCTTCATATGTCACTCTCGCTTTGTCTAAATCTTCGTGCTTTCATTTTGGATATTTTTCCACATGATCTGTCTGCTCTGTATCAGACTCTGCGTAGGAAGGGCCTCGGCCTTGAAGGCTCAGAGCTCGACAGTGAGGAGAGCATGCAGGTGGCCACTGATAAATATCCTCTCGGCGAGGGCATGGATCTCTCTGTGGCTCGCCCGCGCTTCTATGTCAGTCCACACACACACGCACACACACACACACACACAGAGCTGACCTGAGGTTGACCTGTGTTTTATAGTGAATTCCTCGAATTCTCGGAATTTTATTGAAATGAGACTGCTCAAAATGGATGGATTTTATTCTCCAGGGTCCGTCGCTCCTCTCTCCGGAGGCCCAGTTCCTGGTATCTGCAGGCTGTGAGAACGGCTTCCCCAACTTCTCCGGGTCCAGCGTGGCATCCCACAGACCTTTGGGCTTTAAATCTCTGAGCTCCAGACCCGGCTCTGCCAGCCCAGCTACACCACACGCACATGCTGCATTCATGTCTCCACACTCTGGTAAGCAGACCTGTCGACTGGTCATCCTGCACAAAACATCGCTACAACCATTTTAATCATAAGGTAAAAGATTTGCAGGATGATATGTGACTGTTTTCATAAAAAACATGTCAATTCAAGACCAACAGATGAGGGCCAGAAGGAACATGGATGCCGCATATTTCATAGTACATACTAGTAATGAAGATATCGTTACAATGTATATGTGCGTAATAATAGATACTTTATTTGATAATTGCAGCCTGAAATGGCACTTTTTATGAACTTAATTGATGTACTAATGCATTATTATAATGTATTATCTATTATTATCAATTTCAAACAATATATATACACACACAATTTATGTATATATATGAATTTGTTATATACATTAGAATCCATTAAATGCTCTTGTAGTCTTTTCCTAAATGCTTGCTGTAAATTCAAACACAACCTTCTGTGCAGCTGGCTGTGAACTCACAGGAAGTGTGTGTGTACGTGCATGTGTGTGCGGGCTAATTCACACTTGCAGACAGTGTGTTTTGTGAAACTGGCCCTCCACCAGTGTAACAGCGGCTGTAACCAGCCCTGTGGTTTCTGTACAGAATGTATCGCACCTGCTGGTCATGTCAGCCTCTCCTACAGTTTTTAACTATTTGGACACACCATGATGTCACTATCAGTCACTGTGTTTTTAAATCAATTATGATTGTTTTTCTAATAAGTGACAGTGGCCAGTTCACATTGGGTCCTGTCAGGTTGGTTGGTACTTGCAACGACAGCTACCCATAGGAAAGATCAGATACTAATTGAAAGGTTAAACTAAAAGAAGAAGTTACTTTTTTTTATCACACTTGCAGTCAGAAACAGACGGAGGTGATGAATGTATCACAGAGAATATATGATTCCTCTGTGACTGAAACATGCGCACATCTCCTTTCACTTCCTGCTCCTTTCTTTCGCTGTGTAGGTATCAGCTACCCTGTGTTCTCCCATGGCAGCCTGAATCGAGCTCTGGACATGAAAAGCCCTCCTCCTCTGAACCTGGGCAGTTCAGAGAATCAGCGAGGAGATGCTGCTAATCAGGGCATGGGGGTCACACGTGCTAACCACAGCTCTGCTGTAAGTAGCTGTTAATATCTAGTGTGATCGACGTGAAAAGCTGTCAGTGAATCTGAAACACGCTGTGGGTTTTACATGCTTCCAAGACTGAACTGATCAATGTTAATTGTTCTGCAAACTTACACAAGCTGTTTCACAGTTTTTCCGCCTCACACAGATAAAATATTCATGTTTCATGCAGCTTATATGCAATGTTGCCACAGTGCATTACACAGTCTGATTATTTATCTTTCCCTGGTCAGCAGAGGGGTGTCTTGTACCAGGGCTTGCACAGCAGCAGCTCCATGGTAGCCATGGGCAAGGCAGGGCTGCCGGGTCACAGTCTGGGAGGCTATGGCCTCCCGTCTCCTGGAGCCTCTGGTACGTCTGCTGTGTATCACCTGTTCTGTGATAAATTAGTGTGGATAGAATACACTAAATGTAAATCTCCAAGAAAAGGCAGATGAAATGTGCTTTAAATGAATAGGGCAATGCTTTGGGAAATACTCTTACTTGCCCTCTTGCTGAGAGCTACAGATTAAAGGAGGAGTACAGCTTTTGTCAACAAGTGGTTAATTTCGCTTAGCACAAAGTCTGGCTCTGTCCAAAGGAAACAAAGGTGCTATTTTTTGCCACGTGCTATGACGTGCTGTGTGTGAAAATATCAAAGTGACATCAAGATTACAGAAAGTTAGTCCGAGAAATAGTCCCAAACGTTATGCCCAGTTGTATGGATTGAACAAACAAGAAATAACGTGTTACTTTGTCAGTTATAGAGCCAAGCTAGCTGTTTCCCCTGTTTCCAGTCTTCGTGCTAAGCTAAGCTAATTGGCTGCCGCCTCTATAGTGGCTTCATGCTACAGTATAGACACGAGAGTCCTCTCATCTAACTCTCAGCAAGAGAGAAAATAAGTGTATTTCCCAAAAATGTCAAATTGTCCCCTTACAGTGAAGTTAATATATCCTGCTATTCACAGATTCTGGTTTATTAAATTCCTCTATTGCCTGTTGTTTCTCATCTTTTAATTTGCATCCACATCATTTCTTTCTTTTCAGAGTACAGTCAACCTGGTTTTTATCATTCAGTAAGTCTACATCGAGGAGCAGGGAACCCCTGGCAGCCAGCGCAGTCACCTCAAGAGCCACATGGGCCCCATATAAGCCCAGGGTGAGGATATAATACATAACATGGTGCCTTCCATGGCAGAACATTGAACTCACACTCTGTTCTTTATTACAATGATTGACCGGCAACGATTTTCACTCACTCCTGCTGTCCGTCATTTTGTCAATCAGATCTTCATCAGATACAAAACAGAACTAACAACCATGACATTTTATATACAGAGCTCCAAATGATGACAGTCAGCTGTCCCAAGCCAGCCATACAGTATGTGTGGCCTTGGAATACAATGAAGTTATCACTGACAGCAGGTGGCAACAACTAGAATGCAAAACAATGTGATTAACAGCCAGACAGGACAACAAACAAATGGAAAGAAAGGAAAAAAAAAAATACAATGAATCAATAAGACCATATAATCAAAACAAATGTGTAGAAATGAATTGAGTAAAAAAGAGAAAGATAAAAGAACAGAAAAGAAAAATAAAAGAAAATACAAATGGTAAAATAGATCAAATAAAATTGCGTTTAAAAAAAAATTTAATATACAAAGTAAAAATTTTAAAAAGTGAACTTGCAGGTCGTTTTCTCTATAAACTGACTCACACATTCAGTATGTTCTCAGGTTCTGTCTGTTTCCTCTGCTGGCTTTATTTCATTGATTATACCTATTAGAATCATATTGTTATCAAGCTGATGTACTTGAGGCGTCAATGCAGAACTGATGATTTCCAAATTTCTTTTGTCTTTCCTCTTGTTGTTTATAGGATGTCCAGTGGAGGGTGCTCCTTCCCCTCCCAGTCTTGCTCCCCTCCACATCTGCCCTCCCTCAACCTCAGCATCAAATCAGAGCGCAGCTCTCCTGAGCACATGTCCTCACCCACCTCCCCCCCTCTACACCACCTCAGGCAGCACTCTCCAATGAGCAAGCCCGATTCGGCTCGCCGTACCCCTCCGGAAGGCCATCCAGCCAATGACACGAAGGAGTTTACCAAGGCCAGCTACCCGCAGGATGAAGAGGAAGGGGGGCAGCAGCTCAGGCAGTTAGAGATAAGTGATGGGTGGCAGAGATAGCTGGCTGCTGCAGTCTAACACCATCTACCATTCGGTCAGTTATCTTCCATCAAAACCAGTCCTCTCTCTCTCTCTCACACACACACACACACACACACACAAACACACAGATTAAACACAGAAGATACCGAAATGGAGTCAATTTGTCCCCATCATCCCAGAGAGGAACTCCTGTCTTTGTCTCCTCACACAGAGCTGGTCTCTCATGGGCGATGGAGTATTTTCTCTGCATCACTTGATTGAACCCATGAGGAGACAGATGCTGAGACATTTGCTTTTTGTTTGGTTAGGTTTAGTTTTCTGTGTTGAGCTAATGTGAGGCAAAATACAGTCTGAAATGTGTTGGTTTTGTTCTGTGACTTAGGTGAAGTTAGTCCAGCAGCCCCTTGGGACCAGCTGAATTTCTCCTCTCCAAAACTGCAAGACTGCCTTAGCTTGTAGCCCAAACTCTGTGACATTGTCTCTCACGTAGAATCAGTTAGATGTCACCCATCACTGGAGCCTTGGCCTTTTCTGAAATACACTAGGACATTTTAAAGAAGTTCACATTCTTGCAAAACTGTTTTCAAATGTTTTGTGCAGTATGTGTGTCACTGATTGTTCCTTCAGTGCATGCTGCTTGTGGAAAAAAAATCCCTTCATAATGATGATGAAATCCACAGTCTGCACAAATGCAGTTCAAAATTTAGCTAAATCAGCAGTCCGAATTAATCAAATCAAGTTGGTATCTTTAAAATGTAGTCTTTTTTGTACAAAATTTTACCTTAATGTTTGCCCACACAGTGCTTCATTGCTGAGCTGAGTGTATTTGTGAAGCACAACCTCATACAGAAGCAACACAAGGAGGGAGTTTCATACTAAAAATACTTTCACTTTGCTAAATCTCATGTTGATTTGTCTGACTCAAGACTGCTGAAGTCACGTATTAGCTCCAGATGACCTTTGTACACAGAACAAGGACATTGGGATCACATTCATTGGACATGTGATTATTGTTTGAAGACAAACTTGAAAAAATGTGAATTTATCCTTTAAAATTCTGGGCTTCAGTTTGTCTCAGGGACTTGGCTTATGGTTTCTTCGGGAAAACGGCTTATTTCTATGTTTGTTTCTTTTTGTTGTGTTATTCCTGCAGATAACGTTAGTTTCATCTATTTAATTTAATCCAACAGTACCAAATGTTATGATGGCCCTCTGTGTTGCGGTCAAATACTGCAACAGTCAAAGATATCACATGTTTGTCTGTTTTGGGTCTAATTTAATTGAAGTAATATAAAAAAAATGGTCAGTTATTTTTTTCCTGATAGATCATTTACTAACTGCATACTGTAGACATTATTAAGCTTTCCCTCGTTGCCTTATGATATTATGACATATGAGACACTGTAATGAGTGAGTCTAAATATTCATAGAATTCTTCATAAAAAACCCCCATATTACATTTTTTTATTGAAGAATGTTTGGATTTCATTGTATGTGTTAATGTACCTGTTCTGCACTGTATTTTTGTGCACTGGACTTTTGTGTGTTTTAGATTTGCATATTCATCTTTAGTTCTGCCAATGAAAAAATACACTTGGGTTTGAATGAATTTCCCCTCATTGTCCACAAGGGGTCGTCTTATGTCTCAAAATGTTTATTTGGGACCATGTAGAGCAGGGAAGACGGTCCCAGACTATTGGTGATTAATTATTATCTAATGAATCTGTATGACAACACACAAGTTCATTGGTTCACCCTGAAGGCATTTAACAAATACATGGTGACAAGTGAGCTGACTGGTGGAGGTCTTCAAGTTCAAGTGCTGCTGTGGAAATGGCTGTTTCTTCTTCTTCTTTTTTCTTTTAAATGCAGTTATGTGGATTAATATCAGCATGAAAAAACAAATTTTCAGTATTCTGATGTTTTGGGTTGAGTTTTTATAATTTTGCTGAACGCTTCACTAATAGAACAGATATTTTATGATTTTATTTGACATTTGTTGTGATTCCTTTTAAATAAAACCGGTTTGATTTGTACATTTTGCCTTGGTCTGCTCTTTTTCTTCTACAAAGGACATTTAGCTTATTATCTTTCTTTTGAGAGAAATGTGACTCTGCTGCCACTGTTTTTTCATGTACATTCAATCTGAAGACAGATAAAATGCTGTCCACTGAGCAGCTATCATGCTTTCATGTGTCCATTTATTTAGTTGTATTCACCTCTGTTCCATCTTTTGAACACACACACTCCCTCATTATCATGTCTGGCGCCTGTCAGGCAGCTCACCACGCAGCCACCAAACGAAAGGAACAAGAATGGACCACTTAAAAGCCTAGAGACCTTCATGTCTTTAAAAAAAACACATTCAGCACACAAAAGGCTCATTTCCACAGCTGCTTGTCCCACACTAACTATGTCTGAACGTTTTCTCATGCAACCTCTATGGAGCATTTCATCTAAAAGCAGAGTTGAGCCCCGGTCCATCTCTGTCATCTCTCCTCCCTAAATGAAAAGAGACTCTCACTGGGGTCACGTCTGGTCTGCTCCCCAGAGACCAGGCCAGCCCAGTCTGTAGGGCATGTCTGGGTCCTGCAAGCACACACACTCACACACCCTGGTTTCTATAGCCACCACAGCCTGCCACGGTTGTCCGACATGGCCTGCTACAGTCCACAGATCAGGCTGGTGGGGGCCTGAGGCCTCAGCGCAGATGCACATAATTAATGTGATTATATAGCTATGTCAACCTTGTCAACTCGCAGTTCACTGGGCCCACAGACTGGCTCAGAGAGGAACACAGCTCCACTGATGCTAGGTGAGAATGATGCTCATGAATGTACAAGTTACAAAAGATCAAAGCACCCCTCAGCCATAATATCTAACATATAACCCTGATAGTTTTCCCCATCCCAATGCTAAATCTCAAACAGCTGCAAATATATAGTCAGATGTCAGATTGTCAGTTGAACTCACTCAAATTGCATCCTTTTGGCTTTGTGATCGTTGATATCCTACAGCTCTGAAGCCCTGGTACATGCTTCAAAGCCAGCGAGGTTGCCGTCTCTCCCTGAACTGGAGAATCTTTGTGGCTTCTGATTGGACGTGGAAGTCAAATGATATCACCAATAAATCACGTCAGCTTTCAGACAAAGAGCCTGTCCAGTCGCACTCTGGTGAAAGGTCACGATCCTTAACGGTTGTTAAACGACTAGCGTGTAAAATTCGAATGTTTGAATAATGTCAGAAAGCTCGTAAATCAAGTTTGAATGTTTCTAGGCTGCACTGACAAATGGAGAGCATTTGGAAGATTTGGATCATTTCCAGAAAATGTAACAGCTCCAAAAGTCGAGAATCCAGTCTTCCCAGACTCTTGAGGGCATCGGGTTCACAGTGATTATCAGTGATTAAAGAATGATCTTCTCAGGAGGTTGGGGGTCAGAGATCAGGACCCAGCACAGCGGCGAGACACTCCATTGTCATGCATGATGTCTTTTGTCATATTTTTTTTTTTTTTTAAGGAAACGTATTGTTGGCAGCATCTCCCACGCTCCTGCAGGGGAAAACAGAGTTAAGTGGGACCAGCAAACTGACATGAGACTGAAAATAATAAATGTTTTATTAAGTCACACAAACAAAAACATACAGGTTAAAGCTAAACGTTTGCACAACATGCGTTCAAAAAATCTCAAAAAGCAACATTTTCATATGAACTTCACAGTATCGTGATTTCAGAGCATTCAATTCAAACACACTCTCTAAAATGCCTACACCAAAAATCAAAAATTTCCAGAAACAAAACACAAAAATGCAGCATCTGTATCATTGTTATTAGAGGCAATGTATCATAAATAAATAAATAAAATCCACTGAGGCAAAACTGACCCCAAGTAGGCTTTGATTAATCTTAGACATACATGAATGATGGGAAAAATACTGAAAGGTCATGTAGCTAATTAAGTGGCTGCAACTAAAAATGTTGTCAGCGAGTAGTGTTTGAACATACAAACAGAAATATGTTTGGAGTGTTAATTTTTATCTACAGATCACCAGATTCTACTCATCCTAAATACACGCGATCAGGGGAGAAAAGGAATTTTAAAAGCTTCCAGGCACTTAAGGAATTCTGAAGGAAATTCTTTAGATAAAAGCAACAGCGTTTCAGTTATTGGCTAACACACATCCACAACCAGAGTTCTGATTTACCTTCAACTGCGTTTAAATCAACGGATGGGATAGTTCAGATCCCTACTACTTATTTGCAATCAAAACATTACAGCAGAAAAACATTTTTTAAAAAACAAACAAACAAAACAAACAAAACAAAACAAAAAACATTTAGCACTCTTGAAATCGGTTCCTTAAAGGGCACACAGAGTCCCTCACAAAAATAAAATTTACACAGTGATTAAGCACTAATACGTATCCTGGTACCAACTAAACATCTTATATGCAGCATTTAACAATGTTCTATTAAGAACAATAGCATAGATATATGGGAAAAGTTGCAGAAAATGCTCAGCTGAAGTAGCTGGAAGGTGACCAGGGGCCTGTACCATGAAGCGACATTAGCAGGTTAGCTGGATATCTTTGGATATACCTCGTTTCCCAGTATCACGAAGCTGGCTCACTTTTAACCAGGGTATCACTGCTGGAACCGTGGTTACACGCCCAACCTGCTCCTGAGCGGGTAAATTTCATTAAACAACCCGAACACTGAGGATCACTGGGTCGTCATTTCAAAAGGATCCTGACACGGACAAAAAAAGTATTGAATCGTTTTGCTTTTGACGAGCCATAATGTTCATCCATGTGTCCATTCTGGGTTTGAACAGGTCAGATACACCTTATCATCTCCTCCAGATGATTTATTGACAGCTCTATTTTGTACCACCACCGACTGCTTACTCCTCTCACTAAGGGCCGCATGTGAGCAACAATCGCTGCAGTCTGGAGTACGGCAGTCACATTAATGTTGATGTATTCTTTTGTTGACATTTTCCACTGCTGCAGTTTTGGAAACGCTCCAGTCCACAAATGCAAGAAAAACATATGTCCACCCAGGCATACTTAGCAGTGCTTACTAGTGAGGCTTTCCTTTTCTTCTTCTGTTAAAGCAGATGTGATAAGGGCAGATAAATGTATCACTCATGTCACTAGAGTGAGCACAGTGAAAATGTCAAACATATTTAAACAGTCTTCTTTATAGACTTATTTGGACGACTTGGAACTTATGCCTCCTCTTTCTAGTCTTCTTATCTTACTCTACTTGTGTGATTATACATATTTATCATCTTTTGCAACCATAATAACCTAATTTCCGTTTGGGTAGCACTATGTCATACAAAGTACTTCGCTCATTGTTCCTTTGCTGCTGCATGGAATCAAAAACTCTGCCTGTATCACGTGAACCCACCTGTTGCTGGATCAGTGAATCCTGAGTTAATTGAGCCAGTTAATCACGAGCTTCGTCATATCTGTAAGTAAGGACCGCCAATGTTCCACTCAGTGAAGCCAGACCAAGATGAACTTGCTTCATTATACAGGCCCCAGTTCTCTCTATTCACCTGCATTATACCAGTAGCCTGCTGGTACAAAAAGTTGTAAGAGCAACAAGGCGGCCAATATTGCAACAGGCAGTGCCCATCATCCGTCTACTCTCAACAAACCAATAACAAGGTGCATTCTGTCTGTAGTTGTGTGTTTTAAATGAAATGTCCCTTTTGCCGTCTGCAGCTTTCCTTTGTGACAGCATAGCAACAGCTGAGGGCTGGACTTGCACTGCAGGTAGAGCTGAATGGCACTTCTCAGTTAGTTCTGCATAAGGTACTGGTGGAAGTAGATTCCAAACAAAGAACTGATGACCTGACAGGCAGCCACCCACCACGTGAGGAAGGCAAAGAAACCTCGGAAGAACACTGGAGTTAGGACAGACCGCAGTGCAGTAAAGGTCTCTGAAAGGCGTGCTACTGTGGCCTGTATGTCCTCCTCCATATCCTCCACCCCCTCTTCATCTTCATCGAGACCACCGTGCAGCACAGGTGCTGCGGTGGGCATCACCAGGGCTGGTGTCACCCCAGGGGTGTCCTCTGCACCAGCCCCCCAGGAAAAGTCCCCTACAAGATCGACAGAAATAAGTCATTACATAAAACAGCAGCAACAATTAATCAACTGATCGATCAAAAGCTCTGACAACTGATGAATCGTTTAGGTGATCAAGCTAAAATGTCAAACATTTGCAGGTTCCAGATTCTTAAAGGGTGACTTAAACTCTACACCACTTTTTTCTGTTGAAAATCAACCTAAATAGGTATTTAGCAGGTTTACTGATTGATTTATATCCAAATCTTGACATTTTAGTGGGAAGTATTTGAGTTTTCCCTTTTGTGTTTTAAATATGCATAGCAACTGCCCTCTACAGGCTGAAACCCAGCTATTACAAGTGAACTCTGCGAGTTGCTGAGCTGGAGGCAGGTGACGTTTTGGAGGCACCTTACGTCACCACCCACAAATACCCCCCCCCCCCACCCCCACGGATTACGTGGATTTAATATTGTGACTGACTTGTTTCATCATAATGTTATCATAGATACTTTGTGTGTTTTTGAGAGTTGTTTGATTTAGCATCAGTTGGTTTTAGTATTCATTAGCTAGTGGCAAGAAGTGTCAATGCTGTTGCTTTCTCGGCTGCAAAAACACCACCGGAATTAATTACCTACCAAGTGCCTTGAGTGCCAGTGTGGAGAACAGGATCAGAAAAATAGGAACCAAATACTGGAGTGTAACTACAGTCAGGTAGCAAAAGATACGCGTGACCTGAAAAACAGCACATTTTTCTCAGTTTACAAGTGAAGTTAGGGAGCTGTCACATTTTATTGCCAGTTTTCCTTATGTTCTGAGCTAATTCACTGTTCAAATAGCTGACCTTTCTCTGAATATCAATCGCAGCAATACGTCCCGCTTCCTTCTTCATCTGCTCCACCCACTTCTGAGCCAGATTGAGGTAGGCCTGCATGTGGTAACGAGTCAATGCTAGCCGCAGCACACACAATGCCACGATGATCCACAGGCGCATGCTGTCGAACATTGCACTGGACACTCTGCAGATGTAAGATTATAAGAGTATCAGAAAAGTCAGGGCTGGTCAAGTGCCAGTTGCATTACTGGCTGCTGTTTCTGTCTTGAGAAGTGACAGATCGATTGTAGTGAATAAAATAAACAAATACATATGTGCACTCACATTGTGATAGAGGTCTTTCCCATAGGTGCATTGGCCAGGAAGTCCCTTGCAATGGGTTTTACCCACAGAACCAACACAATGACTGGAGAAAGGAAACTCATATGCAGCAGAATCCTGCAGGAAACATTAGGGCCATCTGAGAGAGCTAAACAATGCCAATGTAATGTTTGGAATAAGGGGTGAATTGCGTGTTGCAGTATTTGGTGCATCAGTTCTTACTGGATGAGTGGGCGGTCTGTGTTCATCTGTACAGCATCTAGATGAGTCTGAGCAAGTCGCAGGCCAGGGAAAGCCAGGAGTGAACCGATGTAAGCACAGACAGCAGCCAGACCGAGCTTCACTGTCAGCTTGGTCACAGGGATTCTGAAGGGAGTCAGAACAACCAAAGGTTATGCCGCATCTAGCACAGTAATTTACCAACTTAAGTTTGTTACCAGCTTAACTATGGCGGTGTCTCTTAATGCATTATGCAAAGTCAATCAATATCAAGTTTACACAACTTCTTCCTTTGACAGCAAAAAGGTATTTCAGCTATAATATAACTTGTTTTTGGAGAAACAGATACTCACGACCAATCAGCATAGCCCTGCTGTTTAGCAAAAATTTCCAAATTGTCAAAGAGACTGGAAAAGCCTGACTCCAAGCCAAACTCCAGGTAGTCCTCTTTGACCACCAGCACCAGCATGGCCACAAGTAGAGACAAGAAGCCAAAGGCAAGGCAGACTGAGCGCTCACCACCCTCTTCAGAGCGGAAGTAGTGGCTCATGAGAGTGTGAAGAGTTTTTCTGAGGGTGGAAGGTTAAATGAAAACAAGCACACATCATGATAATAACATGCTACAATGTTGCATCATGTTTGTTAATTAATCATGAAAATAGAGACTGCTGCTGCGGAAAAGAATCATTATCTTTTGAAGGATCAGTCAGTATTGATGTTTAACAAACTTTCTGTTACAACATAAAGTGCCTGTATAGTTGAAGGATACAGGCCAAAGAGAACAGTCAGGACGCACCAGATGGCTCCGATATTGACCTCTTTTCTGGCATCTACAACACTGTAGTAACACTCAGTGAACAAGAAGACACCTGTTGCGTAGACTGCAAAATCTACCAGCCACTGGTACTCCAGGAAAAAACGCAGCACTGAAAGTAGAAGTAAGAAAAAAACATTAGTGAGCTTGGAAGATTCTTTTGTTCTCCATTTGTTAATCTAAACTACAATCCATACATTGTCTTCAAACAAAATGTAAGTACTGAAAACATATTTGGGTCAGCTGTAAGTTAACAGCTGAACCTGACCAGTGTTTGTACTTGCACAGCATAACTACAGTGTAGATAAAGAAATGTTTGTTTTACCAAGGGCATCAATGGCATTGACTGGAGCTTTCTCCAGGTGAAGGTTGATGTCCCTGGGCACAGTGAGAGGCTTGGTCTCCCCATTCTGTCTTCTAGATATCAAACAGAGATAAAAATAAAACAACAGCAAACAACTACAAAAAATGTCTTCTCCTATTGAGTTACAAGAAAAAAAAAAAAACACCAGCTTGTCTGGAGTAGCAATTTCTTGCTCAGAAGCAAAGCTCAGAAGCAAAATGTAAAATTCTGTAGCTTCATTTCAAAGAGTGCAGAGATCTATAAATTTGTTTCCAGGTAATTTCGTCCTCCAGGCAGCATGACATTGACGTGACTCTTTTTTGCTGGATCATACCCTCCCCCAACTCCCACCTGTCTCTCCGGTTGGGTTTGGGCATCTGCTTTCCAGCCAGTGCACACAGCTCTCCTTCTGAAGGGTGTTTGAACCGGTACAAACTGGAAAGAAAGACAGGCACATGTATGTAATGCAGCATATTATGCGTACAATATGCAACCTGATTGTAAGTGTGAGAATACCTGCCATTGCAGAGAAGCCACCGTGCAAATGAGCAATGTGGAGCCATCCTCTGCATAATGCTGGCAGCCAGCAAGCTGACCACCAGCTGAATTCCCATCAGCGCCTGTGACAGCAAACACACACACACACACGGACGGACACGTTCCAGTAGGGACATACATTAGAGACAGTCAGGGAGCAGGGGTGCCTTGTCTACAACTGTGACAGTCAGTTAAGGCAGTAATTCAAGCTGACTCAACATGCAAGACCCAAGGAAGTTTCAGGAACACACTGCTACGTTAAAGACGAATTCAAATATAACAGAATACCGTAAATGTCAAGTCACATACCTTGCTAAAAAGCTATATTCAAGGTTCAAAAACCTTAAATACACGATGAGTTGAAAGCCCCAACAAAATGAATGAAACTTAGCAAATGGCTATCACGCTAAATTTAGCTAAACTTCCCCACCTGTCAGTGTTGCAGCAAGAGTAAGCTAGCTAGCTAGCTAGCCAGCTAGTTAGCATTAGCATCCTATATCTCATGGTCAGCATACGAGCAAAATGGGCTCGTTAGTTATTTTTACAGCAGGCAACTAAGACTGGTAACTGTACTGCAATGCACTGAAAACTGAATTAACTTACCATCTCCTCTCTCGAAAACTGAAGTTAAAACCAGAAGAGCTGCCGGCGGACCTTCTTCACATGCAGGAAAGTCTTGACAGCTGAACCAACTGATATGTGAAACCGCTGAATGTCCCGGATGTGGTAGTGGGGTCGCCATAAATGGGAGTCGCACGCTGCCTTCAAGTGCTACTCAAAAATTTGGAAATTCGAAAGTTTTCTGTCTCCAACGCACAACTAATGCTCCTTCCACATAGAGATTACAAGTGAAGTACATTGGCATCACTGCTGAAGTACTGTGCTCATGTTTGAATTACTGACATTTTATTTGGCTGTTTCATACATTTATTCGACTGTTGGCGTTATTAATTAGGCTGCTTTTCTAATTGTCCTATTTATGTTGAAATAGGTTCCTGGGTTATTCACACCTTAACATGAGATGTAAACCGCTGCAATAAGCATAAATTCATCAAATTTTCAATTATTAAAGAGACAGATAACTATTTCAATAATATTTTTTACGTCCTCAGGAGGAATAATCATCATCCTGAACACTTTAACATTTCCACAGTTGATGAAGGCATCACGGCGCCACGGCGGAACAGTGGCTTCATCGGCTCACTGCGCCCGAAAAAATATGAAAATGTTATTAAAATACATAGTCTATAAATATTGAGCAGACAAATGTTTTTAGTGAGGACGTATAAGGCACTTTCAAATAAAGAAAACATGGGAAATTATATGAATTTGCGGCCTATTAAGGTATTCAGTACAGCAGTTTTAATTTCAACAACATGCTCACACTCCGCATCTGTAATTGAAATGTAAAACTGCATCTATCTTAGTCTTCGCTGTCTTCTTGTTCTTCCTCAATACCCCTGAACACCCCTGTGAGATCCTCCTATTGATAATCTCCATGTTTCATGCCACCACCATCTTGTATCTTAACATTTGATTGGATGGAAACAAACATTATGCAAATTGTGAAGCTTAAAGTCTCAGTTATGCTCCTCAGCTTACTCTCTACTTTGGCATTAAAACACACCAGGGACGAGGAAGGGGAACAGGACACACATTTTGATGTAATCATGAACTAAAGTATTATTTTCTCATTTGGATGGATAAGAATGAGGACAAACTACCACCACTGTTATCTTCAAACCTGCAGACAAAGTTTATTATGTATTATGTTACATGATCTCTGAGACTATAACCATGAGGCATTTGGAGAACACTGTGGTACAAGGAGAACAGGTTTGGGAGCACTGATGCACCCTCCATGTGTGGTATGCTTGGTCACTCAGATGAGAATCATTGTCCACACACACACACACACACACACACACACACACTGGCCTGTACATGCATTATAATGTAGGCTCATCCTCTGTAAGGCGGAGGCCTGTATGCCTCCAACAGTGTAGTGTTTCCAACAGCATGCCCTCTAAAAGATCTTTTTCCAAAACCATTCACCACATTCAAATCTGTGTTTAGCATGTGTGTTCGTGTTATTTGGGTGGTCTGCTGAAGTTGATTGAATTCCCACTTTCTGCTAATTGGTGGCTCCCCTTCTGCTGAAGATGTGTCTGATCCTTTGCCCTGTGAATTTGCGCACGAGAGCATGACATTTCAATGAGAACTGTGAATTTGATCAAATAGAGCTTTGTGCAGTGAAGCAGTAGCATCTCTGGTGGGCATATATGCACCACCGGGCAGGCATCTGTAAACATAAATCACATAAAATTAGTTGTTCAGCTCCCTATCAACCTCTGTGTGGTTGTTTGATCTTTACAATTCTTGTCAATGAAACTCCAGCCTACGCCCTCAGGCAAATTAGTCATGTGAGATTCTGAGCGAGGGGAAACACAGAAATCACATTTTAATTAGGATTTCACTTGTTCATACCTTTAAAGAAATAAATGTACTTGTTTGTCCATGTCACTCTTGAAGATAAACTGGATTGATGTGATTTATATGTCCCGTTTGCATCTGATTAGCACATCACAGAGCAGTATGTGTTCTTTTACTCATTGCCATAACATCATCCTCACAGCATCTGAAATGGGCTTTTTTAATACAAAAATATTCCATCGATTTCCACCTGCAAAAATATACAGAAAGCTAAGTCAGCTCTGCTGTGTATTTGCCCAACATCTTCGACATTAAAGTGTCCATCGCACTGTGAGAAGAAATGTCTCTGCCTGGGTGGAAAAACACTTCCATAATCATCATCTTTGACACAAATGCTAATCCCTCTGCTATGTTAGCCATCTGTGGCTGAAGTGGTGGGGCAGAAATTACTGGGGAAAATGGACACAAATAAAATGCTAATTCACCAATGGCTACAAGTGGCTCCCTTCACTCTGCTCAACTCAGGGGGCCTCTCGGTTCCCACACCACTTTCCTGCATCTCTCCCAGGGAGCTGCTGGGATACCGGCGGCAGCTTCTGAGCCCGCAGCAGGGATGCAGCCCTCCCATTGGCTTGTCTTTGTTTGCCCTCATGCATGGCATTCATCGTCTGATTTGAATATATGCAAATGTTGCAGTGGTGCCCCGTCAAAGGAAACTCCCACCACCACCACCACTGTGTGCCCACCCCCGTCTCCCTTCATTTTCCCCGCTCTTTTCCTTTTTGTCTCTTTCCTAACTGCTGCCTCCTCTGCAGTGTGAGGGGGATAGCTGTGGGAACCAGATCTGCTTTGTCACAGGGATTTATTTAGAAGAGGAGTGAGACCCATCACATAAGCAGGCATAGAGTATATCTCAAGGAAAGATTTTCTGTGAAGGTGATTCAGTGGTAACAAACAGTCAAACCAAATCATGTTGGTAGGTGTCAGATATGACGGTGCCAGACACACACGTCACACACGTCTTTTTGTCATTCTGATCAAACATGCAGCTTGTGTCATGTGGCAAGCAAATGCATTACAGGTCTTCAGTAACAATAAGAGGCTGATATAGTGTGTATATTGTTGATTTAGTTTCTACAGTAAGAAAAGCCCCCAGATTTTGAAAGCTTACTTTAAGAAAGGCCCTTTTCACATCAGATGTGATGATTTCTCCTAAAAGCAGCAGCTCTAGTAATAACTTTAACTATAGCTGTGGTCTGGATGTTGAGTTGCCATGTGCAGTGTAGGATTCTTCAGCTGAAGCAACTAAATGGACTTCAGCTGTCATCCATGGCCATTTACTTATGTGCGCAGAATTCTTCACCTAATTGTGAGATTCTGAAATCCATCTTATTTGATGTTACAGTTGCATTACAGTAACAGTGCAGTACAACTGAGGCTGGGGATGTCTGAAATAAGATGCATTCCATATAAACAAAACATGCATTTTAATGAAGCCTGCAAGTAGGTTTCATATCTGCATAATGACACAATGACTGTATCTGGCTTCAGATTCAAGCAGGAAAGAATTAGCTCGGCCTGACTCTGCTGTCATGTGTTAAGCCGTTGCTTTGGCTTGTCCTCACACGGATTCTGGATTTGGACGACACGAATCATTGCACACGTATACTGTAATTTCACAAATGTATTCTGCTAATTCGGTTTCAATTAGTGTTCAAATAGTGTTTGTGCCCGCGATAATCCCGTGGATGATCCAGCAGCCAGCATGCACAGATGTACATGCACACACAAAGACATACACAAATGTAATGTTGCACATGCAGGGGGCTTTATTTGAGATCAGCTCTTTTTTTTCTCTCCCTGGCAAATGAAAATATGTTTGCACAAACGTCCAATTACAGTCAATGAGTAAAATATGAGATATTTTTCTGACACTCACTTGCAGCTCCCGTCACACACATTCTCACTCGTTTATCTCCTCCTTTATGGTAAATATATTTGTAGGAAGTGTACGGATTTTTACCTGGACCCACCTCATCATCCACATGGTGCATGAAAAGAAGACGATCTCTACAAACTACTAAACTACCACTACTGAATTTCCAAATCACTCTCAGCTGGATAAAAATCATTTTTAAAATGTTAAAACGTATACATACATTAATGTATTCATGTATTTATTAACAGTCGACGGTGGTGATCTGCTTTTGCTCGTTTTGTGGCGCACAATCTCAAACACAAGTGAAACTGCGTGTAATTTTATCATTTCCTCTCGACATGGGTTTGAAGAAAACCACCTTGTTTGTGAACTTGCCTTGTTGATAACTGATAAATTGAGACTTTTGTAATGGGCACGCTGTAGCGCATTCCAAGAGCTTCACTTCTTTAAGCTAAATGCATTTGCAGGCCTCCCACCTCCCCCAGTGAATTTGCTCTGTGCGTCGCCGTGTTTTGAATGACAATCGTGCGCACTGGCGCTGCGCTTGAACTTGACCGGCACAACTGCCTGGGAAAAGAGGCGCGACTTTGGCCCTTTGCTCCTCTCCTTTATTGAGTGGAGCCTGTTAAGACTGATGTCAGCGCTCATTTGCATAAACTTCAGCCTGTTCCCAATTAAACCAGCAAAGCAGCAAGAACACCGGTCTGTTTTCACATGGCGAGGAATGAACCAACATCTCTCCTTCACTCTGGCCATCAGAGGAAGCTGCTGCACTGTAAGTTACTCTTTACCGTTAGTGTTCAGTGTTTTTAAAATTGTTACATTATGTTATATCATTACATGTCATATATTTAGTTTTTTTTAAAAAAAACCTTTAATTTGTAAGTTTCCCAGTTTTGGTTCATCTGTTTTGAATATGCTGGACTTAATATAAAGACAAATTTAGCAAATTTCTTTCATCTGTCTGTGATGCTTGTTGAGTTATGATGGACTCATGAATCCTGCAGTTTGTCTCTTGCTTCTGCTTTTAGATCTGTAGATATGTTAGAAATGTACTGCATGGCCCAGCATCTCTTATGAGTGTGGAGGCGTCTGATTTTATTCCAGGTTTACCCGATTCCTTACAGTGAGCTGCTGGTGCCCTGAGAGCCTTTGCATGAGGCCAACTGAGCCTGTCTGCAGAGTGTCTCTACAGTACAGTGTACTTTACCTACTGTGTGGTGTGTAGTGGTGTCAGCGTAATGCAGCAGGCTGTAAGGGCTTCTTTGTGGTTACTGGCAGCATTAGATTCTCCTTGCTCACCTGTTTGGGAATCTGACTATTCCTTTTTCTCCAAATTAGGTATTCAATAGCAAAATGACAATTGTGGTATAATAATGTATAATGTGGTAACATTTGTTGTAATATTTGTATTTGTTGCTGTTTTTGTAAACAGCTTGGAGTCCATTTTTTATTCTCAAAGAAAAACACTGCCGTATGTGTGAGGCAGCATGCTGTGACCAAGATAATAGAACTTCCCTTAAACATATCACCAAATCTGTAATGTTGCCCCAGTAGCATTAAAAAAATAGAACGAAACTGAAACAGTTTTAGAAGAGCTTTGAGAGTTTTAGTGAAGACGCTTGCTGTTGCTGCTCTTGATTTGCAGTTCAAATCATGGGTGGTGAAGGACAAAAATACACCACTTTGAAATTTTTAGTTCTCACAAATAATTTCCTCCAGACACAGTGATAACATGCCACAAGATATAGTAACAGTTTAGCTGAACAAGGTAGAACTGTGGAGTTTTACTAATAACTCACAATTCTGACCAATATTTATTTGGATTTTAGCGTGTAAAATCCTTTAGCTTATTAGTAGAAGCAACCTCCCTCATTAGAAAACAATAACTTACAATGAGCTTCTATCGGGTGCTAATTTGGGGGCATGACAGAGGGAAGGACAAATATCTGCTCCCTGTTGGTTTTCATGTGTGACCTCTGACACCTTCATGTCCCCGTGTCAGGTCGGGGCCCTTTGAAGAATGGCCATTACAATTCCCAGAAGTGGCCACTTGAATCGGTCAGTTATTGACAATTGAACCCAGCAGGCCTCAGTGTGGTCATGCATGATGACATAACAGTCATACAAATCTGACAGAAATGAATAAATTTAAAGGGAATGTGGAATTAGTCTGAACTGAGAATTTGGATTTGATATTTTTCTAGCTGGGTGTATGTGTGGGGCTGCAGTGTCATTTAATATATTCAAATACATATGAAAGAACGTGAATTATGTGTGAAGCAAATTTTATTAAGTGAAATTCAGGTTACATGTCAGATAAACAAAAGTGGGGTTTTTTTTTATTATTTTTATTTAGGATTTTGAAAGCTGAAGAAAATTTTGAAGTTAATTTTTCTCAAATAAAAGGCAATTTTTTGAGTGCCAATTAAGGCCACAGCAAACATCATTCCTGTGAATGAATAAATAAATACATTAATTACTTCATTAAATAAATACAGAAATAAATATTTTGAAGTTCTTAGAAATGGAGAGGAACAGTCCTAATTTAGCTTTACACAAATATAGGGAAAAGTCAAACAACATAAAAGACGCAATTCAGACACAAAGTTGCTCGTTCACTAAACATCCATTTGTGCTGAATGAGCTTTACCGCGTAGCATATATACGTTTTATAAAGGCAAAAATATTCGTTAGATTCTCCTTATATATTCCTGCCATATTCTGTGCAGAATTAGAGTCTAATTTCCGCTGAAGTTTAAAGACAGAGTTGTCTGTTCCTGTAAAAATAAACTCTTCCTACTTCTAACTAACCGTTCGGCTGTGCCTGGCCATCAGCCAACATCTATGCGTTGTCTTTTTATTGTTTTATCCACTATCCAGAAATGTACAATTATATAACTATTATTAGGCCGAATAAACCAAAATTATATTTAGATTGGAATGCACATTTTTTGAAGTACCTAGAAACAAACTAAAGCATTTATTGAAGATATGATTCGCAAAATCCTAAATTATTTCAACCTGATTTCGGGTTGAAAAAATGCAACCAAAAATCTTTGTGAATCATTTATGCAGTTTTTGTGTTTGTAGGGAATTTATTCAGCATCTAATTCCGTATTTGTCATTACTTCTCAGCAAAAAAACAAACAAACAAACAAAAAAAAAACACTTTCATGCTGGAGCCACAAACACAGACAAATAAAAGAAACAATAATTATTTCTCCGTTGTTTTGCATGAGGCCAGATCATGTCGTAATGTAACTGTACAGCTGTGAGAGAGAAAACCACTGATGGTGGCCTTTTGTTGTAATGATGATTGCGGTCTGTTGGATTACACTGTTGTGCACTCTGATGAGTTTAGTCCTTCAGGTTCATTATAACTTCATTATTTCAAGGTGATTCACGTGTTGTCAGCAAAGTTGTGCGATTAATGACTGATTTCTTCTGCATCATCACAGGCCTACCGGGTTGTTCAGCGACACCATCCACTTCTGTACGGACCTTACTAAAGATTAAATATTCATCTTTATACAATTCCGTAGTGATATACTTATTCGCGTTTTAGCATTTTCATATTTCATCAACATTTCTTTTTCGGTTTGAATAAATTTAGAAAATGTCAAAAACACGAATCCGCCTCCTCCGTCAGTGACATGACCATTTAATCATCACAGCTTTACACTTTTATTATATCCTTCTGCGTGAGTCTGGGGGTTGTGTTTCTGTTATACTGCTGTGAGGAGCTTACATTTTAGAGACTTTTCAGTACGTTGAGGATTTAGGCCAGTCAAGCCTCAAACAGGCCGGAGCGCTAGTGCTGCTTTTCAGCCAATAGGTGCCGCTGTTCAGCTCGAATCGTCTTGAGATTCACTGGGGTGTCCACTACTGCCTGCCTGTTTGTTAGTTTGCGCCCAGCTTACAGGGGACACGAAATATGTTGTCCCATCATACGTTTCGCGTAATGTTGCCTAAGCTACATCTTACATGTGGAAACTGTATGAACGTGGGGGTTTTAGAAGGTTCGTATCGGCTGCTGTTCATGATATTTTACCAAAGCGGTGGGTCTTCACTTGAGAACGAACGTAAAGCAGGACTGAATATCATCATTCAGATCTTTCAAATCCCGTCACACATTTGAGGCTTCAGTCTTAATGTTCAAATTCCGCTAAGAAGGAAAATATATCCTTAATATGAGATTGTGTGTCTTATATTGTATTGAAATAATTTTAATATTAATAATAATGATGATGTGCTTAGTGTAATAGTGTAAATTATTCGCGTCTCATTTGTATTTGCCACTTTTCGTTTTCTACAATGCACGCATCAGCTTTGGGGTTTACAAGTCATAATGACTGTAGTTCCTACAAATCCTGCAAATTAAAACACACACACACACACACACACACACACACACACACACACACACACACACACACACACACACACGCACGCACTAGGCCTGCACACAGTAATTTGTTTATTCAGAAATTCCAAATGCCTTTTAGAATGTGTCTATTTCTTCTCAAAAATAATTACAGCAAATTAAAGCTTGGCCTTTAAATGCAGCAGCGGCGGCGGTGGCGTCGATAGGAAAAGTATAACACAAATCAGTCTTGCCGAGACCCCGCGAACATCCTCTGTCGTGGTTCCCACACACAGGCGCTTGTTTAGAATAAACTATCCCGGCGCCTGACGTCAGCACGCAAACATTACGTTCTTTTCAAAGGCTGCTTTTGTTGCGTTGACTCTCCTCTGTCTCCATCACCATACAATATGTGGTTCTGCTTTACAAAGCCTTAGCTCAGTAATTTTTACTACCCTCATGACTGACATTGGGCACACGAGCGTCCACCGTGCGCTCGGTTACGCACAGAGAGGAAGGGGACGTCGCAGCACGTACAGCAACGTGACTCCCAGGAGCTCCGGGGGAACATCTGCTTCTCCTGGCGCTGCTGAGGCTGCGGCAACAGCATCACACACTCTGCTGCTGCGTGCTGCTCTTTGATCGTCCCCATCTCTCACAAATGCTTCCTCTTTTGCACCCTTTCCCCCCGCAGCCTTGCCTGAAACCTCTGGAAACTACAACGTCCTGGTTAATGGCTCGTTCTGGCTCGCTCTTCTCGTTGAATCAGGTGCTTCAGTCAATCAAGGTGCATGTTTGGAGATCTCTGTTCAGTGGAGATTCTCCTCTTGCCGGCTTCTGCCCAAACCTGACTCTACCCATCAGGACTTGACTGTGCCGCTGGCTGTCAAGGGGACAGGGGGGGAGGATGAAGTGTGTTGGGGAATGAGGAGTGTGCCTTCTGTGGCACATTAGTGATAGCACCCTCTGCTAAACAGCATGCTGCTGCGATGTGCTTTGACATCACTCGGCGTCGAGCTAAAGCTTTTTGATGCGTTCTTTCCCTACACCCGACAAAATCCAAATTTTGGGTCTGCTGCATCCCCCTCCCTAAAGAGTCCTCAGAGGTGGCTTCCTCCACCGACGTGCAGCCTCAGAGGCTGCGGCTACAGAGGCTGCACGTCGCTCCTCAAGTCTATGAAATGCTGCCAAAAACAGATGCTGGCTGCAACTGAAGAAGGAGACGCGCCGATCAAACAGAACAATGGACACCAGCTCACAATGGTCAGTGCATAGGCTGAGGGGTGCGAAGTGTGTTTGAGGTTCGGTACACGTCGTCCATAGCAGCCGGCGTTAGTGTGTGTGTGCGTGTGTGTGTGTGTGGGGGAGAGAGAGAGAGAGAGAGAGAGAGAGAGAGAGAGAGAGGAGGGGACCCGCGACGTAGCAGCTCCGCTCACACTGTCATCCGACGCTGATGAGGAGATGTTGGGATGCGGGAGCGGATGCTGGCCGCAGTATCGTCGCGGCCTCTGTGCGAGGTGAAAGAAGCCCTGTTGTTGTTTTTTTGTTTTTTTTAACATCACTTTTCTGTGGGTTGGATCATCAAGTCATTTTTTAGGTTTACTCTCAGTCAGTGAAGGCTCATAACGTTCGGGTTCCTCCCTGGACTCCTGGCTTTTAGTTTGGGTTCACTCCAGAGGTGATGGCAGAAACTCGCCTTAATATACAGAATGGACTTGAACCAGGGATGCGGGATTTATTCAAAGTTGATGGCATGTAAGTATGATTTTTGAATGTTTTATTTGGTGATTTATTATTTTTAACCTTTAGGTTAAGAGGAATGAGGATACCTGGCATTTTGATATTAATAATAATAATAATTTATGAGTGGAAATAGTAAAATAAATAATTAGAAAAGCAGAGTAAAATAACAATACATTGTTTCTATAAGGGTGACATTCTAGTTTAAGTGAAACAGAGGACTGCTCTCTCACACGCAGCGGAGGCTTGAGTGGCAGCGGGCTGGTCCATCCCATATTAGCGGGAGCATCCATTGAGCGGTGCTGAGGCGGGCTGAGTGGCCCCAGACCTGGCGTTTATAAAGCAAACAGTTGTGTGATTGTTAGCAGAGCCTGGGAAAATGTCCCCTTGGCTGGGAGGTGGAGGGACTTGACGCCAGAGCCTCTTGTTAAGAAGACTTGTGTGCTCCCAGACAGCATTGTGATGCTAATGAGCACCAGCACGTTGTTGAACTTGATGTTGACTTTTTTCTTTCTTTCTTAGGGCGATTTTTTCCCCTTCTGTCTCTCTCCTTTCTTTCTTCTTCTTCTTCTTCTTTTTTTTTGGTGGCTTGTTTGTGGGAAAACCTTCTCCGCGGCTACTGTGTGAAATTAATTAATCAGGCCTTTGCAGCTTACTACAACAGAGAGCCCTCAAATTCTTGGAAACATACGGAGTTACTTTTACTTTTTTTTTGCTGTTGTAGTTGGCGTTAAAGTTTTATTTTTCCAGTCCTGTTCTAAAGCGAGAGATAACATACATTTTCATGGATGAGATTATTTTTTTTTTCTCAAACCCAAATTAACACGTATGTCTAATGAGTGCATATTTTAAAAGCTGGTAGTTTGTATTATACATGATGGAAACAGTCATATATTTGAATATAAATATATCTAAATATCTGAAATAAAATACAGAATCTTGTAACAGTTTTAAAAATATTTTTTCTTTCTTTCCGGTTCAGTGCAACAGGTGCAGGCCTACTGTAAACCGAGCTGTCAGTCAGTCCCTGGTCTCCTCATTTCGACTGTTTCTCACACACATGAAACCGAACATACAACACTGATGCTGTATTCAGTCAAAAGCGAGATTTAAGTTAAATTGACTTCAGCACACAGTTTCGCTATAAACACAATAACTCGTGTCAACATAAAAACCAATATCGGATGTAAAGCTTATCTGATGTAAATTTAATATTTAAATATGAGGATTTTAGATTTAAATCATGCTTCTTTGCCTCGTTAATATCCCAGTTATACCAAAAAGAAAACAATATTGTACTTGCTTTAGCTTCTTGAAGTCTTTTAGATCATCGTGTTATTCATTTCATTATTTCACCGAGTAACAGTTAAAAACTTTCACTGTAAACTCTGTTTCATGTTGTGTAACCCCTCGATCAGAAAAGAAAAAAATGTTTTTCTACGTTCATACGATGACTCGGATTTAATTGGGAATGTATTTCATCGCAGTGTATTACATCCCAACAGTTTTAGATTTGTCTGAATCAAGGCAAACTATTTGAGTTTGCGATTCCAAACCAGCGCCACGAATTCAGTTAATTCGTTTCAGCACCAAGGACAGAGACTGTAGAGCTGACCTGCAGTCACAAGTGTTAACACAGATAAGCACTTATTTAAGTCTTATTTTTGTCACCTCTTGTGCTCTTTCGTCCTTTTAGATTTTTTTTTAATTTTAAGTTTAGCTTAAACAAAAACAATAGATAAAGAAAAAAACTGCAGAATCATTCTGATATACACACCGTAAATACGACGTGTTTAATGAACGGAATAAAGCCGAATAAACAATATGGCGGGTAACTTAATTACTGTCTGACTGACTGTGATTTTAGTTTACGTGTCTAGGACAAATATTATGAAAGAAGCACACAGTGAACACGAAATGAACAAACTGCAACCGAACAGAGTAGAAACGCGTTAGTGAGCGTGAGGTGTTCAGCTCGTCTTCACTGCACACCTGGCTGTACGCTACGTCTGACAGGACGTGACGCAGTCAGGGGGCGTGTCCAGATAGGAGGCAGACAGAGTCAATCAGTGTTAACGTACAGCAGCACAATCATGCAAAGGCAGAGCAGAGCACGGACACACACACACACACACACACACACACACACACACACAGAAACACTTGGGCAACTTTTCACCTTAAATTCTAGCGATCCACTATTCTACTTACTTAATTTAAACACATTTTTATTTTTTTTAAAAAAATAAATAGGCTATTTCTGCTTCAGCAAATCACAAACATAAAAAATACCAATGCCATAAGCTATTTACAGGAGTTATGACAAGAAATGAAAGTTGTACTAATTTGAAACAAATTTCTATCTCAGATGTTTAGTTTCTCAGACATGAAGATTTAATTACTAAGCTATGGAATCGTTGAGAATGGGCTTCTTATTCTGAAAAGATGAAAATTATTTCCTGTGTATCTGCTTACAGCCTACAGCTTGAGAAAGCCTCCTAAAATCTCTTCAACTCCTCCCTGAAATATTTCATCAGCACAGGAGACTTTATTTGCAAGCCTACGGAAAACTGTCAGAGCTGATTAAAATTCAAATGAGAACATTACTGTAGGTCACACACAAACTGTACTGACTTTAACTACAGAAAACACATGAGAAACTAGTTATTACTTATTTGAAATTGAACATTGCGCTAACTATAATTTTAAATGAAATGCATAATTGTATAAAATAGCTCTGTTTAACTCGTAAAATCACAAGCATACGATAACACATTATATGCTTCTATTCCTCTAGTGATGTTGAGCGGTAATGTCACGATAATGTCATCCTTTTAATTTTCTTGATAAGGCTCTTGGATAACCATCTCCCTGAAATTATATTTAAAACACAAATAGGTAGCATGCGGTAGACTCATTTTAGGCATGGAGGGAAATGTATAAATAATAATAATAAAGCTATTCTTTTTCTTGCAAAAAAATAGAGATAGATTTTTATTTAAAAAAGTGTACATTATAGGACTAACCTTCACCTTTTGCCACTGCATTATTCTGTCCTGCAACCTGCAGGTTGTTACCTGGTTCAGTGAGTCTCTGCTCCCTCACTGTGTCTTGATGGGGACTAACTTTCTGTCCTTATTTGCACAGACAGGGTGTGGCTGAAAGACGGATAGTTTATCGTCCAAAAATCTTGTCTGATTGTATTTCTCCAAGGCCTGTTTCCAGTCAGCTGACTCTTGTTGCACACTGTTGCACTCTGTGCCTCCGTTTAGGACAAAGCCGGTCAGTGTATGGCTTTGAATGCTGTGTTTGCCGCACCGTTTTGGTGCTGACTGAATTTGAATTATGGTACATGCGTTAATTGGATCTTCCATATACAGGCATATGACATCATTCCTCACTTTGTTAGGGCCAAGATCCCCATCACCACCACCAAATATAGAAGCGGTGGCTGTTTATGGTTTCTGATGTTTGTTAGCTTGTTAGAAGCTTGTATCATGAATGAATGTCGGCGCGTTTTTTGCACATCTCTCGAGTGGTTATTCATTTTCTACCGTCTGTTTTCTCCGCGTGCCCGTTATGTCCGCCCCGTGTCTCTCGTGCTCACCCATGTGTGTGCCAATGAGCACGCCTAATTCTGCGCTCTCCAGCAGTCTGACCCGGAGGCCCTCGGGCGGCCCTCCCGCCTCCTGCGCCCCACATCTGACACTCTGATGGCCGAGGCGCTTTCTCCTCACTATCATTTTCTCCTGCTCGGTCTTTGCTTCAGTGTTTCTGACAGTTCGGAGTGGACGTTAAGTCCTCCAAGGATGCACATGCATACACCGATGGTGGTGCTGTGCGTGAGATGGGCTTTGTCCTCGCATATGTGCCGGCATCCCACATGGATGAAGACGGCTGGAGAGAGCCGGGGAGAGAGGCTCCAGTCCCGGACTGAGTGGAGGACAATATCTCGGCCGTGACAACGATTTGTGGATTTTAATAGTTTTTGTCGTTTTTAATAACAAAGCACGCGTGGCTGTCCGATTATGGAAACTGTTCTTTCAAATAGCCAGAATATGTGAGTATTCTGTATATTTATTCTCAGTTCAAGGTTATTTTATAGAAAGTGTCGTTTCAGCAACATTTAAGAGCATTTTAATGAAGGAAGAATACAGTGACGTTAAATAATCGGCTGTTGTTTGTCTATAATATCAAATGCATCCCACAATGGCAACCTCCTCACAGAATTACTTACTTTTGGCAACAGATGTTTTAGAAAGATGCCAAATGATTTCATCCTGACGTTTGTCCCAGTGTTTATCTGTGATCTGCATTTTTCTGCATTTAAAATTCTGACTTAAACGCCCAACGTCAGTGCTGTCTTGAAAATCCATATTTACGCAGTTTAATGACCATGTTTTTGGTGATTACAAAGAATTCTGAGAGCTCGTCAGGCTGTCACGAACTAATCTAAAGTACACAGTGACATCCATTGAGGCTGGACCTGTTCCACTAGATCATGTTGTTGACATTTAGCTGGAAGCCCCTCTACTATACGCTGTATGGGCCTTTGGTTGTTTGTCATGCTTTCAAACAATTCATGGATTAATTCACTCAACACGGAAACTATGCTCTGTGGTCTGAAATGGGTCGATGTGAGCTGGCATTTCGAACAACAATAAGCTGGTTGTTTGTGAGGGCCTGTTAGTGTGTTCTCGGTGGAAGTAATAGCGTCTCTCATCTCGCTTTGCAGGTTGGGTTAGCACGTAGGAGCTCAAAGTGGACCTGATGGTATTAGTACGTACATGTAAGCTGTATTAAGGTTATTGGTGGCATGGAGTCCAGTTTGGATGACAGGCGAATGTGTCATCGTCCTCCTGCAGCTGGATGACTTCACCCTGCAGATGCTCGCCAGGACTTGTGGGAAGAAGTTTAAGTCAACAGCAGTGAATCCACCGTCATCTGAAACCGTGTAGTATCGTTGCAGGAAGGAGCTACTTTTGTTTCGAATAATACACTTTGTAGCCTACTGTTGCTGATCATCTTCTGATGATACTGTAACATTTTTATTTTGCCCGCCCTCTTCATCATTGCAGTTCTGGGCTAATCTAAAGCAGTCTGAGGACGTGGTTTTTCTGTAAATGGCAGGGAGGCTTTACCTGTAAAGGCAATAATAAAATAGGATATTACCTATAACCGAAAGCTTCTGGCATGCGCGCAGATATGTGTGTATATTAGCGACTGATAGACAGACAGGGAGAGAGGGAGAGACAGAGAGGGAGAGAGAGGGAGAGAGAAAGGCGTGCGCATGCAGGCGGAATGCAATGGCTCCATGTGACCACAACACAAGCAGCTCCGGCGGCGGCGGCCCCTTTAAGAGACGTGGGTTAGTTTTTCTCTTTGGTTATCTAGCTGTATGAGTTTATGTAATATCATAAAGCTAGAGAACCGAATGTATAAACTAATTCTGCAGTCGTCACGGCGGAACGAGCCGGAACCGGGACCTACGAGGAGGGGTGGATGGATGCAGCCTGCACGGAGGATTGGAAGCCCGCGGCAGCGTTCGTGCATCGCACCGAGAAACGCCTCCCGCCTCCATGGACGCATGCCGGAGCACAGGAGAACGCCGCCCGGCCAGGAAAACGGATTCATAGCGCTAGATTTCTTTCAAGGGGGGATGCATGGAGTGACACTAGTTAGCATCCGGAGACAAGCTCCATTCATAGAGTCATGGTGATGATGATGAGGAGGAGGAAACGGAGGAGGAGGAGGGCGACTCGGCTTCTGACTGTTTCTCTTAACGGGACATAACTGCCTGTTAGTCACATGATACCGCCTTCTAATAGACATGCTTCACATGTTTTTCTGATGATTGTGTAGTTCGCTGGATGCTGAAAATCAGGAGGTGAGATGAACACGGGTTTGTAGCTGGGAAAGCGCCTGATTGGACGACTCGTGGGAGTCACGTGTTCCACCAGTAGCCCCCATGTCCCCTTGCTGCTGGCCCATCTATGAAGTGATATGGAAAGAGCTTCAACAATCAAAGCTAATGCACCTACAGAAAGCTCTTACAAAACGCATGTTGCTTTGTTCTCTGCGTACAAAGTTGATGTGTGGGAGATGTATTTTGTTCGCCATACTGTGCTAAGTGCTGGATGCAGTGAGAAATAATCCCATCATCAGGTCCATTCTCATGGCTGAGTATATTTGGTACTGAACAGCAGGCGCAGCAGAGATCTGTGTAGCAGGGCATCAGAGTCATGTGTCACGGGTTATGAAGTGCAGAAGAAGCTGATATTGTGATTCAGTAGGTGTTTGTCAAAGGGATCTCGTTATATCCCTGGATTTAGCTTGATTGATGCTCTTATTAACAGCAGCTTCAGGCCTCATGCATGTGGAACAGAGGACAAAATGATGGCTCCCAGGGCTGAGGAAGAGGCGACAGGCAGACAACATAGATAACCTTGTGTCTTTTTTGTGCTAGTTTGGCTACATTTTCACAGGTGTACTTTATTCGTATAGTTGACACAATAACATGTTACGTATTACGAGTTAGTTGCCACCATTATGACAGTTTCAGAATGACACATATCTGAAACTCTGTAACTGACTGGACACTTGGCCACATCAACACGTGCACACACGCCACATAACACCAACAAGTGTGTTTCCATTCCTGGTGTACAGTAAGAGGCCACACAGAGAATCTGGAAGCAGTACTGAGGGACAGGAAGGCAGGGTCAGCCAGGCTGTCCAGAGACTGGACTTATTTTCAGGCCTGTTTTACAATGCTGTTTGGGCTGCACATCATCTCTTCTTCCTCCACTCCATCCAAGTCAGAGAGGAGCTCCTGTCTGGTTCCTGGACTGCCTGAGTGATAGGTTGTACTCCGAAGCGGAGCCTGTTGAATTTTAAACAAGCCAATTCTGTGTTAGCTGCTAAAGCTGTAGCTGCTCTTTGTGGTGGCTCTGCTCTGCATGGTGCTGTGTGCGTGTGTGTGTGTGTGTGTAGCAGCATAAAGCCTGATGCTACTGTTAGCAGGACCCAGCTTACTGCGTCACAGACTGGGGCAGGTGGAGGTGGTGAGGAGGTTCACTGAAATATCTCTGCCTTTCTTGCTTTTTGTGGTGACATGCTGCTACACTGCTGCATGTGTTAATACACACAGTGCCTGGCAATGTGACTGTTTGTCACTGTTGTGTGCTATGGGAAACAATAGGTATTTTACTATTGCAATTACCATGATATTAATGATAATTTCAGGCTATCAGTATGAGCTGTGCAGTTATGCTTGTGGTAGTTTAATCGAGCGTGGCACAAATGAATGTTTTCATCAAAGAGACTGCAGGAGCCTCAGGAAACCCATGTCTCAATTGTAATGTGACAGGAACTAGTAAATGATCATGTCCCAATGAGACAATATTTTAATACACAGAATTAAAACTTGTATTTTTTTCAGCCATACAGTCTCGGCATTGGAAGTAAAACTTGAATTGTGTGCAGAATTTGCAAATCCACAGCCCTTCTGTTCTTTTCATGGTTAATTGCAATAAGCTTAAGCATTAATAATACGACATGTTTCCATATGTATTTGACAATGGTGGTGTGCGCTATGACTACGCCTCATGCCTTCCCAGCTTTCGCCCAGTCGCAGTAGAAATTAATGCATTGCTGAGGGGTAATAAATGGAGGATATGGGGAGAACCCTTTGAGATTGAAAGGCAGTCTGAGAGGCAGGCTAGACGTCGGTTTTCCCACATTAATATGTGTCTGTCTGGGCCCTCTCCACCATCAGGAGGAGGCCCTCAGCACCAGATGGAGCCCAGTCTAGTCTACGTCTAGTCCACCAACACCTGCCATAAGGCTGCATTAAACCTTCTATTGTCTCTCATAGTGATTTATCCACATTCATCCATATCTATTTGAAATTTTATTGTTTCACCAGCTCAAATTTATTCTGCGTGCTGTTGCGATAGAGAAATTAACATTTAAATAAAACAAACAAACAAAAAAATGCTTAGAGAGAATATGATTGAAAATGATGCAGAAGGAATGAGGTGAGAGGATAAAAGGGTAGGAGAAGAGGTGTGTTTATGCATGCATGTCGTGCATTTCTAACCAGCTTGTCATGTCTGCAGCCTTTCCTGCTGAAGCGTGGATATGTCAGTGTGCCCCCCATCTCTCCCTCTCTTTATCTTTCTTCTTCTCCCACTTGCTTTGTATTGATAACTTTGAATATTTTCATGTTGTACTTCGGGTTGTTGCATGAGGGCGAGTGGCACTTGCTGGAACAAAGCAGTTGTCCTATACACAGCAGAGCCATTGTTTTAGGCTTACAGCCCTGCTGCATTTCCGAGATGCCATCCTATAGATGTTATCTTGTTTGTGTCACACTTGGCCACTAAATTGCAGAGCTGTGTGTGAGTGCGTGTAGGTGTGTGTGCACACGTTTTTCGCCATTTGTACGTGTGCATCTCTGCATGTGTTTACGTGTGTGCACCCTGCACCCTCAGTGCCTCATTTCCCCTCTCTGCAGAGTACAATAAACATGACAGCATATTGTCAATTACAAAATAGGTCTTTTTTTCTTTTTTCTTTTTTTTTGTGCTATATGAGCTCGGGCTGCACAGACGTTTATTTTGCTCAATCGCAAGGCTGTGGTCAACATCGGGATGTGTGAACAATATTTTTGCAAAAGCTGCTTCTATAATTTCTGTGTTCATGTAGAAAATTGCAGAATATCTGCCTCAGAGTACTTCCTGGAAAGCATTTTCCAGTGGTTGTTTTCGTTTCATAATATTTTGAGAACTGGGTTGTTCTGTGAGCATCGTTTCTAGTAACGTCGATGAATTTTACTCAAAAAAACTGCTTTAGAAATTTTATTTAAGCTAAATACACTTGATTGTTATTGTCATAATAATTATTATTATTATTGTTGTTATTATTGTTATTATTATTATTATTATCATCATCATCATCATTACTATTATTACACTTTGATTCAGATCTAAAGCAATTTATGGTTCACAGTGTATCTGATCAAAATCCATATTCCAGCATTATCAATTTTCTATTATCATTTTACCTTGAATTGCATTGGCCTGTATAAACCTTTTCTCTGAACTTATGAATTCTGGGTTTGGTAGCCTAGCAACAGCCTCTGACCCATGCAAGTGAAAGAGAAAAAAAATTGAAAGGCTGACATGCAGGCTTTAAACCCGCAAAGGACATCAGGTTTCAGCGGATGTAATCTTCCAGCATTTTGTGTAATTGCTTGTGAAGTGTGTGTGTGTGTGTGTGTGTGTGTGTGTGTGTGTGTGTGTGTGTGTGTGTGTGTGTGTTGAAGAGACTGGTATTGTCATGTATTTACAACTTACAGTTGAAACAGAAAATATAAGAAACTTTCCACACACAAACCTATGTAATATATAACCTAAAACTAATCATTTTGTGTTTTTTTTTTTTGTAATTTTCCAGTGTCACAAAATGCTCTTCATTATCCAATCAGGATACACGAATGTGTCGATAATCTGTTTGGTGTTTCCCTTTTTCCCATTACAGTTTAAATTATAAATTTTAATTTTTGTCATCTAGTTTTCTTTACAGGCCCAAAGCTATTTCTGTATCAGTAGAAGCCAAGATAATATGAGGAAGTGACTACCAAAGTATCTGTTTTTCACTTTCTATTTTACAGACAAAACCTGACAAATTTATAATTTTTTCTTTAAGTCGTAATATCTAAAATCTTTTTTGCATAATGTCAGCTAATATAATGACATAAATTATACTAGAATTTAAAGGCAAGAGTTTTTCTTTAAATCGATGCAACATACCCTGAAATGTGGCCAAAACATTTCTTTTTTGCACTTCAAGAATGTTGTGTCAAAGAGAATAAACCACACAGAGGAGTCGGGTTATGACCTGCTGCAGGAGTGGACTCTTTCTCTCTCTCAACTTTACCTTCTGTGTTTTTGCAGGAATCTGTGGAGTGCAGGCAGAGGCCCAGTCCACACACACACACACACACACACACACACAATGTGCAGGCCTGCGTCTGAACCTGCAGGTCATCAGGTCAGCAGAGACAACACACCACCTCCAGCTCTGAGGATCAGAAGTCGCAGACCGGCTCAGAACGAGGCTTCATCTCTCCAAAGTTACAGGTGAGACTTCATAATAATCTTCCACTGTGCGCTGTCACTCATTTGTAAACGCACTTGAACTTGAACTCTTTACACACTGGCATCCTTTCATGTAATTACACTTGAAGCCTGTTTGTTTTGAAGCCTGTATAGTGGCACAGCGTTATTGCAAATGTGCAAGTGAAAAGTCCTGATTTCATCCTAATTTATCTCCTGACAAAAGAACGGCGAGGTGGACATGCCTCTCGTTCTTTACGTGCGCACTTCCTCGATCGCCCTCTCACTCGCCCCTCGCCCCGTGCTTTATAACGTCTGATCCAATTTGTTAGATTCTTCGGTTTTTGGCAGATAAGACGCAGGGTGGCCACTTGTGTAATCTATATTTTAATTCCTTTGTCCATGCTTTTTATCCCTTTAAGTGTACATAGGGGGGCTTGGCCTGGTGTGTGCGCAAGGTGTTCTCATGTGGAAAGACTGCCAGGGTGGCTAAGTCCCTCACGCCTCTAATTCTCTCCCTCCCCCTCCCCTCTGCTCTCTGTCCAGGCCTTGTATCCCCGTCCACACACACACACACACACACAGAATCATCTCTGTTTTTGGTTTCTCTTTAATTTTCTCTAATTTCACATTTGGGGAAAATGTCCCAAGATGCACCTTAATAACTCTGTGAATGCACCTGCTTTTCTCCAACTATATTTATATTTGTGTCTCAACTCTTTCATGCTGTGAAGTGGCACCATTATTGTTTTAGCCAAATTCCCTGCCTGATTATTGTAAAGGCACAGGATTCTTACATATTAACCAACTGCGTACGTGTTGTCGTAAACTAGTTTCCACGGACTTTTGGCCCCGGCTGTCAGCCTTAAACCTCACAAGCGGCAGGTTTTTATAACGGCGTATAAATGCTGGAGATGATGGAAAGCTGAAACCAGAACTAGGTGACTCACTCACTTCCCTCTCAGCTTCCTTCTCAGTGTTGAGTGACACGCCTAAAGATTACCTTCGCTCTCCTAACAGCTGCTATAGCGGGCCATCAAGGCAGAGAATGCTGCTCAGCTCGTGCATGTTCAACCTCCTGCGGAGAACAAAGTAGACGGAGTGATGGAGGGAGCGTTGGAAAGGGGAGGAGAGGGAAATGAAGCCCTGTACGCAGAGACTGAGGTCCGTCATCAGGGAGAAACAGAAGAAGTGATTTTTTTTTTCTTATTTCCCTCCAGGGTTAGATGAACGTTCTGTGACATTGGCCTAGTTCTATATCAGCATGCCCCCCCAGAGAAAGAATTGCGTTTGAGAATCAGACAAGGGAAGATCAGAGGAGATTTCACAGCCTGTGGCTATCCTCCTCCATAGAGTTCGACCACCTCTTAAACCTCCTTCGCTTTGCTTCAACTCGATAAGGGCTGCCGGTCTACTTAGTCAATATCATATCCACAAACTAGATAAATCGATGCAAACAAGCTTTGGCTGGACATGGGCTTTAGAAGTGGAGGCATAGCTACAGGCTAAATTTGACGCAGAGACGCATCAATCCAGAAGTGACACTCTTCACATCCTCTTTGTATTCATAACAGCAATTAAGGGCCGAGACACGTGGGTATGCCTTGTTTTACCCGCACAGGGCCCATGTTACAGTACGTGCATTTGTTACAATTGCTTGTACAGGAAGTGCAGGCCGGAGGATGTGTGATTTCACACGTAGCAGTGTTGCTTCCACAGCCGAGCACTCTCATGTATATGGAAAGACTTGAAGAGAGGGAAGCAGTAATCCGCTCATTTACAGTACCTCAGATCCGGTCTGCCATCTCGCTCTCTCCCACTCACACACACGCTCATACTCTTTCTCAAACACACATACCTTGGTGTACCATACCCCCCCCCCCCCCCCCCCCCCACCGACACACCCACACACCCACACACATACACAGACACACACACACACACCCCTTTCCATCCACATTCGGGCTCATCTTGCCATCACCTCTCCAGCTCCGCCACCCCAGAGAAACCAATTCAGACTGCTGCTCCACATCGTCATGGCATGTTGGCCAAGGAAGATGGAGTCCTTTCAGGTTCTTGGCTACAACCCCCCATTGCTGCCCCCACCCCCCCTCGCTGCTTCTCAACATTTCCTCAGCAAGCCTGGTGTATCAGCAGGGTAGCTAGACAGCCCGATAGGAATGCTCCTGAGAATCTGTTGGAGTTATTCTGCACATTATGTGACCTTTTAAAGTTTCTCTAAAATTGCGTGTGTGTTTGGGTGTGTTTTGTGATGCCACTCTGAGCCTGCCTTTGCGTGGTTATACTGTCAGATTAGCAACAATATCTGAGAGATATGAAGCCCGCATTATGCATTTAAACAGACTGATTGTGAAGTTTATCAGTAATAGGTTATCGGTAACAGCAAAACCAAACACCCACCGCCCACCCGTGGCTTTGTAAAGTTGGCAATCTTTTTTTTAACACCCTGCTGTTTGCTGGGAATTTTTTTCACTAGGCTCTCAAGATTTGTATACATAAACTCTACTGCTTGGTTGTTCTTCAAAGTTGATTTGAATTATACCCTCTGCATTATGCAGCTTGATAGGAAATAAATCTCTTCAAATGAATACACTGGATGGAGGGAGGTGGTGAATGTGTGTGTGTGTGGGAGGGGGGGCAGGCACTGAGTGGAGATTGGTGTCGTATGTTAACATAAATTAAAATCTATCTGCAGAGGGGCTCGGAGAAAGAAAGAGAAGGGAGAATGTGACAAAAATTGGATTTGAAGAACAAAAAAGAATGAGGTAAGAGAGCTCTGATAAGTTTTGGTGTTTCAGTACAAACGTACTGAACACAAATTCCTTTTGTTAGCTCCTTATTTTGTTTTGGTATTAGCTGCTTTACTTCATTAGTCAGTTAGCTGTGTTGTTTTTCTTTACCTCCTTAAAGCTCAGAGGCCTCAGGCATCTCAATGCGCACTGGCTGAATGTCGAGGTGGCTGTATTAAAGGTTGGTGGTGGCTGTGATGGTGGGGTGCAGCAGGGTGACGAACAGAGTGCAGGAGGGAGGGACGGGGGTCCGGTGAAAGGCAGCAGGCTGCACAGTGAATGGGAAAGGGAGGATGGGGGGGGGGGGCATTAGCCGCGGAGGCAGATTGGGGGGTGGTGAGGGTGGTGGGGGGGCCTCCATTGGTTCAATGCAACGGCCAGAGCAGCTGTGAAAAGAGGTCTCCCCTTTTTCCCACGCCCAGTACGACGCAGAAACCCTGCTTCAGCCTGCCAGGGTCAAGTCACATTTCTAATATATACACTGGGCCTGCAGACTCGCACAATGCATACGCACAGCTCATTTATTTTATGTATGCACACAGACAGACACACACTTGTATGCACACAGCGAGTAGACAGCCCCTCAGACAGAGGCAGAGGAGGGGGCCGCTGCAGAGAGAGAGGGAGTATTATGACACTGATTTCTATCCCGTTGGCACCATTGTTTTGTCGTGGGTCCTGCAAATTAACAAGCTGACATGCAAACACACACACACACACACAAAGATTTCTCCACTACACCTGCTAGTTGGAGCAGTTTCAGTTTGTGTGGAAAAAAATTTCAACAAGAACATCCTTTATCATAAAGTCTCTTAGCCTGGATCCTTGTACAGATTTTCCATTAAGACACATATCTCAAAGTCCTCTTTATGCTTCGACTAATATATCTGTTGGAGTCTTAACCGTAAACACCAACGATTGTGTCATCCACCTGCCCTCCTGCCGCCGCCGCATCTCAGCCCCTCTCTTTCCTTCACACGTTTACATCTCAGCCACCATTTACAAACTATAATCATATTCTGGGTGGGGGTAGGGGGGTGGATGGATGTAAACGCTTTGTCCTGACAAACCCCCACCCTTTCCCCCACCACCACCCCAGTGCCAGATGCCCTGCTGTATTGTGTGGGTGCTGGGGGCAGACAGGCAAGCAGCCCCCTTCCTCTGTCCCTCCCCCCCTCTCTCTCTCTGCACCATGATGTCACCCTACTTGTCTGTCTGTCTGTCTGTCAGGACCTTGACAGGAACTTGAGTGTGGGAAGGAATGGCGTTCAGGATGGAAAGGGAGATGTGGGGGCTGGTAGAGGTTCAAGGAGTGGTTTAAGTTTGGGAGGGAATTTTCTTTGGGGGAGAGTCTGGGGTTGTGTATTTGGAAGAGAGTGTTTGGCCCCAGAGGTCAGCAAGTGGACTTGAGCATAGAGCGAGTGTGTGTGTGTGTGTGTGTGTGTGTGTGTGTGTGTTTTGGGGTCGGGGTGCTCTCCTAGCAACTCTAAAGAGATGTGGAATTTAGATGAGTCTGTGTCCTCCAGTAATTCAGTCGTTCAAACTCCTCGGTTAGCCACACAAAAGGCCTGACCAGCGAGGATATAAAGAAGAGGAGAAAACAAAAGCACCTGTTTTCACTTTTCTCTATTTGCTCATTGTGGATTCCACTGAGTACTTTTGCAACTGTGCACGGATGAAGCAAAGTCATGACAGTCTGAAGCTGCTTTAGCCCAACGATTGCAACAGAGAGTGTAATGCATGGTGTGATACTAAGAAATATCCAGGATATTACACATAAGAGTGGAATTCAGTGCTCTCGTTGAATGAACTGACTGAATCTTCATGAAGCTTTCGCCTCCAAAGTGAAATTGATATTTCCTTTGTATTTTTCTTGTTTTTCTTAAAATGTGGGAAATGGGAGCAATTTTAGCTCAAACACCCCGTCTCACTCCTAAACCTGTTCCAGGATTACTTCCTATAAATATTTCATTACAGGAATGAATATTATTCAGATTTATATTGTGATTTATACTCAAATTGTACTGCAATGGTTCTTGTTTTTTGTGTAGAACTAGTAAGGCCACTAAGGTGAGAGGCAGGCTTTTATCTTGGATTAGGAGGGATATGAATTTTAAATTGTGTTTGATATGGCTACTTTTTTAAAAAAAATTACCTCATTACAAATTCTTAAAATAACATTTGAATTAAAAAAACAGCCCCAAAATGCTGTTAATTTCAAATCTTAACACCTGAATGCAATATGCCTCCTTCCTCGCTGAAAAGTCTTATTGTAGTGTCGATCCGCAGGAGGTTACAAGTTTTCACATCATGCTGTAAGTTAAATTTAAGATGAAGACTGGTTTCCAAACTAGTTGTGTCATAAATCTTGCTTGTACGTGAAAGAGTGTGTGCACAGAGAAACATTCCCCCTTCAAAAGATGAATGTGAAAACATTCTTCTAGTTTCATACTCAGACCATTCATCAGTCTGCACAGTGAAGGTCAAACATCCAAGTGTACCAAGTGTAACAAAAAGTGAAACACATTTTTGATGGACAGGAACTTAAAGCCTTTTAAAGATGAACCAGTTAAATGTGTTTTTTTTTTATTCACTCCGACTAAGCACATCATCTTTTGAACTGTCATGAGCATCAATAACTCATAACGTAAAAAGCTTATATTGGCATTTACAGTAGTGAAAAAGTTCTGGCATCATGTTATCATTTTAAATGCACTGCTGTCAATCTATAACAAGAGACATTACTCCCCTGATTCCTAAAATGACTTTATTAAGAAGATTTTTTTTTACCCGACAGCAGAAATGTGGTTGCACTGCGCACCAGAAAACACAAACAACAGGCATCTTTTTCAGCTGGCAAACACTTACTAGGATAAAGACACTACCATTGTGATTCATCCTCTGTCTCTTTGGACTCCTGCCTTTGTATGTCTTCCACCTTTTTGCTCTTTCTGTCTCTTGCTTTAATAGTTGTCCCTCTCCCTCCCTCCCTCTCTGGCTGTGTGAAGAGGTGATAGTATTGGGAGACAATGGGAAAGACTCACTTAATTAGCTGGACGAGAAGATGCATTGTGGCAATTACTGAGCACAAAGGGCGGGGAAGGTATGGCTCTGTAATGTGCTGTTGTGTGTATTTGCCTGGCCGTTGTTGCCTGGAGTGCAGGCAGGCCTTTATAGGGGAGAGTGAAAGCAGTAACAATGGAAGACAGGATGTACTCCACATGTAGAGCCATTTCCAGTCCTTTTATAAACACGGACAAAAGATGTTACGGTCTCTTAATGGTTGGAAATGCAGAAAATGTTTTTCTTCTTTGGATTGTGGAGCCTGAAATTTACAGGTCTGGTGGGTTGTACACAGTAACTTTCCAAGTGTACTTCTTGTATAGTTTTGTAGTGATTATTTTGGTGCCACTTCATATTACACAGATGAGTTACAAGAGTTACAAATACGTTGTAGCGCAGTTTGCAAATTAAACAACTAGGGCTGATGATTTTCACTTAATTAACAATTAATCTGGATATCTGTTATGTCTGAGGGAAATTCACAAAGAAACCCTGCCCTCTTACAGTGCCATTTTGAGTAAGGTCTCCCTGGCTGGTGTTTATCCTTCTCCAGCATAACATATTTTGTCTTTGAAGCTACTGCAGCTCTGGCCAGATGAAATGTTGACTGATTGCCTTCTGTAAAGTGCACGTGGCAACCCAAATGTTGTTCTTATCAATGGCTTACAGCTAATCTATAAAGTATTACTACAAAATATAACAAACATTAAAAGCTATGATTAGAATGTATAAACTCTTTTATAAATTGCACTTTCTAAGAAACTTGTACTGTAATATGATATTTGACCTTGTTGTGTAACACACAGTGACTAATTTCCCAGTTTCCTCTTTCCGTGTCCATTCAACCATCCTCTTCATTCTATTCCTGATTGTCCCGTTGCTGTGTGCAGAGCTGGACGTGCCACTTTCTATTTCTGACTGGCTATGAGTGGGCTGCTGCTTGGTGCCACTGCGTGTTGTGTGTGTGAGTGTAGAGTTGGGTATGGCAAAGAGCATCCTCCTCTAGTGGAGAGGCCTGAGGGGATTTCTTTCATGAAGTCAGATAACATCCAGGCGACCCCCTCTTCCCTTTTTTATAAGAGTTCTTTAACCTTGATAAATGAAGTAGAGGCAGGGAAAGAGGGAGGAAAAAGTTATGGGGTGTGGTGGGGGATGAGGAGGGAGGGGAGATAGAGATAGATGGGGGGGGGGGGACACACCAGCTCCCTGGCCGGCTTGCTCTCAGGATCAATAACGTTCGGAGAGCTGCTGAGCACTCCTGTCTGGCAGCTCTACCATAGGGGATGGAAGGAATAAAGGGAGGGAGGAAGGGGGAAGATGGGAGGGAAAAGCAAGAAAAGGAGTGTTGTGAAAGCCTCTCTATCTCCCTCTTGTCACCCTTTTTTTGCAAAGAGAGCGAATTGAGATGGACAGTGATGTAAAGATGTAAGGATGAAGGGGTGGAGAGCAGCATAGACGGAGGGGACTTTAGACCAATGCACCTATCCACCTCTACTGTGCCACCCACCTGCCCGCCTGCCAGGAAAACACACACACGTGCACGCACACTTGCACACACACACACAAACACACACATACTTACTTACAGTGGTCTCCTTTTACGGAGCCACAAGGTTACAGAGTGTCGATACATACGCGCACAGCCCTCCGACAAATGGGATTTGGCATGTTCAATCAACAGTGCTGCCAAATCCCTGTTGTTAAGTGTTGCAGAGCCATATCTGTCTGCAGTGGGCCTGAGCTATGCCACCAAGGCCCGCTAACTGTCCCCTAAATATCCTCTATTAATGTCCTCTGTAATAGAATTATCTGCTTTATTTGTCATTGGATTTAAATAGTGTGTGTGTGTGTGTGTCCTGTAAATAGGAATCAGAGAGGCATTTTTCTCATTGTGCATCTGTTGTAAAAAATAAAGCCTCTTTCACCCAAGCCTTGAGGTCATGAACACCTGAGCTCTCTTCCTCTCTTCTTTCTCCCTCTTCTTCTCGATTTCCTTGCTTAGAGTTTAAGTTGCCAGTCTCTCTCCTCTGGCCATCTCTCCTGGCCTCTGTTAGACCTGATCCTTTCATCTCCCCCCAGCTCCTAATCCCGTGCTAGAGAAGCCTTCTCTTCACCCCTCCGCTGCATTCCATGGCTCTCTTTTTAACTTCATGCCTCTTCTTATTTTAGCGTGTCCCTGTGCTCCTTACACTGGTTCTCCTCCTTTTTATTCTCTCTTCTTCACCCCCCCTTTTTTTATCACCTCTGCCTCTACTTGTTTTCAGCCTTTCTCCCTCTGTCTCCTGCATCAATCTTCCTCTTCCTCTCTTACTTCCCTCTGTCCTTAATTAAGTTAGTGATCAGTTGACTGCCCCTATCATTGGTGGAGAGCAGGTTGGTCCTCCCATCCCAGGAGGGGGGTACATTGTCTGAGCTGGTTGACCAGTGTAATCCCCCCTACCAGGGACAAAGGGCACTACCCTCACTTCCTCAGCCACCTCTGAGGGGCATTAGCCCCCTGACGAGAGCTGTGTCCCGGCCTGCCCCTGCATGCCTGACAACCCAGCATCACGTTGCTGGCTCTTTCCTTATCTGAGGAGAGCAATCTGACCCAGACAGCTGGACCAGCAGAGATCTCTGAATAAACCAAAGTTCATTGAAGACCATGCACATTAATGGGATTCCTTAATTCTTAATTCCACCACCCCATCATCCACCCACCCCTACACACACATACACACACACTCACACACTGACACAGGGAACAAGTAGGTAAGGTTGCTATGGGAACGGTTGGTCAGAGCTTACCAGAGGGGAAACAAACAAAGTACTGTTCATGAAAGCAGGTTGTTCTGTGCAGAAGGAGCAGTGATACTGTGTGTGTGTGTGTGTCTGCAAATGAGGGTTATGTGTTACGCCCATTGATTAGACAGGTGTGAAGCAAACTGCATCCGCTTGTATGTTTACATGTCCTTTTCACCATTACTTTCTAAAATCTTCTTCGGATGTTCAGTGATGGCAGCTTCCAAAAATTGATGAGATGATGAGATGTCTGTAAAGCCCATATGGCAGCATAGCGTTGCTTGTTATATGTGAGGTATCCAAGTAATGAAAGCTGAGAATGCTTTCATCCTTTAGCATTGGGGCTACAACTAATAATCATTTTCATGAATGATTAATCTGATGTTTATTTTCTCAATGAATCGTTTTGTCAATATAAGGAGACTGTTTATAATGGCCATTACAATTTTATGGATCCCAGGGTGATATTGTCAGATGAACTGTTTTGTTTGACGCATGCCCAATAATTGTTAATTCACTGTAATGATAAGATAAAGACAAGCAGCAAATGGTTGCATTTCACTCAAAAAATGCCAATAGTTGTTTTTCTGTTAAATGACCGATCCATCGATTGATTGTTTGAGGTCTGATTAACTCCACTAACTGTTTAAACCAATAGCTAATATGTGCGTAGCAGCAGCGGATGTACATGTGGATTAATTTAATTTAATTTTGCTGATTTCCTGGAAATTCAGTTTGTCAAAGATTTGTGCCACACTGGATGTAAATTTCACTTGTGTCAATCCAGAAAGCAGCCTGCATTTCCCACTGCCTACTGGTTCAGCTTTCTCAGTTTCTTTTCCTTTCAAATTATATCTCCTCTCCCCTGGAAAAGTAGGTCTCATGGTAGTTGGATGTCACCTCATTCGAGTCACAGACGGCAGCACCCTTCGCAGTTCTCATTTTCCATCTTTCCCCTTTCTCCACTTTTCTCTGCTTTCCCCCTGCTGGAGCATATGTACAAAATGTGTCTGAACTCCAAATCAGCATACAAACCCGCTGTGTTTTTTTTGTTCACATGCCTTCCTCGTTCTGTCTGTGTCCCCACCCCCTTTAATGGCTCTTTAGCCCTCCGCTCGACCAGAGAATTTCTCATAGGAGAACTCCCACTCTGAAAGCTTGTGGTTATTTAGGGGGCGCTCCCTAAAAAATGTTATTTTTAGTATCAACGGTAGAAACAGTAGATCACATTTGATTTGTGTGGCATTTTTGTAGTGCAATACCTTTCTGTAAGTACATCATGCGCCATGTTGGTTTCACACGATCGATCAGTTTGATTTGTTTTAACCACGCTGCTAATGTTGGCTGTAGCTATTGTTAGAAAAATATGTTAGGACTATAATATACACAAAAATCCGAATTTTGAAGAATTATTGTGGTTATGTTGGTCTACCATTTCGTAATGTTGCTAGTCGTAAATCCTTAACCCATACATTAGCAGAATGCTAACGCTTTATGGGCAAATCTGCCTCCCCTGTACAACCGAGCATTAGTATTTTTTCATTTCAATTCAGTCCAATATAAAATGCATACTATATTTGCAAAAACTAAAAATTGTGCCTTTTTTGTCCGGAAGTAGGGATAAATAATTATTTATTTTAGCCGTTTAGCTCCGTTCACTCCTGTTCATTGAGGAATACCTCGCGAGTGCCCTCTGGGTGAATTGCAGCCAATTTCAGTCCAGTGGCATCAATAGGAAGTGGACAAGCTGTCCGTAAAAAGGCTCTGACTTGGCTGCTTGAGCAATATTTATTGTGCCGTAGTCTCAGCCCCACACCCCCATCCCCCCACTCCCTGAAACAAACAAGTCCAATGCCATGGGGCAAAGCACCCCCGACGCCACCACCTCCACTCCACCTTCTCCGCCCCGTGTTCCCTCTGCCCCTCGCTCCTTCAGCACTGACAGATAGACAAACGCACTGTTCTCTCTTTCTTTGCCTTTCACCTCTCAAACCTCCCTCCATCCATCCTGCTGGATGGGTACAATGCAGGCGCTCTATCCTGCGGCAGGGAGAATGCAGCCCTGAACTAACAATATCACCAAGGCTGCCTGAATGCCGCCGAGTCCCATTGTGCTCTGTCAGAGGGGAGTTAACACCCATGTCTGAGCCCAATGAATAGTATTATTGTGTCTGAGACATGCACCGCACCCCCAGTCCCCATCCTTGTCCCCCTAACTCAACTCGTCCCACTCTCCCAAACATGCCTCTCTTGTCCCAACAGTGTAACCCCCCCATACCAGTCTCGCACCCCCTTTGCTCTTTCCTTAACAGACAGATCTAACTCCCAAAGCCTTACCGGCCCACCGACTCTAAACCTCTGCACTTTACTTCTCTATTCCCCTGGCAGTCGGCCCGTGGGCTTTAGTCTCTTTTTCAGGCCTGCAGAGGGGTGGAGAGAGGTGGACAGAAAGGCTGTCACAGCTCTGCAGTGGCTGGAACGAGGACATTTTGGAGATCGTGTGATTGGTGCGGCGTGGTGAAATGTGGGGTGGTGGGGGTTGAATTTGGCCATGGCTCTTTTTCTGTTGAGAAACACAATGGGACCATGAATCCTCAAAGAAATGTCCCCCAACTGCTATTATCATAAGAAGAGGGCTGTTGGACCCATTTGAATAATTCTAGATGATACAAAAGCTGAGATGTTTTCTTTGACAAAGTTTCTATGGAGCACCACTGCTCTGACCAAAACATTTCCATTCCTTCACACTCGAAGACAGAAAGTGAGGAAAAAGTAGTTTGAAATAGCCCGTCATTTTTAAATGTTGCTTTCTATAAACAATAAGGACATATATAAAACTCAGCGGGCTTGTGAAGCTAAGAGAGAGCAACGGAGGGTGGTTGTTGAAGAGAAACTTTTCCTGTAAATATTTCTAATGTATTCTATTGACGCAGTGGTGATTTTTATAATGGGCCCTCTCGCTGTATTTTGCTATCTGCAGCACATCAGAATCTAATAGCTGAGAGTACCTTTGGCAGACACTATCTCTCTGCCTGACACACTTAACTCTCAGGCCTCCAATCCCAGCAGTTTCTACTCTCCAAGGTTAGCAGGTTCACATTACCGACTGGGAGAGGATGCCAGAATCCTCACCCCTGACTTCTTGCTGATCAAAGACCAGGATTGACATTCAGAGTGGGTAAAATGCTGAAAGTTAAGATTAACTTGTTTTTTTCTCCATCTCTGTCTCTGGTTGTTTGTGTACAGCAGGAAGAGAAGGAGGAGGAGGAGGCAGTGGAGGAGGAAAAGAGAAGCAGAGTGGGTGGAAGGATGGAAGGAGAGATGGATAGAAGCAGTTCGAGGAGGTGGTTCGAAGCGGGTGAACCCAGAGCAGGTGAACACAGCTGTGGATCGCCATGGGCTCTCTGGCTGCCTTCCTCCTGTGGGCCCAGTGCTGCATACAGGGGTCCTGGGGAGCCTGCAGGGGCCAGCCAAAGCTGCGGCATTGTGGGCAGGCTAGGCCAGCCAAGCCAGGAGAGAGGCAGGTGAGGCGGGTGAGCCGAGCTCTCATCCCCGCCGGCTAGGAGCCTCCGCGGCAGAGCGGAGCAGCACGGAGCAGCAGAAATCAATACAGAGGAGAGAGGCTAGCAGAGGTTGCCCAGCACCGCCTGCAGGCCTCAGAGCCCAGGGACCAACTACCACCACTACTCCCAGCTCCTCTCGCTCCTCTCTCAATCTCTCTTTCTAGCTTTCTCCAACAGTCCCAGCACCAGCCAGGGCCAGGGCCCTAACCCTGCAACCGCCCCACACGCAGTGTGTGTGTCAGTAGGTGCACATGTGTTTGTTAAATAGAGAGGAAAAAGGGAGAGGGAAGAGACAGAGAGAAAGTCTTTGTGTGTGGTTCAGCCAGAGGGTTTTTTGCTGCGTCCAACACCACTTGATAAAACTTTGTCAGAGAGCCACGGAGACAGCAAGAGAGGGAGGGAGAGTAACGGAAGAGGAATAAGACAGGACGTCAAAGGTCTCTTTTCTTCCAGCTCCCTCCCTCTTATTACTCATTCCACCTTAACTGTTTGAATAAGGATCCATCGGAGACGGTACACAGGACGTTTCTGCTTTGTCCCACTTCCAAGCACGTAGCGCACAATATTCCAAAGATCTCACGAGCCAGGATGAAAGAACAATTTGAACTTTTTCTCTCATCCACTGTATCAGACACAACCTGTCTTTTCGCCTTAGATTTTCTTACCCTCACTACAGCAGCTCCCATCAGAGGATATGGCAGTGCAGTATTGATCTATAAGGTGGAAGAGAGGAAGACCGGCCCGGGCTTTCATACCTCTCTCTCTCTCTCTATGTGTGTGTGTGTGTGTGTTGAAATAGCAGCTGAAGTCCACTTACTGCTGTGCAGCAGGGATCCCATGGCAGCACAAGTGAATGGCTGCTAATTGAATGAGAAATGAAAAGGACAGTAGTTGTACCTGTTCAGTCCACCCCCCCAACCTGACTGTTTTATTTTATATCTGACATTTTTCTTCTCCACGTGTACAAAACTCCTTCTCCACACAAAGAGGCTTGCTTGTCAGATATTTTAGCAAATTGGTGATGTCTGAAGAAAAAGTCCTCAGGGAAACTGCTAGACACATCTGGCTGAAAACTGCAGCTTTCAGAGGTCATACCAAAAACCATACTGCACTGTACATATCTGTGGACTTGGGAGGACATTAAAGGACATATGGAAAGTTTTCGAAGCGTGAAAATCTACAACAGGATTCATACCTCTTGGTGAGTACAGTATCCTCATTTAATTTAAAGCTTCTTTTGTGGGAAAAAGAATACAATTACATGATTTTGAAATATATGTTGAACAAAGCAAGAAGAATAATAGGAATTAGAAATATTTCCCCCTCCTGGTAGCAGTGTTATGATAAAATACCATCACTGTTCAGAGGTTCGTGTGTGTTTTTAAAGTGAACACAGACATGTTGTGTTGCAGTTGATCTCCTCAGTCAGTTCTCTATAGGAGCCCTGGGCTGTGATCATACTGTCACCGAGTGTTGGAGGAGTTCGTTGTTGTTGCCTGTACCAGGAAGGTATTAAAGCGCAACTCCCCCTCGCCTGCCAATCTCCTGGCACACAGAGAGAGACTGGCGCCTCTGTACGCCTCAGCCTGGCAGCGACCCATGCTTACAAAATGGCTGATTCCTGTCTGCCAGCTGTCTCCCTCAGCCAAGATGGCGCTCGGTCGCTTTTTAATGCCCGCTGTTTGCCATCTGCCCTCTAATTGTTAACGGCTATGCAAATATCTTGTAATTGCATTTGCATGCACCTAATGCTTAACCCCTCCCCCTCGGTTTAAATAATAGTGTTAGCATAAAGAAAGAAAAAAAAGGAAGCACAATCCTGCATGTTTGCTGGGTGAACACACGGCAGGAACAATTAGCCGTGTTTTTGCCATCCTCTTTCCTTTGCTTTAAGCTCACCTTATGCAAATCAGTGATGGCGTGTTCTTGCTTTTGATGCTAGCTGAAAAATGGAGCGTCACCCTGTCTTTCTCTGAGCGACTCATTCGGAGACGCTCATGTGTCTTCTCATTGTGCCATATGTGACATCTGTGGTTGGCTGCATTAGCAGGGTACCCTGCCTGCTCTGACAGGCAAAGCCCACACTGTAAAGGGGAGCAGGAGCAAGGGAGAGGCATAACATAATGACCTCATTAGCATGCTCAGCACTCCCTGCTATAGGCCGTGGTGCGCTGCTGCGCCGTGGGACCCACGGGCGTACGCCCTTCTCACAGCACTAAGCATGCAACATTGTGTTCTCCCCACACAATGCAGTGCTTCATACAGGCTTTATTACGCCTTGTCAAAGCGCAGGGGGATCAGGGGTATCAGTGCAGAAGCAGCAGGATACAGGCTGTGTACGTGGAACAGGAGATGTATTGGTGCTTTATGGTCTTAATGTGGTGTTAGCTGTGCTGATGGATCCTCTGTTGCTGCTGTTGTGTGTGACTGTGTGTTTATGTTTGTGTATGTGTGTGTGTGTGTGTCTGCAGTCCATATGTGTGTGTTTGCGCAATTGTCCGTTTCATTGTGAACTCCCGTGCCATTCATGGTCGTTTTCACCTGTCAGTGCTAATTATTGGAGAGGGTGATTTGGTGAATTGTCTGTGTCCTGGAAATAGGCTATCATCCACTCTGAAGACCTACTGTATGGTATCTGTTGTCTGTCTCTCGTAGTGTAGCCTTGAACTTCACAGCAAGGACTGGAGGACGACACGCATATGATCTTTCTCCCTCAGGAAGAGCTCATGACAAAGGAACAGTGTTTCTACAAATAGTTTCCTACAGTACAGCAAGGCACTGTATATGTATTGTCCTTGGAATCTGTGTGGGGATTTGGAAATATATTATCTTTTTAAGTCTTTTGGTAACAATTGCTGTCATTTACCCATCCACAAAAGGCTGGTCCACGGCTGTTATCGTCTTCTCTGTCAGTCTCAGGCAGATTTAATCAAGCTTCTCTGTCTAATCAGCCCATGCTGACACTGATGAGGCTGTAGTGGAGAGTGGGTTAGTGTTAAGAGCCCACACTAGCTGTAGTTAGCCTGGAGGCTACTTTATCCTTTTGTGTGTGTGTGTGTGTGTGTGTGTGTTTATGTGGGGGGTGAGGGGGCAGTCAAGAAGACAGGTAGAAAAGCTCAGATCTGCTCACATGATACAGTGAGGCATCGACAGTCCACAGTTAATTAATTTTATGTGTGGATTTTTATTTAGCTGTTTTTTTTCCCCCAGGTTAATAAATCTTGTGGAACTTAGGTTAGAAAAAAAGGTCTACAAGAAGAGAGTGATATAGATACAAAAAAAAAGTCTGATAGAGGAAAATATGTCAGTTAAAAAGATTTTAAACCTATCATATAATCTGAAATGTGGATGTGTGTGAGGGAACCATAGGAGGGCAGGCTTTGGTGGTGGAGGGAGAGGGACAGAGGACTAGCCGCAGGAGGTGGGTGTTATGTTCATCTGGCCCTTCATAAAACATGTGGTCCTCAGTGTTTGACTTGAATATGCAAATTAAGAATAAACAATACCCACCCATTTTATCTCCCATGATCCAAACTATGGCAACTCACTACAGACTGTCATGACTGTTACATACATTCTCATGAACACACTCACTCACACACACACACACACACACACCTGGCCTATCCATACCAGGTGGATACAGGTGTGTCCATTCACACATCCTCACAGGAGAAAAAGGCACGCACTCCGACATCATGTCTGCCAGAAAGCTTTTATTCGATGACTGTTAGAGCCACATGTGTTACTAGGCTGCTGCAATTATGCATAATTCAACACATAAAGAACACGTCTATGTGTCTGAAGGACTCAGAGGAGAATATCCATTCTTTTCATTCTCACAGGCTTTAAGGACAAAAACCTTCAACAACAAAGCTACATGTATGACATACTTCCTATGCTGGCGTAATTTGTAACCAAATGATTACAAGAGATCATTTTCTTAATTGCTCAAATTATGTGCATTTGCATTAAACATATTCTGTCTGACTTATGAATATTAAAGAAACAAAAAGGAACAACATTTTGCTGAAGGCAGAAAGTTGTTCTAGCAAGACAAGTTACATGATAAAAAGCATTATTCAGTTGGAGTGAGATGTAAAAACTTCACCATACTATGAGCAAAATTGTATATCACCTCAGTCCTTAGAGACAGATAGTTTTATAACATTATGTAAACCAGTTATTTAGAGGTGTTTTAACGGATAATTTTTGCGGTGCGGCTTGAATGTGGATTGTTAGTTTGTGTGTGTGATTGTCGTCCAGTCTGCTGCAGCTTTCCTCATTCAGACTGCCCACTGCTTTTTATTTGCTTAGGTATTGATTGAATGTGTTCCACCCACTGAAGTAATAGTTGCTGAAAGCATTTACAGCCATCGCTCAATTCATCTTGGCCCGTTCCAAATGTCTTTTTTTCTTTGTTGTGACCAAACAAATAAGTGTTCGGTTCTTTCTGGAAACAATTTATCATTTAAATAAAAAATGAAATCTGAATACAAGCTGTAAAAATTGGTCAGTTTATGATTTGCCATTTTCAGGTATCTTCCTCATATGAAGAGTTGTTGTATGACGCCAAAATTGCAGAAACTGTGTGTATGTGTTATGTTTAAGGAACGATTTGATTTTCAAGAACCTGAATGGCATTTTATTTTGAAGAGATTGCTGAGCCAAAATGATAAGAAAAAGCCTTTTGTAAAATGCACATTTTTTACCATATTTGTTATTCTTTTTAAACATTTTCCCACACATCTATATGGAATATATATTGATAAAATAAAAGCTAAAGATAGCCATCTTATGTCATTGACATTTTTTATTTATAATCTTTTCAATAATTCTGAAAATTAATGCATTATTTTGTTAAACAGATTGTCTTGCTGTTATTAAATGATCCATGTTTCTTTGAAGAAAAGCAGTTTTTGTGCTTCTGATAGTAACAACCATTTTATTTGTCAAGGTGTGGGCCAAAATGAATTCAGTTCACTGATACTCAACCAAATTCCTGACGTGAAAATGTCCTCCTTAGCAAGTAATTCCGGGAGTCAAGTGTGGCTGCTGCTTCTGCTGCTGTTTCCTCAGAGCTGCAACACTGAGCCCCAAGTCTGATTATAGACTCAGGGAAAAAACAGTCAGGCATTTATCCAAGTCACTGATTATGTCATTTCAACAGGCTGCAAACAGTCAGACGGCCTAGACAGCTCTGAGGGGAGAATTATGAAGCCGGAGTGGAATGGAGGCTGTATGAAAAGGAAATGAAAATGGAGTAGTGCTGTATGTGTGATTAAACTGCCTGCTCGCCAGCAAAAGGCCATGCTGCTGTAGCACAGGCCTGAGATTTGGCCATAATGAAAATGTGAAGGTGGAGGGGTTTGAACCCCCTGAATGACGTGTATGAGCACACACACGCACATACACGCACACACACACACACACACACTCTTGCACATACATTATAGTAGTAGTGTTAGTGCTCAAGCTGAATGTGAGCCATTGAGAGAGACTGCAGATGCAATGTGAGACGTAAAGAAGAGAGGCAAAATATTGTGTGTACAGAAGGAAAGCCTACCTGAAGTGAAAATAAAACATTCGGATTAATGTTTAGCAGGTAATTCATACGAGTCACAGATAATCCTGGAATTGCATGAAATCCTGGAGAGACAGGACCGTGGCAGCAGTATACATATTAAACTGCACCATTCAGATGCAGAGTCATCGGGCGTGGGAACAGACTAAATGATTAGGCAATGAGTTGGTCGGTGCAGTTGGAGGGGGTTGTGGTTAGTTTATGGCTAGACGCCCCAGCTGCACTGACTTCCATTCAGAAACAGGTTAGAAAGACCTCAAGGGTCAAGGTCAGGGGGGTTAGGGGTTTGGGGGTATCAGTGCAATGTCGAGCTGTGTGTGTGTGTGGTTCATCTGCTGTTCATCCTCGACTGGCTGGCTGTCTGTCTGTAAGCTGCCTCTGTGTTTGCTTATTTTATAAGCTGCTTCTTATTGCTTCGCTCCAGGGACAACTTGAGCTGGGAAGCAGGGGAACCCAACCCCCTTCAGTCAGCCCCTGGCCAGTCTCCAGCCGGCCCTGAGCCAAATCAAGCCAGAAATCAGTCCTGCAGCCCAGTCAACCCCCTGGTCAAACAACCTCCAGTCAAACACAGTCAAACCCAGTCAGACACTTTGACAGCCCCCCTTGTCTGTCTCAGTCTGCTGCCTCCTGTAATTTAACATGTCGGCACCGGGGTTCATCCTATGTGCATGACACACTCGGAAACGGTGAACACTTTGGTTGGATGCGTGCGGACATCATTTTAAATCATCACATTTTAAAATTCACTCTGATACACTCTATGTCTTAGCCTGGGCCATTTGCTAATTTCATATGTTGTTTTGCCATGTGTCACATTTTCATGATGAAGGCACCCATCAATAGCAATCCTCTTTACTGGTGAAATGCTGTTGGTCACTGTATCACTGCCATTTCATCAAATCATCTGAGAGGCGAGTGCGTGAGCTTGCGGCATGTTAGGCGTCTTTGAAATAAACAGTGTAAGCCCTTTAAGAGGAGGGACTGCAGCGTGTGGGGAGAGGAGAGGAGAAAGAGGAGATGTGGGGAGAGGTGAGGAAAAAGAGAGGAAGGAAAGAAAGAGAGGAGAGAAAGGGGAGAAATGGAGAGGAGCAGAGGCACAAGCTAACCCACTCTGCGGTAGCTTGCCTCCATTCTTCATCGGGACTTATGCTTCATTAGACTGTCTGAAAGAAAGACCCGCTTTCCCTCATCACCTCAATAGACTAGTCCCCCTTCTCTTCCATAGCCTGGAGGGTTCTCCTATAAAAACCCACATCCCTTACCCCCTGTTTTCCTCCTCATTTCTGCCTCCGTCTCCTAATCATCTCAACTCGCGCTGAAATCAAGCTTAGTAACGGCAGTTTTGTGAGCCCCTCTGGTCTGCTGCCTGCACCCCACCGCACCCCTCCCTCCCTCCTCCTCCTATCATCCTCCGATCCCCACCAGCTCCCCTTCTCTGCTCATTCACTCACCTTGGTCAGACACACCACCCACCCACTGCTTAAATCCCTATCAGCATGTCAAGTAAATGTCTGCCCAGCTGGGGTTGATACACATATACACACACACGCACACATACACACACACGCTGAAATATAAATGCACTGCACACACAATCTTTTGCTTGCTTCTGGGGTTTAGCCTTCCTCCCTGCTGACCCTTTTCACCCGTGTTTTGCTCTCTTCCCCTTCTCGCCGCCTCTCTTTCCCCCTCTGCCTCTCCTCAGGCACTGATCTGACAGGATGGTTTGGCTAGCTGACTATATCTGCAAGAGGTTTATCACAGGGCTTCACCGCGGCTCCTTCTGTTGCCTACCTGTTTGTATTTTTTCAAAATTAAAGTACTTTCTCTGAAAGGCGCGCCGTACCGTAGGCCATGTTCACCTCTATGTCCCATCTATTTGATTAGAAGGTTACTGCAACGCTATCCTCTAAATTTGTTACAGTAAAATCTAGTCAGTTTATCTCTGAATGAAATCTGGAGCTGAAATATCTTCGCTGTGTGTTATGAAATGGGGTCTTATATCTGCAGTATTTTGAAGTCGAGCCGCTCTACTACCAAATTTCCTTGCAGGGTTTTTTTTTTTTTGCCCAGAACAAGGCAAAAAAAAATCACCCAGTAACATTCAAGCTTATCCTGTACTACATTTTTAAGATCAATTCTGTTTGATATAGTCTACTTTGCCACGATCTACCTAACAGTTATACTGTTAGGATTACATTGTGATTAAGACATTTATTAGATGTGGAGCTCAGATTTGCCTGTTGGAGAAAGAGCTTTTGCGTTCGTCTCTTGAGTGTTTGTCTATCTGTCCACAATTGTGCTTATTTTAACATCTCATTTAAGACAAAGCGATTTCTATGTTTATCTATGTTGTCACACACTTTTTCGTGATTGGCTCTCCTGCTGGTCTTTGTCTCAGTCTCAGGGGTTGTAAAAAATAATTTGTGCTTATTTTGCTCTGTATTATTCCCTCTGCCTGAGTCTCTTGTTTCACCGCTGATGTCATCAACATAAAGGAATGCAGGGAACACTGAGCTCCTAGCAGAAACCCACAGCTTCCCTGTTTCTTCTCAGAATAAAGTGACCGTATCCCACTTTATCGTCCTCCCCTCCCCTCTGCGCCACATTTCAATCATTACTCTGATTTTTGGGGACAATGACAAGCATGGTGCATTCTCAGCAGTGCTTCTGTGAATGTGGCACAATCTTTATGTAAATGTATTCAGATGCATTCTCAGCCCCGAAGACCATCGCCTCTGCTGGGTGGTGGTGGTGGTGGAGGCTGTTCAGTCACATTTTCTCCTGTAGCACACTAGCAAGCTGAAAAACGTGCAACACGGCTGGTGAAGCACACTCTGCGAGGTGGACCCCCGCCAACGTGTCTGAGAAACCCCTATTAAACCCTATGTTTATATTAGGGCTGTGATTTACAAATGTGCGTTTTCTTGCCTTTAGGCATATGCACCCCCTATGTCGTTTTGCTTTTTCATCAGGCGCACAGCAGACAGCAATAGAATTGCAAGGACAGGGTCCTTACTGCATGTGCGCGGCGAGATGGGAAGGGGAGGGGAGCGAGAGAGCGAGAAGCGGTGTGTGACTGTGTGTGCATTTTCATCTTAGTGGGTGCTCATCTCTGGAGCCCAGTGCCCTGCTCATATTGAGATATTTCCTGAGCGCGTTGACACAATTACGCATGCGTACATACACACACACACACACACACACACACACACACTGGTCCTTTGTGTTTGGCTGTGCTCCTCAGCTGTGGTTCATCTCTAATGTTATGAACTTGGCTCCTAGCAAGTTCATTGTTATTCATTTCACTGTCATCCTGAGCACCTTGCGAGACTGGCTAACTTTTCAGCCCAGGACTATGTTTGTCACACACACACACACACACACACACACACACACACACACACACACACACACACACACGCCTACACAAACCTATTGTTTCAGCAGCAGGATGTCTATAGTCCTCTGGGTAAATGTGTGTGCTGACTGTATCAGAGGACACAGTGAGACGGTGCAGTTTGTCAATGACCTGGTTCTGCTGCATCCAACTACTGCAAAGTTCAGTTCTCGGGTGATTAGTTGCAGTGAGAGCAGATGTACAGAACGTTCTGCATAGGACTGTATTGGCTATATTGCCTTTATCTTTGTGATGTGTTGAGGATGAATATAAAATATTAAAATCTGATTTTAGTTTTGACTGCTATTTCCATCTCTGCTCATTTCATATTGAATAAAATCAGATAGAAGAGAATCTATCACATTAACTCTTTTGGTGCTGTGATTAAAGTTTTCTATTATCCCACAAAAACCAAAAACAACCTCCTCAGGCTTTTGCCTTTTTTTTCATTCTTTTTTTTTTTTTTGTACTTTCTCCTTCTGGCGTAAGAAAAGCAGGGTCTGCAGTTTGCTTAGCTGAGTCCATAAAGAGGCGTTTTAAAAAGCTGTGTTAACAGACCAACAAAGCTTTAAATGTGCCCCCCTCTGTGAGGGGGTGGTTCCCATAGGGATGTAGCATTGGTAGGCCTCTCTCCGGCCTCTCATTCAGCCCAACGCTCAGTCACGGCCACTTATGGTAGGAGGGAAAATCACACAATTCAGCCCAGGCCTGATCCAATGACATGTTTTTTTAATGAGGTGGCTCTATGTCTTTGTTTGGGCACCAAATTCAAGTCCAGACCTGCACAAGTCCTGCTGAATAAGATGCAAGACCATGGCCAGGCACAACTCACAAGAAAAGCACAAAGAGCTTCTGTTGAGCCAGTGAATAGCTCTCTAGTTTGCACTGCTCCTCACTAGAACATCAGGAGCAGCAAGCATGCAGATTCTGAGAACGTGTTCTAAAGTTGAGTTTCTTCTTCGGTTTGTCCGTTGTCATCTGTACAAATCTTATTTAAAAAATGAGAGGTGTAAGGTGTGTATGTGTCAAAGGACAAGCCCAAAATGCTTGTTTATTTTTAACAAAATAAAGTGATGGCCAAAAGCAGCGACTGTTCATAATTTCTAGCTCCTCCAATTGTGTTTTCCAGGGTCATACAAAGAGAGATTTTTTTTCTCTTTCATTTTCACCAGCACAAGTGTCTTTTTGAGAAAACGCCACACCATATATCACACATATATGTGCACATGTCATACAATGTGTGTACATCTGCGAGCGTGCCAGGCGATCACTGGCTTGTATGTTCAGGGGTGAGGACTGTCATTAAACTGTCCACCTGCATCACCAGTTTCAACCATCACCCCGCCTGGCTGTACATTCTGCTTCACACACACACACACACAGATTCACTTGGCCATCAGCCAGGATTCACATACACAAAGCATACAGTGTGTCTCCTTGCACTCGACACACCAGATTTGAAAGACTGACATTAATGCTTATTTTTTTTATATTAAAGCTACACGTTGCTAATACTTTGTGCCGCTATTCCATTTCATGTCAGAACGATCACAGACGTACAATGTTCCCATACATTTTTTTTTCTTTACAGGGAAAAAATGTCTTTGACACAGCAGTTTAGATCAGTGGTACCCAATCTTACCCTGCAATGAAGCAGTGTCTACTTATAACCTGTACTGACACAAATGTGAGCAGTTTCCCTGAATTTCCCTGAGCATCAGATTATTCTATTTAAAGTGTGCGGTATTTCACAATTATGGAGGCAAAAATGAGAAAAGTTTAAATGCAATATAAAAATGTCATTTGATGTCATTTCTTTTTCTTTGCAATCCTTTTGCTCAAATGGAGATCCTTTAAATTTCTATGGGAAAAACCAATGTTTGAAACCAAACATTTGAATTGAAACCAGTGTTGAAAGTCCTCTGGGGTGAATTGGTAGTTTCATAACGCAAGGTTACTACTTCTAAAGAAAGTCTTTAATTGTCTTATATGTAAAATAAATAATAACAGTAATAAACTCAGTTATTTCTATCTGTAAAACTAAATAAATTATGCAACATAAATAAAATCATTTTTGTGACTGCACTCTGTCATAAAGCATCTGTTGGATGAGCAGTTTAGCAGGACTTGGCTGCGTGATTGTGCCTGCCTGGGTGCTGAGGTGCTCTTCTAGCCTCTCTTACAACAAGCCCATCAGCCGGGCTGCTTGTCTCTGAATTAGTCTTGACTCTGTTCTTTGCTCACGTTCAAGGTTGCGGTAATGGGGAATTAGTATGCAGAGAAGCAGACAGACGGCCATGTGGATCTAATAGGCAACCAGACTGGAGAAGAAGACTGGAGTGGGGTTGGCGGGGGGGGGGGGGGGGGGGGGGGGGGGGGGGGGGGGGCGTGTCTCTATCTGAGAGGGCGTTAAGCATGGCCTCTCCTCCTCCTGTCCTCTCACTACCTTCCCTCTCCCCTTTATCGCCTCATTCCCCATGCCCTGTCCCAAACCTTAATGGGACGTCAGACGGACAGCCTCGCCTGAATTGTGCAGGGAGAGTCCCCCCCCACCCCCACCCCCCCAAAAAAAAGAAAAAAGAAAAACACTCCCCCATCCCCCTACCTTCCCCCATGCCCCTCTTGCTCTCACACTGCAAGCACTCATTGCTGCTCCTCTTGGTTCTAAGGGGGTTTTGAGGGGATTCCAGACACCCTCTGCTCTTCAGCCCCTCAGCCTAACTCTGCATAAATTAGGGACGTCTCCCTGGTGTCTCGTCAGCCGGTCGGGGCACCCCTGGCCCCGGGTCTGCCGTCTCCCAATCTGCTGCTCCCTCTCCCCTCATGCTGTCACCTTCTGTCTCCTTCCACCTCCCACTTCTACTGTATACTGTCAATCCTCAACATCCTCAAGCTAATATCTCCTTTCTTTAAATTTCATCTCTCCCGTTGTGTTTGGTATTTCTTCCAAAATGACTATTGCTTCCTCTCCTTCTTCTTTTTGTCAATCCTCCGCTTCCTCTTGTGCATTTTTTTTAAAATCCCTTGACACCCTCACTCCTGCCTTACCTGCTTTATATTCTCCACATTCTCTCTCTCTAGCTCTACTTTTCTTATCCTTCCAACACTGTTTTACTCAGATCAACCAAGCACTCTCCTCTCCTCTCCTTTTCAGCCAGGATATTGTTTACATCTGTCTTGCTAATCACTGGCAGAGCCTCTCTAGACCTCACAGATGTTGCAATAATACAGAGGATTAGCAGGCTTAACACTTGGGCTTATTTGGGGAGTTTTCCCGATGGCCTGGCAGTGAAACCCTGTCAGCTCGTCTGAATTTGACCTTCTTCCTGTAGTCCTCATACTGCAGCATCGCTTCTCTTTGATTTGTGATTTTTTTTTTTTTTTTGCAAGCTGTCTAGCGTGCTCATGTTGTTTTATCCAGATTGGTGCTCTGGGCTCTCACTTTGTGCAGCTACATCAGTGCCTGGGTTAAATGTAATTAGAGAGCTAAACTGCTTGACATATGACAGAGAGTAGTTTGCCAACAAACAACACATATTTTAAAGATGCTCTTTTACCTGGTTGAGTCTAAAAACACCCATAAAATCACCTGTGCATATTCATATATTTGTAGCTGCCTTATTGATGCTATTTGCATGTTCTCTCCTTTATTCTTGCAGCATTAACACTACAGTGTAGCTAGCTAACTAGCACTCTGTTAGCTGCTCACCATGGTGACGCGTGAGTCTCCCCAGTCTCCTCTGCTCTCCTCTTTAACTCAGCGCTGAAAGATAATTAGATGGCCTTCTCAGACTCAGCATCTCTGCTGCCTCTTTACGTCATGCACTGCAACCGGGTCCTGTTTTATGACCAAGCAGATCCAGCGTCTGAGACACTGCATGTGTGTGTGTCTGGGGTCAATGTATTTCTGTCTGGATCTTAGTCCCAAAGGTGATATTAGTCTGGTGTGGGGGGGCGGGGGACCCTACCACACCCCTGTGTGTGTTTGTGTTTATGTGTGTGTGTGTGTGTGTGTTAGTGCTGCTGGCGTTGGGTTCAGCCAGGAAGCCCAGACAGGCTCTGCCTTGACCTTTGACCCATGACTGTCTGCTAGCTCAAGGGTCATGCACGCCATTGATACAGACAGCTGATAGACGCACCAACAAATACACAGGCACACACGTTCATGCACTAATGCACAGCTTCCCCCAAGTATAGTAAACATTAACAATTTGGTGTGTCTGGAGAGGTGAAGACATAAACAGCGTCATCCCAGCTAGCTGTGAGCATAGAGCGCATGTGCATGTGATTTAAGCCCAGATAGCGAGTCCTCATTTTAGACGTATCCAGCTACACCTTCTATTCAAGCTTTTAAATTCCATATTAAGTCCCTGCGAATCATTAAATTTAATTTAAAAATTAGAGGTTTATGACCAGACTTATTGCAGAATTTACTGTCTTCTTTTCACTAATCTTTTTCTTCCTTGTATCTTCACAGATGCAGCCAGTCTTGGATGGCAGCGTAGAGATGACAAACTTCTGCCTTTGGACCTAACGAAGACCTAACACACTCTGCCTGTTGTCAGTTTCTCTGAACATGTTTAGCCTCAGCCACTTATGGAAAACGCAACACAGAAAAGAAGAGTCAGTTAGAGTCTGACACCATCAGAGTCTGATTAATGGTTGTCTAGTCTGCAGTCTTTGTGGATGTGGACAGGTAAGTTGGAGCCGCTTCTAAAAGGTAAGTTTAGAGGTTGAATCAATTTAAGAGCTGTCTGAAGTGTAAAATGGAAGTGCTGAGCAATATTTCCTCAAATTAGTTTCATTAGATATGGATTACTATATTTGAGACCAATTTTAGGTCGGAGATTGGATGAGACCCCAAGGGGTCCTCCTGTTCACTCAGTAATTTACATTCAAGTATTTGACTATAAAATCACTTGACAAGAGTTTGTTGCTGTTGAATTGCTTTCCCCTTTTCTGTAGGATGTTATGTATTCAAACATATTTAACAGTCTTTTCATAGTGTTATAAAGTAATTTATCACAAAATGTTAAATGAGCTTGCCTAATGCCAAAAGTGTTGCCCTGATGTGATATATATTTTCAATAAAGTTGAACAATTTGTGAAATGAAAGTCTGTCTTAGCGGTTTTTCTTTTCTCTTCTGTTTAGTTCTTGTTTCTCTATACTGTATGTCAGTAACGTTTGTTCTGTTGCTGAGATTATAGCTGAACCTCACAGCTAAAGAAAAGGTTTATTCTAGAATTTTCTTATGGTCAACAAATTCCATTGAAACAATGAATTGACCAAGAATTCCCTGCATGTGTTTTCCCTCTGTGTCACAGACTTCCATCATCCACACAAATTAAAAAGATGAATCAGATTCATCACTGCACTGATGTTCCTCTGATAAAACAAACAAGGGCCGCAGTAGTTTAAGTCAGTCCCAGAGCTCTAAATCCTCACAAGAGGTCTGCATATGCATTCATTTGCGACAGAAAATAGTCCAAATGCAAATACAGTATGTACTCCTGATTGTGTGATGGTTGCTGAAAACTATAGTTGCCAACTGTCCTAAACTTTTTCACCCTTTTTTTTTAAAAAATGAAGCTGTAGGAGCCTATACACTTCGATTACTCTGATTATTCCAGCAATGGCTGAAGGGTTGGAAGGGGAGCAGTTAAACCTAGTGGCCTAAATCTGTGGTGTCAATTAGGTGTCTTTGTGTGTGAGCAGCAGGGGTGTTGAAGCGAGTTGCTGGAGCTGAAGGAAACTGAACAATGATACACATTCATATCCACACACACACACACACACACATTGGTCCTATGTTTTGTAGGGATCACACCTCCTTTTGTTTTCCCTCAGCAGCCAGAAGAGGCGATGCCCCAGTGCCCCCAGTGTGCTCCACTGCTCTGGCTAAAATGCCCCCCAACAGCACTGTCCCCTTGCTCGCTCTGGGTTCCCCAGCCCACAGCCTCCCCCTGACTGGTCCTGACCTGAAATAAGGGCCAAGCAAGCCTCCATGGCCAGACCAGCATAAAAGAAATCTGTGTGTGTGTGTGTTTGCGTGTGTGCACCATGGCCCTGAAAGAAAGTAGAAGATTATCCCATTCTGTGTGTCCAGTCACCAGTGCAGTATTGACCACGGTGGGCCACCCAGGGAGTGTCCAGCCAGCCGTGAGATGGCCTGATATACATGCTTACTGGCCATGCTAGATTCCCCCACTCTCACCAAGGAGAAGGCCAAACCCTACAGGCTGGACGCTTTCTAAAGACACTGGAGCCTGAGTGACCCACCCTCCATACACAGATGCTCACACGCACACACACACACACATTTCACCTCTGTACAGTGAAAGACATTGCCATCAGGTCGTTTTCTGTGTCCTGTGAGGCGAGGCGGAGGTCATTGGGAAGGTGGAAAACCTCTTTAATGGTGGGAATGATACCATAACACCTATAGATAGAGTTACGGATCATGTCACATACATTCTGTATACAGCGCACAACTCTGACAGCGAGCCCTGCTCACTCCCGATGGTGAATGTGAAGAAAAAGTGTGAAAAATTGTAGCTTACTCATTTATATTTATTCTTTACAGATTTTTTGATTTGATTTGATATGTTCTCATAGCAGTTTGATCCCTAAAAATTAATAGTTGTCTACTCTGTGGAAAGAAATACAGTGAATAAAACATACTTGTATTTGCATTTTTGCAAATCACAATGATTTGCAACAACTCCCTGAGTTGTTAAAGCAGCCATTGCTGACCTTAACAAACTCTCAGGGGGCAACTAATTGGCTTTTAATTGCTCAGCTGTTTGTTTGTGGAAGGAGAGTCTCTAACATTGTGGTGCGTTAACAACACAAAGGCCTTTAACAGCTGGACAGAGCTGCACAAAGCTCACAAGCAGTAAAAACAAAAAAGAGAATTTATAGAGAGGAGTGTGTGTGTGTGTGTGTGTGTGGTTTTTCCATGGGTATAATATGGTTTATAGAATTATGGTGTCACAACAAAGCACAGGAGATAATGTAATGTGATTTTATTCATTTTTTGTTTCGTTTTGTTTATCTTTGAATTGTTAAATGTGTTGGAATAAGCAGGCTACAATAAAACAAATAAATTCAAAATGATTCAAAATTCTTTATTTTATGATTATATATATTTTTATGAACAAAGCTGAAATCATTTCTATCATGTTTTTTCTGTGATGTGAAGAATAAAACACTTTCCATTATTTTTTGTTGTAATAAATGTGGGCCTTTCGGTTTTTTAGCACGATTTTTTTTTTGCACACACACACACACACACACACACACATATGCTCACTGATTGGTTAAATTTGCCCATGGGGCAAATTACATAAACAGCACAGAAAGATGCACAGAAGGAAAAAGATTTGATTAATAACATGGAAAGAAGAGAAACAACCCATGCGAGGACACTGAAAGATTTAATAAACATAATATGAAATTATTATTTCTGTTGAGTAAAAAAAAACTATTGAGCTCAAATTGCCTTCACATTAGCTTTAATAACCAGTCCTAAATTTTTATGATGGGTTTATGTAAGTGTGTTTCATCAATTCTTTCTAGATTTCAGAAATTCTATTTTTACTTATGTTTGAGGATTATTGCATATTTTGAGACATTAAAAATAACATAAAAATTTGCTGTAAAACGCTGTAATGTTCTCCAAAATACAGTACACCTTAATATTGCAAATTAGGCTCATTTAATAGTATCTTAATTGTCCGTCATGGGAAAGAAAGGGGCCATTAGTGTGGAATGAATTCACGGCCCTCAGTGGGTGTTTAATGCTGAGACCATTTACACAAACACAGTAAGAACATATTTTAATATACAACTCTGATTAACAAGGGTTCATTACACCCACCATAATATAAGGCATCAATTCACATAAAACAGTCCAGTGTTAATTGTATCTATTTATTTCATGCTTGCATTATGGCAATGCTGACTCACTGTGAATTCATCAGCACAAGAAGCTTAAACGCCTGATCTACGAGCATTAGGAGCAAGCAGAGTGAGCACTTAGGACAAAACATGCTTTGTAAAACAGCAGAGCAGAGTGGAAATTAGGTGTGTTTTTTGTGCAAAATGAATGACTTTTATTTTTTTTTTAAAAACTTTGTGTTGATACATTAGCATCCAAAGTGTACGAGTTCAGAGAGTTCAGCTGTGGCCCACTGATGTACCATCCCAGCATGCACACATACAGAATTAAATTCTTATGTAAGCGTTCTAATTTCAGACCCCAGTGACTGTTCTCACATTCACGTGTAATGAAAGGCTGAGTTTGGAAACGTGTTGATGAGGTGTTAGGAGTGTAGGGAAGCAAAAATTGAAGGGGAAAAAAGTAATGAAAGACTGTGGATGAAACCTGCAGGTTTACAAATTGTCTTCAGGTTAGATGTGGTTAGTGAACTAGTTCAGATGTGGGAGGTATAAAACCTTTCTTAAAACCAGTGGTTAATGCGCAGTAGCTGTGTGTGTGTGTGTGTGTGTCTGCATAGGGTTCGTTTCCCTGCCTCCCCTGAACTTGGTAGCCCCCCAGACACCTCATAAATTCTGTAGACTCTGCCCAGGGTGCAGACAGAGGAGCAAGTTGGGGTTTTGGGGTGGGGGGGGTGTTCTGGTGGAGTCAGTACGTGGATGGGTGGGGTTGACAGAACGAGAGGGAGAGAAGAGGGGGCCTGCTTTCAAACAGTCCGAGAACTTGGAGCCTAGTTTGTCATGCTAACTGCAGCGATGCCATTGAATGTGGACACAGGGAGCAGAAGGTTCACAGGACCCCGTCTTTTCTCATGCAAAGTCCGTCAGGGCCTTCTCCTCCGTCCGTCTACCCGCCCCCAGCCTTTACTCTGGAAGAAATACATACATGTTTATAAATGGGCACACACACACACACACTCACTGAGGCATGGATAGGGTGCCCCTTCCTTTTATATGTGCTCATTCTGCAAATTGATAGATGGATTAACAACTGAAATAAATTAATTTGTGTGAACAGAAAATGCAAAATATGAAAATTCATGAATAACACGGTTAGCTTACAGCTTACATTTATCAGAGGCTGTATTTGAAACAAAACATAATACACTTAGAATGAGCAGTTACTAACACATCTCACCGAAATTGTAATTTTCAGGAAGAGGATTTGAACTGGAACCCTGGATCCCGACAGCATCCAGTCAACAGAAAGACTGGAAAAAGTTACAGCTGTTTAATACACACATACACCATTATAGCTATGAGAGAGGAGTGCCCTAAAGCTCACATTAACACCCATCTTAACTCCCTATGACCTTGACACTAACCTGACAGGCTGTGGCTGAAACCTGACCCAATTTTCAGGATGATTATGAAAAATAATTTTATACCTTATGTGCACCACAAACACAAATTCTATTTAAATTTCTATTTCGGTGTCTCTATTAAATCAGCCTCACTTCCCGCTAGTCTCCACCATTCACCTCTCATCTGTTTCACCTGATCCAGAGATTGGGGAGGGGGCTGCAACTCATTTAGCGATGAATCTGTTCAAATGCCAAATGGTGAAAATGTCAGCCGCAGTACAAGCACACACACCTATACATTTACTCTCTTTACATGCAAACACTCCATGCAAATGAATGCGTTACCCCCCTCAGGGGCTCGAAGCGATGAAGACAAGCGCATACTGTATATGAGTGTGTGTGTGTGTGTGTGTGTGTAGGAGCCTGGATTTATGTGCTCATATTTATGCATGCTATAGTTTCACAACCAGGAACTGGTCTCCGTTTGTACGTGTGTGTGTGTGTGTGTGTGTGTGTGTGTGTGTATGTTTGTGCCCCCTCATCTGCACTTGGAGCAGCCGTTTGGAGCCTGTATTTGATTGAGTGAAGGCCAACGCAGCCTGAACACTCCCTCTAATGGAAGAGTGGAGCCCAGCAGCTCGGTAATGCACTGACCCCAGAGCTTTTACAACGCTGCCAGCCGATAAGTGGCAATACGCTGGATCTTATAAAATTAACAAGACTGAGCTATGGGGAGAGGGAGCTCCGAGGTTGGGAGAGGATGACGTTCCTATAGCACTTGTAAATATCAGTATGCATGCACGGAGGGATTATAGCTGTTCTTTACCGAGTTTTATAGCCACGGCAGTGTGATTAGGTATTTTTTCACTTGTTTCTCAGCTTTTTTTAAGACTAGTTTATGACGAAACGTTTACAGGCTCCGTTTATGTTAGATAAAAAGCCTCTCAAGGCGTTTTAATGCTGGTGAATTTATGAAAAATGGCCGAGGATACCATGTGCTTGAGAAGCTAACACTGAGCTGACCTTCAAAGTGATGGCAACTGGATCCCAGCCAGTGTGTTTCAGGGCACCACAGGGGTGTGAACGTGTGTGTACATGCATATGTTTACTGTACATTCCCTCCTCAGCCCCCAGTGGTGTGACATCCACAGTGTAAGCTCAAAGTCAAACAGCACCTGTGCCTGGAGATGCACAGGCCTCGTATATGCAGAACACAAAGCCCCTGAAATACATGCAAAATGATATTATGGCTGAAGCCACCTTCTTACCGCATCCGAATCTGATTTAGGTCTGAGAAAGGCTTTATTCCTGTGTGCCTCCCAGTATAACCTTCTCACCTTTCTCACACAGGATCAGGATGGGTTTGTGGGTGCGGGAGAGCTGTATTTGTGTGCATTTTCACCCTTATGCGATGCATTCGTGTGTGTGTGTGTGTGTGTGAACAGCTATTGTCTGCCAGTGCTCCAGCAGAGGCTTCAAAGTGAATTATTCATGCAAGATTTGAATACATGCAAATGGTTCGCTCCCCTCTCCTGGCACAGATCCAGGTTACCTATGGCAACGGCGCCTTCAAGAAGCATCTTTTCACCCCTCCTCCTCCTGCTTCTCTCAGACACCCACCCTCTGACCATGTTATCCACACAGTGGTATTGTTTCGACTGTTGCAATACCAGGCTTGGTGGCTGCACACTGTGGGGTGGCAGGATATCCCATAATTCTCAGTCAAGGTCATATAGGCAGGAAAGGATGAACGATGGAGGGATGGCAGGCGGACAGAAGGAAGGAGGGCAGAGTCCCTCCATCCAACTGCTCGGACAAGAAGTTCAGGAGCTGGTAAAGAAAAGGAAGCGGTTTCAGATGGTGAATGATGCTATCACAGAGCGGACGCACACTCATACAGTACAGTCAGTCACAGCTCATGCGCACTAACCAGTGCAGCAAAACAGGATGAGCACTGATAAGTGTTGCAAATATATCTGGAACACTAATCAGTCATTAATTATTGAAGACAATATTTTTAAATAGCAATTATTGAAGACAATATTTTTAAATAGCAATGTGTAGTATTAAGTAATGTTTCATTAAAAATAAACTAATTTTAAGACATTAGGATTTGGGTTGATGTGTGTGGCTACTTACATCTTGTTTAATCTATTTGATGGGAGTTTAAAGAAATTCATATATACTGTGTGATCTAAATTTTCATGTTCATCTATAATCGCTGATACTTTTTAGTGTTTTTGTTAACTGTGCAACAAGATTTATTTTTATCAATTGCTTTGTAAGTTCACATAAATGAGATAAAAGTTATAAATAAATATTATTTAAAGACTGGGCATGAGTTCTAATTTCTTACAAATTTCACTTGTTATATTTCTCCTTCAATTGCATTGTCACTATAATTCTGACCCCAGAACATCTTTGTATAAAAAGAAGTGTCAAATACAACGCATAAATTATTTATAAAATATTTCAGTATGTCAATAGCCTTTGAGGTGTTTTATAGTATGGATTTCACCATTTTTTTCTTTATAACATTGCATGTGTAAAAGGCAGCATTTGCACCATTAATACAGTAACAGATATTTTACACAGAATGTTTGAATTAAATAAAACACAAAAGGATGAAGCTACAATAAAGATTGTGCCAGTGAGCGGAGGGCAGGTCAAGTTCAGGCCAGGAGTTGATCAGAGCCTAACTAACCTCAATCATCTTCGAGGAGGAGAGGCCACTCAATGCTGCCATCTACTGAAAGTGACTGAATAGGTGGTCTCACAGACACGTGGGTCAGACACGAATTCCAAGAGTATATACATTTATACTGCGATTTTACATGATTATACACGAGAAATATTTACATTGTTAGATCTGACACTTCACGGGAAACAGATGCAAAACAGAAACAATACGCTGTCCATGTCCAGATTAAGTGGAGTCTTTATTTAATGACACTGGGCGGCTTTGCTTATCACATGGCCCCCTCTAGTGGACAGAAGGACTCGTTGCTCATGGTTGTGGACAGAATCTTTATTGGATGGTCGGTTTGACATGACACAACTTTATACTTTCATCTTTGGAAATACTGTATCTTTGAAACGTACATTGCCACTGAAAGTAGAATAACTTTCTATTCACATGAAACCTATGACTGATTTAAGTGCTTTGGTGTATTTAAAATGTTCTCGTAAACAATGCAATGATAGAATTTGAACAAGAATGAGAGCACAGTAAAACAAAAATTTAAACCTTTATATGCACATACCAAGATCTTAGACATATATAGAGAGACATTTATTTATCATGTATTTGTTAAAGCCTCCACTTATTAGACATTTTAATAGTGAATCACCCTCCCTCAGTGCTGGACGGACAGTGAAACTGTGTAGTGCTGCTGACATGATCACTCTCCTGTACAATCACAATCATCACTTCACATTCGGTCCACATAGGCACCATGAAATTGGAAATGAGAACAAAGCATATAGCATAATTACCCAAATCATAAAACTGCATGATCAAGCAATTTGAAATAATCATTAAAAAAAATGTGATTAAAATAAAAATAAAATTTCTCTCCACACTAAAAACAGTAAAACCCATTAAAAGTCCTCTCTGTTAATAGATGATTAAGTTGAAAGAACATTTTAATAAAGTGCAAGCATTATCTTATGACACAACACAAAAGTCCTCCACATCCATCTATCAAAAACACAACAATCTTTATCCACATTTAAATCACTTCAGCCACCCTGATGGCGCCTCAATATCAAAAAGTTGTGATTGAGTGAACGACGATTTTAAGACACCTCTTTTCGTCTCCTCATCCTCTCTGACTGTGAATACTGACTGCGTTTACCAAATTACACAGCTTCTTTGTGCACGACAGATCTCCTGTCCACTCATCCAGTCCTCTGACATCCTGTCTGAAGGGAACAGGAGTGTACAGCAGACGATCCTGCACTGACCGAGTGCAGGGTCTCATTATTGCCATACGACAGAGTTGACAATGTCCCTCACGTCAGTCTCATCTGTGCTTTTCGTTGTCCGTCTGTCACTCCCGACCGATTCAGTGGGCGAAGTAGCTCATCTGATGCAATTTGAGCAGAAGGCTGTGTGTGATGTCAAACGTGGTGAAGCTAATCCCCACAGCAATGGGCCCTTTAAGCCAGTTCATGCTCAGCCCTTTGTATAGTCCACGTATTACTCCCTCCTGTGTTACGATCTCACACATGGTCCCCAGAATGGTCTTGTAGGATGAGCCCGTAACGCCGGCTGTCTGCATGCGCCGACGTACCACGTCCAGGGGGTACGAGGCAGACTGTCCAATCAGGCCTGCACAGGCACCGAAAGCCAAGCGCTCATAAGGGTAGGGTTGGGATCGCTTCGTTTTTTCTGGTGCGAGAGAGAGAAAATAAAAAAAACAAAGAAGGAAAGAAGTAAACATGTCAATGACACATTTTTCTAGTCAGCTAAATATCTCAAATGTCACATCACTGAAGTGAATGTTTCCATTAAAAGGAAAAGCGCTAAGGATCAGTACCTGTGTGTAGCTTTTTGAGGGTCTCATATGTGAAAAAAGTGATTCCTGCATACGGGATGACACCCAGGATAGTGGGAGTGAAGCCTCTGTAAAGGGTCTTCACACCTTCCTCTTGGGAGATCCGTACAAAGACGTGCATGATGTTGCTGTACCTGTCCGGAGACAAAACGACAAAAGTGTGCCAAAGCGTTGACCATTATGTGTGGTATTGTATGACCGCTATGCACTGCGATGATCTACTTGATTGTAATCGGAACATAACAACAGTGTCGCCTGACAGAAATTAAACAGTCACGGGCCATTTTCGATTTATGCTTCTGCAAAAGGTTTTCAGGTTGTCTCTATGGTAACCAGAGATCCCCTGCACGTTTTTTACACTCTGAGTGTATTTCTGTTTCAATCACACTATCCCGCTGTGGGTACGTTTTTAACTTATTTACTGTAAACACATTTATTGATCAGTTCCCAGTTTGTCTGCAATCAGCATGTTGACTCACAATGGTGGGTTGGGAAATAAAATCAATTAATCAATAAATACACACACTGTTGATTTCTGCCCATGGAGCTGACATATTTCAGTTCAGTAAATGTCTGCCAGTCAGTCAGCCTTCTGAAGGCCTTCTGGACAGCTGCTGTCCTCTCAGCTCACCAGGAGCTGCTGCAGATGAACAGAAACGCCCAATGCAGCTGAGTTGATGCGGATTGAAACTAGATACTATCACCATGGCAACATTAGTATCACTACTCAGTCACTTTGCATCACAAAATATGACAGTGAACCTGACATAACAAAAATCCGCAGGTCAGGGACATCAGCTTTTTTCTGTTGAACATATATAATTTAAAAAAAGTGCCCTACCATAAATTAGCCTTAGTACTCACACAGGGTGAGTTTGTTTAGAGAGAGAGCCTTGGTACACAGTAGTAAGTGCTTACATTTCTTTGGCTGTGACCGCCATCCTGGCTCGCACCATATCCAAAGGGTAGGTGAGCATAGCAGCAGTGGTGCCAGCCAGAGAACCAGCCAGGAAGCGTGGGAAAGGAGGCAGAGCTCTGAAACAAACAACGCAATAATCTGAAGCAAAAACGACACAAAAAGCTTCGTCTCTCTTTCTGAGGTCGTACTTTTGCATTATGCTGCTTTGACCTAACATGCTCACAGTGATGATGCCAGCCTGTCGATGTCTAGCACGTATGATAATTAACTTGTTCACCATCTTGGTTTGCTAATTAGCACTAAACAGAACATACAGCTGAGGCTGATGGGATTGTCATTAGCTTTGATCATGAACCAAAGTGTGGAAGAAAAGTCATCAAAGTTCAAAGTTAACACTATTCATTCTCTGGGGACCATGAATGCCTGTGCCAAGTTTCACAGCAATCTATTTAGCCCAGATATTTCGATTTAAAAAAAAAACCCCAAAACAATCCAATATTTTTCGAGTAGTTTCAGTCTGGACCAATGTGGTGGACCGACTAGAGTTTTGCTGCTACCATGGCTACAAACTCAACGTTGTGACGTTTTTACATTTAAATAAATCAATAAAATAAGACTACTGAAATACAAAGTCTCTACTCACTTTCCCTGGTAGCCGTAGTAGCCTCCCAGATGTTTTTTGTACTGTTCGTGTGAGCAGAACTGGATGGCCGCGTAGGGCATGACCCTCACCATGGTGGCGGAGTTCCCCCTCCACAGACTGAGCAGCCCATCCTTCATGTAACTGCAGTAGATGAGCCTGAAGGCCTCCTGGGGGTAGTGAGTTTGTTTGGTAAGGAGCTGCTATAGATGCCCTTCACATTTTCCCACATCTAATATCTATCCAACACGATAACCTAAATGTCTTCGAGGTGGACAATCAGGTTGTAGGACTGAACACGTGCTCAGGTGTGAGCATGGACAACGACATATACAATAATACTACAGCAGATTTGATATTACTGATAGATGTTTTCTTTTTATTTTATTTATTATTACATTTTTCTTTTGTTGTTTGATATATAAAATGTCAATCGTTCTCACTTTTAACAAATGCCTAAAATGACTTATCAGTCACAAAAATAGAAAAGTGCTCAATATAGAATTGCATAAAATTAAGAAAAGCAAGAAATATTAAGATATGAGAAGCTTGAAGCATTTATTATACCGTATTCATTCCCATTATTAATGCAGTGTGCCTTTACAATTTCATGCTGGCTGCCAGTTGTATTTGATCTCATTTATCTCATTTATATTACAGTAACTTAGATAAATCCAGAATACATCATTGATTGCTTTGTTGCCAAGAAAGAAACCGGAACTCACCTTAGCTGAGAATCTCTTTGAGGACACTGTAGAAAAACAACAAGAGACACAGTGAAGGTCAGGGTTAAACAACACACTCTCTCATGCAGGCTAAACATCCACTAAGAGGATTAGCAATTAGTTAAAAACACTTACAACAGTGTGTGAAAACTCTGGTATGAGCACAAGTTGCATTACAGAACATGATTTAAGTCTCTTACATACAGCAGCATACCGTGTGTCTGTAGAGTCTATACTTATATAAAGAAACCTTTCTGTGGAGTGTTATTCTTGCCTTGGAAAATGATCTTGGTCCGATCCAGAGGTGCAATAACTGTTTTGGCCACGGCTCCAGCAAACGCCCCGCACAGCAGGGACTCGAGCGCGGACCCCCTGGGCCTCAAGTCCTGTTTGGACACACAGTCACGTTTGCACTGCATCGCTCTGAGGACCTTTAGTCACGTTACACTGACACAAACTGACCCTTAAGATAACTGAGGATATCTTTACGACCGTCCACCTGATTACTTTTTAACGTGTTAAAAACCAAGAAAGTACATTTAATAATACATCTCTCAACATGTGACCGCTTGATCCTCACAAACATGTAACACAAACGTCACACAATTACCAGCTCAAACACTCCCGTATCTATCCCTGAGCCAAATCACTGCAACAGAACACCAAAGTCTGCACATGGATTAGAGCCAGAGTGACTCAACTGCTCTGACAAAAATCACAAGAGATAAACCTGACTGGCGCTTCACTGGAGCAGAGCTGTTTATTTGTGTGTGTGTGTGTGTGTGTGTGTGTGGCTGTGGGCGTGTATGCACATGAGCAGTCGTTCAGCTGGAAAGGACAGCTGAACCCAATAAACAATCCCACTAACCGATAAGAGGAGCATTTGGCATGAATAACAAACAGCCAGGGGAGGGAAGATACAGTTTAGGATTTCACTCGAGTCTGTGCGTATCTAGGTTTTTGATTTATTACAGTTTAACATACAGCCAATAAACTGACCTCCTGGGCTAAGTATGCTGTCTGGTTTCAACTGCTGTCAACCAGTGGCAGAGAGTAACTAAGTACATTTACTAAAATGATATATTGAAGTAGCATTTTGAGATACTTGAACTGCTACTTCTACTCAACCACATTTCAGAGAAAAGTATTGTTCTTTTTACTACACTACATTTATTTGATTACTGAGTATTTTAACTTTGGGTACTTAAAGTATACATGCCATACATTTGCATGTTTACTTAAGCAAAATCCATGACTTTAACTTGAACTATAGAGTACTGTGGAGGTGCAACATTTCCTTACTGGTCTGAATACCTTTTTATTTGGTACACTTATTATATCTGAAAATAAACTTTAAACTTAAAAAAGAAAAAGGCTACACATATTGTCTCATTTGCTGACATACCACAATACTGTCATAATACAACAAACATGTGCCATGCTTCTCGTAATTCAACGCCACGCACTGTAATGCTCTGTAAACTGAGGCCAGCTTTAGATTAGCTGGTATCTGCCTGCTATTTACGGCCGTGTACTCTGTAGACATGTCCTTCAAAGTATGTATCATGCCAGTAAGGCTCTACGCCACAACAACAGCTCCACAACACTGAGCAATGCCCAAGAGCCACACAGTATGGTTTGTCTTAGGGTTGACTGAATAATATCACAGGGGGGGACCACAGAACAATTTGACAAATTGTGTTCTTTGAAGAATATTTACATACACTGTCATGATAAACATGGCCTAAAGTGTAACACTGTGACGGGTAGGTTTTTATCACTCTCTGGTTCACGACCAGATTGTATCACAATTTATGAACAAGCCATATCCAAAATCCTCTAATGTGCCATTACAAGTGACATTTTTAACCATTTGTATTCTTGTGGAACATGTGAATGGGCAGCAAGTGTGCTCACCTTTGCTTGGCTGGAGGGTGGCAGAGTCAGCACGGTGGCCTGGGCCACGGGCAGACGGCTCGGATGGTCATTCACACGATGGGCCATGTGTGCCCTTCACAGGTTATCAAGTCTGTCAACACACTCAGTCACTCCTCCAGGAAAAACCACTGCAGAGAAACATACATAGGAGAAAATAAGACTGGGCAGTTAAAAAGACAGTTAAGAAAACAACAGCCCGTCGTGTCGCACTGCCTCATATCATCATGTGAGTACGTGATTGCACGCATGCCCATATTGTGCACAAACAGCCTGGCTTGTAAACAGGGTATTGCATTTCAAAACCTGTGCTGTGTAATCCGTCGTTACTGTTCAGCACATAACCAAACACAACGTTCGTATTTCTTAGTCATCAGCCTGGTTCACTTGGCAGTGTCCTAATACTGATGAGTGCAGATATTAACTTAATGGCCACACCTCAAATAGCATAAATCAACTGCGAATCATAGTTACACAAATAATAAAATAACAAGTCTGTGCTGTGATCCAGTAAAATCTGGCCGTTCAGTGATTAAATTCTGCATTTTGTTACCTTCGTCAGTGTTATAAAAGACTCCGTGTTTACAAGTCTTCGATGTGTTGTATCAGTCAGTCACCAGTCTGTCCTGCACGTTCTTGCACACATTTCTTGCTTGCTGGCTGGAGGCTGGCTCTTATAACTTGCAAACACGCTGCGAGGTGCCTGCACGTCTTTTCACGTTGTTGACGTTTCTGAAGATAGATTATCGTAAAAGACAGGTGTCAAGCTGCGGCAGAGCGTGTTGTCTATTTATAGACGACGCCTGCGAGAAAACTGTGCTGCTGTGCGGTTCTGCGCGCAAGATTATTTGGGCATTTCAAGGTCTTAAAGAAACTGGGACAGCGTATGCGATTATTTTGGACTACAATACCCATGAGAGAGTTGTTTTACTTAGGTGAAATCTCGCGAGTGTAGCTACAACATTGGGTTGCCAAGTTAGTAAAATGTGTAACAGAAACTCTGTAACAATGTTTAAATCACATTTTGAGTTTCACAGCAGGGTTGACCCCAACCGCAATCACGTTATAACACCCCAAACACCAAATGCATCAATATATGCAGATATTATCTGGCTAATCAGTTCTACGTGTGACGTAAAATGATTAATTGAAATAAAATCCCTTATTTGTCAGTAACTAATTGTACATTAATCTTAAAGAAATACTCTTTGTGACTGACCCAATACTCTACATGTTCAGCTGAAATTCAGAATACTCTCTTTAATGTGTGTTTTGCATGTAAAACCTTACAGTGAAACATGTATAGTCAAGTGAAATAACTCAGTATTTCCCAGTGAAACATATTACAGTAGACTAGGAGTAGAATGTCGTAAAATTAGAATTATTCAAACTGCTAGTGTCTCACAATAAAATAGAAGCAGTCTTAGAGAAGGTTAATACATCCGTAAATCGTCTTATTGTTATAAATGTATTTTTGTGCTACATTATTCTAACTTTTACAAAGCGCGTAACCACGTAACATGACATGCATGACTGAACGTTTACTAAGGGAAGAAGAGCAAACAAAAGGGGTTAGTGGAGCTTTCGACGCTTTGCTTGTGGGTTGTGGCTGACCGAACCTGGCAACTCGGCAGTCTGGCCATAGCGCTGAAAAACTTGTTGTTGTCGGGGAAAATGGCGTCAAACGTAGAGGCCCCGGAGCGCTGGTATCTCGCCCTTCTCGGCTTTGCTGAACATTTTCGAACGTCTAGTCCGCCAAAAATCCGCCTCTGTGTGCACTGTTTACAGGCAGTGTTTCAGTTTAAGCCTCCACAGAGGATCGAAGCCCGTACACATCTTCAGCTGGGCTCAGTTCTCTACCACCACACCAAGAACAGCGAGCTGGCCCGCAGCCACCTGGAGAAAGCGGTGAGGGGCGTTCGATTTAGGAAAGAACGGGGATGCAGCATAGAAGGGGACGGGTGTAGGCCACAGGCAGCGACAACGGCGAACAGCGGAAATCTTTAAATAGCTGTTCAACAGGGAAGGCTAACTTCCTAAAGAAGCTGAAATATAACATTTGTTATCTTTTTGTTAACTACTCGTCCCGACATGGCCTCGTTCGTTCTTTTTCTGGTGCTAGCCAGAGAAGCCGCTGTATGGGATTAGTGTTAATATTGTTTCATAAAGGTAGCAATCACCGACAGAATGACGCCGCTAACATATTCTGTCTTTGTTTTGTAGTGGTTTATATCTCAACAAGTCCCTCAGTTTGAAGATGTTAAATTTGAAGCAGCCAGCATTTTGTCAGAGCTCTTCTGCCAACAGGTAAGGTCATGTTTGGTTAAATTTTAAGAAACTTTAACGTTATTGTTGTAAGATTAAAGTTAAACTGTATGCATTCTTCAATGACCACAAAATGAAACTGAGTATTAATTTTATATGTGATAGTGTATAGACTGAAGGATGTGGTATTTCTTATTGGCTAGTGATCATCTTTAATCAATTTTCAGAATTTGGTGGACTCTGCAAAACCCTTACTTCGCAAGGCTATCCAGATTTCACAACAAACACCATACTGGCACTGCAGATTGTTGTTCCAGTTGGCGGTATGTATCAGTGCAACACTATGAATGTGTCCCTGTAGGAGTGACATTGTTTCACAAGCCTCTCTTATGTCCAGATCCAGCAGCGTTTGAGCTGGCATGAGATCAAATTCACAACAGCGTGAAAAAGTCCTGTTAGTTAATCTGAGTGTTATTTGTTCACACCTGTGTTGTGTTCATATCCTGAAAGAATCTCTGGTAATGACAGGAATATTATTGTCTCTTTCAGCAACTTCATACTCTGGAGAAAGACTTGGTTTCAGCATGTGACCTGCTGGGGGTTGGAGCCGAGTACGCACGAGTGGTTGGGTCAGAATACACAAGGTACATGTCACCCATTCCTCTGCTGACTCCATATTTACGAGTTTTAGTGTGTAGAGTCTGACTGAGTCTTACAGAATCGATCTGTAATTTATAAGTACTTAAGTTAATCATTTTAGTAATTCACAGATCCACTTCCCTCCAGTTGGCATGTGTGTATAGAGCTTTGCCATCTAAGGGACTGCCCCAAGCCAAATAATGGGAAATGGACTATGAAACTATGCACAGCAATTTTGTTTTGTTAGTGACTTTTCATTCTCAATAGCACAGATGCTACAACATACAGGAATTTATTTGCTTTTTTGTTTTTGTTTTTTACATTTATAGTATTGTATATCCTGTTTTAGCTACTTGGCAAAACTAAACAAAACTTTTTCTTGCACCTTCTTTTCATTTCAAGTTCAGACTAATTACATAGTACGTAGTGAATTCAAAACAAAAAAATCACAAAGTTCCCACTACAAGTACCTAGTTATTCATGAAAGTGTGCTTCTATTAAAACTTTTTAAACTAATGCACTTTTCACCAACTAAGCTCACTCGATGTTTTTGCCTTTTTAGGGCATTGTTTCTCCTCAGTAAAGGAATGGTGAGTCATCTATTATGATTTACTTTGTTATGCCATTTGTACCATTACACCATGGCAGCATGAATAGTAATTTATGGCACAAAATGTCTGTCTTGCCACTTTTTATTATTTATTTTTGTGTATAACTCAACAATACCTCCACACAACTAGTAGTAATTCCACTTAGTTTTGATTGTGATTTGATTTGTGTGGGGTTTTTTTGTAATCATGCAGTTGCTGCTAATGGAGAGGAAACTCGGCGAGGTGCATCCTCTACTCACACTATGCGGAACTATTGTAGAAAACTGGCAGGGAAACCCCATCCAGAAGGAGTCCCTGAGGGTCTTTTTCCTGGTCCTTCAGGTCACACACTACCTGGATGCTGGACAGGTAGGAAAACCAGCCTGGAGTTGTTAGATTAAATGGGCCAGAGTTGTTCATAAGGATTTAAAATGACATGCATGTGAACACACAGGAATTGTATTGACCAGCATCCATGCATATATTGCTTTTATAAATGCATTAGGAATGATAAACTAGTTTTGATATCCAATTGTCTGAGACTATATCGACCTGAGATGGGACATATTGTCCTATTCATGTTGCCCCAGGTGAAGAGCGTGAAGCCATGTCTGAAGCAGCTGCAACAGTGCATCCAGACCATTTCTACACTCCATGATGATGAAATTCTGCCCAGCAACCCAGCTGACCTCTTCCATTGGCTGCCTAAGGAGCACATGTGTGTCCTTGTCTATTTGGTAATGCCACTTCTCTTTCTTTGCCACATAAAAACCTCTAAAAGTTATCTCTCAAACAACCCATAAGTAGTCATTGTTTCGTTTCTTCCCCTCACTGTGAGTTGTGGTACCTGCCAACCTGCTACATTGCAAAAATCCTGATCAGTTTTAGACTTGGGGGATACTACTGAATTCAATCAGACCTGTTCTTCTCCTTCTGAATGATTCTGATGGAAGTTCAACACTTATTACCATTTTAATCTTGATTAAATTTGCTTTCCAAGAAGAAAAATTAGATGCTGAATTTTGGCTTTTTTGTAGTGTAATTTGGTGTTGTCCATAAGTGTCAGACTAGTTTTCAGGAATGAACAAGCGATTTTGGATGTCTTTAGAGGCCTTGGAAATTATAGTCACAGAATCCTGTACAACCCTCCACACTCGAGCCAAAATGCACTTTGAAACGAGGAGAGCACAAAGACAAGAGGACCTGTTGTTGACGTTTTGTTAGTTTTTCAAATATTATTTCATTGTATGTGAAATCCAACTGTTTCTCTTGTAATTAGAAGAAAACGATAATAAATTACTGTGGACACTGCTGGGAGTCAGTTTGCAGTGTTTAATGTGAACTCTTTCTTGTCATTTTGCAGGTGACTGTCATGCACTCCATGCAAGCAGGCTATTTGGAGAAAGCCCAGAAGTATACAGACAAAGCTCTTATGCAACTAGAAAAACTAAAAAGTGAGCTACTCGAAAAAGTATTTAATCATGAACAACAATATAATGTGCATATGTAGTTTTTGAACTGTAAGAGATATTTTGCACCACTTACTTGCGTATGCGTTTTAAATTCTCACCCCCCACTTTTCAGTGTTGGACTGCAGCCCCATCCTCTCTACCTTTCAAGTCATTCTACTGGAGCACATTATCATGTGTAGACTTGTCACAGGCCATAAGGCCACTGCATTACAAGAGGTATATTGTTTCTTTTTTGAAATTTGTTTTGTATTGAATTTTGTTTTATTTAATTGGTGGCAGTTGGTAGTCCAGCAAAGTCAAGCAGGCTTGAAAGCTCTGCTTTGTAGCATGTTACAACATTGAATTTTCATGCTTGTGGAGGTGAACTCTGACTTTGTGTTCTGTCCATTCAGATTTCACAGGTGTGTCAGCTTTGCCAACAGTCCCCCAGGCTATTCACCAACCACGCTGCTCAGCTTCACACGCTATTAGTGAGTATTTCCAGCTTAAATATTCAGGTCTACTATATATGTATGTATATATACACATATATAGTACTGTAACTGAATCCCTGTTTTGATGAGAAATTGACATCTGTACTCTTGTCATATCCCAGGGCCTATACTGTATCTCAGTGAACTGCATGGATAATGCAGAGGCACAGTTTACCACAGCCTTGCGGGTGAGTCCATAGTGATTTTGTTGTCTCTTCTCAAATACTGTCACCAATATCTTCTTTTCTCCTCTTTTATTCTCTTCCCTCTACTGGTGCAGCTGCTCTTTCTAGTCTCAAACATGTCCGCTCTGCTTCTGTTTCAGCTCACCACGCACCAAGAACTGTGGACGTACATTGTTACCAACTTGGCCAGTGTCTACATAAGGGAAGGAAACCGACACCAGGAGGTCTGTTAGTATTAAGTAATAACAGGCTACACCTTTAAGCTGCAAGAAGTGTATTTCACATATATTGGTAATGACATATAGGTGGTCCACAGAGTAACAACACACTGCTACATGAGCCACAGAAGCCAGATATACTGTATGTTTTCATTTAGAAACGGTGTTGCCATTATATAGTTTGTCCACCAGAGAGCGCTAACACGTTATTTACGCAACTGTAAAATGTCTTCCCTCTGCACAGTGCATAGATAATAACATTTAAGTACCACCTTCTTTTAAGAAGACAGTCAGTAGACTGACATTATCTTGGATAACAACACATTCATGTTCTTATCTAATAATTTGTAAATTTTATACACTATATGTAATTTTATATTTCAGAACATTATATTACAATAATGTAATTGTTCTGTAAGAACACTTTTCACATTTGATTTTCTTCTTTGATTTGGACTTTCTGAACAAACAAACAACTGCCTCACATGAGATGACACAAAGTGGTAAAAGTAACACTCAAAATGGGAGCTTAAGAGTTTCAAATGAGAACAATACAAGTGCATCATGAGCACCAGCTATCTCACGTCACATGATGACTGATTTTGGTTTGATCTTAAGTCTACATGTATTTGAATGTTATGGATTATTGGTAATATCAATGTAAGACATGAAAGCACTATACAGTCAAACAGAAAAGTGTCATCAACTTGCCTACTGAGTCATTCTGAATGTATTGAAAATGTCCTGCTCTGTTCACACACACACACACACACACACACACGGGGTCAGTCAGACTTTCTGCTAGTGCACTGCCTGGGTATATCTAAGGTAAATGTTGGTTAATGCCGGGTTCAGCTGATACAGCTTGTACAGGTTATGTCTGGAAGAGTTCAGGTTAGCAGTGTATATGGTGCGAATGACAGGGTGTGAATATGAATCAAGGGTTAGCTTCCGCAGTGGAAACAGTATTGCCAAATCTCAACCAGTGGACACATTTCTACTATTGCACAGCATATGCTGTTATATGCTCCATTCCCACTAACAGGTGCACTTTTAAATTTATTTCTTGTTTTAATTCCATCCTCAGCTTTACAGCCTCCTTGAGCGAATAAACCCAGACCATAACTTCCCAGTAAGGTAAGAGGCATAATATTTTTTATGTTTTCTGTGTGCGATAATGGATAATACATTAACTCAATACAACTTGTTAAAACTACTTCAGGTTTTGAAATGTACAACCATTGTCATTGTTTTTGATTTAGCTCCCATTGCCTCCGTGCTGCAGCCTTCTACATCAGGGGACTCCTGTCCTTCTTTCAAGGACGCTACAATGAGGCCAAGTATGATAAATCTTAAATTGTTTCATAGAAACACATCCATTGATCCACTCTGTATTTATACATTTGTATGTATTTTTTTTTGCAGGCGTTTCCTGCGGGAAACTCTGAAGATGTCAAATGCTGAGGATCTAAACAGGCTCACTGCCTGCTCTCTGGTTCTGCTTGGCCACATCTTTTATGTACTGGGCAACCACAGAGTAAGATTATATACATGACAGATATGTTTCATGTTTGCTGATTCTAATCTGACACTGTTTGGTCCCAGAATTGGGTTAAACAACAGATATTGGAGCAGTTTGCTCACCAGACTAGAAGATTGCAAATGGTTAAGTTCTCCTCCCTAACTGATCAGTGTAGCCAAACCAACAGTAAACTTGAATCATCAATTCTGCTTAATTAGTTTGCACAGATTAAGTAATATGCGAGTTCAAAGTGACTGATGTGTGGGAAGAATTTAGTATTTTGTGTGTACAAATTATTAATTGGTGATTGCTAACAATTTTTTTTTATGCCCATGAATGATACTAAAATGACTGACTCTGTAGGACGTAACGTTGCAGTGAGGGTTGGGCTAGTTTGATACTAAGCCAAATGCAAGACCGGGCTGGTATACTGAATTTTACTGCTACGTGTTGTGCTTGGCTGTGTAGCTGCTCCCACTGAGCCATTGAATGAGAGTGTAGAAGCACCACAATCAGGACAAACTGTGACACATCATGTTTTATATTTCTCAGCCATTCAAATGAACTTTCTTCTTAAGTTTAACTAATATAATAAGAAATAATTTAAGACTTTGGCCAGATGGAACTTGACATAAGGTGGCCAAAGCTACTTTAGGAAACTTGGAAGCCGATGAGTTTCCCCGCATCGTGCTGCTGAAAGCCTTGTTAAGAAATGAAGGGTTTCAGCCCACTGAAACTAAAGAGAGCTTTTTATTTGAAACAGATACAGAAAATTTGATTTGTATTAACCGTGTATTGCAGTAACAACAAAACATTCCTCTGAGATGATACATGGTGCTACATAAATGGAGTAGACATTGTGAGTAAAAAAAATTAAAATCAAAAATGCACCCATTAATCAGCTATCCCAGGGACTCCTGCTAACTAGCCACATGCAGTGATCTTTCTCTACCCACACTTGACAAATGCTGCTTCAGTCTGTTAGCACAAAATTAAATCAGTTTCAGCTTGTACTCTAGACAGGACCAGCCAACCGGAAACCTAACCAACCCCGATTACATACTTTATAAATCAGTGTTGTCCAGTGGTTTCTCCCTATTTTGCTTTCTAAAAAGTTTCCCATTTCTCTTTTAGGAAAGCAACAACATGGTTGTACCTGCCATGCAGCTGGCCAGCAAGATCCCTGACATGTCTGTTCAGCTTTGGTCTTCGGCCCTGTTGAAAGGTACATATTAGCTATTTCCTTTGCGTTGGTAAAACCTAATTTATGTTCTTAGACTCATTACCCGTTAACTCATTAAATGAAAGCTCCTGCTTTGCTGACCTTGAGTTTGCCATCACATTTGAAGCACAGTATCAAAATCAAAGTATCTGTTCTGAAGAAATTAAGAAATAAACATTCTGACATAGTAAGCATTGTGGTTGAAGGGAAATTTTGACCATGTGTTGTCCTTACAGACTTGAACAAGGCTCTTGGGAACACTATGGATGCTCATGAAGCAGCACAGATGCACCAGAACTTCTCCCAGCAGCTGCTGCAGGACCACATTGCTGCCTGTAGCCTCCCTGAGCATAACCTCATAAGTGTATGTGAAACAGATAAGCTTCGTTCTTAATGTTTACATTTCATTAGTCCTTGTCATCATTTTAACCTCTAGCGCCAGATTTACACATTTACTCTTGTCCACTGTGGCACTTCTCTTGACTGTGTCTCGTTTTTCTGACATTACAGTATTTGTCTGTCTGTTTTTCAGTGGACTGATGGCCCTCCTCCTGTCCAGATCCAAGCCCAGAACGGCCCAACCACCAGCCTTGCAAGCCTGCTATGAGAGACCCCCTGTCAGACTTACCTATAACGGTAGCTGGTATATTATCACAAGCAGCAGATTGATGCCTAACAACCTGCTGTCAGACCACTGTAGCTGAGATTTGAGAGGATTATTTGCTTCTCAAGATTGCTTCCTGATTGTCTGCTATCACATTTTTAATTGTTGCAAAACAGTTACTACTGTTGTACATGTATTTTACGCTCTCTGATGGCATGAAGGCTTACAGGGCATGAGGACGGGGCCGGACTCTTTGAGTAGAGTAGCGAAGGACACATAGCGATGTGCGAAAGGACCTCTCTGCCTCAGGTGTGGAGATGCCTTCTCAGCGTTCGCATGCTTTGTTTTCCGTTTGTTGGAAAAACAAGATGGTAGATGGGGGGGCAGGAAAGAAGTGTAGAGGAAATTAATTTATTCATGTTGATATTTTTGTAACTGTCGATTAATATTTTACATCTTGCCTTTTTTGTATGGATTTTTTTTCTTTTTTTTTGTTTTTCATGCATGGAAGTTACTGAGGTGGACTCCCTGTACACAAGTTTGTGACCTGGGTTGCTAACAATAAAATTTTGGTAGATCATTTTCGCACAAAATCCATATTAGATAGAATAGACACATCTTGTAATATATTTTCACACAGTAATCAGTTGAAAGGTTTCATGATACAAACTGGCAGTGTGCTTATATTTTATCAGTGCACAATCCACTGTGTGCAGTACCTCTGTGGACCAGAAAAGGCCTCTGTGGGTCGGTTAATGAACAATGTTGAAATACTTCTGAATTTTATATCATTGGGTGGCTGTGAGGGTTACCACATACCCTCTCAAACAACACATTAAACTGATGTATTTTTGAAGTTCCATAATATATAAATTTCCCATTGATGTATTAATTTTTACAAATTATGTTTGGACTTTTGGAACTTAGAGTAATTTTCAGATATCCAAAAGCAAATTTATTTTATTTTGGTATATTATAATTTCTCTTGATAGTTCTACTAAATGGTTTCTTTACAGTATGTTTGTATAGATTTGCCACACGTTGAACCTTTATTGTACAGTGACATTTTATAAAGTCAATTTAGTAAAGTGTGATATGTATTTTTAGCTATCCCATGTAGACATGATCCCAATGCTTGGTATTGTACTCTTTAAGGACACAGTTTAAGCTTGAGTACTAGCCATATTCTATCCAATGCCTATGTTTTTAATGCTTACATTGTTTTCAATAATTTTCCAATAAAAATGATTGAAATTTTGTAAGTTACTGATCAGTTTGTAGACATTATTCCACTAGCTTGAGTTTTCTTTTTTGTTAGTCAAAAACTGAAAAACAGAAACAAACAGAGCCACTCATAGTACTGCTGAAGTTGTAGACACTGCAAAAATTAAACAAACAAAAAAATAAATAAAAATAAGAAAACAAGGAAATTGAGTGCATACGAGGAGCTGTAAGCGGTACACAAGAATATTCACAGTAAGAGTGATGAGCATGTGTATTTTTTAAGGGGCCTTTAGGTGGCGCTCAAGAAATGTGTAAATGTATTTGCGTGCATGTAAATTTACTGTTAGTCTTTTCTCCCAGACAAAGTGTGCATACATCTACATTTTAGGGCTGTAATCTACTGTAATCTATTTCACTGAGTGTACTTTAAATAGAAGTTAGCATTTCTACAGGAAAGTCTTTTGAAAGCCACCACTATGTAAATGTCTTGGCATGGCTGAAATGTACCACTGAAACAATCACATACACATAGTATAGTTCTTTTTCATCGTCTTCATTGTGTTTCTGATGGTTGGTTTAGTCAGCTATCGCTGTTTAAAAAAGTATTCAACAAACGAATTGCCTCCATAAAACAAAAAAAGTGAAAACAGTCAAGACGTTGCATTTTGTTTAGGATGGGTAAAACTTTGTAGTGGTTTGAAATGTTACTGGTTACGGGTCCCATTTGCTGTTGTTTGCTTCTCTAACCAGCTGTATCTTCTGCTGAGGTGTCTCTGTCCACAGGATCTGTTAATATCCATATGTTAATTTTGATAGCAGTACCCATGTATTGTCTATGCATCTAAACATTCAGTCTTGTTAAGACCATGAGGGGGGGGGGGGGGGGGGGGGGGGGGGGTTCTGTTCTCGCAACAAAAACATTCATTTGAACCACTCAGAAGTGGATTTAACAAGCTATTTGAGTCCTGTGTGGAGTAGTAAACTAAGTCTGCCCTCAACCTTTTATTTATCCTCTCAGGTTAACTGCACAGATTCAAAGCACAGCCTGGACTTTGTGCTGACTGTGACCCAGTGCTGAGTTGTCCCAGTGGCAAGGACTTTTGTGTGCACCTCCATTCCCACACCTGTTTGATGAGTGGTTGTGGAGAGGTTGGGGGCTGCTGTTCCTGTGCCTCCTTTGCCACATGTAGCAGGACCCACAGAACAACTTCAATAGAGATAAACCTAAGAACATTTCCTACATAACTATGTAGCTACAGATGCCCTGATCTACTGCACCGCTATTTCCCTGGCTATCTGGCAACCTGAACAGGTCTGCAACATGCCTGCAAACAAAAGGAGGGTCTGAATCAGTTAGTGAGGAGAAGCACAGGAATTCCCACCCCAGCAAATATCACAATCTGTGGCCACATCAGTGCCCAGCATGGCTATGGAGTTGTACAGTACAGCTATGTCACCCCAAGATGATGGCTGTGCGGCAGATCCATGGTAATGTCTAATCTGCAACCATTACTTTTGTTCTTCTGCCACTGTCATCCCATATTATGCAGGAACACTAAACTGTTAATGTCCACCATAAGCTATCACATAGTCAAATAGGAAAATCTTATATAATAAATATTCCTATCTTGTATAATAAAAATTACATTCAGATGATATAGTTTAGATTTCGCATTGTGTATGATTCACTGAACAAAAACTTTTCTGTTTACTTCTGTTATGTTGTGACTGAAACCCCAGTAATTCAGATTCAGCTGTTTGTTATGATATGTGGTGGCAAAATTAAAGCTGACCAGTTTGATGCTTTTAAAACATTTTAGGTACAGTAAGGGTACTGTTTTATGTGAACTTGGATCCTGTGCTACACAATGGCAATTAAGAAAGTAGCCACGTGAAAGAAGGCAGATATTCACATGTGCATACACACACACACACACACACACACAGAGGCATGCACATGAGGAAGCCTCCAGACATATAAAAATACTGCATGTGAAAAGTACACACATACCTGGATGGGGGATAAGATTTAGACTACCAGGGTAAATGTGATATGCAAAATGTGAGTTTGTCAAGAAAACAAACGTTCCAAAACTCAAACTTCAGTATGGACTGTAATGCACCAAAGGCAGGAACTCACATAGTTGTGAGAGTAACCCAGTGACCAGAAGCAGAAAGTATAATATCTCAAATGAAAAGGCTAGATGAATATATGACATGTTATGTTTACTATTTTTATGTGTCAAGTTAAAGTGTCTAAAAAAAGACTGCAGTAAGTCCAAAAGACAGAAGCTAAAATCATATTTCATGAGTATAATAATAGGATATCATACAAAATAGTATGATATCCTTTTTTAATTTACATTCTTAAACTTGATTCATGTAAGACTAGTTCACTAGTTGTCCTGTCTTGTTTTTACTCTGCTCTCTCTACAAAATTTCCATCTTCTAGTCACAAACGCAGCATTTTCCCTCTATCTCAGCAGTAGGAAACTTAGCATTTCCGAGGTGTGTATGAACGCAGCATGACGCCGCCTGTGGTGGCTCATTACATTATCTGGCAACCGGAGTGGCAGCGGACAGAACAGAGGGGATCCCCGGGATTTTTACGCCGAAGCCAGCAAAATACTAACATTAAACATCTAAAATCGCGGGGAACTCAGTCAGGCTCCTCCTAGACCTCGTAAGTTCACGTATTTCATTACCATATCAACTGATCCAGTATTTACATTTTCAATTAAATTATGTCGACGAAGGGAAGTTTCTTTCTCGGTGTTAGCTCAGCTATCGTAAGTTAAGCTAACTAGCATAGCCTGATCTCTGCTAACGTGCAAGGTAACAGTTCGTGTGTCGCTCAGCTACACGCATACACCTACCGAACACGGACTGCCAAGAACAGACCGCCCCAAAAGTCGAGGAATATTAAAACTAACTTCCCCGGCAAACTTGTATTGAGATGCATCATTAGTGAGATATAATGTAAGTTATCATTTTATTTACGAACAATAAAGCTAACTTACAACACTCAGATAAATTGTTATTTTCTGTGTGTAATTAACGCTTCATTATTTGTGAATAAATTTAGCTGTCTGTCTGTGCAGGCGAGTGTCCAGGGAGTTAGCGTTAGCAGGCTAACTTAGCTCGCTAGCTAGCCTTTTAACATAAGCAGCTCACTGAGATGGGGTCGGTTTCATTGTCTGTCGTGTATCGCTATTTGGACGCCTACAGACATCCAAGCTAAACATCTTAATCTATATCATCATATTTACATGTGTTTATGCTCTGGTGTTCTGCAACTTTCCTGTGATCTCTGTATCCGCAGATGACCACAGTTGGCTGTTAGCTCGCTTTAGTTAGCCACTGGTTTTGTAGCCGGACAGATGGACAGGTTGTTGTTGGCAAGCCAAGTTAACGTTAGCATGAGATAGCTTGTTGTTGTTGATGGGTTAGTTGGAATTAGGTAGCTATTCTTTTGGGCAAAGTTGGGTCACCAAAGTTTACGAACATCATAACCAGTATTGTCATCGGTTATTGCTAAGGCGACTGTTCTTCTTAGCCGCGGATGGATATGATTATGGGTTTTAGAGCCATTGATCTCAGAACTTTGTCAGATTAGCTCAACCGTGAAAAGCCTTTTTATGGAGGCGTAATGGTGGACGGTGGTGCCTCCTTCTGTGTGTGTGTGTGCGTCCACGACTGGTTAGTAGCCATCACCTGCGCCAGACTGCACAACAACTAAGCTTATACTTTGTGTTTGTACCGGAATATTTCTGTCACAGATCAAATTCACCACTGTATCCGTATAATGAGATGTCTTATTTTCAAGTCTATGGACATGGTCTGTGACTACTATATCGTTCATTTCCCGTTCAAGTCAACTATTTAAAGGCATTAATGTGATATTAACCATTTGATGTTAACTGGGAGATATTATTTTGCAGATATATCTGACTTATTATAAATGACTGTTCGGTCTCAGCATTAGATTATTTATTTATTTAGACAGGCATTGCATCTCTACAGCAAGCTGCAAACCACGGGTCATATTTGTGTGGACACCCGAAGCCAGTCTTGTATTCACCTGTCTTTGAGGTGTGTTTAAGCTTAACAGTCGTGTACATCTCATCCCCTTTAGAGCAAGTGCTCTCCTTTTAGAGCAAGCAGACAGCTGGCACCCTTGGCTAGTAATGGGGGACACATGTCACTTTGCATTTTATTATGGACCTTGGATTTGCCTCAGGAGGGGTGCCTCTTATGAAAACCCTCCTGAGAGTGATGTAACCAGACAGGCATAACAAGAGTTCCACTCTTACTCTGCCACATCACGACTGAAACTTTATAAAGATACATCTGTGTTTTCCACTGCTCATTAGGTTTTTTCTTTGTCACAAGGTCAAAGGTACCTCACTTATTGTTGCCATTGCCCAAGTTAATTATTTTATTATGTTAGTCATGGTGTTTGTACATCCTTCATTAAGGAATCTTGAAAGGAACGTTTTTTCAGTTGTGAATAACAGGTTGTGCAGTTCAGTGGTAATGTGCCATGAGCATGAATCTGAAGGATCTATTAAATTTAATGTGTCTAAACTAGGAAAAAAACAGCCCCTTTACTTACACCATTGTTGATACTTTTGTAATGCAATTTGTGCCAGCCATAGATACGGAACTTGAGATCACGTGTTTCATGCATCCTCAACCAAACATGGTGAATCGTGATGTGTATTTTTTTCCCACCCAGACCTGATACCTTCCCTTCAATCTTTGTTTCTTACCTGTGTTAATGACTCAGAACAATATGTAGACCTAATACAGAGGATAACTGTGTAAAGTGTAGTATGGCATTATGGCCTGTCTGGATCGTGATATGGTGTGTGGCGATAATAGCACCCATGTATTCTGGTTGAGTGTGAGCTCAGTCATTGTGAAACAGCTGGTGAAAGTCTCTTCAAAACTGACCAGTTTGACCCACAGTTTGCTTTTGTTTTTAAGATTAAACAACTATAACTTCATCAGGACAAGACTTGACTGTTGGATTTTTAGGCCCATTTGGACAGTAATCATTTGTTGTTTGTCAGATAAGATGCAAAAGTGAAAGTGAAAATCACCTTCTTTATCTGTGGGAGTAGTTCACTTCGTAGCTTTGCATTGTTTTACATACTGCTTCCTACCCTGAGTTAGTACTGTTTACTAGATACAATTGTTGAATTACTAGCTTTTCCATAATGTTTCAAAGTGATTCGATGCTTGGACAGATTTTGGTTCAGGTCATGTAGTAGTAAAGCCAATTTATTTATGTATCCCAGTATCAAATATGTTTCAAGGGGCTTTACAATTGATACAGCATACAACACTCTCAATTCAGAATTCAGATGAGGAAAAGCTCTCCAAAGCAAGTCCTTTTTTTGATACGGGAAAAAAAGAAGATGGAACGGAGAAGTGGATGGACATGCAACAGATGTTTTGTGTACAGAACAGACCAAAATAGAGAAATTACAGCAGGATGACAAAATCATAGATTAGACATATATGAGGGATGTGGGAGGATGTCAAGTAACTTTCAGGTACTACAAAACAGACCTGAGCCACACAACCATGGAAACCTGAAAGAGGACAGACCACAAAAACATACAAAAGTGGCAAATAGTAGAAAGGATAAAAAACATACAGAGGGAGTGAGAGACAAGGACAACATCCACACTAGAGAGAAACAGGTAAACAGTACAAGGCATGAAGTAATCAAAGAATAAGCAACAAACTGAAAGTTAAGGGCAAAGATAAGTGTTAAGTTTGGTTTTAAAGATCTCAGCAGTCATACTGTATGATGTCGGCAGAAAGGTTATTGCAGAGGAAGTGGGAATGAAAGAAGGCCCTGCAGCCAGCTGACTTATTTTGCTAACTCTGGTGACAGACAGGAACCTTGTATTCTGAGAGCAGCAAGTGTGAGATGGAATAAAAGGCTTAAGGAGATCAGACAGGTAGGAAGGGTCTGCCAGTTTACAGTTTTGTAAGTCATCAAGTATGATCTAACGTGGTAGTTTTTCACCTTAGCAGATCTTTAAAATGAATGTCTTTTTGGCCTTTTATAACTGTCAGGACAGATGAGTAGTTTATTAGCCGCAGGGTCCCACCCAAAGGCCTTGGGCAATTCTTGCCGCTTGAAGAGAGTAATCCTCCAATGTTTGACTGTTTCTTGTTTACCCTGTTGGACTTCATATTGACTCAACCACGTGTGTTAACCTTGTGACCAACTGTCTTAGTCACAACTTGATTCCACTGGGCTCAGTCGAGTTGCATTCTGGCTCCTAGAATGATCGGGACCGTTCTAGACAATGCTTGTGATTCCACCAGACGTGCGGAAGTAGTTTCCCTCTCTGGTCAAAATATGTGACTTGTCTGTTTTCGACTGAAGCCATGTAAAGTTGCACAGAGCAGCTCGAACTGGAGGTCAGACTCAGGATTCACATACAGCATCCGGTTTATTTGTAAAACAAGCATCATGTACAGATCTGCAATTGTATATCACATCAAAACAGACAAAAAAGAAACCGTTTAACTCCGTACCCTACATACACATGGTAGAGGCACAAAAATCAAAGAAAAACAACTAGCTTAACAACATGTGAGCAAGTTAACAAAATTGAGCAGGTAAAATGCTCCACCTCCTGTAACTCTCTCAGTGGAACAGAACTAAACTGTTTCTCGGCTGAAAAGTGATGCAGCTGTACCTGGTAGAATTTAACAGGTGGAGGTACACACTTAAGTGATGAGTTGGGAATTGTGCTCAGTGAAGCTAAGATCCACAAATTGTAGTTGTGTGCGTTGAACTTTGACTAAGTTACATACTCCACTATACTTCCTACACTGATTGTTTGTGTGGCTAACACCCAACGAATTACTGCCCCTGGTTGCCTCTGGACATAAAACATTGTAGAAGACAGATATTTCTTTGCTGAATGGCCACTTGTTGATAAGGTGGGTCATATGGTTTACAGTAAATGACCCTTAAATAATAAAGTGAGGTTGTTGGGAGATTATCTTGTATGCCTGTAGAGGTGCTATTTTCGAGAGGAGGCACTGAAATTCGCTCCAGTTCTTACACAGTGTATATTTTATTAAAGCAGAAAATGCCTCAGACAAAAACAAAATGCAGTAGGCACAAATGACACCAGGCCAGCTGCTACAGGTTTTTTGCTGGTATTGTGTGCCAGTTAATAAAGATTGAGCTTCATTCAACACTTTCAGTAATATGCAATCATAGGGGCTTCCCAAGATGGTGGCTAAACAATCTAAACTGTTTGCCACTGTCTGTCTGGCTGCCTCTATAGCTTTATGTCTTTAAATTTCTGGAGTTTCAGGTACTGGTTTACATTGACCTCTACAGCCAATCAAATTGGGGATCGACCAGTACCAATTATTAGTAATCAAGGAGACCAGTAACTACACTATATAGATAAAAGTATCCAGACACACCTCTTCATGGGTCTGCTAGGCCCCTCATTTCCAGTGAAGGCAAATCTTAATGCTTCAGCATACCAAGACATGTTGGACAATGCTATGCTTCCAACTTTTTGGCAACAGTTTTGTGAAGACCCTTTTCTATTACAGCATGACTGTGCTCCAATGCACAAAGCATAGTGCCCATAAAGACACTTTGACTTGACTGGCCCACACAGTTACTAGTTACTTTGCAAAATCTGATTATTACAAAATAAAAAAAAACTGATATATTACTATTGTATCACTTATTTTAAAATGATCTTGCTGAACAGTTTATTCTTAGATCCTTATATTTTAAGAGCTGTAACCAGCACCGTCACTGAGTTAGTAAGAGCCCACTGTTCACTTAGATTATGTTTATGTGTGAGCACTTACCACTTACTTTCTCCCCTTCGGCAACCCACATGACTACTGGTGCTAATACTGGCTAATTGCACATCTACGGATTATGGAATACACATTTCTGAAGTTGTTTTTTTAGTTTGTCTCTAACAATTGCTTCCTCTGTGTGGCCAGTGCTGACACAGCAAATCTTGAACTCTCAGTTCAGCAAACAGGCAGGCTGGTAACTTGGATCCATGCAACATCAAGGCATTTGTCCAAGAGGGGACAAACTGCCCTGCCTGAAAGACTGTGAGTATATCTCATCAGCACCATGTCGTACCTTGCCTATAAGTAATCAAAATAAGGGCTGAATACCCTGACTTTGATAGTTTTGTTCCACTTGTCACTTACCCAGGTTATCATGAGCAAAGTCCTCCACTAGTAGAACGTGCATAGTTGTAGACACTGAAAATGTTTGTAAAATCACAGCTGTGTGTCAGGATTGTAAAGGGGCTGCTTGAAGAATCAGGCTAAATTTATAGAGTCACACTGGATGAACAGTGGTGAAAATAATTCTGAAATGCTCTTTGTACCATAGTGCTGTGAGGTGCTCTATACACTGCATTGATTGTCTTTTTCCACATCACACCACGTAGGCAAAAAAATGACCTGACTGTCATCAGTGTTTTCCTTGGTTGACTGCTTTAGCAAGGTGGCAGAGGGGCCAGATATATGGATGTGTAAACACTGGGAAACCACTACACATCTCATTTAAAATGAAAATAGATTCCTCTTAAAGCTGCTTTCACGTGTTACTTTCATTATTTCTTTCGTCCAGAACAGCTGGGAAGAACTTTAGGAGCAAATGCCACGAGATGAGTTTATGTTAAAACAAAATTATGACTGGTGTGTTAACTACATAACAAATTAATCAGAGCACACAAGGCAAGGTTACCTCCTCAATTGCCACATGATCTGTTGCCGACAAGTGATGTAGCATATTTTTTACATGGTGTGCTGTGCAGTGCTCACTCTACAAAAAATACTCTGGGCTACATTGCATCGCTTCCTGCAAAACTTCACAGAAGAATATATATCACGACCACCATCATCAGTTTGTTTTAATCAAACATTCTCTGCTGTGACTCAGCTTAAAACACCTAATCTGTCAGTAGAGGTGTAAATCATCGGTTCGATCACAATATGATATTGTATCAATTCTTTTGACAACAATACAGTCATTTCTGATATCAGAAAGTCTGCCACAATACAGTTTTGCTTTGATTCAATTCAGGATCCTGTGACTGATATGAGATGATTTTTTTAAACTGTCTTGTTCTCTGTCTCTGTATGCAGTCAGTGGTGTGAACACAGTGTGTGTTTGGTGCAGCTATAAATGCTTGTAGAACATTGGGAGACTGGGTTGGAATTAGACGTCTTTGTAGTTGCTACTAGATGTTTTTGTGTTGGGAAGACTGGTCACAAGCAACTGACTGAATTTGTGTGGTGACTGCTCTCCCTCACTACGGAGGAAACAACTTTTTACAGACACCTTTTAAGCCTACAGATAGTAGGTGATTAAAGATTTTATGGATCAGACTTTTGGTGGTGTATTGTTTTAAAATTACACATTTTTAGGAGCATGTACATGTAGGAAGGACGGTGACACCAAATGAAGGATGACAGACTGTAGCAAACACGGATGTAGTCTATGTGACATTGCCCATAGGTTTCTGAAGAACCATTGTTGAAACTCAGTATGGTGGCTCCTGCCATTGCCATCTGGACTGTGCCCCATGCCATCAAACCACTGGCTAAAAATGGGCAAAGAGGTGAAGTACAGAGGTCCTGGGTGGCCTGTTAGTACAATTAACCACACAGCAAGCCAAATATTTTGTCAAATATTTGCATGAAAAATTCTGCATAAGGCACCAACATCACAAACATGGCCTAGAGGTCAAGTTCAATGACTTGAATTAGCTGAGATGACGCCTAGCAGATGCTATACAGCTAGCTGTTACTCAAATGGTTGTGCCCTTAATTGAGTTAGATTTTGTAACTATTTTTATTATTAAATTGCTGGCCAAACTAGTGAAAACTTTTTTTTTATGTATGCTGCTTGCTGTGCTCGGTGGCCCGTGACATCACAGCTTTAGAAGGTAAAACCCCATGATCATTAGTGTAATCCATTATTAAAGGAAATTCACATTACACAAACTGTGTCTTTGTTCCTAAATAATCACAAAACCAAGCCCAGCAAGTTACAGCACATCTTGAAGCTTATCTAGTCATTCACTGGGTCTCATTCAATTTCTGACATTCATTCTCCGTGGAAAATGCTTTGTAATTAACAGTACTGCATGGCATGTTTTTTCTGCCTGGCTGATTGAATAAGATGTGGTGGAGAGGAATTTGGCATTTACCTGATACCATCAAATATTTTATTTCCAAATCTTTCATCTCACTTGATACTAGTATTGTGTACGTGTTAAACATCATTTTAAATGATTTTTTTTGCTCATTCTATTCTTCAGTGTTTTATTTCCTAAAGGCTAACCTTTGCTAACCCCTACCCTGATGAGGATCACCTGAGAGTTGGAATGGCCAACTTAAAAAATATGAGGCAACTGGCATACTTTATCTAGTTGTGTTCTCCAGCTGTATGCTCAGCTCCTAACTGTCCTGTTTAGTATGTTGTATTTCTTTGCACCCTTTAAGATCCTATTTCGTCCTGCTATGGTCACTTCCTGCTACCTTTCATTTCAGAGAAATGTAATCTGATAGCAGTCTGCGTGTGTCCTGGCCCTCCAGTCTTTATGTGTGTATGGGCTTCTGGTTTTACAGGATTATGGAGTAACCATTTGGAAGCAATTTGGCTGAAATTAGAGATTAGCCCTGTCTAGAGTTTTTGAAAACGTTTAGCTTTTTTTATGTTAGGTCAACCAGTAAACATTGTTGTAGAAAATGTATCCAGTGATTTTGGGATTTGAGTCTAAAGAAGTCTACCCGAGAAGCTTGACTTGAGATGTTAAGGTGCTTTAGAGCTTCATAATCTAGATGTTACTTTTATCATTCGGTTACTGAGGTATGTCCTGTTAATGGTCGGTTAACTGAAGATTAAGTTAAGATTAAGTGTGTGTTGTGTTGTCATGTACAAAGGTCTGACTTGTGCTTCCTAGACTTACTGCTGTTGTCGTTGTAATGTAGCTGAGGGAGAATATAGGTGGAGACATGCGCACACACACTTAGACTGTTTGTGGCTCTGGCTCTCACTTGCTCGCTCACACACACACACACACACACACACACACACACACACACACACACACACACACACACTCTCACTCACACTGAGACAGTCTGGCAGATTCAGGGTTAAAGGCTTCCATTTTGTTAGGTAACACCCTAATGGTCTGATCTGTCAGTGCCGTTAAAATGGCAGGGGCTTAACCCTTGGCGTTCAGAACACAACTACTAGGGACACATACACATGCACACACACTGGTCTCGCGAGCCTACAAGAGAACAACTTGGAGAGGGAGAGAGAGAGAGGAGGAAGAGTATTTTTCACTTGGGTACAGTTAGATTATGGCTCAGCTAACCACATGCGCTCTGCACCCTTCTCCCTCCCCCAACTATGGCACCACCTCATCTGGATCCCTTCCCCCACTCATAGCCTTTTGAGCACAGATTAGCATAGGTAGTCTGATGAGGTTTTTATATTAGACAATATCCTAAAGAAAAAAAAACTTTACTCCTTGATAGCCTGAAATGATTTTGTAAAATTGAAATAGCATTTTTAAGTAGGTTATGACATAAACAAAGCAGTAGGAGTAACTAGTTGTCGAGGTGAGTGAATTCTGAATTTAAAATGATGATTTTCTGGTCATATCTGCTAGTAAGATTATGGGCAGTTTGAGCGATTAATTTAATATTACAGGGCCAGGACCCCATAGCCACACAAGAAAACAAGGTGCTGCTCTGTTGTCTTTTATTGGACAGTAATAATCCATACTTGTAGTGCTTTTATTGGACAGTGTAATTGCTGTTTTCCCTCTCATCGAACCCTGAGGACACAGTTGGAAAGCCTCATTTTTTTTTTAAAATGACTGGTAATGTGTTGGCTGGCTGGGTCCAGTCCCAGCGGGAAGATCGTTACAGAGCTGGAGATGAGTCTAGTCCGCCACCTGGGGGATGAGCCTTTGCCATTGATCTGCTGTCTAAGAACTACTGGACACAATAGCACACCAACTGAGAACGAAACCTGGCGTGTCAGTGCAGGTCAAAAGATTTGTGCATCATCTTATGGTAACACACTATACACAGGGATGAGAGATTTCCTTCATACACCTTATGCTATTGTCAAGATCAACCCTCCCAAAGAAATTCAGATGTATTAAAGCTATTGATTTGAGAAAGCCATATTTGTTTGCTTTACGTGATTTTTAATGGGCAGTTAAGGTCCTCTTTCACTTGCAGCCCCTAACTCCCACATCATCTGTTATTTTACTGTCTTAGATATGCTTTGCCCTTATGCTTCATTATGAGGGAAAGGAAAGGGACGTGCTATTACTCCTCCTCCATAGTGTCATGAGAGGAACAGACACAGATCACTAATTGCTGGCTGTCGTCTCCTTTCCTCATCCTCTCGTTATGTTTGTTGCTGTTTATCGGTAATGCATTTGTAGATCTTCGTGAGGTTTGATTGTTAAATTGGCATACTATAACCTCTACAACAGCTGATGTAGCACACATGCACATGTATATAGCTTTATTTTACCTTACTAATTCATAGTTTATATTTTACATCTACTTTTTGCATGCTCTTCTCAAATTGCCTATTTTGTTAAATTACTCTATTTTTTAATATACTTCAAACTTTTTATGGCATTCAGTGTGGACAGCAAAGTAAGAATTTTATTGTACAGGGGATCCTGTTTCCTTACTGTGCATATGACAATAAACGCTTGGATCTCCAATCTCTCCAATGTATGAAGGAGAAGCACTGTCTGTTGTTGTCACTACTGCAGTACTTGCATACTGCGCTACTTTCCTGTAAATAGCATACAGTTCACACACTATTGGGTCATACTAAGGACAAAAAGAAAACAAGTGTCAAATTGGCAAGGAATTTTGGATGCTGTCAGTGGCCATGTGTTGGTTAACACATCAATCATCCAAGACAGGGAAAAGAAACCCAGTTATGTCCAACAACAGTGTATCCCAATACCTTATAAACTACATAAAGACGTTGATGCTTCACTTAATTTGTCATTTATGAAGGGTTCAAGTCTCCATCTGGTCACAAACCACACTCTAAGCCCTCCAGTGTCCAGCATGTTGCATGAGAATTACTTAACGTTACAGTAGAGCTCTGTTATTTTGCTTATGTCAAAATGACAGATGGACTTTTTTCAGATTTTTCTGTCATCATTGTTGAAAAAAAAAATGAGGGAAAATACTTAATTAGCACAATCCCTGGGTCCTGTGACCTCACAAAACATGTTTTTGGCCATAACTCAAAATTCACATGCTAATTATGACAAAATGTCACACACATGTGTAATAGGATAATAATGATGAAATTATGAGAGACACTAATCTTAAGTGTCAACCTTGAAACTTCTGTGCTGCATTGTTGAAGATGTAAGATGTGAAGCATCCATGTTTTAGAATTAGGATCCTCTTCAGATTTTGGAGTCAAGCACATGAACACATAGAAGGAATTCGACTGCTTCTCTCAATGAACTTATGCACCAGTAGACATACATATACAGCAGTAGTACACCACAAGATCTGGTTTTGATCTTGAGAATGAGAATGAGTTTTAGGTGATTGTTGTTCACTAGTCTTCACTACAGGTATTGTGTGACTTTTGACAGAGATGGATTTAAATTGCAGCTTGACAAGTGCTTGGAGGCATATAAAAATGATATGATAATTCTAGTTCTTATATTTGTTGTGTGAGTGTGTTGGGAGCAAATCTTTTATGAACCTCTTCCAAAATCAGTCTGCATTTTAAATCCCTGTAACCTGAGCCTGGCCTCGAGAGTGTGTGGGCTGTGTGTGTACTGTAAATCAAAGGGCTGTCGTGTGACACTGCTTGCTGACTTGATAGTAAGAAATGGAGTGGAGTTCTGTTCAAGCATTGTTGCCAGTAATAGGCCGAACAGATCCTTGATTTTATGGCAGCTAGGTTTAGGGAACCAGTTCCCTTCAGACATCTCCCGATGGACTTGCTGATGGACAAGTCAGACTTGTTTTGAGATTGTAGTGTCAGTTTCATTTGGTCTTACTTGCTGGATAGATGGAGCTGTGGGAGCTTTGAAACTGCCAGGAATGCTCCTACCACTGATTGAGTGAGGATCTTTTCACTGTTGCTTGCCTGACCTTTCAAATTACAAATTTCTTTAAACCCGAATCTTTTTTTTGCAGAGATTGCCATGTAAAAATATGCGTATTGTGTTCAAAGAGGCTGCGTTTAAAATGAATTGTATCCGTTTGTCTGTACAGCATCTCCTGTAATTGCAAATACTTTGTACAGTGTTTCAGTGCAACATTATCTCAACTTTAAGATGCCCTTTCTAGATCAATCTTGTACAATTTTGTTTTTTATTCATGCAGTATCCCAGAGTGTAAATCTCCTATAACCTGGATGTTGTGAATGACCTGCAATTCAAAACAGGCCCTCAGGGATCATATAGAAACCAAGGTACTGAATAGAAAATGTGCTCCAGTGAGTTGTACTCCTTCACTCTGGGCTTATTGAGGTGGCGGGTGATGCAACAAGTAGAACTATTGCACACATCCCTGTCAGTCCATCTTGTGTGTGTGTACAAAGACTCATAATCACAACATATGCATGGACTACAGATTTACTTTGCCCTGTCACTTAGCAGCATCAGCTGCACTGAACACGTGGATTAATGATGTTACCCGTCTCTTCTGGGACAAGAGTTGCCACGTGTCTCTAGACCTGAAACTAGCAACCACAGCCATCCTAGTAACGTGCAGGTCTGACACTGCCCCATCCCAGTGGGTTACAGTCATTTTGTACCTTATACGGCTCAGCGTCACACTGTTACAGCCAGGTCAATGTGCAGCCACCATTTCTACAGACTCATATGGTAAAGTATGGCTTCTGAAATGCTGTGATATATGAGTATGCACACAAAAACACCCATACACAAGCTGTCATCTCTGGCAGATAAATAGGCTTTGTGTTCAGGGATGGTACACTGGGGCACATCTGTCCTTGTTGTGTACCAGAGCAGAGTGCAGTTTAGGCTCTACACACTGATATGCAAACACAGACATGAACGTTTTGGCTGTGTTGCAGTGAATTTTTTTTATGAATGTGTTTGTTGGTTTAGTTATTTCTCGCATCTCCTCCACACCATGCACAGTGTCAAGGATGCTTATGTCTTATCTCCAGTTAAAATAAATCTTAGTGGAGTTTACAGATGTGAATTGTTAGAACAAACTGCAGCCTCACTGTAGACAGTGCTTTGCTGAAATTGCTGACAGTATGCCAAAAGCTAAATATAAAGTCTGTGTGTGGCAAACAGTGTGATGTAAGGGCACATGAATACCACAATCTCTATGATTGGCCTGAAAAGTAGATTGTGTATGCCTGCAAGATTGATCACAATTTAAAGTAGTCAAATCTCCTAACCAAATTTTCCCATCTTGTCCCAAATCTTAAAATGTTTTGCTTTACAAACAACAGACCTGTCATGGGAGTTGTATACATTTAGATTGTAGAGACAGCCTGATTTAGCTGGGCCGATTACCTGGTCTGAATTGGTACACACTGCTTTTTCTCTCTATACTCTGTGGTCTCACTCCAGCCCACAGCACTATCTGACTGGCTACATGTCACCAGCAATAATCTATCAACACTGAATAATCTGAGTCTGCAAAGTGAATAGTAATTAAAGCTAAGAGTACAGCATTTGACTCCAAAATGTAGTATAACGGAAGTATAAAATAGTAGAAAGTACAGTTATGTCAAAATTGTAATTAAGTATAATACCGAAGTAAACTGTAGTGCAAGTGTCAAATTTCCATGAAGTTTTGGTGCAAGTAATTTATATTGATGATTTCTTGAGGAATCATTTTTGCTCTTGTACTAAATAAGTTATTGGTCTCCTTGACTTATAAAAACTGGTGTCAGTATTGGCCTTGAAAAACATATCTGTCAGTCCCTATTAGATTCCTATAGTGACTTATAACCTTTGCTTTTAATCTTTGAACTTTAGAAAGCAGCAGAGAAAAAGATGTTTTTCTTCTGCTACTCTTTCTCTCCTGGGGTTAAACCTGTGCCTTCTCAGTCGCAAACCAGTTTGAACCGGCTTTCAGGGATGTGCAGTTTGTCTCTCTTGGAATCTTGGAATAGGGTCATGTGGAGCTGGTGATGTCACACTGGACTAGGAAGACCTTGAGTCAGCTTTCTGAATCAGACGTATAAAATGGTCTGTATACATGTGTGCGCTTGGTTTCAGGACAGGTCATCAGGATTTTTAAATCTGCAGTGACAGACATGAGCTCATCTTTTGTGTTTTATAAAATGCTTTATGAAATGTTAATTCAAATGAGTCTGTAAGTGCTGTGGGACAGCACGCTATATCCTTTCCAGCATCAATATTGTGTTGTGTGCATGTGCAATAGTTACATTGTGGGTATTCCCATTATCAACAGCAGCTTGTCGTGATGCTGATTAAAAGTTAAAGTTTTCATATCATGTGACTGATCCTTGTCCGAATCGAAGAAACACTTGACACACAACACGTGTACAAAACTTGCGGTATCCAGATCTATCTGTACTTACAGCTTGTCAGCATTTAGATAAATCGGTTTGTTTCTTGAGGCTGAGAATGTGACCATCCTCAGCTGTGCTGGGAGGCCTGTTTATCTTCCACCATGCACATTAAGCACATGCTTGATCATCTTTACAAATGGTAGCTTACATGTACTTATGTAAAGTTTATTAAGAAATATATTCTTTTCCCCAATACCTCTCCACCTATTCTCTCACCACTTATCTATCCTGTAGTCGCATTCCTCAAACCGAAAGTGGAGGAGTCCAGGCTGGTTTCTGGAATGGTAGCAGAGGGCAGAACCAAGTATGGTAGAAGTACGAGGGCGGGTTTGTTTTGTTAGAAACGGATAGACCTCTACAGTACCCAAATGATGGAAATGATTTTTAATTGCATATCTGTACATGAATAGCACATTGCATGTATCTGTTAAGATTTCAGTTCAATTGAATGTATTTATATAGCACCAAATCACAATAAAGTTATCTCATGACACTTTCCAATTAGAGCAGGTCTAGAAAAGACTCTTCAATTTAATTTTTGGTACAGAGAGACCCAACAAAACCCCCATGAGCAAGCACTTGGTGACAGTGACGTGGAAAAACATCCTTTAAGAAGGCAGGAACCTTGGAGCAGACCCCGGCTCAATGTAGGCGGCCATCTGCCTTGAGGTTCTATATTTTTTTCCACATTGCAATATATGTCACAGAAAAACAACAAGTCAACATGCCAGTTTTTCTCCCAGAGTCACATAGTTCCATAATATGTGCATGGCATCTGTTGGTGTACTTGGTGTAAATGTTGCACAGTGCTGGTGCCATTTTGCTGTGTAATGGGTTTTCCCTGAAATCTTAGTGAGTGGGATTTGGGTCAGCATGTGGGGCACTGACACGAGACACAAGATGCCTATACACCTCCTGGTTGTCCCTTTTTGTACAGCAAAATGAAACAAAATTTTCATGTAAACATCTCAACAACAAAGCGTTAAATAATATGGTTTCAAGGATGATTATTTCCCCCAAAAACCTTACATACAGGGAATATACTCTTTAGCCAGGGTTGTTTTGTGACTGTTCACACAGTAGGTGGGATTTATTGATAGTTTTTGTTTTAAGCATCTGCCATTTCAACCAAACAAATTGTGTGATATCACTAGATTCAGTTTAGCTTTCTTAAGTCACTCTATTGCGCCAGACACAAAGACAGCAGAGGCTGCCTTCAGCTCACTTTTCGCTATCAGGCTTACATTTGGCAGTGCTGTTGTACAAATTTCGTTGTCCTAACTTTAAATTGAGGCAGTCACAATTTTCTCTGTTCCCTGCAAATGATGCTTCGCGTTGTTTACTGCAGACACAGTAGGTCTCAGTCACACCTCAGCCAGGGTAACTCCACCAACAGTGTCTCACAAAATGTGTACTGCGTCTTGCTCACTGGACCAGTACACAGTTGTCTTTTTTTATGTCCAAATTAAATTACTGGGTACCCTCAGTTGGCTTTAGATGTACTGACCATGGAAGATGATGGTGTGTTTTTCTCAAAATAAAACCCAATAGAATGCTTGTTGTTAAAAATGTATCTCATTTGCAGTCCTCCCACACAAGTTCTATGGACTTACAGAAACCTACAGAGTAGTGTAAAGCAGGGATCCTGTGCACAAAATATGATTAAATCATAAAAAATAATTGAGGATTGCTCAATTGAACACAAAACCTTTTGCTCATAAAAAAAAAAACCAGCAACAACAACGTTTACTATGGACAATGGTGCCGTAGTAACAGTATGCTGTACTCTAGGTATCTGTATATGTTTCAAACCTGTTAAGTTTAATTATTTGTCTATTATTTATTTGCTTTCTGTTTTGTAAATGTATTTACACTGTTTCTGTTTTCTCTCTCTCTAGGGTGAGAGCAGCCATGTCAGAGGAGGCAGTGCGTCAAACGCGCAGCCAAAAGCGGGCTCTGGAGAGGGACCATGCAGCTCATGCTGGGTCCCTGGGGGACACTGACAATAAACGGGTTAAGCTGGAGAAAGGAGGTGCAGCTGGAGCTCCCGTGGCCCTGGTGGGCTCTGGAGCTGAGGGTGTCAAGCTGAAGAGCGAGCAGGCTGCAAAAGTAGCAGCCAGCATCCTAAAATCTGGAGAAGTGAAAGCCACTATTAAGGTGGAGGTGCAGACAGGAGACGAGCCTGTTGACATGAGTACATCCAAAAGGTGAGACATGGAAAAAGAACATAAAAGCAATAGCCATGATGGGGGGCATTATGTCTTCAGGTTGTCTGTCCCGTTCTTCCGATTGAAATATCTCAGTGATTTCAAGGATCTGCTGAATTTTGTTTACATTTGTCACAGGTGTTCACTTGGGCTCAAGTCATTAGAATTGTCTAGAATTTATTTGTGAAAGGTCAAACTTACAGTGACCTCACGAAACACCTTTTGGCCGTGACTCACAAATCCATTTACTAATGATATCAAATAATATAACATTTATATCAAAATTATTACAAAGCACATGAACACATACAAGGAATTTGACTGTTTTTTTTCTCTCTCAATGCACTTGCACACAAATAGATATATAGCAGAAGTCTACAACAAGCTCATTGGTTTTGATGATATTGAGCATCGGGTGATTGTTGTTGCACCATGTGATTAAGCTCTGTGTCAGTCCTCTGTACTCTTCAGTAAAAATAGTCTCTAGGTGAAAACAAAAAGTTTCTCACTGGAATTTATGTACTGGCATCATACATGTCAATGTAATAACCATTTCATATACTTGGCATGTTTCATTAAATTCATTCTGAGCCTTAACTACATATATTATAGAAGTGCTCACAGACATGGATGTAAAGTGCAACTTGATTGGTGTGTGGGGACATACAACCACAAGGCTGTAGTGCTGGTAGTGTATTGAAGTCTATAAGTATTATTAGCTGCTTTGAAGTGTTCTTGCATAGGATCTGGGAGCTCATTGGTCATAAAGAACATATCACTGTTCAGTATACATGATAGTGTCAAAGTTGTTAGTCTGTGAACACCAATGAAAGGAATAGTTTAAGCAGTTGCTTCCATTCCTGTATATTGGACCTCAATATTGCATACTCAGCAAACCTTGTCCACAGTAAACCCTTTGTAAGCATTTACAGCAGGACAAAATACACCATAATCTCCAACCTAGTTTGCGTCTGAGGGTACAAAATTCAGAGAATAGTTTGCTGCTGTGTTTCTATTTGGTTATGTTAAACTGATGTTTAGTGATCATATGGGATAAAAGGGTGTGAATGGACTTCACACAAGCTGACAACTGAGGCACAGTGTTTTTCATTTTTGCGTGCAAGTTTGTTTGAGAACGTCTTGCTTGGATAATTAATGTGCTGTTGGCCTTGTATTTCATGGTTGCATGCACGATGCATGTTCTTGTGCAGAGATGTGTCTATTGGGGTTTTGAGTTTCTCTCTAACTTTGCACTAGCAAGTGGTCTGACAGGAGTCACACAGGAAGTCGCTGTGTGACTGTCGACAGCCTGTCCCCATTTAGAAAAGTTTGAGGCTCCTGAGGCCTGGGCTCCATTTTCTCCCACAGCAGCACCTGAACTCTGCCTCACACTTCACACAAAATGAAGGCTATGTGTCACAAACTGGTTCCAACTGGCCGTTGCCATGGTTTCCACATTGGAAGGAGCAGTTGGAGGAAGGAGGGGTAGTGGGTGTGTCACATGACCACACAGAGACATGCCTGATGTCATGTGATGTGTTTGGTAGAGCAATAAATACACACACTGATGTAATGGCAGTTAAAGTGGAGCAGAGGTGATCAAGCTCTAAGGCTCCGTTTGTGGTATATCATAAGTGTCACCTTCGCCCTCCGTTTAACACTCAGCATGTGTCTGTGCTTACTTGCTGCAAGGCAGTTACCCTATTGTTGTGTATTGAAGACATAGTCTGTGTAGGCCAACTTTGTAAAACTATCAGTGGAATGATGATATAGTCCAAATTCCCTGTGCTGGAAAATAATGTAGTAACTGGACTGAGCATGCCTTGAATGAGTTCACATATAAAATGTCACTGTGGTATTTCCTTCTTTTCTGAAGTGGTTTAAGTGCTTGGTGTACATTTTAAAAGTATGGTAATATTTGAGCACATATTCTCCAGGTCTGTTGCCTCTTTGTAGCTCAGTTACTTCATTCACCTAAAGAGCTTTCACATTACGTAGCTTAAAACGACACAGAGAATTGTTGGTTTATATTTTGAATGGACGATCCCACTGCGCCTAATAAAGACCGATTCAGCAATCCTGTAGTGGGGTCAGAGTGAATCCACGATCAGAGAAGCTGAGGCAGAAACACTGGGAGTTGCATAACCAAGCTGATGTGTGTTGTGATGCTTGTATAAGCTGTTCTCAAAAGACTTTTAGCAACTAGTCCTTGTTATTTCTGGCATTGATGCCAAGGCACCAGGTCACCAGTAGGTCTTCTGTTTGTAAAATATAAAACTCTGTAATGCAACTTGTTTCTGAAATAGTTGATCATGTTGTATGCATGGAATGTAAACAGAGCTGGGGAGGAAAGCTGCTGCCTGTTCAGGCTTCAGGTCAGCATTAAGGGGGCAATCCTTCTCAGAATCGTCAGCACCCTGATAGTGCCAGGGCGTTGGATATCTTTCTAGATTTGAATGAAACATATCAAGGAAGTATTTTCCAGGAAGTAGCAGTATAACATATTAACAAAGCTTGTGTTCTTAGCAGCTGGGCAAAGTAACAGTATGACGGTAAATGTTTGCTGCAGTTTGTGTGGTAATTGCTTAGTCTGCTGAAATTTTTTGCGACAGGAGTGTGCCGAAAAAGTGTGAAGAACTAGGTCAGTGAGTTTGAGTATAAAATATGAACAAGTAAGTAAGGGTGGGGGAAGGGTGTGAAGTCGTGACTGAGTGATTGACTGAGAGAGAGAGAGACAGAGAGAGTACACAATAGGTTGGCTCCTGGCCATGTATTCCCCTCCCCCCCACTGTCACCCTCTCCAGTGTCTCCAGCGGACCTCCGCTCTGCTCAGCTTGTGACTCTGGTGTCGGCAGCTGGGAGGGAGGGGAGAGCTGAGGCCCAGGCTGTGCCGATCCGGCTAGGCCACAGGCCTTTCCACGGAGGTAGGGGAGGGGCGAGGCCCTGCCTGGGTGGTAAACTGGGCCTAAGCTTGAAGCCCTGAAGCCTCTCAGTCGACAGTGTCTGAACAATTACATAACGTCACCGCATAACTTCACATTATGACCCAAACTTCTACCCAAGCAGCTACCTCTCACACACTGTCATATATCACAGACCCTACCTTACCTCATCCTACACCAGTTCTTCTTACCACTCAGACTTCTATTTTTTAATGCATGAATCCTCAGGACCAGAAAGGATTCCCACTGAGGCAGATTGCCCCCCCCCCATGCATATGAAGCTTGCCACTAGCCACCTTTGTTCTCCTCGTTCTTCAGGAAAAGCCACTTTACACTTTAAGGCTGTAAGCATTTTCCTCCCATTAAAATACAAAATATGTAATTAATTTTCCCTTTGTTTGCGTGTTGTTTGTAGCCCACTTTGCTGGGTCTGTTGGAAGGGATAGAGCCGAACGTCCGTTCGTTGTTTTTACCTTTCGCTGGAGATAAATGGTGGTTGCGATCTTCCCCTGCCGCCATTACTCCATTATTGATCTCTTGGTTCTTGTGTGTCCCACTGCACATTTTCACTACAAGGCTGATGAAATCCTAGTTATATGATGCCATCTACTGGATACAAGACAAAACTACATGTTAGTTGTAGTCCACTGTAACTGTGGCACTCTATACTGAAATAGTTGGATGTTGAAACACATGCTCAATTATAGCTGCAGCTGTCGGTGATTTTAGTAATTGAGTATTCTAACAGTTATTCTGACGATTAATTGAATAATTTCATAGTAAGCACTTTTAGAGCAATTGTAAATACACAAAAGAGAAAATAAGACCCGTCTCTTAAAATGAACAACCAGTTGTTGGTTGATAGTAGTGACTAGAACTACCCTGTGTAGGGCAACTATTGAGCATAGAAAATAAACGTGCATTAACCTTTCATATGAACTAACAGTAATTGTAATTGCCAGTGAAATAGCAATAACTAGCAGTCATAAGACTGGCTGAGGACATTTATTTGCTTGGTTGAAGTGTTCTAATTACTTTAACTCACTAGCCTTCATCTCAACTGGCAAGCACAATGATTTTCTGGCATGTTAAATGCTAACACCCGTTTTAGTTTGTGATTGGATGCTGCAATGCTATAAGCATTTAAGTTGTGCGGTGGCAGTAGACTAATTCAGTTTTACCATAAACACACTGTACAGAGTTTTCACTTTGTTTGAGTTGGAAATTATCCCAAACTTGGCACACTTTGTGTTGTTTTTTTCCAGCCTGTTTCTCCTCTTTGCCACACACTATTTTTTCTTTCTCTCTTCCTCAGTTTGCAGTCCACCCCATCACTTTATGGCCTGTGTCCTCAGCATTGTGCGTTCGTAGTAATCATCCTTGCAAAACATAGTGCACGGAGTATAAATACATACACCAAATTAAACAGTAGTTTGAAGCAAAGAATTTGCATTACTTTTTTTTCCCAAGTCGTTTGAGGAATCGTTTCGGGTCTATTCTTAATATTATTGTTTTTGTCTTTCTTGTTGCTCCCTTTAGTGTCATTAAGAAAGAGCGGCAGCCACCATCACCAGATGATGTAATTGTGTTATCAGATAATGAGCCATCCAGTCCTCTCATGAATGGCCACTGCTTCACGAAGACAGACACAGATAAACTTATGGTAGGACAACAACATTTAACGTTTGCATACGACAGAGTCTCATTTTTTTCTCCACTGATTTGGAAGTATTACAACATTTTTGGATTAGCTTTCAATTTTCCACATATGTCTGCTGACTATCCTTTTTATCTGGCACGATGTATATAGAAAAGTTCTCCTGAGGAGAGGGAGCGCATTATCAAACAGCTGAAGGAGGAGCTGAGACTTCAAGAGGCCAAGCTGGTGCTGCTTAAGAAACTGCGACAGAGTCAGATTCAGAAGGAGAGCACGGCGCAGAAGGTAATAACACAAGAAAATAAGAGTGTTGATTGTTAGTCCTGTTTTATAGATGCACGAGGAATGGGAAATGTGTTAAGTTTTTTCAGGTTTTATAAACACACAAGAGTTACTGGTCATAATGTTTCTAGTTTTCTTAAGCATTTTGTTTTCCAACAAAGATTTATAAACATTAATCCTTATCCATTCCCTCAACAAACAACTATGGACTAATGCTGTACCCTGTTGATTTCTAGGCGGCTGGTTCTGTAGCTACTCCACCTCCACTGGTGAGGGGTAGCATCACATCAAGCAAAGGACCCCTCCAGGTAGGTGCTCCATTTTGTTAGGACCACCTGCCACAACTGGGACCACTCTGCATTATACCTTGCCATGGATACTGAGAAACACAAGTGCAGGGCAGCTGAGTTGAGGGTTTCACAGCCAAAATCAAATGCAGTGCTTTTGTGGCGTAGTGTAACTATGAGTTACTGTCCCATTTACTGTATCTTTGGATTCTTGTGTTTATAGGTGACAGGTCGAAGCTCAGGCACGGTGATCCCTCCTCCCTTGGTGCGGGGTGGGCAACATGTCCCGTCCAAACACAACTCTCAGATTGTCATGCCACCGCTGGTCAGAGGGGCTCAGGTTAGTGAGAGGGGCTGTAACCCTGTTTAGATGCTAATTGTCAACACCCTAGTACAGGTTACTCATTTTGAAAAAGACCACTTTGTTCGTTTCTCAATTTGTCTTTTTCTTGCTCGTTTCCTGATGGCTGCCTCTGCGCATCTGCTACCTTCAGCCTATTGCAATGACTCCCCAGCAGATAGCCACTCTCCGTCAGCAACAGCAACAACAGCACAGCGGTTCAGGCCCCCCTCCACTCTTGCTGGCTCCCAGGGCTTCTGTGCCCAATGTCCAGGTCCAGGGCCAGAGGATCATTCAGCAGGGACTCATTCGGGTGGCTAATGTGGCCAACAGCAATGTCATGGTCAACATCCCTCAGGTGAGGACAGAATATATGAGCAAACATTGTACACTCATCTGGGGAAGGATTGTCATAGGAAGCAATGTTAATAGCTACTCATTTCCATTGCTAGTGTGCAAATTTCTCATGTTTATTGTCAGCCATAACAGTGACACCCTGCTGTGTAGTTACTGAAGTGATTTCCTGTGTTATTTGTGTCCAGGCTTCTCCAACTAGCCTAAAGGGCTCTTCAGTGTCACCTAACTCTAGCATCAGTGACTCTCCAGCCAGTCGGCAGGCAGCTGCTAAGCTTGCACTGCGTAAGCAACTGGAGAAGACGCTGCTGGAGATCCCCCCGCCTAAACCTCCTGCCCCTGAGTTCAACTTCCTGCCTTCAGCAGCCAATAATGAGTTCATCTACTTGCTGGGGTTGGAGGAGGTGGTCCAAAAACTTCTGGAGATGCATGGCAGGGGTGGGTTGGATTTGAATAGCTTGGGAATGTGGTGGTGCAACAGCAGACTCGATAGTAGAATATACATGTTTACATCTAGTTTAAAATAGCTGTCTCTCATCTAGGTAATCTGGGCCCAGCTGCTGCCATGGCCAGCTCCATTCCCAAAGAGCCTTTCACCTGTGCCCAGTGTAAGACAGACTTTACCTCCCGCTGGAGAAAGGAAAAGGCTGGGACCATCCTCTGTGACCAATGTATGTCATCCAATCAGAAGAAGGCTCTGAAGGCTGAGCACACCAACCGGCTGAAGGCAGCCTTTGTTAAGGCACTCCAACAGGAGCAGGAGATTGAGCAGCGTATTCTCCAGCAGGCGGCCTCCTCCTCCTCAGTCTCTAAAACCACCTCATCCTCCTCTCCCTCATTGTCCAAGAGTGAGATGCTGGTGTCCCAGCAGTACAAGCAGGTCAGGGCTGCCATGCAGCACAAGTCTGTGGCTGCCCACCACTCCACCATTAAGCAGGTGAGCAGGCCCGTTGAATGTGTTGGCGATGGTTTCCAAGATCAGTAGCCAAAATTCCTGCATGTTAATTAATACTTCTCCCATCACTGTGCCTCTTCGTACAGAGTCAGCTGTCACACAGCCTCCAGTCTGCAGTGAGCTCTCATGGTATGGCCCACTCGTTCACTTCCTCCTCTTCGCTGCAGAGTGCAGTGACGGCAGCGGCGCTGGGCGGCAGGGCAGGTAAGCATGCTGCAGCACGTCTGCTGCAGCAGGGGGCAAAGGTCAGCGGTGGCAGCAGCAGTAACCAGGGCAACGTGTCCGCCTGGAGGAAGCAGAGCGGTGGCAACACAGGTAGATAAACGTGAGACGAGTTTAGGCCGAGAAAGTTCATGCTTTCTGCTCCTCTTTGGGGTAATCACTTTGTTCTAAGGTGGATTCCTCTGGCGCTGTAACTCCTCAGCCTTTCCTCCCATTTTCTCAGGCTAGGAATTTTTATTTTAAGATTATTTTATAGTCTCCCTTGTGGGTTTTTTTGGTATCAAAAGGTGCAGCTTTTACCCATAAATATTTAGAAATCACTGTCAACTTCTTCCTTCATGTTCCTCCATGAGTCAAATTACCTTGAGTGTGTAATATTTCAGTCTCCTGTACACTAACCATTGATTTCTTTGTTTCCTGACAGGTGTCACTATGGCCTACGTGAACCCCAGCTTGTCTGCCCATAAGACCACCTCTGCTGTCGAGCGTCAGCGAGAGTACCTGCTGGACATGATTCCCTCCCGTTCTATCTCCCAAGCAGCCAACACATGGAAATAATGCAATCTCACTCCCTACTGACATCATAACTATTACCCCTCTTAATATCTATAACAGCCATTCTCATTATCATTCTAATCCGTTCTATGGACTCCGCCTCTGGCCAACACGGTGCAGGGAGAATCTGCCTAGTTTTGTTGGATACCGGCATTCCTTCACCTCTTCCTCAGATATTTCTGCTACTATCTTCTCTACCTGAATTCCTCATCCCAAATCAGAGTTGTGCTGCATCAGCTTGGGCTTCTGGGATAGGAGGAATATGTCAAATAGAATTTGGGTACCTTTTTTTGAGGGTTGGGGTTTACATGGGAGAGTACAATTTTACGAACTTCTCCATTGATGTTGCCTCTCCCTCCCTGTATATCGATCGAATCTCCCAGTTGCACCAAGAGGAAAAGATCCCTGAGTTCCCCTGCCTCTGGATTAGGCAGGGAAAAAAAAAATCATGATTATACACAGTAAAATATTCGCCTTACGTCCTATCCCTTTCCTGTCTGAGCCAGTGAGACTCTGGCCCATGTGGTGCCCGAACCGATCATAACTGAAGACCTCATCACAGGGACTGTGGTTGAGCTTTGAGGACCATCCACGAAATAATAACTGCTTCAGCTTTGCAAAAATGAGAAATAAAAAAGGATTGTAAAAATGATCTATCTGCACACAGAGCGCCTCTTCTCTCACAGCCTGTACAGGAGAGAAGTCGACGTGTGTTGGATTATTTTGTATGGCTGAATGTTAGGATCTTGTCTTTTCTTCTATAAGTCATATACTGTGTTTGGAATATTGTGCTCCCCGATACTTTGGAAGTGGCCTATTGTCTAGGTCTGAATTTACAGGCTAATGTTACTGTTGAGGTGGTTTTACATCTGCTGGGTTCCGATGTTGTGGCCTACTTTTAAATACTTTGTTTTTTCTAAGATGAAGAGGAAGAATAAAGATTAAGGTTTCACTGACTCATGTAAAGACACGGAGCGTATGTTTGGAGGACTATTCTTATTGAATATAATAATGTTAAAAAAAAAATCCTTCCAAAGAACTAGTGGAGCCCAAATGGAATCCCTTCTGCTAGAAGGTTTCTAGTTTATTTGAACCCTCTCTATAAACATGAATTCATGCTAAACTGAGGGGGTGTAAGGAATGTCATATTTTTGACATTGTTTTGCTTTTAGTCATAGGTTGTGGTGGATTATTTTTCTTCTATAGACAAACTGTCTCTGGGTTTATTTATAGGGTCATGTTAGTAAAGATATATGCTTATGCCCTAAGTTTGAATGGATCTCCACTTAAATGATTTGTTTTCTCTTGTGTGTCCAGTGGCTCCTGCTCACCTTACAATTGGTCTGAGAGAAGCTGGACAGCTTTCAGAATGTAGTTATGCAAAAACCCCAATGGCAACAAGCGACATGAACTTCTTAGTCTTTAACATTAAGGTGTGTATGATTTGTGTCATGTCCTTTAATTGAGCTAACTATGCCTTTCACATGAGCTCTTGTGCATTTTTATCAGGTTGCAGCAGCACAGGATAAGCTAGTGAAGTACCATGTGTCCTACATTAAACAGGGGAATTCCCAGTGCTCATGGAGTCGAGTTATTTTATTAACCATGTGCTGTTTTGTTTCATTTCAGTCACGAGGGTGGTTCTGTTTCTCTAACCCTACCACTTAGTGATGGCTTTACTCTGACATTTCCGTGGCCTGTCGGAAAATGTCACTGAAGATTAAAAATATTACAATGTTAACGTTTTGAATTTAGGCATTGAAATAGAGGAACGTGTTTATTCATATTTCATCATCTGGATGTTTTATAAGCAAAACATCAAACCCAAGAGGTTGGCCACTCCAGCAGGTATCTTCTCGCTTTCCTGTATATGTCCCATTTTTAATCGTTTTCACATTGAAACAGTAGTGATGATCATCTTATCACCATGCAATTACAAAACTAGAGTCTTGCTGCCCTGTTGGATTTGTGTCTTATATCCAGAGTCAGCGCACTGATTATTGTCAGGTTCCATACTGAAAGGTGGTGCACTGCATTAGGTAACTGGGCATCTGTCGACGTTTATCCCTCTGTACTGGGGTACCATCACTGTACATTTGGGTTTCATTTAGGATGGTGCAACAATTTAGTATGTGCATTTTGCTGATAGGAATACAAGCATACAAAGTTTAATTTAAATTGCTCAAGGATTTGTATTTCTGTCTCAGAGCAGTGTTGGAAATCTTCCAGGTTGTCTGTACATTCCTGACAGGCAGAAAGAAGGTAGCAGCCCGCGTCTTGTGGATGCAAAATAAGCAATCTGGAATGAGCCCATCATTTTGTGCCCTGCTAAGTGTAACCCTGTGCTGTCCTGACTACTGCCTGCTGCTGCTGCTGTTTGACAACAATATCACCATTCCGTTTTGTTAGGGGTTTAACGCTCTGCTAAATGCAGTGCAGACCCAGTGGAAAAGAAAACAATGTATGAGAAATATTTGTTTGTTTTTGGATTTTTTTCTGCTCTATCAAATAATAATAAAACTAATTTTAACCCCTCGTTTATGACTGTTCTATTTCCTGTTCATTCGTGTCTTCAAGCACAAGCATCAAATTGATATGTATTTATGCCTAAGTCAAATACTCTCTTCTTTCAACCTCTGAGGATTTGCTGCTTTTTGTTTGTTTGCTTGTTTGTTTTTTTGGGTTCTGTGGGTTTTGGGCTGTTGACTGGATAAACCAAAACATTTGATAACATCACCTAAATAATCTCTACTTTCAGTTGTAAAGCCTACTGGCACTGTTCACAGGCCTTAAAGACACTGGAGATGAATATGTGCACTCAAAGCCCAGTATAAATCAAGTATGACTTAAATCACATTCTGTGTAGACATGATAAAGCAGTACCAATGTAATACTACCAAAATAATGTAGTACAGCACAATAGTGAGTTCATGTCTGTAAAGCTTGTAGTGATTGTACTTATTGCGTGTTCTATGTCTTGGATTTCATTGCAGTTACTGTTTTGTCACTTTAGTTGCCCCCCCCACCACACACACACACACACACATGCATGAGCAAATGGCAGTGTACATAGAGCGTTTTTTTAGCCTTTTGAATGGTCACACACAGAAAAAGCATTCCCATGAGTAAAAGCAAAAAGAAAGTGTTTCATTTTCTTCCACTGACGTTTGTGTCAAGGGATGTAAATAACTAAACTTTTCATTTCCTCTATATGTTGATATGTCTTAATATAATACTCACTGACCTGTGTTATGCCCATTAGCTGTGTTTCCAGCTGAACTCCCTTCAGGTGTTAAAAAGCACATAGGATATTTGTAGATAGAATATGTTATGTCAAGGCTGGGTTTTAGTGAACAGCCGCCCCTATCAAAACACAATTCTGTCACACTCACATCCTCTTTATTGCCCTTTTCTGTTATAGTTCACCTTCAGTCTCCAAGTTGTCTCCAATGACCCACTATCTTGCTTTAAACTGCAAGTCCAATGTGTAACCTCCAGGTGGCAGAATACACCAACATTCCATTACACCTGTGTTTGTCTTTAATTATCCTGAAAGGAATTCAATTCGCCTAATGAAACAGACCTACAAGGAAAAACAGACTTACATCCTAATCTTTGATATAAGAGCACAGGCTTAATTCTGTTATCTGAGATGTAGGAGGGTGGGCATGAACTCCGTTGTCAGAGTAAACTGGAGGGAGGCACAGGAAAAGAGAGAGAGACCTTTACAGAAGAAAACGAGCTATTGTTTATCACCGTGAACCACTCATGAGCTTCATGCCTTGGCAGCTGCAGGTTATCCCCATGGTATTTCTATACATATCCTTCATTTGAGTGTGTATGGGTTACACTGTATGTTTTAATGTGTTTTTCTTCTTTCATGTTTGCCCTAAATCCATGTGATCAAGAATGCATGCATCAAAATCCATTTGGAGTTTATGCATATCACCCATTTCTGCGTGTACCCCCTCAGATACTGCAGTGTTATTATCTCAGTTGTGGTAGTGGGCTTCATCATGTGAAAGGTGTAAATGTTTGTGATTCAGTGAGCAGTCGAGTGTTTTCTCACTCCGATGCCTTGCAGTAGCTTCTACACCATGGGATCCTTTTGCCACCATGGACTCTGCTTGAATGTGTCTGTGTCTCTTATATGTTTGTGTGAATTTGGCGAAGAGAGGAAGGGAGATGGGCGTTTGCACCCTGGAAGACTGAACAGCTACGATTGCAGCAGCCTGAGCCAATCAGCCGGCGAGCACCATGCCTCCTGATTCTTAATTGGCTGGTTTTCCCGGTGAGTGCAGCTGACACACACAGAGCCAGCTGGTTTTATGAGAGAATGAGCCCGGGCCACAGTGGGAACAAGACAACGAAGAGAAGCAGAGATATAGAGAGGAAAGATTCAGAGTGTGTGTGAGAGTGTGTGTGTGTGTAGCAGCCAGTAATTACCTTCCAGCATCTGAACCAACCAAGAGCCGTAGAAAGGGAGATACAGAGGGAGAGCATCCATTTAGATTCCCAGTCTGTTTCCAGCAAAGAGGTAGACAGGGTGTTTATTGAATCAGAGTCACAGAGAAGGAACGGAAGTGTTTCCCTTGGAGCGGCACTGCTCATCCTTTCTCATATTTGCCGAGTCGTGCTGGGTGAAAACAGATGGACAAGATGAACCACAGCTCAGCTGAGACAGAGGCTGAAACCATAGAGCCGCTGCGTTACCTGAGGTAGGCACTTGCTCATTTTCTGTTACATGGTCTCAGTTTTGTCCTAATGCTCCTCTGCTTCTTCTTCTGGTCTTTCTCTGCTCTCTTCCGTTCCGTTTGTTTCACCATCAGGAATTTCACAGGACAGCTCTGAGTGCAATGTGTGAGAAGTAGATAGACAGTGGCAGAATTACAGAAAGGGAAACCACCAGATCTTTTTGTAGGACCCAAGAGAAGTGGTCTCGTGAGACTTTGAATGAGCAGTTTGAGCAGTTCTTGCAATTTGAATCAGACCTAGCCTTTAAAAGGAAAACAGAAAGAGGGACATAATAAGGCACGTCAGTTATTTAAGTTAACTCACTTGGCAAATGCCGTATGAATATTAGTAGTGATGATGATGATGCCTGCAGAAATACCTTGGTACGCCCCAAGAAACTCCGTCTCTGCTTTTCCAGTCTTGAATTTTCTTCATTGCTCTTTCCCCACCCCACTGAAGCTTCAAATTGAATTGCAAATACGAGCTGTTATTAAATTAGGGGGCTCGTGTTTAATTTGACTTTATCAGACCTCATATTACCAACCAAGCCAAGCATCTTATTGTAGATGAGACTGGTAATCAGTTTGTTATGCAATCGAAGGTTAGTGTGGTGTGTGTGTGTGCTCATGGCACGCACATGCAGATCGGAATTACTCTTTTTGGATCCACATAAGACAGCCTGGGATCCACATTAAGTAAACAACCTTTAGTTATCTTGATCAAACTTATTGACAGTAAGAATGCAGCTCAAATAGAGACTTAAAGCCCCCCCTGCACAGACAACAAAACCAGACTAATGAAAGAGAAACAGTTTTGCTTTTCGTTTCAGTGACAAACCCAAATGTTTTATTGATGACTACAAAAAGTGTGGCACATTATGAAAACAACACCCCCCCCCCCCCCCCCCCCCCCCCCCCACAAAAAAAAAAAAAAATCTGACCACCCAATAAACGGTGAACTCTGCTGATTTTACTCGTCATTAAAAGTCTATTTACGTATGTAGAGAGTACTTCTGCACAAAGGTGGCCCAGAGAGCTCAACACACTGCAGCTACAGAAAACACACACAAATAGACAAAACTCAAGTAAATTAAGAACTTAACTAATTTGACAACACATGCGCAGGACTGAGAAAAAGTGCTACTAATACACAAACACACATAAACCTTTTGGTGAAAATTTTCCACCTCAGCGATCTGTTCTTAAGTAGTGTTGAGACATTTATCCTGTGATGCGGGATAAGGAGGCAATAAAGCGCTTTGATTTGAAAATGCTCAGGTTGTATGTGGCTATCTTGTGGCCACAATTAGTAATTTAATACCTGTGAGATAATTACTGCATGACTTGGTGAGAGAATAGTGGCCAACCCTTAATGTCTTTCCAAAATGTGATATTGTGCGATGCGTGACATTTTAAACACTGGAGCTGAGTTTATCTCTATCACTACAATGCTTAGCTTCTGTCTGAAAGTGAAGTAGCATGAGGCTACATTAGCCAACAGCGTAACACAGCCGGATTTATGACCGAACTGTCTGTGGTTGCCTTGCACTGTGTGTAATGGGATTGGTTTGACAAGGAGGAAGAATACATTAAATGAAAGAGATGATACATCTGGTTCTACCACATAGATTTTGATACTTTTTATAATGTCCTTTGTGAGACTCATAATGTTATAAAGGTGTAAAGCTAAATCAGTGTGGTCCCTCTTTGGCTTCAAGTAACATTCTGAGTATGTGCCATGTTGCATTTAATTTCTGTGCAGCTCTTGACCAAATGTCTTTGCAGCTCTGATTGTATGAAGCATAGACACAGATATGCACACACAGAAACAGCAGCACATACTGTTACAAAGCCCTTTACAGAAAAAATAATGGTGTTAAATTCTATAGTATGATGGCAGGATTAGCGTGAGAATGCCTGTATGATTTGCGGCCTCTCTGTCATTGTCTCTGGTTAATCTACTGTAAATTGAGCGTGATGTCTCTCAGGAGGAAACATCATTGTTGCCTTTCTTCCTTCAGCGCAGTTCAAATAGGATGATTCGCTTAATATAGCCTAGACAGATGGTTTAATCATTTTCTCTGATTATCATTTATCTATATAAATCACTTTGTGAGCCCCAGATTTATTCTACAATATGGGTGTACATATGATGCCTATATAGACATCTTCATACAGTGTAGAGTATCTCTTCTGTGACTCATGGCATCCATCTGCTCCTCTGGCTGTTATTGCCATGCCAGTCAGTGAATGGACCCACATCTATTCTACAAACTTTTCTTTAGTTTTCTTGATAACACATGTAATTAAGCTCTTTGCAGTGGTCTTTATTTACATTCTTCTTCCTGTGTGTCGACATCTGAGTAGCTGAGGCTGGCAGATTAACTATCACCCAAGAGGCTTTGCCCCAATCCTCACACTCTCAGATCTCTGCAGCTTGATTGAGGCTGGCTGGAAGTCAATTAAAACCCCCATACACTACTGCAGGAGGAACTCATTATACAGCCACTATCATCATCAGGGTCCGTGCATGTGCATGTGTACTTTTTGGATTAACCTGTGGTTCATCATTCATTCTAAAATTATATAGATATTTATCTATCACTGTTGCCAATGGAGTTAACAGTTGACAAGCAGCTGCTGGAGCAACCTGTTTAAGCAAATGCTTTGTGGGGATTTTGTTAACAATGAAAAGATTAGATTGAGATAATTACTGTCTGTGACCACAACATGATTTATGTAAAAAAAGTGCATACACATGAGATAATATTAGCCCTGAGACACCCTTGTGATAAAGCTGTTCAATGATCTGATATAATTATATTGAAATTATGAGTAATGTATTTGCTAGAGGCAAGCAGAAACCTATTAAGTTAATGCATGAAATTCCCAATACATGACAATCCTGCTGCTTTAGTGCGATAATGATTGTGACAACAGAAAATCATTCCAAGCACAACTCATCTCCAGAATAGCAGATTAAACTAAACTACACACACATAATAGCATGCAACATAGGATATGCATCACTAATTCTTAAAAAAAATCAACTGGATCCACAGCTAGAATAGAAATGAAATTCACCACAAACTTGCATACAATTTTGCAGCAAGTACAAGTTGCCCTACATTAAAGTGCAGATTTTGTTGAGGCACTTCATATGATGAAACACCTGAGGCAGTGGATAACCTGTAAATATTGGCATTGGTTCTGAGCTAGTGAGTCCTTGGCTTTGGATCTGGCACAGTCAGTGCTCCCTGACTATTGCTTTTGAATGTTGAGATGGGTAAAATGCAGAGGGCAAATTTATGGCACATGATTTATTTGGGAAATATAAGTGTGTTTTGCTGCTGTTTTTAAATAGTCGGGGCTCCTTCTTGTATACAACACAAGCTGCTCTGTTGTATCTACTATTTACCGTCAAATAATAGCAAATAACCTGCAGGAGAAAACAGAAAATATCTGAGAACAAAAGCCTGAATTTTTTCCGAGCTACTCTAATTTCAGAAACTATACACAGTGGCAAATATTGTCAGGAGTGACAAATAGCACCTGACAGCACAATATGTCACATGGTATTGAATCATAGCATTTAATGCTGATTACTTTTATGATGCTTTGTAGGGTGGTCACAATGACAGACTTTCCCCCCTTCTTCCTCTCTCCTCTCACTGACTTCTCAATCCGCCTTTCCTCTTTTGCCACACCTGAGGCCTGGGGCCGGTCACACAGAGAAACGTCAGACTGTTTTTGTCCATCTTTGCTGGTCTGCTTACCTGTCTATGTGAGCTGCTGCCAGCACGTCAAGCTGTCTGACTTAACCTGCTCTCATTTCTCCTTCCTTGGCAACCATGTATATTGGGCTTATTGTCATTCCTTTGGCTCCTATGTTGGCAGTTCTATTTGCCTCTGTGACAGCTCAGAGATGTATTTATGGAAAGATATGACTGGGCAGTAATGAGTCCTCTCAATGAGCGATTCGTTCATTTTCATGCAGTACCTTCTCTCTCAGGCTGTGTGGCGAGCATCAAGTTCGTTCACGAATCATTCATACGGATCGTTACGGTTTGTTCTTTCGTTTAATTGTCACGTGACAGGAAGCTCGGGCTGCACGTTTTCACTCTCGTTCATCGTTCACAGCTCAGGCTGTGTGGCGAGCAGTACGCTCGTTCTCGGATCGGTCTCATGCATTTGTCGCGTGACAGCTACCTAGTCACTGCTGCGCTGTTAAACAGTAATGGCAGGGAGGATGCAGGACACAAGTCATTTTATTGTGGTGTGTATTTGTTTTCCTAGGTTTTCATCTGGTTTGAATTGCTTGTGCATTTTGTGTATTATACTTTGTCAGCTGAAGCAAACCATGTTGCCTTCAGTATTTAGTGTTTGTGAACCGCTGTAACCACAAAAGGGCTACAGCGCCACCTGCTGTAAAAATGAACAAAATGACTCAAAAAAGATTAGTTCAATTTACAGTTCGAGAGTGAATGATCAGATTCAGTAAAAGAGTCTAACTTGCCACTATTAATTATGAGTAATTTAGTGAGCAGTGGGTATTATGTGGCATGAGATGGGAAATATATAGACATGTATATACATTTGAGTGAATCAGAGAGGCTCAGAGACAAGCATGCTTCCTTCTTTGCAGAGGGTTCAAGTCATTTGTTCTATAAATTGACAAGACATAATAGGGTCATAAAGTTTCAATTACTGAAGCGCTTTTATGTCACCAGTACACAACCTTCACATTGTGAAGATGTATGTGTGTTTGTTATCATAATTGAGCATACAGAGATACAGCAACTTTAAAAAGCTGGACTCTAATCAGTTTCTTACCTCCTTTGCAGCTGTAACAACTGTTTGCTTTGCATTGGCCCAGATAAGAATGACAGAACTAGAGACAGCGAGTGCCAGTGTAGGCGCTATGCAAATTAGTCTCTCGCTTTACAAAATAAGTGTCAGCTCAGTATGTCTTGTCCTTGAAAAACTGACCTTCCAAAAAAAAAAAAAAAAAAATCCCTATCTTCCTTATTCCTCACCCTCATGTTCTTTCTCCCACTATTGGTGGCTCTGTACTCCCCTCATCTCAACTCTGAACTCTGTCATTGGTTACCACATATAATGCACAAACACAAAAAATGGAGGTGGTTACAGTGGGTGGGGGGGGTGCTGCTCACGAGAATCCACAGTCCCTCGAAGCGTCTTCAAACAGAGCTTAAGTATTTTTCCTCCTTTACCATTGTGATGTAGCACAAACTGTAACAGAAAGAATTACACAGTATTTCATGCTAAAACTATGTACATGAAGGCTGCTTGTGACAGCTTGTGCGTGTTTTTGCTTTAAAGTGTGTAACATTGATCTGACAGAGCAGCGGTGTCTCTTTGGTGGCAGCCAAATGCACTGAAGCGTAGCAACTGTTGAGACCCTTTCATTTAAATGCCTCTGGGCTCCTCACTGCTAAATTCTCATCAAATGCACATGCCACTAATGGTTGCCTGGAGGGCAGGAAAACATATTTGTAAATGTAAAAATCTATACTGCAGTTTAGGGCTACAATCGGAACAAACATCGCTTTGACTCTTTAGTGATTTTTTGTTTCATTCTGAGCTGAAAAGGTCACAAACCCACCATAGCCCAACATTTGCGCTGTTTGGTATGTTAAGTGAGCACTGATGCTGTTGTGCACAACCGACATTTTTCTCTTTTCTTGAGTGTCCACACAAGGAAGACATCAGATCAGAATCAGAATGAACAAAAATAGGATCTGTGCTCTGCAGTGCAGGAATTTGAGTTTTTTGATGCTTAAAAAGAGTTGTGATTACAATGTCTGACTGGTCCAATGGATTCCATGTGAAAAATCATTTGGTGTCCACTTGCAGATCTTTTAGCCTTTTCTAAGGTATGAAAGTACTTTCAGTAATTGCACAGCCTCATCTGACTCTGTAAAATAGATCACTGGGCTATTATTAGAGACAGGCCATTATTTTATTTGACTAGTTCACAGTGTGCCTCAATTATGTACCATTAATTAAATTATTGTTCTGTTTGAACGTCATCTTTAACAGTATACTATATCTTAATAACTTGGGGATACATATTGCTGATCTTTCTCTGTTTATTTTACTGGTCAGTGTGTGGTTCCATTTTGACTTGTTGCACTCAAACACAGTTTTCCATTACACAGGACTCAGTATGATGCACCGCTTTATTTGAATGACACAAAAGGGAATGTAATAAGATAATGATGAAGTAAACAAAAGTGCTAACTAATGTTGTATATATGTAATATGTCATGGTTGGGAATGAATGACTTGTGACTAGTCAGGAATCACTCATGACATAAGTGTTCAGTATGATCAATTCTCAGATATTCATGAACTCATCATTACCTAATGATTCATTCCCAGGATCTCACAGACTGTTCTCCAGTCTCTTATAGATCTACTATAATCAGCTCAGTCGCCAGAATTAAATGTTAGAACTGTACATTTCTGCAAGCGACAAATAGTTTTATACATTGTGTGTGTTTGTGGTGCTAGAAAACAGGTATTTCAAGGCAACTAATTGTAACCGAGTGTTTTTAGTTATGTTGTGACACAGTGATGAAATTGAAAGAATTTCCCCTCCTGGATAAATAAAGGAATTCTGATTCTGATTCTGATAAAGTTGAAGATCAAAACATAAAGAAATTTCCACTTAATGGGTTGAGTATTTGGTCCTTCATTAGGGAAGGGAAAAGAAGTATCCATCAATGATTCACCAGATATCAAGTTGTTTGTGATTTGTTTCTTAACTATTCATTAACTAATCATCGGCTACACTATAAAAATTGAATAGGAGTTACCGTAATCATTAATTACAGGAAGTTAGTTCCTCATTCTTTCCTCGTTTGTTCTCTTGTAAATGTTACCGATGGCATATATGAAGACAGTTTCTGGTAGACTAGAATCTGATTAATCAGGTCACATTATGTGTGTAAGAGGATGCTTTTTCCCATGTGTGGGATGAATATGTGTCTGTGTGTGTTTGTTTATATGCCTAGATGATATTTACACCGACTTTAATGTGTGCAGACAGGATGCATTGTCATCGTGGGCGAGTGTTCATTGGATATTTTGTTTACCGAGCTACATTTAGAAAGCTGACAGGCATGAGCGAGCGAAGAAAATAGAGAGGGATTACAGTGTGCATCTCTGTGTGCATTTGCATGTATGTGACCATGGTTTGGGTTTTTAAAAAAATGAGATATTTTCCTCTGTTCCCATTACAAAAATAAGGGTCAGATTTTAACCAGAGCACTTGAGCTGGCTCCACTGTTATTCCTCTGAACATTAAGACCTCATTACAGTCTCTAATACAGGCTTGTATACAAGCTAAGTTGGCTTTTTGTGTTCACAATACAAAAAAAACTCAATCATTTTATTCCTTTTTCCTGTACTTTTGTTGTTTTCTTCAGCTGGCATTTCCACTCTTCCTTTCTGTGCATTTGTATGTTTAATTAAAAAACAGAACAAAAGCCCAGTCAGATTTAGCAGAGATTTCCTCAAATAAATAAAAAGATCTTGAACAACTGGGAGATTTATTGTGCAGCTCAAGAGAAAATAATCATCATTGTCATGTCGCAGAAAAAAGCCACTATTGCAGTATGACCAGCATGGGCTTTGATCATTATTGATTTCAAGTGTGGGGGGTTATGTTAGGAACTGATTATTAGAATTTTTCATTGACTACAATTTCTCAACGACAAGAAGAGGACATTCAGGGCAGACAATCGGGAAGAGCTATTCAGCGAATTCTGAGATTAAGGATCAGCGAGGCAAAAGAAAGGTACCGGAGGAAGCTGGACTGTAAACTTCAGCAGAACAACATGAGAGAGGTGTGGAGTGGCATGAGGACCATCACAGGTTACGGGCCAAAGAGTGGAGGAGTTGATGGCAGTGTGGAACAGGCGAATGAGCTGAATCAGTTCTTTCACAGATTCTGTTGAACTCTGGAGGTCCTCCGGAGGTCCTCTGTAGCCCCTGCTGCCAACCTCATACCTCACACCCCCCCCCCCACACAAACACACGCACACACCAACAAACACACCAACAACCACCCATGGAACATTGCACAATGCAGCCATTTGCACAGAACTCTCGAACTACTCATGTTCCCATTGCACTACTGTCATTTGCACTACTCTGTCAGTCATTTGCACTACTGTTTATACTGTTTACACTGATGTTTATATCTTCTACTGTTTTTTATATTATATAGCGTTGTTTATATTTATATTAATTTTGTTAGGTAATTGGGCTTATACTGGGACCGGGGAAACTAATTTCGTTCCACTCATGTCCTACGTGTGTGAAATGACAATAAAGCTCCTTGAATCCTTGAATCCTTGAATCCTTGAATCCTTGAATCCTTGAATTCGACACAGGGACCCCAGCTCACACTTCAACCGACTCCTCAGCAGTACAGCAGCAGCTAGTCACTCCAGCCTCTCTCCCTCCCCCACATTCCATCTGGATGGCGTCGCCCACACCTCGTCCCCAGACACCCGGGTGAACCGCTCTCACCTGGGCACCACGTGCACCCCTCCCCCACCCATCACCTCAGCGATGACCTTCACAGCTGAGCAGGTGAGAAGACAGCTGACTCCGCGCAGGCAAAGCTGCAGGCCCAGATGGTGTGAACCCCAGGGTCCTGAAAGCCTGTGCCCCCCAGCTAAGCGGAGTACTTCATCACGTCTTCAACCTGAGTCTGAGTCTTCAGAGAGTCCCCGTGGTGTGGAAGACATCATGCCTCGTTCCTGTCCCGAAGATGCCGCGTCCCAGCGACCCCAAGGACTACAGGCCTGTGGCTCTGACGTCACACATCATGAAGACCCTGGAAAGACTCGCCCTGGAACAGCTCCGGCACATGGTCCAACCACATCAGGTTCACCTTCAGTTCGCCTACCAGCCCCGCCTTGGAGTGGACGATGCCATCATCTACCTGCTGAACAGAGTCTACACCCACCTGGACAAGTCGGCAAGCGCTGTGAGAAACATGTTCTTTGATTTCTCACCCACAGACTCAATAGAATCATTAAGAAGACCAGCCATGTTGTGGGAGAGGAACTGGACTCTCTGACGCTGGTGTCTGAGAGGAGGATGTTGTCCAAAATAAGGACTATATTGGACTTTCCCTCTCAAACTGTTAAACTCTGCACTGTGACAGACACACATACTTTTATATATACGATGTATATATGTACACATATAAATACCTGTGTTGTTAGATTTATACTTATCTTGTTGTTTATCCTATTGTATATCTTTCACTTTCTGAAACTGCAAGTGCAATGTCTATACAAAAAAGAACTTCCCCTCGGGGATAAATAAAGCAATTCTGATTCTGATTGTTCTCAAAGCCCTGGCTGAGCTGTGTCCATATGCGCCCTTACATTTATTCTTGATGTGCTATAAAGCACAAAGGAATAATCCATTAAAGTCCTTATCCTCTTGTCAAGAGAGGACTGACAGAATAGGCAATCAGAAGGACTTATGCAGCCTAAAGATTCATTTATTCTGAGATGCCTGGAGCGATGGCAGTCAGGTGGCTGAAATCATCTGTTATTTCTCAACTGACAATTTCTTTCCTTGCGTCCTTGAGTAGCCTTTTTTATTAATAAGAGCGATAGAGATTTTTAGTCACTATCTGTCCTGAGCTAATGTTAGCCACTAATTCATCAGCACACAGTGACATATCAGCCAATTCTTAATTTGTATTCAGTCTACCTATCATTTCAGATTTTCTCATTCCCTGCTGCCCTCTGTGTTTCAGTAGCCTTACTGGTGTGTCTGCTTGTACTGGAGAACAAGACAAACTTTGTACAACAAAGGAGAACAATACAGTAAAGCATATGAACTGACCCGCCACATTTCTTTATTGCTTTACCTCTGCTTAATTTTGATAAACTGTGTTTTTGTGTGACATGTCCATCATGAATATTCATATATAATATGCAAACAGAATAGTTAATAGTTATTTTTAAAAAAAAATGTCAAAGAGTTAACATTTAAAAGAAATTAAAAACTCACAATTCAACAATTGTCAGACCCACAACCATTATTAGATTACAATGTAAAAGCTTGCATAGCAAGTAGTCGTCAGCAGATGGAACACCTTGGTTCATTTGGTTCATTGGTTCAGTGTTGCTAGCCAGAGCCAGATTTAGCCTGTCTGGCCTTGAGGTGCAGTAAGAATTTTAAAAAATGTTCTAAACTGGAGTTTCTGCTTTATTGTTGCAAATGTTTATCTGTTTTCATCTGTCTTTTTGAATTCTCTCCTGTCAGTTTGTGTCCCTTTCGACTTGTTTCAGATTTGATTATTGGTAACCAGCCTTCGCTTGCCTGATTGCTTCAGTAATTTTTTTTTTCCATCTACTCATTCTTTGAGTCATGCTTTTTGGTCATGACATCTGACTCTCGGTATTCCCTTTGAAATTTCAGAATTTCTTATTGCTTCAGTATCACTGGAGTGATATGAAACACAGGGGAGTCAGGATGGCAAAAGAACCTGATGTCATTTCACACAGCGACTTCCTGGGAGATCCTTCCAGTGTGTAGGGGAGACCCTGGGGTCCCCTCCCACTCAGTCATGCCTGTAACATCTCCAGAGGAAGTCGGTGGGGGGGACACTCAAACTATGTTAATTCCTCTGGATGTGATTTCAGCAGCAGCTTGAGATGAGAGATGAGAAAATGTTGGCTCTTTCACATCTCTAGTGGCTTGTGATTAGCTTTTTGTCAACAAGGTTCTTACTTTAAATTTCAGTAGTCCCTTATCCAGTAATCCTCTATTTAACAACAGACTTAATTTTTCTTAAAAGGTAGCTACTATATCCTCTCTTACAACGTCACACATCAGTTTTAATTTCTACCCCCTTTAGCTGCTTTAGGGGTCAGAACCATTCTGAGGAGTGCATTTTCATGGTGACAGAATGGAAGTGAAGCCTGCCAGCAACTTGCCTTATGTCCTCTCCACCGGAAAAATCAATGTGGTGAGATAGTGAAAGATGCACAGAGACAGGAGAGGAGAGCAGGGGAGAGAAAAACACTGGGTGAGGACATGTGAAGTGATAATAAGATCCGGGGGTGGGGGTGTCTTCGCACTCTCTTTTCTGTCAGCTATTACTACTTGTCATTCACATTGGTTTTGCGCCAGTTGCCATAGAAACCAGGCCCAGCTACACCCCACAGAGAGATGTTGATTAAAACCTTTGAGGGGATGCAGCACTCAAGTTAAATCTGTTGGTTTGTTGAACAGGTTTTCATCATGAAGATGTTGTGTTTTTGTGACAAAATTGTGCTCTTAATGGTTCAGTGCCTCCAGTTACACACCTTTTCAATTGTTTGATGTATTTTTCCTATTGTAAAAGCCTTTGTGTAATCGTGAGTTTAAGAAAGCAACACTCTGCCTTTCTGAGTTACTGCAGCATGAAGGTTTTTCCAATTTCCAATAACTGGGTCCATTGTCTTGATCTATAGAGTCTTGATTGTGGTTCTGTTTTGTTTCCCAACGGAGGAACACAATCGCTGAATTCTGATTATGTAAATGACTTGTCTTTTGTATGGCTCTTTTATATAGCTCTCTGTTGTTTACCATATTCCCTGTTCACTGATTAGTATATAAATCAAAATTAAAGCTGGTTTATGAAATTCAAGATTATAGTCAGAGTGAGGACAAAAATATACTAATATAATAATAATAATAAAAAAAACTAATATATTTAGCTTAATGGTAGTTTTGCTTGTGTATTGATTATACTGTACAAGGTACATGAAAACAGTATATCATCATAAAACAAAAACGTCTGGCTGCTTATCGTTAAGAACGGCTCTAAGACTACTCAAAATCACAAGCGCCGTATATCGTTTGTAAGAAGATAATATTTAATGATACCTTTATTCACCTGAAAACAACAACCACTAACAATGCCTCTCAGCCCAAGCTACCAATGATGAGATCCATTTTTCATTCTTATTTCAGTATTTGTAATGAGATGATCAGTGGAGGTGCTGGGGAATTCTTGCCTCCTGGATGCTTTGATGGACAGACTCCCAGGTGGCCTGTGAGCCAGCGGGTTAATGGTGATGCTGTGAGAGGTGTGCAGTGAAAAAGAAAGCAGATGGATGAATCAACAGACAATCAACTAAATGTTTGAGCAGACAGAGCTGATTAAATCCCTCAAGAGAAGAGGAACAGAGGGAGATTAAATGAGAGAAGCACAGGCACTGAAAGATGGAAAGGAGTTGGATATTTTATTTACCATTGCCATTTAGTTTTTGAAATGTTATTTATTGGATTTCCTCAAAGCTATCTTTGTCTATGTTTTCCTGCTCTCACTTTCTCTGAAAATTTAATTTCTCTTTTTGCGTTATCCCATAATTGCTGTAATGATAAGTAGGCGGACAGTGGCTGAGGCACATTGGTTTCCACAGTGTTTTTCCTCATGTTTTGATTGACTCTTTGTAATAACATCTAGAGACAGAGGATACACATTAATCAAGTTTCCATCCAAATTTAGTACGAGTTTTAAATGATTTTTCAGAAAATTGACAAAATGTGAATTCCTGCACATTTCCATCCACTGCAGTTATACAAATGTTAGATGTCAGTGAATTAACATTTGATGAAGCTCATTCTCCAGTCAGGCGCCATGAAACCATTGCAGAAGAGGAGGGTGCAGCGAGATGACATAATTAAAAGCCACTATCGTTACCTCCTGGCTGTCGTTCGCCTCCTCAGCCTGGCTGGGAGCAGCTTTCTGAATTAAACAAGTCAGTCACTACACGATTATCTGGATGTTAGGCCCTTCACAGCTTGTTCTTTTTCTTATTTTTTTCCCCCTGGCCTCTCAATGTATGTACAGCTGCTGGTATAGCAAGAACATTCACTCCAGTGTTAGCTAGTAGTTAGTTTCAATCAGTAAATTTCTCAGGTCATGTGGCTGACCACCATGGTGCACTCTTGAGTTTGAGTCAAGTCAGTGATTTGAAGAGCATAAGGTTTGAAGTCTCGGCCTTTGCTCAGAGAACTGAAGTTACAACATGTGACTTTTGTTCCATTCCACGCGCACTGACAGGCTCTGACACAAGCACAGCACAAAGCTGTAATTTTGTTTAAAATTTAACACTGTCACACTTCCAAATGATTTGCAACAGTGCAAATGACCACTCAGGGTGCCATAAGCACACATTGTCAATCCCTCAAAAACGCTGTTAGTAGTTAGGCCCACACTGGGCAGCAGGGTAAACATAATGCACCACCACTATCATCAGGAACGTGATGCAAATTCAGAATGACAAACAACTGCTAAGTCTTTCCCACCATCAGGGATGTAAAAGCTGTGATAGGAGACCTTTAATTTTGGCCTCCAGGTGTGTCTCCTCTAATAAAGTTATGGCTGCATCCTTTAGCGTCAACACATTAATAATCATGAACAAGCACTAATGCATTAATGCTGGCTTTCCATCCATTCCTACACTGATTTGCAAGCCTGCAGAGGTATTCTTTCTTATAATGAATTCAAGCTGGGCCTGCATATGAATCAGTAACTATTGAATTTATAGGTGTGGTCTGTTTTTACTCACTTATTCTTCTTCAACTCATTGCTTTTGTTTTGTTTTGTTTTGAGTTAAACCTCTTTGGCTTCTGTTCTGTCTCTTCTTGCGTTTACTTTGTCCGGGGGATTGGCACCAGTTTGGCAGAAACTGTAACAATCCAGCTGGATTCATCAGCTGTTTCAAATGTAGGATGCTTTGATGTTGACTCACTTTCCTCTTTTATTTCAACAAACATGTTTGTGTGAATAACCATATATAAACCTAGTCTGTTATCCATCGCCACACTCTTGCCATTCATCTGGTGGATAAAGGCAAAATTATCTTTGTGCTTGATGATTTATCAACAAACTATCATTTTTTAGTGAGGCTTCCAGATTTCTTTGAGATTTCTTTGTGGTCTGACAGCTTTTATAAGCTCTCTGCTTTCATTAGCTTCATCACTTTTCTAACTTACATTTCAGATGGAAGGGAGAAAATAGGTAGCAGTTAAAGTTCTTCTGAATTTCCTTTTATCGCACACTCAAGGTCTAATTGTCTTGACCTGTAGTGACCATCGGCAGGATATAAAGGCTTTGTTGTGGGGTTGTGCTATATCTAACCTATTTAAGTCCCATAAAGCAACTCACAATTATGGTATGGGGTGTATTTGCGATAAAAAATAACTTAGAGCTGTAAGAGCAATCATATTGTTCATTGTGGTTCACTACCAATTCATGTCTGTGCTGATGTTGTCATTATGCTGGCGTGTCGTGAATGAACATCTGTGAATAAAAATTGATGGCCAACTAATCGCTGCCAGTTGGCTTTCATGATACAAGCCGGTGGAGTAAAAGTGATGAAAGTGTTTGTGTAGGCAGCAGTGACAGAAGCGCGCTTTGCGTGACGGCTCCTCCCCAGCTTCACACCTTGGCAGTGTGCGGCTCGCACATCTGCACCTCCCTCTTCTCCTGCTTTTTCACCTCCTAATCATTTTAGAGGGAGGTGAGCAAGATTGACTGTACACACACACATGTACACATTTGCATAATATCCCAAGACTGATACACACACACACACACACACAGAGAAATCCAGTAATTCTCATATACTACACCCTTCCAGGCTCCCCAGGCTGCACAGCATGTGTGACATTCTGTTCCTAATGTATGGGAAATGCCACATATGCATACATTACAGCTAAGCCTGTTAGTGCAAAAGTCGCCGTTAGCCTGAGGTTTCGGCTGCACATGAGGACCTTTAACAGACAAACTTGTCTGTCAGTATAAGGGATGATGCCGAAGGCGAAAGTTTAATTAGCAGTTGAAATTTAATACACATTTCTGAAGTCATTTAAGGAGATAGTGTGTCAGCATGCTGCAGTGGCCAGCTAATTGCTTGCATAAAATGGCACTTGACTCCATGTTTGTGTGATTGACTCACATCAGTTTCATCTTCTCAACCTAGAGTTCACTCTATCCTGTTTTGGCCCGGTTCATCATATGCCTGACTGCTCTGCTCTCATTAGAGGCAACTCACAGGAGTATTCCCCTCACGCTCCTCAGCCTTGTTTTCAACTCTCTCACTATCATCGTTTTTTTAATTCAAAGCGTCTTTGAAGAAAACTCTTCACTACTTTCCTCATGTCTGCCATCAGCCTTGATCTCTTTGCATCCCCGCACCCCACACACCACCACCACCTGCCACCCAAGTATCGTACACACAACACACACGCGCACAAGTACGTATGCAAGCATGCTTACACACATGCCAGTGTAGCTGCAAAAGGTCGGCCGAATGCCAGTTTCAATGCGACAGTCCCTCTCATGGTTCCCCCCTACCTCTGTGCTCATCAATTATACATAGCCTGCACATTGTGTGTGTGTTTACGTGTGCAGGTTGCTCTTATGTGAGGTTGCAGTTGCAGAGTAGGTTTGAGGGTCCACTTTCTCATTAATATGCTCTTGGCTGTTTGTATGCTGCTAATTGTTCTGTGATCTAAACGCCTTTCAGCTGACCCACCTGCGTTTTCCTTATGAAACGGTCTCCATAGTTCGCCCAGTGGAATGAGTCAGGAGTGAGAAGACTGGATCACACACACACACACACACACACACACACACACACACACACACACACAAAGGCTGATTAGATAGGACGAGAGGCAACAATTTATGTGAAGGGTATTGAAAGAAAGTTTTCAGCAGCAGCATCAGTTTCAGTATTTGCTCCTCTAGGCTCTCATATATGTCTTTTGTTGACAATAATCCAGCAGGTGAAGACAAAATCAAAAAATAATAACAATGTAACCCAGCTGATGTTGAGCCTCACCCATGCTGCACCTCTGAACACCAGATAGTTCACCTTCCACACTGGCCACTGTGGGGTAGAGGCCCTGATTTCTGCATGTACACATTATATATATATATATTTTTTTGGTGTTATATACTTTTGGACTTGCTGTAGAATAGATTATAATAGAATAAAATACAATCAGACTCACTAACAAACAGAACTGACAGAATGACAAGACATGCAGACCTCTTGGTGGGCCCTCTGTGGAGCCGTCATTTGACAGCTGAATGTGCCCTGATATCCCACTGAGGGAGAAACAGGGGATAAGATGAGGGAGGCAACAGTTGCAACAGACATGCCCTGCAGGTTCATAACATGACAGCACTCATTCCTGGCCATCTATTTTTGTCTCAGCACAAAACAACACTGCATGTACAACAGATATAAACACCTTAATTTAAACTTAGCCTTCAACATCAAATCTCCGCTTTTGTAGAAAAGACAGAAGTCAACAAATGACTGTCTGGTCAGCATTCACGGTCTGCTTAAACTGGTAATTGGTGAATTATTTTCAGGTCTTTCTAACAGAAGTATAATTCTCTAAGAAGAAAAAAGACAGTGCTCCTGTTATCAGCCTCTCAAAACTCTGGACAGCCTCTCTGAAGAAATCTGATTTTCCACCACAGAGAATTCTTTGTAACCTGTTCTTTCTCCAGTAGCTGGTAACTGCCTTCGATGTGTCTTTGGTTTTTGCCAGTTTCAGCCAGCTGATTTGTAATAGCTGCCTATTTACACATTCAGCACTGAACAACACTGACATTAATGCGGAGAAGTGTCAGCTGCCTGCGGCCAGCCGAAAACTGTGCTGATGAGAGCGCCAAAACAATAGAGCTGTGGGCTGTAAAACCAAGACAGTTAGCTGAAGAAGGCTAAAACATGATAATTATCTGTGGGTTTATTATCAGAAGCAACCCATTTCACGTAACAGTAGACATGTGATCCCTTGTTAATTCAATCATTGATTCATTTTCTATACCGCTTATCCGTAAGGGAATCTGGAACCGTCTTGCTATGAGGCCACCTTGCGGCTAGACCCTTGTTAATATAAAACATATTAATTATGTAAATATGTTGTCATTAAACTGTTTTGTATTTATTTATCTGAACAATTTCCGCAATATCATCACACTTGATGATTACTTCCATACATTTGGTGAACTGGTGGTGAGTACGACAAATACTTCAAATGATAGCATAATATAAAGTGCATGAAAATAAGGTTTCAGTATGCCCAGGTGCAGGAAATTTCAATTAGAAGAAAGCATCCCCTGAAACTGCTAAATGATTCTTGTAATAACGTAGACGCAGCTCCCTGTTATGCTTTGGCTGATAAGAATCAAACAAAAAAAAAGTGCAACTCAACTCAGTACTCATAAATTGCAAGGGCTTCCATAAAGATCAACAATAAAATCATTGAAATGTTCTCCCCTGGAGAAGCTAAGACTTCAGTCTGATCAGCAGGATATTGAATGCTAGAGTTCATCACCTTGAGTGCAGCCACACAGCACATTTAAATTTTTCTTCTTTTCATGTGAATGTTTACAGGATTATATATTTTTGCAATAAGAAGTTTGGTCAGGATTACTCTCACTGACAAACACAATACAGGAATTCCTATCTGTTGTGTTGCTGTTGTGATTTCCGTGTGTTTTATGTTTCTTTCTCCTCCCGATATTTTCCATCCACCCGGTTCCACTGTGTGCACTGTGACCTAACCACATCTGACATCTGGAGTCAAATGGGTATAAATGCTGTAAAAAGAGGCCTCATGGGATTGCAGACCAACTTGAAATACAACAAACATCTTATTCACATCTAACTAGTTTCAGTGATCCTATCAATTCCCAGTCAACATTAGCCACATAATGATAGATCATTGACTCTGATTAAACACTGTCTCATGCTGCCACAGTATTGTTGTCTTAGTTTACAGCCTAGCAGACAAGTATTTATTTAGCCACATGCAGCAGAGAAGATTGGAAGACCATCCTGCATGGCAGGGTTTTATTAGTCTGACTTCTCCCTTTGTATCTCAGTGTTGCCAGTGGGTCTAATTACGCTGTGTCAACTTTTCTTCTTCACTTCCCCTTTGTCTGCTGCCTCTCCACCTTCCTTATCTATCCTTCCCTTATTTTCATCGTGTTGCCTCTCTCTCTCATAGCTACTTTTCCTATTTATTTTTTTTACTTTTGTTACAGTCTCAGAGAAAAGGGGATGTACTGTACTGCATCACTCTGTTCAAGACCCATGTGTTTGTCACAACAGTCAGTGCTCATGGTGATTGCTGCATGTTGAGGTTGGATTCCTACACATCACGATGGTGACGAACCGCCATTCCATGTGTTCACTATATTAGCATCCTAACATCTGTTAGCATCTGTTGCCTTGCTCATTAACTTGTAGTACATTTATCCACTTGGTCTGAGCAGGATAATTGACAGGCTTCTGTTTGCAAAGCCAGTGGTCGTGTTCAGTGATCTAACGTGGACCCTTCAGTTTCAACTGAAGAAAGAGGGTCTGCTTTTTTGATAGAAATCATTATTGCTTTTCATGACAAGAACAAATATTTTTGTGGGGTTGTGAAGCCATTGAGCAATCGTGTCTTTGTCACTGTACTTGATATGGTGTTATGAGCATAGGATGAGCACTGAAACTTTCCACCACCAGGTGAAAAAGAAGCCAGTGGTGTCATGGCTATCTTGGCACCTGAGATTCAGATGGATCAGTCACAACCAGACAAGAAAAATACAGTGAGAATCCAACTGAACCAAACCCGAACCACATTTAAAGGTGATTTTGGATGCATGTGATCACATGTATGTGATGTGAAGTGAACACATAGACCACGTGAGAGCAACTCTCATTTAACACATTGGTTATATAAACGGAGGAAAATTCCATAATACAGTGCACCTAAATTACAATCTAATTCACTGAGGAGGAAAGTGCCCTGGTGGATGCTAAAATGATTCAGTTTGCTTCAGCTACTTTTATATTATTTTCTTGTATATAAATGGGCATTACCCCCCCCATGCGTGTTCTTTATCAGTAGTCACGTGATTCTGGGAAGTTTGTTGCTATGACACCGAGGATGTCCATAATGTGCTCACAAGGGAGGGAAATGAGGTCACCATTTTCTAGATGAACCATCATCTGCTGGCTGCAAAGAAACATGGGATTTTTATATCAAGTAGAGAAAGAAAACTCTGATCAGAAGTCGTCACTGGATCCACATTTTGCCATTTGTTGTTGCTTTGTGAATGCAGCCAGGCTCATGTGTTATACGGATCTAATATAACAATATAACGTGCAGGTCTCAACAAGGTGAGAGAAACAGACAGCTTGGCTTTACAAACAACCACAGCGGGGCCAAGTCTCTCTCCAAGGAGAAGCTAATTCTCTTGAAGCACAGAGCAACTGCTACATTGTTGTTATTAAACTTGAGGTCACTTAGTAACGCAGATCGGTCATCAGTCTATCGTATCCTGGCCATCAGCTTTATAAATTACGTTAGCCATTCTGCTCTGTCTCCGGTACCTGGAGGACAATACCCACCTCAGTGGAAACGAATCAGATGTGACAGCACACGCCTTGTAATTTGTGATGCTGATGGCCCCTGGCTTCAAACTGAGGGAGCTGGCTTTAAAACATAGGCAGAAGTTATAAATGGATATTCTGGATACAAAGGTGAAAGGATTAAACCACTAGGGGTGGGGGTATGGGATGATGTAACCTGTGCCCATACCCGGGCTCATGTGTGTCTTGTCCGTGTAATGTTCTTCGATGCATCTGTGTGTGTGGGTGGGTGTGTTTGTGCTCTTCCATCTAGATAAGTCCTCCTTTATCCGATCACATGACATGAGGGATAAGTAGACCTGACTCATGGATGGACATTTTTAGCTCACAAGATCACAGGAAATATATCACAGAAATGAGCTCACCAACACCTGTGGCTTTAGGTAAATAGGATTCATGGTCATCTTTTACATGTCAGCAGGTACATAGCTGCCTGGAGACAAAATGAGTTATAGAGCAAAATTCAGGAGCCACTGATTGGGATTATATAAGAATGTCTGTCTTGTTGTACAGGATATGAGGAACATGAGCGGACAGCTAAACTAATTAAGCCTGATTTGAAAGAATGATGCTAGTGGAGACAGTTGTATGGATCTGACTGTGTCTGTCTTTATGCCACACACACACACACACACACACACAGCCAGTTCTAAATTATTGCCCAAGGAGACTTGAAACAAAGTGAATCCTGTCATCCTGATTTGATAAGAACTGAGCAGCATGGAGGAGCCCATGCTGGGCAGCTAGAATGGGACCATATGGAGGCACAAGGCCAGCTCCTATCTGCCAGCTGAGGCTGTTTATGAGACACTCCCATTGCTGTGGCACCAGTTGCTTCTGCCCATCATCAAATGTGCATAAGAAAACATAATACGTATCTTTATGCTTCTAGCAATCCACGAATGTGAGTCTTACCTGGTGCTTCTTAAAACTCATCATCCAAACTGCACATCCTATTTTCTCAGATAGCCTGGGCAAACACTAACATAACCTGCACATTTAGACATAATCTCATTCTCTCTAGAGCATTGGTCTTTCATTCAAGATATGGTTATGTAACAACCTGATTCCTGTTTTGTATTGTTCAAGTTATTGTATTGTTTTTCTTTTGACAATAAAAATAGTGCCATTGAAAACATTTCTTGTGAGAAAATCCTCCTGTTACGGGTCTTCATTAAAGATGCTGTGTACAACAAAACTTTGCCTAGGCAGGTGCTAAGAATCCCATTTAGATCTCAAATTGACTTGAATCTGCATTGAAATTTCCTCCCATATGACTGCACAAATTAGAGTTTAGAAAAAGCCATAGGAAACTTTCTTAGGTTGTGAGACTAGACTTTGCTTAGAGATAAGATCATTTTCAAGTCAAAATGAGGTTTTATAAATAACTACTGAAAGGTGGGTTTCTTCTCAAGTCCTACTTAAGACCAAAATTGATCATAATTCAGTTTCATAAAACATTATTATTATTAAACATATTGATACAATATGGATCTGAACCATCCTGCATTTGTCTGCTGCCCTCCACGTTTTTAGCCTTCCTTTAGTATGACTCTGCGGGACTTCCTGGAGGCGCTCTCCAGGAGGTGTGACTGATGATGAAAGGTGTCCAGAGATGACACATGTTAAATTAGACACACACATACACACACACACACTTGAGAGCACCCACTGATAACCTTGTTTTAATGGCAGGGGAGCCATCCTCCAGCAGCACAGTACAAGCTAAAAGGCGTTGTTGGACATAAGCATTATAACATCGTGCGCAGAACTTTTAAGCTTTAAGCTGTGAATCATGTTCAGCATAATGATAAAAGTGAGGCCTAGTGTGAGTAATGATAGTTTCAGTATATACAGCAATCAGCCACAACATTAAAGCCACTGACAGGTGAAGTGAATAAAACTGATCATCCGTTTACAATACAATGTTCTGCAGGGAAACCTTGCAGTGTTCAGGCAGTCATGTGGATCTCCTTTTGTGTCTCACACATCACCCAGCTAAACATTGCAGACCAAATACACACTCCCAGCTATTCCTGTAAGCAGCCCACACACTCACCAGATCCCAATGCCATTGTGAATCTGCAGGATACACTGCAATAAGCTGAATCCATCCTCCCACATGAATCTTTGGGTGTTGTGCATTGAGGATGAGGCCTCCAGGTTCCTCAGATTCTCCATCAGGTTGGGATCTGGAGATCTGCAGGACTTTGTTATGGTCCTTGAAACATTCCTGAGCTGTTTTCGCAATGTGACAGGGCACATTGTCCAGCTGGGGGGATGCTGCTGCTGACAGGAGGAGCTGTTGCCATTGGCGGGGGTTGGGGATTTAGGTTTGTTGTTATTTACTTCATCTTTCAGTGGTTTTAATGTTGTGGTTGATCAGTGTGCTATTTAGTGATATAAAGCTGCATTATCTTGTGTAGCTTTCTCTAAAGCATTCCTCAGGTTAAAAACCTGTGTGTTAAAAACAACCACACAATGCAAACACAACAGATTAAATCAGCTGGGGTGAGTCATCTCCCATGAGCTCTTTCAGTATCTGTTTTCCCTCTCTCTGGGGGTCTCTTGTTGCCCCCCCTTCCATCTGCCATCTCTCTGGTTCAGTGAAGTGCGAAACTTCATCAGAGCAGCTGTGATAGGGCAAGACAGAGGGGGGCGTAATAGAGGGGTGACAGTGGCAGAGGAAGATGGAGATTGAAAATGGTAAAGGGTAAACAGGGGTGAGTGATCAGGTAAGTCAGTGAGGTTGGAGATCAAAGAAAAGAACAGTTGTACCTCACAATGTCGTGAACCATAAGGTCAAATAGCTCACAATGTGGAAACTTCATCATGGTTTCATGGTCATCCTGTTTTTTTTTTATAAGCGTTTGTTTGTTTGTTTTTACACATACAAATTTCAATACAATTGGCAGATGACTGCAAGAAAAAAAACCAAGCAGATGCAGAAAACAAACAAAGAGAACCGTGCAATTCATCCACCCGCACAGTCCAACTCACCCCTCTGTTTGCTGCTTTAAAATTCATAGAAACTTCACACTTAATCACAGTCAATCGCAGTCAGTCTTTCTTACACTTCAAATATAGGATTTAACGAAATCAGCATTTATGATATGCATGTTATGTATTACGTGTATGTTTTGTATTTTTGACATATCTGGTGACAGCAAATACAAGCATCAATGATTTTCCTGTCAGAGGTTAGCTGGAAGTGACTGTTCCAGGTACTGAGGCATCTGTTTCCTCAGTTCTCAAATGTAGAAATATAGAACACATCACATACTGTTTCCCTTGTGAGGGGTCTGCTGTACACAACAATGGCTATGTGCTAGAACAGCAATTGTAGCAAATACAAAAGCTGTCACCGTGCTGTATTTAGGCTGAATCACCACTGTGTTCTATCAACTGTGATAGACTGCTGAAAATTAGATGTTAATATTTATGGACCTGTAACAGATTAGAGGATAGAAACAGACATAAAAAGATTGGTTTCATTCTTATCGACGTGTTATGTGATGGGGTACTTTATTTGTGTTTAAAATGCCTGAAATATCATTAACTACTGTCAAGTGTTAGATAGAGGTGGACAGATAATGGCAGTGAAGACAGGCAGAGAGGAGGATAAAGAAGAGGCTGTGGACATAATGATCACTGTGAGTTTATTGTCTCTGTCCTCTCCCAGGCAGGAATCTGACTAATTATTACCTGACACTGGAGCAGTCACCCTCACACACATACGGCCCTCCGCTAGTGGAGGACAGACTAGTTAGTTACACAGCTGTAAATCTGAAACAGGCAGCAGCCGGGCAGTACAATCTCACTTTATAAGGCAGCACTGGTGCTGAGGAGGGTGAAACAATTTGTAAAAAAATAGCACTAAAAATAAATAAATAAGTCTTGCACCCATAATGTGTACTTTCATAATTCTAACTCTGGAAAAAAAAACACAGTGAGATCATATAAAAGAATCTTAATTGTTTATAAGTAATAATGGATATTGATATAATGAATATAAATCTGGATGTTCAGAAGTTCAAAAACATTCATTAAGATGTCCTTCAACCTGCACTCATACCTGCATATAGCCTGCACATTCATGCTTTTAGCAGGAATAATGGTAATATGTTGCCCCTCTTAGCTGCCACTCTTAGCTGCCACTATTACATGCCACTAACTTATCTTAAAACATAGCAGAAAGTCATTTCCAGCTGTGATGAGCAGTGGGTTTTCTTTCGTCATTTCTGAAATTGTTTACATGCTCTTAATCTTTCATGCCAAGAGACATTATCTGTCACCTTTTCTGTTATTTTGCTTCATGACCAGCAGCCTTTGGCAAGTGGAAATGGGAGGTTTAGAACGATGTCGACGATAATCTTTCACTTTCAGTTATTTTAATCACTCTCCTTATCTCACCAACATATCATGTTGGAAAGGTGGAAATTAGGCAAACTGAGAGGGAGGGGGTGGGAAATGTGGCTATTTTGGTCTTCCCGTGTTAGAAAAATGGAAGCCCTTCTAATTTTCAGTGGAGTATTCATCTCTCACGTAATACAAGGATGCTTCACAGCTGCATGTTATATACAGTAACATGCTGTTTTTCACTGGCTGGCATTACTGGATAAATTTAGCCTGTACTTTACTTTCATTGTATCTGTTGCAGGGCGGTTGCTTTGTTGCATCATATTCAGCAGTTCATACATTATATTCATACGGTATGTGGACATATCTTTGTTGCACAGACATTACAGCATGTACCACTAAACTCTTTCCATATTGAGTTATTTCTTTTAAATATGCTGGTGCAGGAAAAATGAGAACTGATACATTTTATTGTTTTTATGGCCCTTAAATTATTTATTATCTTTGTTGTATTCATTTTCCACTGCAGTGTCCCCATTTCCCCACAGGGACCATTAAAGTTTCATTTTACCTTATCTCATGTGTAGGTAAACAGACTCATTAAGCAGGTTGTGATCACAGTTGAGCAGTGCTACAATGAAGGTGACACTCCACAGGAGCACATCACACTCAGCATGGGGAAATCAGCTCTCTCTCTCTCAGGGGAAAGGCTGTTGGCTGCTGCATGGTGGGGACTACAGGTGCAACAGTAGCTAATACTCATAATACCCTGTTTTTCTCTGCAGCTGAACACACGCCTACACGTATATTTTTTTCAAAATCAAGAGCACAGTTATGTCTGTGTATAACCTTCCTTTTTTGGAAGCTATTTGGTGTTGAAGCTTTCAGCAAAGGCCTTGCTCATTTACATGCAAAAATGACTTGGTTACATGGTTTGTAAATCAGGAATTTCTGGTAAATAAATTCTTGATTAACGTAATAAGCATGCTAGGACCTGGTGAGTGAAAAGAAAAGCAGTATGTGGCATTCAGCAGCCATCTGTCTTTAGTCCGTGGTGAGATGTGTGCTGCTCTCTTGTGGTAGAGCCTCCTGACCAGCATTAGCAGCTGCTGAGAGCTGTACACGTTCATGTTAAAGATCAGTAGTAAGTGCCTGTTCAGCAGCAGCACTGTTACTGTGATGGCAGCAGTCCTCGAGCAACCAACAACTACACCATGCAATTGGGATTTTTTTTATTTGCTAAAATTGGCAACAAATAAATTGTACCATCCTCATGTAGAATAAATTTGGCTTAATAAAAACCCTTGAAGAAACTCTGGTACTGCTGAGTGCAGTGAGCACAGAGTAAACCCTGTGGATCGAGGTGAACTTTCCAAAGATCAACTTGTCACAGTGACTCAGGAAACATCCCTGAGGTGAGCCGTGGGTGACAGCTGCTGCCGCTCCACTGGCACAGGTAAATGCCAGAAACCCCACTTGGATTCACACACACACGCACGCACACACACACACAGTCTTGTTTCCATCACTTTTGGGGACATCACATAGACTTCCATTAATTTCCTGGAGGCTTAACCACCACCTAACCATTACAATAAACATTACTTGCTTAATCCTAACCTTAACCTCAATCTAACAATCTAACCTTGAAGCAAGTCTTCACCCTAATATTTAATGATTTACGTTGCGTTTGTGTTTTGTCTCCATAAATAAGGCGGGTTCTCACAATGTGGCTGTGTAAAGAGATTTTTGTACCCACAACTACAGGAACATGTGTCCACATGGTCCACATACACACACACACACACACACACACACACATGCTCACACTCACACACACACACATACATTGGTGTGTCTTAAAAGAACCTAAAAGGAACACAGGCAGGCTTAGCATTAGTCACACTATCAGCACAGAGAATAGAGATGAATGAAACAGCATGAAAGCATGCGTACTTTTTCATGCGTTTTATTTTTAAAACATTCAAACACACAAGGGTGCAGGATAACTTAGAGATTGAGACACAGTCTTACTGTAATTGTTCATCTGAAACAGACCAATAAGAGAAGTGATGTTTGTGTTGCTTTCTGGAATATGGATAGAGCTTAGTAACAATTGCGAGACAATTGTTACTCAGGGCAAAAGGGCAAAATACAGTGTTATTATTACACAAAAGACCATAAACACTCTCAAAATGTACTTCATGTGGGTGTTTATTTGCATGTGTATGCACATCTAAATGTCTACTGTGTGAATTCACTGTTTGTGCTAGTGTCTAGTGTGTCATATTTTGCTTTTAGCAGGACTGTAGTTTTTTTCACATGATGTGATGAGAAAAAGCCCAAATAATCCTGACATGCAGAAAGACACACACACACATGCACACACACACACACACACACACACACACACACACACACACACACACACACACACACACACACACACACACATTTAAACTCAAATAAAGAGATCCTTTTTGGAGAGGTAACAATTTGAGGCCAAGTGACCCTGTTGAGTCACTGCTGCTTAGAAGCACAACATTGATTTTGTGCATTGATCCTCCTTCTCTCATCTGCTCTCAGTGAGCTGTACCATTTTTTAAACAGTCATTAAGAGGGCAGACACAAATATTGAATCACATATCAGTAGCTTTTTAACTCTTATTTCACTCTTATTTCTGTATGAGAAATTTTTACTGGAAAAGAAATTTAAAAAATCCAGTCTTGTTTTCCAGGTTTTCTTATTGCAATGCATTACTAAGGACTACCACCAGGTGTCTGTAGAGGACAAGGGGTGTGTGGGTGATGTTACAGAATCAGAACCCAAATGAAGAAAGCTGACTTATGATTTTCACTTGACCTGCTCCTCCTTTCATTTTCACCTCTCTCTCTTTCTCTCTCTCACACACACACAAACACACACACACATACAGCCCTGCATACTAGATACAGCAGCATTAGTCACACTGTCGCCCTGCAGAAAGCAGCCAGAGGAAGCAAAGAGGAACAAGTTCAGACCGAACATGTGTGAACGTTAGTTTACAAATGTCATAACTCACTCAGAAAACACATCAGTGTCAGATTGTGTCCATGTACACACAGATATACGTGAGCTACTGTGAATGTCATAGGTTAGTTCATCACCCACATGTTCTGAGTTCATGACCACGCTTCCCAGAAGATGCTAAAGTTTGTTATGAGTAGAGGTTGACATATAGGAAGTCTTAAAAACCAACTGGAGTCAGCCTTTCTTGCTGAAGCAGACATGAATACTACTAAGGCTTGTAAGCAGACCAATTTAGCTCTCTGGTAAATACATTCTTACTATGGGTCATGTAATAACCAAACATTATCTTGGAAATGTTTGCTGTATCTTGTAGTGAACAGGCATGGGGACTCCTAATACTCAGAAAGGTTTATATACTGAGCGAAAACTTCCCTGTGGAGATCAATAGAGCATAACTTAATGCTGGTCTGCTGTCAGGCTGCAGAAATTACATTTTGATTCACATTACAGATACTTCAAATGCAGAGTGTTACTGTTGGTGGGCAAATGAGTATTTGTTTTGTTTTGTTTTGTTATCGAGAACACCAGTGACTCCCTGAACAAAAATGACACTGTCACTAACAATTTTGATGTGTGTGTGTGACAGTAAGGAGGAGGCTGCGGCTATCGAAACAGAGCTACTGAGGGACTACAGATTTGGACAACAGCAGCTGATAGAGATCTGGGGACAAGCATGCGCCCTTGCTATAACTAAGGTGTGTACGTCTTCCATTTTCCAGATCTCTGTTGTTCTTAGTCTGTATGTCTTTGTTTGTACCTTCAAGTTCTGCTTTTCTTTCCTGCTTGCTTGTTGTCCATACTTTAATGCAAGTATGAAGCACAGGCAAACTATTTCCCTTCTTTTTAACTCACTTACAATCCCCTTCCATCCATTCCTTTCTGACTATCCATATCATAAGTAAGTGACATATTTTGTCATTGGAGGGAACTCACTCCAACGAAATCCGTGCTCTGCATTTAACCCACCCAAGTGACGTGCACACACACAACAAACCCGGGGCAGTGGGCAACCGCGTGCAGCGCCCGGGGAGCAGTGGGGGGTTAGGTACCTTGCTCAAGGGTACCCTAAGGGTACCGATACCCTAACCACGACTGCCCCACATATTTGTGTGGTCCTGTGAAACTATCGCTATAAATAAAAGCTGAAGCAGATAAAATCATTCCAGCATGTGCTTATTGCTGTTTTTGTTTTTATTGTGAAATGGGCTTTTGTTTGAATGTGCTGTAACGCTTTCAAAGCTCCTTTCTATGGACCATTAAACCAGCGGCATGACACCTGTTACCATTTACTGTGATGTGTGTGTGTGTGTTTGTGTGTGTGTTTAGCAGTGCACTTTATAGCTGTACAGTAAAACCAGCGATTCAGTTCTTATTTTGCGTATATTCTGACATATTTTCCATGATTTGAAGTGTTTTGTCTTCTCTGCTCTGTTCTGTCTTTGTATTGCACAGAAACAGCAAATTATATGAGTTTGTCACACAAAGCTTTTGTTTTAATTTATTATTTTTTTTTGGATCAGTCCTTTCACCAGTCTTGTAGCTGAGAGGATCAAAACAAACTGAATGCTCGTGGTTTTCTCCACAACATGCTTTTGGAAAATTCAAATCAAATCAAAAGAAGTCATGCAAATTTTTACAATTACTGTCTTTTCTACACAAAGCCATCCAACCCAGAACCACTGTTACAAGCTCCAGTCAAATAAAATCAAGCTGTGGCCTCAACCAACCCACTCCTGTGCAAATCTGTTTAATAGTCAACACTCTGTATCACTCAGCAGTTATTTTCTAAAGGTCATAAATCTCATCCTGTTTTTATTTTTTTAAATACTGCTGTCACTCTGAGCTTCAGTAATCACTACAAAAACCCAATGAGACCCTGGTGTAACCATTTGATTGTACAAGAGGGCAAAAAGTCACAGCTGCTGCTACTTAGCCTTTCCTAATTTGCATTAACTTCCATACAAAGCAACTTTGATTAGTATGTGAAAGAAATGTTTTAACTTTCCGTGACATTTGCTTCCAAACATTCGAGCAGCTCACCTCAGGGCAGAACACCTGAGCTCACTCTGCGGCATTGCTCCTTAAGCACGCCGGTTGAAAAACACAACTCTTCTTCTCTGTGATCTGGACTTTGTCAAGCTGTGTGTGTCCATAGAGGACTGTTAAGAACACATGTGGTTCCCTTTGACCAGACCACTGGCTTGGTTTAATGCCACACTGGTTTCCTCAATGGGCTCTTCAACAGGCTGTGATGAATAAGAGTCTGAGCTGCAAGACACATGAAACCTTACATTGCTGTCAGAAGGACGGATGAAGAGAAAAAGAAGGAATGAGACAAAGATACAGAGAGAGAGAGAGAGAGAGAGAGAGAGAGAGAGAGAGAAATAAATGTTTTACGGGAACAAGCAAAGAAGAGACACAATAAAGAGGACAAAGCAGAAAGCCAGGGAAGATGGATATGCAGATGCTTTGGACAAATATGTAGTGACAGAATTGGAAGCAACTCCAGTAACACCATCCTAAACATCCCTGTTATATCAGATGCATTGGGATTTCTCAAGAATCAGGATTACGAAGAATCTCTCTACGTTTTCTCTGAAACTATTTGGCTTTCGGATGTGGAAACAAGTTGTGAACACAACACTGACATCATCTTTTCAGTTGATATGGCATCATTTCAGTTGACATGATGTGGAGGCAGCTGTCCTCCACATTGTCCATTAATTCCTGAAAATGGACCCCTCATTTGGCATTATCTCCTGTGTACTGTACAGTGAACACTACCTGCTCTGCACCAAAAGGTGGACAGAGAGTTGGCAACAAACTGGTGGACATGGTGGATTTGACAGCAGAAAGACCCAGATATTTTCCCATGGGTGGAGACCAAAAGCTGAGCTAAAAGAGAATATTGGACTTTTGCGACATTTGTGAGGTGTAAAAACTAGCATTGATAAATCAGTGCTAATGGTCCTCTATGTCTGATGGATGTGCAAATAAGCAACTGTTTGCTAATGCATGTGTCTAATCAACGTGTGATTAAGTTAATGTAAGTTGGAAGTTAATGTCGCATTTACAGCTTCCCAAATGGTCAAGGAAAAAAAAAAAATCTTTGTTTAAGTTACATTAGTCATCATTGCATTCTGCTTCAAGAAGATTTTGTTTGTTTGATTTGATAGATAATAGATAATACATTAATGTCTTGGTAGCCTACTGCATATTGTATAATTAATTTATTAATTAATTAATTTAATAAAGCTATTACTCTCTTGTGGGGTGAAAAACAGACAGACACAGCAACAACACTTCAAAGGAAGTGAAAATGGGTGGCATGTAAAAGCTGAGGCAGACAGAGTGGCAGCATCAGGCAGAAGTGGAGACTTTGTGTTCTCCTCTCAGAGTGTGTGATTAAACCCACCACATCCACTTCCCCTCTATTATCATCAGCCACCACTGGCCCCATGCCTGGACCCTCCACCAGCAGCCCCATGAACAGCATAGCCTTACTAGACAAACATGGCCAGGACGCTGTGGATCGCTGTTGCCCACAGCCGCCAGCAGCACGCTACTGCTTACATGACATCACTGCTATTTTAGGAAAATTACAGTAGAAGGCAATGCAGACAGTCTGATTTCACTGCTGGCCTCCTACTGCTGGCTTCTAAGTATACCGCACAAACAAGCATGTGCTTAGTCACACACATGCGCACACACACACACACACACACACCTCTCTGGTTGCCAGATATATTAATATATTATAGGTGTTCTGTAAGTAATCCCTTTACTGTTCCAAGAGCAGCAGCCGCAGCCACCAGGTCCAGACTGTGTTTCTGTATCAGTCTGAAGCTTTTCAACACCTGAGTAAGAGACAGGAGACGTTTTTGTTACCGCACAGCAATAAATTAGTCTGGAGTTTACAGGAGCCCCTGGACTTAAGTTTGGTCCTCTAGTAGAAATATTAAAAGCACTGTGTTCTGCATAAATGAGGGTATATGTGTTTTTAGGACCCTGATCATGTTTTCTCAGGCTCAGTGTATGTTTCAGGTTGATTGGAGGTGAAGGAACATGTGTTTATAACATTTATTTCAAAGGGGTATTCCCTTGGAGACCTTATTACAATCAAGGCATCCATATTTTTGTGTGTGAGTGTGTGTGAGTGTAAGGGGGGAGGAGACGCTTTTTAAAACTCACTTCCTAAAATTGTTTGTTATTTGTCTGCCCGCTTTTATCTATTTCTCTCTCTCTCTCTTTCCATTTGAGGTCTTGAATGTCATGTCCACAGCAACTTCAGAAAAGTTAAAAGTTATCCAGATGAACAGATAAAAAACAGCAACCAGATCTGCTGAGCAGATGCAACAAACCATCTGTCTGCACTTGTAGAAATCTTCTACACATCAAAAATATCATAAATATCTCAAACACTGGAAAACATTTGAACAGGTTTATTAGGCTAAAACTGAGTTGTTATTTTTTTTAAAACAGTACTCTGAAATTTGTTGCCAAGGCAGTTTGAACTATTTGTGAGTTAAAAGGGAGTTAAAGCAAATTACATTATTCTAGAATAAAATGCATCATAGACATCAAGATATTTTACTGAATAAAAGAAATGATTTGTTGACTTCTGGCTAAAAATCCATATGACTTTTTTTTGTCTTTTGGAGCGTCACCTGTGGGCAGTTCGATCAAGTTGTTTTTAATATGGTTTAAGTAGATAAAAATAAGCAAACAAAAGCTTCAACACCAACACTGCAGACAGAAATGCAACTAGAAATGCTCTCTATCTCCTCTTCTGCTAATTGCTTTCACGTATTCACTGATCCTTTGGAAGGCTCATTATCAGAACAAATGGCAAGATGGATAGATACGTGTTAGAGAGGATCAAGCTTCTGTTCCAAGTGAGAGTAAACAAACCCTTCAAAACATATTAGAGTGCAGCCTGAATTGATCTGTTCTGCTCCCTTTATAGCTGCTTTACCATCAACAGTGTGTGGCTCTAATGGTTCCTCCAGCAGCATGAAATGGCTCCAGCATTGATATCACTGATCCTCCTAACAACCTTCAATATTTAGAAAAAACACCATTAAACCTCTTGATGTGAAGCTTTGTGTGTTTAAAAAGCATCGAGGGAAACAGAAAACAGAGAGAGAGAGAGAGCAATGCAAGAAGACCAAGCTGCTGTAATGTAAAGCATTACTCACCATGTCAAGTTCCTGTGGCTAACGTGTTAGCAAGCAGCTCTCTAGTTACACAGCCAACAGACATGGAGCAACATCAGTCTTGTTTCTTACCTCATGAATGTATCTCTCCCACACTCCACTGATAGCTCTGTTTTGATTTCCACCAGCTTAACCTTGAAAAATTCTACACTACATTCACCAGCTAGTGGCTGTTTGCTATTGAACAAGCAGTATACAATGAGTTCATCAGAGGAATTTTGCTGAAAATACCTGCCACCGCTGGAAATATGGTTGATGAGAGCAGAGGTGCAAGTGTAAAAAAAAAAGCAAAAAAAAAAAAAAAAACAACTGTGATGAAACATGGTCAGTAGATCACAATACACCTTTGCTCAGTTGTTGATGGAAAATATAGTGATTGGTTCTGATTTATCTCCTTTGGAGGTCTAATTCTAGCCTAGCAACATCTGTATAGGTGAGTTCACAGTAGGAGACAACACTGTCAGAGATGGTTAGTCTTTAATAGCAGGTTGCAGTAATTACAGTTAGCATTTTGCTATAGGGACACACACACAAAGGGTGCCACTGTCAATTAACTGAGATGTGTCATTAACATCAGGTTACACAGTGTGAAACTCACAAGAGCTTCTGTCTCATTAGATATGAAAATGAAAATCCTGTCTTCTACATTTACTCTCTGTTTCTGTCTCTCTGTTTCCACTAAATCGCTCCTCTGCTCCTCTTTACTCGGTTAACACTTTCTCCTCCATCACATTGTCTCTGTGATGATTTCTCTGCCGAGCTGTTATGCAGGAGATAACAGCTGTTGTCTCATCTCCTGGATTCATTGCTCTAGTTAACACACTCTGAGTCTTGTTATATCCAATTAAACACTGTGGGTAATGGCCAAGTTCTCCATATGAACTTTCTCCCACACTGAATACTTTAGTGTAAGTGGAAGTAAATGGATTTTGTGTGCTGCAGAATTTCAGCCTATTTTGAGCTCTTCCTCAGAATTTGGAAGCTGAGGAACAGCAGCCTATTATTTAATCTTTTTGTTAAAACCAGCACAAGAGTCGTTATTTGAAATATGCAACACTTTATATTACAGCCTTCTAATTGTAGTGCAATTATCGGCACTTATATAATAATTTTAAATAAGTATGGGGTACAATAAAACATTTACAAGGAACCAAACATTTTGTAATAAAGGGCAAGTAACTCATAAATGATGATGTAACTGCTTTGAATTACAGGATACTTATAAAACACTTATAGGGTACACTGATGTAATTATGAGAAAACACAAAAAGAAAGAGTTTATTTTGAAGACTTCATAAATAAATAAATTCATTGCTAAGTCCCAACAGCAGGCATAGTAAGCCTGCTACAGCTGATGGGATAAATTCCCATTGTATTGACTGTTACTACATCAGTGTGTAGTGTAAATATTATGTAAATATCTGGTCTTAATTAACACAAAATTGTGCACTTATGCACTTGTGGGCTGAGATCTGAAGCGTTACTGTGAACTGCATTCATAGACTACTTTTCGTGGTGACAAATCTGGCCTCACTATTAGTGTTCTGACATCTCACATTTATTGGGCTCTGATTGGACAGGATTTCTAGAAGTCTGCCTGGAATGTCTTCCTCAGCTACCCTTCGAGTTTATGAAATTATGCTGTCACTTTTACAGTGATGAACAACTATTCTTGTACAACGTAATAGTGCAGACACAGAATGAAAAAAACCCTAAAATCATTAGCTGACAGTCTGTAATGTGACAATGAGTTCTGTGCCTTGAAGAAACCGTGAAAAATGTAACACACACACTTACAGCACTTCTGTTTTGCTGTTGGAGAAGGAAGATTAACCACTCAGGATGACAGTTCAGCAGGCAAATACCTGCCTTGTTTAAGAAGGTGCAGGATGATTTACAGGAGGAATGTGCGGCCAGTAAACGAGGCAGATTCCATCAGCCCGCTGCAGCAGGAGCCGAGATGGAAAGTGTTTTACATAGACACAAGCATCCCGTGGCAAGGACACCGGTATTTTTTCCACTGCTGCCAAGGGTTATTTTAATGAGGTTGGACCTTTTCTTGTAGACGGAAGAGACAATGAAGCTGGAGCCACTTCCACCCTCGTCTGGCATGCCTGGCACGCTGCAGTCAGGCATTCTGAGAATGATGGAGAGGCAGAGGCACAGATCAGATGACCTGCGCTGAATAAGAGGCTTGAGTCTGAGGGCTCAAGCTTGATGATTCATTGGTCTCTCTGTTGCTTCTGTCTCGCTATTGTTCTCTATCAATAACCCCTTCTATTTACTCCTCCATACATCTCTTCTATCCCTGTGTCATCTCCTGTTTCTAACTGTCTACCTCGCTTACTCCACCAGGCCTACCCTCTCAGCTCTCTAACGAAGAAGCAGCCAACAGTGCTGGTCATCTGTGGTCCAGATCAAAATGGCTCCATCGGCCTGGTGTGTGCCCGACACCTGCGTATGTTTGTAAGTAAACTGCGGTGAACAAAAACAACTTTTCAGCAGAGTAAATCCCTATTATATTCAACAACACGACAAATGACCAATTGTAAAACACAGTCTGGTGCATACAGAGTCATTACCTCAATCATAAAAGCCATCCAGCAAACTTTAACTTGCATCAGGGCTAACAGGAGACGCTTTATACGGGCCCTCTGCGCTTTACAGAATTTCAGTTCAGCTCCTGTAAACAGCTCAGAGCAGTTATCCCATTACCCTCCCTGCAAGGGCACTCAGACAGTCATGATATCATGCTATTGTTACTCTCATTAAAGTCGTCTGTGTCTTACGCTTGGCTATGATATGATGTCATGACCATGATGTCGGCCCCTCAGGCCACATACTGACTGACATTTCAAGACTGATTGTTTTTGGAGGCAGGATCCATCCTCTTCAGACACATCACAGATCAAGACATGAGCTGTTTCTTTTTTGTCAGTGCAGATGATTTTACAACTCAGTGATTTAACCCTGCACCAGTCTATGACTTTATTGGAAGGGAATTACTGGATATGTGTTTTGGGCTCTCTGGTTTAGAATGGACTGCATTTATACACTTTACCATATGTGTCTGACATGCTAGATTTCCAGTGAGCTGATAGTTGTTATTAAAACCATGTAAGATGGACTCGGATGGCTCTCCGTGGAGCCTCTCTCTTCCTCTGTTTTCCCTTCTTAAGGACAAGGACGAGGACAGAGGTCAGCTCGGATATATTTTATTTCAGTATTCCAGACACGAATATGGAGCTTTCCCATAAACACTATTTTTAAATCTCCCTTTTATCTTTTATTTTGTCACGTTTATTCTAATGCTTTAACCTTCTGCTTCTGTCTTTTCCTGTGTATCTGTGAGAAATTTTACTGCATCTTGAAATGTGCTGTATAAATGATGTTTTATTATCATTATTGTCAAAGTGACTGCACTCTACAGCAGGCCGAATGAGACCACACTTGTCTGAATTTGCTCTAACTTGCGAAACTTGAGTACTTACTTTGGACTGTGAATAGCTCTCCTGGTGTAAGGCTGTATGTTTTTCATGGTGTGATGTGATCCCTGTCAGCAGGAAGACATGCAAGGATACACGTGAGACACAGAGTAACACACAGACAGAGACACACACACAGCCTTGAGCCCCTGATGCAGAGCTGTGAATGTGATTAGACAGAGCGTAGAGATGAATGATCATCTGCAGGCAAACAGGCCAGCTTGCTTCTCACGTCACTCCGAGATGTCCATGTTCACAAAAGCAGGTTGTGTCTGAGGCAGTCATGCACACTTGATTATTTCCGCTGCTAGTTATGGTTATAAACACAATGCTGCATAAAAGCACACATATTATTTGATCAAAGCTAAGGTTTTATGAGAATAAAAATAAGTTCTATGCATATTAGTTCCAGTGTGTTGTTCATATTAAAACAAGAAGACATGATATTATGTTTGGCTCACTACACTGTGTTCTATATACGGCCTGGTTCACAAGGTCACATTTCAATGTCACACTGCAATTGTTTTGAACAAAATGAAACTATCCTTTAGAATATAACCTTACAGAAATCTTTTAACTTATATATTTTACTTATAGAATTTATATAAGTAAGTAAATATATAAATATAAATATAGGATTGTCAAGTACATCTCCAAAGTCTTGTTGCATGTTGAAATGTTTCAACATTTGCTGCAGACCTCATTCCTTCATTCCTAGTGGGATGTGCATGAAAACAAAATACTACAAGACACCATCATCCCTTAGGGGGAGGAAGTGTAACCCTGTCAGACATGAGCATTAACTGGAAAAAGACCTCATCTGTACCCTTCCTGTTCCGTGATACTGATAGCCCTTTCGGCTCTTCCGTAGTTTCACACAGTTTGAGGTTGTAACTGCTGATGAAGTCAAGGGCATGCTGGGACCCCTGACTCACCCGAGGGGCCACACAAACACACTGGATTGTAATTGGCTCGGTTGCTTTCTCTGTGGAGATCATGATGGGGATGAGGTCAGGTGAATGGAGGCTGTTGCAGTTTGATTGATTTAAGGTCACCAAAGAGGCAGCAATTTTTCTGACACAACACATCACATCCACAGCCACATTTGAAAGAACTGTTTATATCCAACAATTTTATTTCATGTGATGTATGTAAAATGCTAGAACATCTAACAATTCAATTCTAGGATTTGTTAGCCAGACGATAAGAAATAATATGCAGTCTATTTCAAATCAGATATTTATATCAAGTATTTAGTCATAAACCAAAGGACTGGACAAACTGGAAATACTAACTTAAAAAAATAATAAAATAAAGTTAAAAACAACATAAATAGAAGAGAAATTTAGTAAAATTTAAACATTTCAAAAGCTGAGCAGCAGAGCAGAAGTGCGAGGCACAAATGAGTCTCAAGCCTGTTCTGTATATGGAAAGTCATAGCTAGCTGAATGCTAAAGTGAAGACATAAGTTCTGAGCTTTTGCTTTGGCTTTTTGCTGGGAACCTCAAATAAACCAGCAGCAGGTAACAAGAAAAGGACTAAAGGCCTTGCTCACGGACACCTCAGTGGTGGTGGTGATGACAAGGTGATGCCTTTCACTTTCCTCACCCAGACTGAAGCAGCACACCTGCAGTCACAAGCTTTCTTCTCCAAGCTCTGCGCCCCCCTTTCTGATGATGGTTTACATGCAAACACGCACGCATAGACTCACAATACTGACAGAGGTTCCTTGGTGCTAAGATTTATCTTTGGGAAGGTCACAGATCACAGGTGTTTCCTGCTGAGCATCATAGACCTTTCACGTTTCACAGACCTTTCAGAGGCATAGATCTATGCCTCTGCCTTTTACGTTCGCGGGCGTCTGGATTTCTACTCCTCTCAGTTTTCAGTTTATAAGGGAAGCATTTGTTCAGGAAGTAGACTGGTAAAAGCACAAAGTGTGATCACTGATCGACATCATTTTCATTCGTCATAAACTGAAGGCCAAATGTACATTGCTGCATCATGTCAGTGTTGGCTGAAATTGGAGGCCCAAGTGTTGATATTATGTAAACTGTCCTCTGTTTTGTTGTGTTTCTTTTTCTGGCTCAGGAATATGAGCCCACCATCTACCACCCCAAACGCTCCACTCAAAGTCTACACCAGGATTTCACAGTCCAGTGTGAGAAGATGGACATCCCTTTCCTCTCCTATCTTCCCACAGAGGTCAGCAGCATTTTTACAGACTGAGACATTTTACAAGAGCTTCAGTGGTGTTGTAGTGTACTATACAGTTTAACTGACACTGTCTATCATTTACTGGCAATGTAAAGTATAAATGAAAACTGCTGAAAACTGCTTTGTTTAAAAGAGTATTTCACCATTGCAAGATGAGAAGTTTGATATTCACATTTGTACAGTCAGTATGTAGCTTGGGCCAAAAGCCAGTTAGCATAGCATAGCACAAAGTCTGGAAATTGGGCATCAGCCAACTCAGCTCTGTGAAAAGGTAACAAAATTCCCTATTCAGCACATTTAAAGCACACTAATATGTATTATGTCATTTTCGTGATCTGTACAAAAACCAAAGACTAAAAGGCACAATTTACTCTATCAAGGAGGTCATGAGCTGCTTTCTGAAGTCTCCACTGGTTGCTTGACAACTGATACAATACAATATGTTAATTGCGAGCTTTGGAGGTGGCTTTGTTTTGTTTTGTTCTTTGTTTGGCCAGCTGTTCCCCAGCGTTTCCTCTTTATGCTCACTTGAGATAATTGGCTGCTGGCTTGAATGGACGGATATGAATTTGGTATTTACCTTGTCATCTAACCCTCAGCAAGAGAGCAAATAAACAAATTTCCTAAAATTTCAAACTCTTGCTTTAAAACACTGCTTTTGGATTTTGTTTGTCTGACTTTCCTTCTCTGTTATTCATCTGGTAAAGCCTTAAAAATTGTTTTATGAACCGCTGGTGAAATTCTGATTTGATTTCATACTGAGGTCTGTTCTGTTTAGGTCCAGCTCATAAATGACGCTTACAACCTCGTGATTGATTCCATGCTTGGCCCAGAGGCAGACTGTGCCAACATTAAGGAGCCCTACTCTGGTATTCTGGTTACCCTGAAACAAATCAAGACCCCAATTGTCAGTGTGGATGTGCCCTCAGGTAAGTACTCATACAAAGTGTAGCTCTCAGGCTGAAGGCTCAAAAACACAACATGATAGATAGACCTGCAGGCAGCTCCCTCAGAGCCTTGGCTCCCAGGCAGGAGTTTTCCAAGTCTGGAGGCACACATGGAGGATAAATCTCATGCTACAGTCAGCTCAGTGTGAGCTCATCATACCCTGAATACATCACCTGCTGAGTGTGAGCACAACGGGCAGAAAATGATCACAACCCTCCTCTCATTATGTTTACATGCCTGCTTTTCTCTCCAACCTTTCTGTCTTCCTCAGGTTGGGATGTAGAAGAACCAAGTCAGGATGGGATTAATCCAGATGTTCTCATCTCACTTACAGCACCAAAGAAGTGTGCCATGAGTTTCTCAGGGAAGCATTTCTTGGCCGGACGCTTCCTGCCCTATGACATCCAGAAAAAATACGAGCTTAACCTCCCAGACTATCCTGGCACAGACAGTCTCATAGAATTGTAACACATGGCAAACATAAGAGCCAGTGTGGCCACTCCTCACTTTAATAAACGTACAGTTAATCTATTCTCTCTCTGTTTTACATTTTATAGATTGTTAATGTGATTTGATGTTAACATCTCAGTTGCGTAGATCAGGCTACATCTTAGCCAAAATGTGCTGATGAGCTACAGTAGGAGGATAATATTTAGAAACTATGGTCATGTCTTTTTAGGGAATGGCATGAGAAGTTTTTGTGTCAGACTACTTGTAACAGCTGTAGCATTACACTGTTTTCTGATTACTTTGCAAAAGACAGGAATTTCTTTTTCCACTGTCGCCATAGAAAGATGAATTTTCTATGAAGCCAACCATTGGAATTTTTCTTCTTCTTCTCCGAATGTTTTTAATGTTCCTGTTCTGCTCTTTTTGTCATGTTTAACTTTCTACTGAAGTGTGCTGCCGAGGTTAGTTAATCTAGAGAGGAAACAGTGAATTTTCTGTTGTGATTTTGGTTTGTTTCATTCAACCTGCATTTCTGAATCAATTTTGTTTCAGTTACTTCATGAGCTGACAGTTCTTGTCCAATAAAAGAGTTCATTTTAAGGAATGGTTCAGTCTCTCATGTTGTTGTTTTCTTACACTTAAAGCTGCTCTGATAGGTGTATTTTATATTAACAATGACTGATGTGACTATAAAATGACTCCATGTAGTGTGAAGTAAGTGGTTCATAGTGACAAACACACCAAGAAGTGCAGGCTAGTTTCCATGCAGCCTTTTGGCCTATTTTGGATTGTTCAGCTACTCTGGCCCACAACTCTGGGGTGTATAGTACCGAGCAAGCTGGACACAGTTGGGGTTTCTTTGCATGAGCTGGTTCGAGAAAACCTAAAAGTCAAGTCAGAGATAATGAGTATCACGACTGTGGTTGTCCGCTTTTCTTTGTTAACTCAGATTTTCTGTTTCAAGCCTTTTGTGAGATCCCATGAAAAGGAGAGTCTGGTGCCTTATTTGACTCTTCTTCCACACAAAATGGACTGATGACACGCCCCCTACTTCAGTCAAGTGGAACATGTTGTTATAGTGGAGAGCTGTGACGAATACAATAAATATTACAGCAAAAAGCAACACATTTACTACAAATAAGGTGACAGAGGAATGCTGGAAGAAAAGAGGCCATTGTGATTTTACCACCCTGTGCTCTCAGTGCTTCCTGTTTCTGACATGACAGCTGTACATTGTAGAGCTCTTTTGCTAGCGACAGATTTAAATGTTGTACTCAAGAACTGCATTCAAGTCTAACACTCTCCCATACTGAAGGATACATGGAAATCATCCTTTTAGTGTATGGATGATGTAATATTTAAAGTGTTAGTTTATATATAAATATTTTGTGCGCCACAGCTAAATATATGAAGGTTCTTGTGGCAAAAACACAACATGTTGCACACAGTTTGTGCTGCTGTAGTTGCATGACTTCGTTTGGTGTAATTACTAACATGTCGTTTGGCAAGTTTGCATATATGACACATTCTGTGAGGTGAGAATCTATTATTGTTCACAGAAAAAAGAATTAGTGAAAGGGTGGCTCTGTTTATGGCCACTCTAATCCAGAACTCAGAATAAGAGCTCCTCTGCACGCAGCAGCTAAAGGGCCAACTAGTTTTGGTCAAATCAGGAGCTGATAGAAAACAAAAGTACAGTGTCAATAGGGACAGAGTCAATATTGGATCAGAAACATGATGCAAAATGAATGATGCTAATGTTCCTTGGTGTCTTTTGGACATGTAAATAAGCAGATAATTGCTAAAAGCCATAACACCTTTACATGGTGACAACTTGCCCCAATATCACCAAAAAAACACAGTATAGTACAGAAACACAGAAAAATACACAAATACATCTCTCTTACATCACACTCTTTTAGCTGGTATTATATATATTACTACTATACTCAGGTTTGTTAAATAATGTTTCATTGTGTTATCTTCAAAGCTGAAGTAAAAGACTGTTGGTGCTGGTAGTGGGAGAATCTTTGAGTGTCATCCACTGAACACGGCCTGTTCTGTTAAACGATGGTCATTAATCACCAGGCCACATAGCTGTGTTACATGCACATCACGTGCAATTAGTGTTGATGAGCTCACATTGTTACTTCTGTTTATTGGGTCCCAACTGGATTTGATTTGGCAGTGAAAGCCGTAAACAGGTGTGATCAGGCTGTAATGAGCTGTAGAGGAAGGCCTCTCATTACCGAGCTCAGGGCTGCAGGCTTCAATGAAAATGACTAAGCAAGACTGAGGTGCTGTTTATGGATGAGGTAATGTGTGGTAATGTGTATTTATACAAAGCAGGAGCTTCTTCTGAATACTAATCCACTAATGCCCGGTGTGTGTGTGCACATGTGTGAGTGGGTGTGGAAAGTCAGTGAAAAGGAATGTTGATGCGTTTTTTTTTTTCACCGGGTGGTATTAAATCTGTCAGAGGCGAACAGATGAGGGTTGTACAAATATGTCTGAGAGCTCAGCGGTCCTGTCTTTCATGCTTGTCCAATCCCTGTCAGGAAACGACGACTTGTCACCACAGTGTCATTTGTGCTTTTCATAGGAGCGCTTGAGTAAGGAGCACTGCTGTGGTCGGTGGATCAGAGAACTGAACTGACAGTAGCACTTGTTTTAATATCCAGGGAGACACAGTCTTACATGGAGAAGAAATGCGGTCAAAAGATTTAGTGGAGTTGGTGATAGAGCACAGCATGGAGGCAGGAAGATTAATTTAGTGCTCAAGTTGTACAACACACAAAAGCTCAAATTCCAAAAATTCACAAGGCTTCTTCTCCAATAACAAGGTTCCACTCCTTTTTCATTTTTCGCTTTATTTCATAAATATTAGTGGTAAAATCAAATAATGATTGCATGTTTCACATTTTACAATTTCCATTACTATTTCAAAAATTATTTAATCTTTTGCTTTTATCAGGAATAAAAGATACATCACCACAAGTACAAACTAATGACCAACCAGGAGAAGATACAACACAGCACAAAACAAGACAAGACAGTGAGATCATAATGAATGGGTGATCACATGATTAAATGTCTGATCACTCCCTAAAAGCTATTTCAAAGTTTTATGAAAGGGTCTGAAATTCCTCATAAGTGCAGTGTGTCACTGAGCTGCTCGGTTCTGCAGACACTGATGGATAAATATACAAAAAGCAAATTTCATGATATGTTCAAAACTTATTTTATATTTTATAACCTCAGTATTTGCACTAGCGTCCTTGACTGTTATTTTATGTTTTGACTGTTTATTTTATGTCTTCTTTTTGCTACTACCTATTTATATTTTCCTTTTTTTCACCTGAGAGTGTTTATTTTTTTTATTTTTTATTTTACTATATTGCGTGTTTGCACCATGGGTCCGAGGGGACTGACATTTCATCGGTGCTGTATGTCGTGCATGTATAGCATATTTAACAATAAATTTGACTTGACTTGATTTATTCTGCTTGTGGAGGTAACGCGATGATGACAGAAGAAGTCTTTACCTGAGCAAAAGTGAACTTAGCATCAATGTATAAAAATGAAAAGTTCAAGTTCAAAGTTCAACGCTTTTTCTGCAGTAAAGGTTAACACTGACACAACAATGTGTAAAAAGCAGTTCACTGTTGAAGCTGCAGAAGGTGCAGCGAGTTTAAACCACTTTGTTAATGAGAGAGGAAAGAAAAAGTTCTGTAACATACATCTATTGAGATTTTGGACTTTTCTCTCATCTTTGTATTTTGTGAAATAATTCCTCAGTGCAGAAACAATTATTTAAATGAAACCATGTGAGATTAGAGGGAAAAAAATATGGCTTTGGTGAAATCTAAAATGTTGTGGAATAGCATAACATAAAATTGATGTGCTCAATTAAAGTACAAGTACCTCAACGGGGGCAGCTGTGGCCTAGAGGTTGGATCGGAGGGTCGCCGGTTCGATTCCCCCACCAGACGGGCGGGAAAAATTTGGGTGTGGTGGAGTGATTAATGAGAAAAATGCTCCCCCTCCATTAGCTGGCGGATGTGCCCTTGAGCAAGGCACTTAACCCCCCCAATATGCTCCCCGGGCACTTGATGCTGCCCACTGCTCCTGTGTGTGTTTCAATGCATGTAATTTGCCGGGTGTTGCATGTGTGTGTTCAATTAAAGATGACAGACATTTAGCGTGTAACTTTGTAAATACTGCCTTTGTAACATCTTTTTCAAGTGGTGCGATTTTCTTTTTTTTACAAACGTTGTTACTAAAATATAATAATTCACAAGCCGCAATGAGCCAGAGGACATAGCACCCCATAAGCACGCCTCATGTCTGCCTTCTGAGGAGTTTTTCCTGAATGGCATGCCATATGACGCCACTTCCACTCTTTGGCAGTGCATCGCCCTGCAATCAGCGACTGTTAAAAAGTTACAAAACTGAACCAGAAGTCGAACCAGAGGCAGAGCAGCATCTGGCACTGTCCTGTGTCTGGTGGAAAGACAGATAAATAAAATGGAATGAGAGAAAAAGTCAAACTGGGGAGGTGTGAGGTGTGTGTGTGTGTGTGTGTGTGTGTGTGTGTGCGTACACAGAATAAGTTATCATGAATGACAAGTAAACAATAGTAATTAACTATGTTGCAAACCAGTTTGGTGTATTTTGATTTTTTTTAAACAGAAAATCTTATAAAATATCATAAGAAATAAAAATAAAATAGGTTTCTCAAGCATCTCAAAGTACATGCTATTCTCTACAAGCACATCTGTGGATAAAAACAACTATGTTGGAGTGAAAGAGGATTATGAATTAATGAGATATGAAAATATTGTTGCAAAAACGTCAGAACTTATAAGCTCTTGCCTGAACAGGAAAACACCTTTTCATTTTCAGCAATAGCAGCCCTCCCTCCCTCTTTCCTTCTGTGCGAGTTTCTCTCTCTCTCTCTCTCTCTTTCTCTCTTTCCCTGCCGTACCCTCACCTTTTTTTGGAAGATGATATGGGGGGACACAGATGTTACATTTCACTGGCCAATGGTGAGCAGAGAGGGGCTGGATTGGTGTGCACTCCCGATGCCCCCTTCTTTTAAAAACGGCAAAGCTCCTGTCTCCAACTCAGCAACTCAACTCACATGAGAAAGAGCAGCGCTGAGGCTCCTGCTTGACCGGCAGCAGCATCACTCACACCTGACAAACTGAAGCAGCTACTCTGCAACCCGAAGAATAAACTTTTTCACCCCCTTAAATTTATGTCTGTAAAGGAAAAAAAACCACAACGACAATCCTGAGTAACTGAAGGTGTGGGACCATGTTGGAATTAAATAAGGTGGCACTGCTGCTGTCCTTCCTGGCTTCGCTGGCTCTGGGCCAAGGTAAGTGAAGACTGAAAATCTATCATTGTTTTATTCCAAAACTGTTGCCAGAACAACATGAAATCACTGTAAATGTTTCTAGAAAAATGATAGCTTCAAAACAGCCAATATTGTTCATCTCTTTCATCTTCTTTTTTTTGTTTTTTATTGGTAATCACATACCGTAAAGCCTGTGCATGACTGCTCACATATGTGCACTACAATGACATAACTGTAGAGTTTTCTATGCTGACGGCATTTCTCTGAGGACATCATAGCAGGAAGACTCTGGTGAAATGTCTGGTGGTGAGCTCACATGATAAGAGAGTGTGGGTGTGTGTGCTGTGTGGCGTGTGGCCTGTGGCTCTGTGGCTCTGTGTGGGTCATTTCATAGTCCACCTCAGTAGTTGTTGCTTCCTGATGTTAAGTCACCAGCATGTGTCACCACCAGGCTAATTAACGATATGTGGTGACAGAGCTGCCACTATCAGTGAGCAGAAGGCCTGCAACCCAGCCACAGAGCTCCACTGACTTTAATGATCTCACAAACAGCCAGCTGAGCCTTTTTTAACACTAGTTTCTCAGTTCAGTTCACTGTTGTCACTGTGTTGAACTACCAGCCACATAAGGGCAATACAATACTCCTTAAGCTTATAAGTTCCTTCCTCCAGAATTTTGCTCTTATCACACTTTCTGAACTACACCAGTAGCAGTGCTATTTTCAAAGCTGTCACTTTCCGTCCGCCATACAGCTGCTCCCCATTAAAGGAAGCTGGCAGTTCATAAAAGCAAGCGACTGAAAATACTCCTTAATAGTCTCCATATCTTGTTGGATTAGGAGGCCTCAGAGCCGTAAATGTCTTTCATAGGCTCTGTGCCATTTACTGATAAGTATATTGACGACAGTTTGGTGGGGGGAGAAGGTAAATGTATGAAAGACTTGAGTTTGACTCTCACTCAACTGAGCACTGTGTTACAGTCGTGAGTGAATGCCGACCTTAAAATGGATTGTAAAATTTTACATTCTGTGCCACGCTCCTTCAGCACTTCACATCCACATGCTGCAGTAAGCTGGTGCATTTTGTTCTCATTCCACCCTCAAGCGCAGTGCCAGCAGTCCCTAAAGATATAAACCCAGTCACCTTGGAAACAAGAAGAAGTAACCACAAACCGAGTGACCCATTTTCCCACCTGCTGGGTTTGCGGTCAGCTAAATGAGAGAATGGAATAAAAGGAGGGATAAAGAGTACAGGTAAAATGACTTTACCGTACTCTTTTCCCCGTCAAGTTGGCCAGCATGTCACTCTTTCCTTTTTAATTTTTGATGGTCGTCTCAGTCACATCTACATTCAGTCCCCCACTAAAGTAATGACTGTATGTCTCCATCTGTCCATTTATCTTGGCTATTTTTATTCTACCTTGTCTCCCTCAGGTATTTCTCCACAAATTATTTCCCCACCTTTGTCCCTTCTGTCTCTCCTTCACTCCATCACATTTTCAGCCCGACTCCTCAAACGCTCTGTCCTCACCTTGTTTTCTGTCACCGTCTCCACACACCTCAGACCTTACAGATTTACAAGCTGTTTTCCCATTTGAAGGTGGCAGCTGTTCCTAAATGCCCACTGTAACTCAGAGGGGAATAGTGTGGTACTACCATCTCTTAACAGAAGTCCTGCTCACAGCACCAAGGCTGTTTAAGTTGCTGTAATTGTCCTTCGTTAGCTTTACCTGAGTACTTTCAATCTTCTCTCCTGTTATTTGTAATCTTATCTTGTCAGACAAGTGTGTGACGTTACATATGCATGTGTGTGTGTGTGTGAGAGTGTGTGTGTGAGAGAGAGAGAGAGAGAGAGAGAGAGCAGCAGGAGGGCTGCTGTGAGTCAGACACAGCGGCTAGTTCTCCAGATGTTGACCACTGTCTGCTCCAAACACAGAGCTGTCTGGCCAGCTGACTTTAATGACTGAGACAGGGATTACAATGTATCAAAGGAAAAGGCACAAATTCCCATTAATGACATCCTCCAAGCCATATCACATGTTTCTTCTTCTTTCTTCTGTGTATTTCTGTGTACATACATACTTGTATATGCCAAGATATTGTTTATTGCAGGACTAATCAGCTTTCAGTTGAGCTGTTTCCAGCTTCTGGCTCTGTGCTTGTGTACAAGTGCAGAGGGTCATGCTAAGACTAGGAGATATTTTTAAATTGAAAATTCAACTTTGCCCAATTGTGTTTTTAATAGAATAAGGGAGAAAACACACAATGCCTTTGTTAGACTTTCGTAAATCTTAAAATCATCTCCTTGATTTGCATCATTAGTTAATGTCAGGGGCAAAATTGCAAATTTTAATGAGCTACAGATGTCTCAGGACTCAGAGTTGGATTTTTGAGAATAAGGAACATCGGTGTAACAAGAGAGATAGATGCAGAGAGAAAAAGCAGACTCTTCTCTAACCACACACACCTCAGCTGAGAAGCTGGCCAAACACATTAACAGCTTCCATATGACATGGCACACAGATCATCACATATAGCAGCCCACACACACACACACACACACACACACACACACACACACACACACACACACACACACACACACACACTCACTCATCACTGAATTAATGTGAAATTGCAAGACCTCATTGACAAATACTGTACAAAAATCTTCTCCCTTTTATAAAGATCTGGAATATTATGAACAGAATCCAGACCTTCTATTTAAGCCATGACTGTCTGGCAGCAAACATCTGGCACAACCATACCTCCCTAATCTGACTGAAACCATTCTGGGTGCAACTTCACAAGTCCTGCATTTTCCTACCTCGTCCACTCTTCAGCAACTTTTTTATTAGATTCTGGCAAAGGCAGAAGACTCCCACTCAGAGCGTGAAGAAGAGAAAGGCTGTCCTCTCCAAAGGCACTGGTGATTATTAACAGAGGATTTGCCTTTGTGTAGCCTGGCTGTAATAACAGGGGGTGTATTTCAGAATGAACCACCATGATGAAAATCGTTAAATCCGAACAAAGTCCTCCAAAATAAGAATTGCAGTTGTCACAACAGACTCAGAGAGCATTAAGATGACAATGGCTTCATGTGTTGGATAGAAAGTAGGCCAGTAGCTATGTTTTAGTCATGTTACTGGCATAGTGTGGCATTCAGGTGCTTGCCCTCAGATAGAGGTCTCCTTTAATATATTGCTGCCTTTATAATGTATCTCATTACCTTGTCCATGGTTTATGAGGGTCACGGTGAGGCTGGCTACGGTTTATAATTACCGCCACATGGCAGAGTTCAGGTCAAAGGTGAAACTGCAGTGTGTTACGTACATACATGCATACCTACCACATTAGCTGTAAAAAAATCTAAACTGTAAAGAGATTGGGGCCCCAAAACCATGTTTGCCATGTGACAAAGCTCCCTAGAAGAAAGGAGGAAGTCACGTGAAGCTGTTATAGAACCACAAGTCTGCACAGGGTGGAGGTCAGCGTGGATGGATGGTCAGTAAAATGTCAGACTTTAATACACAAGTTTAAAGTCTAATTTCCTTTTTCTAACTGACAGTCACTGCTGTTTTCACCACAGTTCTTCCATGGGCCCCAAATTTTGTACCCATGATGACAAAGGTCCTCTAACCTTGAAAGAAGTCATTTTGCCAGAGGTCTTCCATAATGAATGTCAGAATATGTTGTTGGTTTATACCCTCTAAAATGTTACACAGAGCTGTTTCTGATCTGATGCCCCAATCCAAGCAAAGTCTTCCTTTGCTTCTTCCAAAACAGAAAAATAAATGTTTCATGCCGTGATGTGACCGTAACCCTATTTCTAAGCACATAATTTGTCCCAAACCATTATCTTAAGCTAAACTTATTCAGGTAGTTTCTGTGCCTAAACCTTAACCATCTTTTCACATCATAAACCAGACAAATGATGTTCCACACCTTTATCTGTCATTCTAGAGGATGAGGACAAACACATTATGTTGTTTAATTTGAAGGACTTGTTGACATTAGCTGCAAGCTGGCAATACACAAAACCAAAAACACACAGAGCACATGAACAAGGACAAACAAGACATACTGTACCAACAGAAGACTTAGGTGGATTTTTTTTTAGCATTGAAGAGGAAACCATAAATTCTAACCTTGCTCCTTCTTGCTTAAAAAACATGTGCTCCTTGATGGGGTAAATTTCCTTACATACCAGCCGTATGAAGCAGTGCCCTAATAAAATCTCCTGGCTTTTAAAGTTCATACAGTGTTAACATGCCACTCGAAAGCACAATAAGCTCTGTGAGTCTGCTACAGGAACTGAGCCAGCTCATACCTGCCATAACCGAGGTCACCACCCCAACATTTTGTCCTCTGCTGAAGCTAATCTGGGTTTCCTCTTTTAACTTTCTAAAACCATTAGTCACCTCATAAAACTCTAACAATTGTTTGCTATTTCGCTTTCATTATCAAACATCTTGAAATCATCACCAGCAGGCAAATGGTTCTGCTGTGAATTCCCTTTGTTTTGGTGTGAGTGAGCAAGTAATGTTACGTAACCAGAGCAGGAAAACTGCTTTATAATTTCTTGGAAGTAAATGGATGCCCTTCAGAGTGAGGAGGGTACTAGCCTCCTCACTCTGTCAGTGTTAATTAAGTGAAACAAAAGGGCTGTTTGTGTCCCCCCACCGTATGTTTTATCTCCTTTGAAAAGTTTTGAAAAGATGTCAGAGTGAACGTACAAGAGTGCAGACTGAAAACATTTGAGATTGAGATGTTCTGTCCAGTGGCAGAAAAACTGTGTTTTAATTGCTTTTATAATGTAATCAGGACAGACATCCAGGAGATGAAGAGAGAAGGGTGGAAAAACTACTTGATTTATGAAAATAAACCTGCAAGCAGAGCCACATCTGCAACGCAGATCGGTGAGAGAACATTTGCTTCTGCTTATCGTGTGATTCCAGTGTATCAGAGAGACAAAGACGATATGGAACCCTATCAATGGCTTTTTTAAGCCAGGAGCATAAAAAAACAATAACCATGAAGGTCAGCTGACGTGACCGTGTTACCCTGAAACTTATGTAATACATTTCTGGACAGTCGATCTTTGCTCTGCTGAGCTACAATCCTTCTTTGCTAAATCTATCAAAAAACATTAAGGGTTGAAAAGAAATGTGCTGGCATAACAATAAAGACTTGAAGTGAGCCATAAAACCAGTGGAGATTGGGATCAATACTGGCCACTGTCTCTGCTCATAAACTCAGCAGCGTCTCCCCAAAAGTGCTAAGTGCTTGCACATATTACACACGCACACTCACACGCACGCACGCACGCACACACACACACACACACACACACTGAAGTTGCATAAGCTACTTTTGTTTCAGTCACAGACCATGACATTTATTTTTTCCGTGCAGCTCAAATGAAACTTTGAAATGAAATGTCAAGCAAACAACTGACATTTTGAACAACATAAAAAATAGGTTCTGTAGGAAAAATGAATCATTATACTTCAAAGCACGAGGGAAAACATGTCATGGTGCATGTTTAATTAATCAAAGAGCCAAATGTGTGATGAATGCCAGCCTGAATATCTTTCTCTTTCTAATAAGGCAACATTTACTTTTTTCCTATCCTCACAGTTGTCCTGCTGTGTGTGCAAGCACATGCATGAAAAATGATAATGATGTAAGAATGATTCAGTGATGCAGGCATGCTGTGCGTGTGTGTACATTACAATCATATTTTATTAAGATCAAAAAACAAATTGACAGCATATTGCTACGTAAAAGCTTGTGTGCTCTGAGAGAGCTGGTGGAGCAAGTTAAGGTGAAGTTTTCTGGCTCAGCTGCTGGTTAACAGATGACTCCGCATGCACTGATTTGTCACAGCTGGAGCTTGATTAGCATCCTCAACAGCGGCCGCTTGTTGATGGATCAAGAGGGCTCGGGGAAGGACAAGCAGAGGAGGGTGGAGGCAATAAGTTGAAGTATGAAAAGATGTATGAGATGATGGATGGGAATCAGACTGCAACTATGTATGTCAGTACTGTTTGAATGAAGAGGGGTGTGTCATCAAAGCAGGAGAGGCAGCAATGGCAAACATCCACAGAAAGATAAGGAAAATGACCAGATAAATGAAAGAGAGATGACAAAATAAATAAAAGCTTGAAACGGTGCATGTAAGTGTGTGTGTGTGTGCGTGCGCATACAAATATTGCTGCAAAAAATGCACAGTATGAAAAAGAGAGAGTTTTGCCGCAGTGTGTGACTTCATTAGATTGACTTTCATTTAATGTTTGCGCTGACAAAAAGCATTTAAAACAATTACATGTAAAGTCATACCAGCATCATGTATTACTTTGTATCAGTTGAACCGAAACTCTAAGTTAGGCTTCAGAGGGAATAGGTAGAGAAATGCTGACAGTATAGACAGTCTGTGGACTTGTTGCTTTATGTCCAGATGTTTTTTTTTCTCCATTTGTAGGATCTCTGAGGACCAGAAGTCAGTCAGACAGGAGTAAGAGAGTGGCCTTCAACATGTTCGCTGACACACAGACAACAGGTATTGAATCTATCAGCAGATTATTTGGCAGAGGTTTTCAAACAGTGAGAGTTAAAGAGTAGAGGTGTTCTGAAAATGAAAGGAAGTTAGTTATTGTAGTTTGACCCTCTAAGTTTTTCCCACTAGTGAACCTGGTCAGCAGTTGGAACTGCAGGAGCAGATCTTACTTCTCTTACAGTTCATGGAGGTAGTTCATTTACTTTGAAATTGTCCAGCTGCCACAGTTTGTATTAGAAATTGCAATAGATCCCAGAGCCATAACTCAGTCACATAATTTTTTCAGATTCAGTGTGACTTGCGCTTACTTCATCACAAACAGACCTGCATACATCTGCCAGAAATCACAGAAAAAATGCACTTCTTATAACTCTGACGTACAGTGTCTAATCTATACAATGCTCCTCTTCTATAGTATATATGTATCACAATTATTTGAGAATTTGAAAATAGACCCTTCGCTCACAAACTCACAAAGGAAATTAGAACACTGAAAATTTGATGAGTTAACATCCATTTTTGAGTTGAACAGAAGATCACCAGTGTCAGCTTGTATTCATATTGTTGTCTGCAGTACACTTCCCCTCCCATCACCTCAGTGCACCCTGAACCCTCTATTTATTACACTAATGCATTCATTTGTGTGCAAAAGACAACATCAGATTGTTGCTAATTTTGTTTTTAATTAGTCATATTTGTCCAGAGGTTTCAGAACATACAGCAGACTAAAAAAACTGGACAATATGCCTCATCAGCTGAGCCAGCCAAGGCTTGGAAAGAACCTGGACAATGCAAAGCTCTCTGGGGTGTATGAAGTCAGATTGAAATTGCAGTAGCAGACCTCCTCTTAAAGTTTGTTAGCCATTCCCGCTGCCCCCCCACCCCTTGTTTCTGGATCCTGGGTTAAATTGTTTTCTTTCTTTCTGACATTTTGTTTTTCATTATTTCCACCCTCTATTTTCATCCCCTCCACGTGTCTCCAGGCGTGACAGAGTGGACGTCTTGGTTCAACATCGACCATCCTGGAGGGAATGGAGACTACGAGCGCCTGGAGGCAATCCGTTTCTATTACAGAGAGAGAGTTTGTGCACGGCCCATGGCTATGGAGGCTCGCACTACAGACTGGGTGGCTGCGGCAGACACTGGGGAAGTGGTCCACTCCAGTCTGGAAAAGGGCTTCTGGTGCATCAACAAGGAACAGCCCCATGGACGTGTCTGCTCCAACTACCACGTCCGCTTTCAGTGTCCCCCAGGTAGCTTTGGTGGCAGCAGCTCAGAGCTGCACAAGCTTCAGCCATGCATGCATGTTATATGCTTGGCTACAGGGAAGAATCACCCATTACAAATGCTGTAAACCATCACATGTCTGCCATGTAAAATAACGTGTTATTTCCTGTGCCTCATTCTGCTTTCCAACAGCAGCACATTATCCAATCTTTGCTCAAGATGTCACACTCTGTTCCTCAATGTGTGTGTTTAGTGCAGAGCTACTGGACTGAGTGGAGTGAGTGGGGTCCCTGTTCAACCATGGTGTGTGATGACGTAGGCATCCAGGTGCGACAGAGGAAATGTGTGAACACCCAGCCCATGCCTCTCCTGTTGGTGCCAGCGTGCCAGGGGCACCATTCAGAAAGGAGGGAGTGTTCCACCCCTCCGTGTACAGGTGAGAATCACAAGATTCATTAACACCTAATTTGTGTGTCATAAGTTATGGAATGTGATGAGGTGTAATGGTGGGTAAGATGACTGTGCTTCAAACAAAGCACAACGCTTCAGCTTGATGCCCAATGAAGGCGTTCAGCACATGTATGAAAAATATAATGTAATATATCTATGAATATACAAGCACAACTGTTTGAACTGCACCAAACAATACCATTTGAACCAAAGTGATTGCAATGTTGACATCTTATACTGAATTCCTAATAAGTTTTGCTTAACTGAGAGTATTACATGAAAAAGTTCTGATATTGATTCTGAGCCATTTTCTGCTGTGTGGTCTCAAACAGCACCCTCCCATCCCAGAACTTCTGCTCAGTATGACTCAGTCACCATTAGTTCAAGTGTTCTTGATTGAGCTACTTGTAATCAGTGATCTTTCAGTTTCAGCCTTTTAATCAGTTTTCCTATTCTTTTTTTTCCTATTCTAATTGCAGCCATGTGTTAACAACTGTCATTATAAAGTGTGAATGACAAAACAAATTAATGAGAAGACAGATGACCAATTTTACAGAAAATACTAATTTCCATGACTCACATTATTCCTGTCCCTCTGTCCGATCAGCTGAGTGGAGTCCATGGGGCCGGTGGGGCTCATGTTCAGTGACTTGTGGTGGAGGTCGCAGGATCAGGAGGAGAACCTGTGTGAGGACATCAGTTACAATTCAGTGTACTGGACGACCTATTGAAATTCAGAAGTGTGGGAAGGGTCCATGCCCAGGTATGCTGAGACTGTGCTACAAAAGTGGCAATATCTTTCTTTATATTTTTGTCTCTATCAGTGCTCATGTCTAGGTGTCTTTCTACCCACAGCTAAATGCCGGCATGTGTGCACAGAGGGTCTTCCCAGTGAGGATTGCAGTCGGTGTGTGTGTGACAGCCACATGCTGCATGGAGAAGTTCACAGTGTGACTGGCGTCCCTGTGGCAGGAGCCCGGGTGGCACTGGCCAGCCAGCCCAAGGTAATCCGTGCTCATACAGATGCCAAAGGTCAGTTCAGGCTCCCAGGAGTCTGCTCCTCCAGCTCTACTTTGATCTCCATCAGAAAGGAGAAGTTTGCCCCGATCTCTGTCTCTACCACCAGCAACACCACAGGGCTGTCCTGGGTACACGCTGTCCTCAAAACAGCTGGTGAGTGTTTATCAAAAATATTATAAATGGTTACAACTTTAGTCTTAACTGAAGATATTGTTGCTATTACCAAATAGAGCAATTTTTACAAGTGCTTCCTGATTCTCATGATCATCATCAGTCCACAGAGCCAGTAAATCCTCCATTCATGCTCTTAGACTGTAGAAAACAGGAAATTGACATAAGTACAAAATAAACAGTCTGGTCTATTGTAAGACGTGTCTGGACCATTTACTTAACTTGGTTGCATGGAAACCAAATAAAAATAGGTCTGAGAAATTCCCTCAACAATAAATTTTCATAAGCACAGAGACCAATGTGAGAATAAAGTGTAATGTTCAACTGAGTTTTATGAGGTCTCAAAACTCTGTGGTACAATTCACAACAGTCACAGTGAGGTCTTGAGGGTTTTCTCCTTTCTGCTTTCCACAGAAAAGCCGTACATTGTGAAGCACCCAGAGGACAAAGTGCGTTACGAGGGAGGACGGGTTGTGTTGTGCTGCAAGGCAACGGGATCACCAGCACCTGACAAATACTACTGGTGAGATTAATACTTGTGCTGGTAAATTACAAATCACAGAAACAGCTGACATCTCAATAATCACTTTTACATATGAAAAAATGTGATTTCACTTATGGAGGCACATTTTTTTATTATAAGAGCGGTATTAATCAGTTACCTATAGCTATATTTTGGTCTCTGCTTATTTGCGGAAAAGATCTGCCTGTTGTGGCTATAAAACAACACCGATGAGAGTAGTGAGAGTGAATCAAAATGGTAAAGTTGTCGTCTGGGAAACCAAAACAACAAGCTGAAAGATACTAAATCATTTTGTAGAGCTCCAGAGTTGATATCTCTCTCCATGGGTTCATCACTGCAAGCAACCGTTTCCATATTATACCTACGTGATACTTTGATTCATTTCATTTTTAATAAAAATTATTAATTTTTAGAATGAATCACATATTTATAAATAATAGTGGTGATACTAACATTGTTGGAGCTATATTTTTTAGGTTTTTTTTTTTTTTTAATTTTTGCACACATTATGGGAGCAGCCTAGAGGTTGGAGAAGCAGCTTGTGATCGGAGGGTAGGCAGCAAAATAGTTTGGGTGTGGTGGAATGATGAATCAACCCCCCTCCTCCATTACTCGGTGTATGTGCCCTTGAGCAAGGCACTTAACCCCCCTCCCCAAATTTGCTCCCCCGGTGCCTGAAATGGCAGCATTTCAACCTATCGTTGTATATCTCGAGCAATATTTCAAGTTTCTTTTCTTTTTAAAGTCCTCTTTGTTTTCTTATATCGATAACTATTTTTCAAGGTACCACAATGGGACTCTGCTGGACAGGATGGTGTACAAGTACGAAGAGGACCTTGTTCTGCGAGACCTGAAGCCTGAGCAGTCAGGGCAGTACTACTGCAAAACCAGTAGCCCTACAGGCAGCATCAAGTCCTCTGCATCCTTCCTCACTGTGATTGGTATGTGAGTTTTGGATCTCTTACTGACAGCAAGAGTATCTCAACATCAGTGCTGTTTTCCACTATAATATAATACCATATATAATCCCAGTCACGAAGTGAAAGATGCTATCTGACAGTTTTTACCATTTTCATCTGTTGGTTTGACAGCAGACACACCAACCTGTTGGTAAAATCTTAAACTCTCAAAAGCTGTGGAGAAGAGCAGAAGAATAAATCCTCTTCTGTTTGCTCTAAGTCTGTTCTCTTAGCCAAAATGATGCAAATAATCCCTGTAATTCATCATCATCAGGCAGGAGAAAAATAATTTGCTATAATGATAGCAAGTGGCACATAGGGATTATAGCTCAGGTTGGCTGCTATGCCGGTGCATTTGACAATGACGTATTTAGTCAAAGTTCTGCACAGGTTCAAGCAAAACCACTGACAAAAAGCAAACAACCACAATTCATTTTACTGAATGAAGAGCAGCTGTCTCAGAGATTGAATACACACTTTAAGAGGAATGTCAATGCTAAGCCCCAACCAAGTCATCTGTGAGACATGTCTATGCATTAAGAGGATTCAAACAAAACCACAATGTCCTACAACTGTGGGTGAGAGAAAAGTCAGTTAACAGACTATCTATCATTGGTACAGAAAAAAAAGAAACATTACATGCAAAGGAAATAGGGAAATAAAAATGCCATGGCTCACATAATTTGGCTGTGCTTGGGACAGTACGCTTTTATTGAGTTAACATTGGTTGAAGCTAAGACTTTTGAAACTGGCACTTTTTTTCATATGAGATGGTTCTGGACACTGTAAAACCTCAAACCCAGTGTCTCCACAATGCATGTCAAAAATGCAATCCACAACACTTTTTTTTTTTTAACATCCATCAGGTGCTTGTTAGCAAAGACACAGATTAACTAACAGGATTTTCATGGACAAGCGCTAAAGTGATTTATCCCAGACCACAAACAAATTCCTGCACTCCAAAAGTAATTATGGCAAGAGACATTTATGTGTGGAGGACATCATCTGCACCTCAAAGAAAAAAAAATCACCTTACTCCTTCAAGTCAGCTACGTTTCTTCTCACATATGACATTGTGCAGATGTTTAATTTATTTCCCTGTAAATGTGGTAACCACGGTTCAGGTGAATAGAAGTTACATAATTTATTGAAAGGAATCTCAAAGCCCTGTTGGTAAAGCCATCAGCAGTACAGTAATGATATTTCATGCACATCGTACTGCTCCACGTGTCTGCAATTATTGACTTACTGGGGAGATGGGGATCTTAACAAGAATACTTCACTATAAGCTCAACCATGATATCATGCACATTAATTACTCTGCCAATGTCTGGCTGAACAGTAATTCTTTCTTTCCAGCTCCCATCTGGATGGTTGGTAAATAAATGTTCTATTCAACCTCATGTCTAATTTTGCTTTCATGTACACTTCTTCGTCCAACTTGGCCACTCATTGGTACTTTTAGGCCATGCAGACATTATGTGTGTGCCTAAATGCAGTATGTGTGTGTGATTGTATGTGTGTGTGTGTGTGTAAAAAGAATCCTCAACTTTCAAGTTCTAATTTATTCACTCTACACATGTCCTTTTCCAATCATGCACTAATATACACTGTGTACTAATACCCAGTACCTGAGGATTTTATACTTAGATTCTAGTAGATTTTATAGACTTTCAAGGTGGGTTATCTTATAGGAAGAAGAACTTCACAGCCACATCTTCCAACTGGCAAGTCTGTATTCATTTTTAAAGCCAAAGCAGTGTCAAAATAACATTTCGCGGCAGTCATTTGTGATTTTTTTTTTGCACTTTCAGATGTTATGACATATTTAAGTTTTATATGTCAACACTAACTTAATGGAATTTATCATCTACTTCACAGCAAAAGGTACACCAGCATGTAATTCCACCCCTGAGACGCACCTCATCAGACTGCCAGTGGACTGTGTTCAACCTGGGACTGACTCCAAGTACTACAATGCTGGCCGCTGCCCTCACAACAAATGTGCTGGCTCTTTAGACTTTGATATGCGCTGCAGAGATGGAACTGCATTCTGCTGTGGGGTTCAAAATATGGAAAGTCGCATGATTGACTGTGGGAGCTACAGCCTCCCTATCCGGGCTGTGACGCAGTGCAGCTGTCAGAAGTGTGTGCAGCCAACGGTGCTGGTTCGTGGTAGAGTGGTTACAGCTGACAATAATGAGCCTTTGCGTTTTGGTCACATCTACATTGGTAAAGAGAGAGTAGGCACCACTGGATACCAAGGAAGTTTCACATTACAAATTACTCCTGATACACAGAGATTAGTGGTAAATTTTGTTGACCCCACTGAGAAATTTCTTGACACTCCTAAGGTGTTCATCTTTGATAAGAAAGGTGGGTCCATCTACCATGATGTAAAGGTGATGAGAAAGCAGACTCCAATTGATATCAATGCAGGAGAAACCAACTCTATTAACCTTGGGGAAATAAAAGGTGAAGACCCCATTGGCCAATTGGTTATTCCTCCCAACTCCTTCCACAAGGACAATGGAGAAATATATGAGGGCACCGTGAAAGCCAGCGTAACATTCATCGACCCAAGAAATATCACCACAGCAGCTGCGGCCCCTGGTGATCTCAACTTTGTGGATGATGAGGGTGACATGCTCCCTTTGAGGACCTATGGTATGTTCTCTGTGGACTTCAGAGATGAGACCAACAAGGAGGTACTTGGAGCTGGAGCTGTTCAAGTCCTTCTTGACACACAACATGTCAAAATGCAAGAGCACATTCCCAAAATGAAACTGTGGTCTTTAAATCCAGACACAGGAGTCTGGGAAGAGGAAAGTGACTTCACATACACTGCAACAACTACTGGCGGTCATGGGCGGAGCAAACGAGAGGAGCGCACATTCCTCATAGGCAACATGGAAATCAGAGAACGTCGGCTCTTCAATTTAGACGTGCCTGAAAACAGACGCTGCTATGTCAAAGTCCGTGCCTACATGAGTGACAAGTTCCTGCCTAGTGAACAGCTGGAGGGTGTTGTGATCAGCTTGATAAACTTGGAGCCCAAACCTGGTTATTCTTCTAATCCTAGGGCATGGGGACGCTTTGACAGTGTCATTACTGGACCCAACGGGGCCTGTTTACCAGCTTTCTGTGATGCTCAAAGGCCTGATGCTTACACAGCTTATGTCACAGCAATGATGGGTGGAGAAGAACTGGAGGCAGCTCCCTCCTCCCCCAAGATGAATCCAAACATCATTGGAGTATCTCAGCCATACCTGGATAAAATAGACTACCAGCGCTCAGACCACGAGGATCCAGCTCTGAAGAAAACAGCTTTCAGAATCAACTTGGCAAAGCCAAACCAAAATAATCTTGACGAGACCAATGGGCCAATATACCCCTATCAGAATTTAATAGCTTGTGAAAATGCCCCTGTTGATGCAAATCATTTCAGATTCTTCAGAGTGGAAAAGGACAAGTACGAATACAATGTTGTTCCTTTTGAGGAAAATGATTTGACAACCTGGACGGGAGACTACCTCTCCTGGTGGCCTAACCCTCAGGAGTTCAGAGCGTGCTTCATTAAGGTGAAGATCCATGGACAAAAGGAAGTGATGGTGAGGTCAAGGAATCTAGGAGGAACACATCGAGACACAAAAGGGAAACTTTATGGCATTAGAGACATTCGCAGCACCAGGGACATGCGAGAGGCCAATGCCTCAGCAGCCTGTGTAGAGTTCAAATGCAGCGGCATGTTGTTTGATCAAGCTGAGGTAGACAGATCCCTTATATCAGTACTTCCTCAAGGGAACTGTCGCAGGATTGGCACCAACAGTCTCCTACATGAGTATCTCATCAAGCATCCACCAGTGGCTCAAAATAATGAGTCCCATGCATTCACTATGCTAGCACCTGTTGATCCTTTGGGACACAATTATGGCATCTACACAGTCACAGACCAGAATCCCAGGGTGGCCAAGGAGATTGCTATAGGCCGCTGCTTTGATGGCACCTCAGATGGTTTCTCCAGGGAGATGAAGTCAGACTCTGGAGTGGCGCTGACCTTCAGCTGTCCAGAGAGGAAAATCAGCAGAGAGAGCCTTTTCCAACGCCTGCAGACCAACCCAGGTCAGACTCTATCTCAGATGGCAAGGGACATGAGGGAGTCAGAGGGTCTGCAGGTGCAGAGATCATCCACCCAGATGGTGACGTATCCTTCTGAACAGCGGGTCAGGACCCAGAGTCGCAGAGTCAGCTCTACAACCAGGAGGCGAGTGTCCATGCGCACACAGCAACGCCAATAGACATGTCAAGAGGTAGGTTTACAGTGATATAGTAAGTAATTTGAAGTGTCTTTACATCAACATTAATGTTACAATTGTTTAAATGCTCTTTGTTTTTCACTTCTAGGTCTTCAGTCAAGACTGACATGATGGCATCAAGTCAAGGGAGTAAAAACTGCCCATCTGTTGATGAGTATAAATTCCCTCCTGACTATGGAAACCACAAAACCAAGGCAGACAGCAATTCAGCAAAATTGATGAGTGGGATTAAACATATTCATTAGACTTATACTTACTTGAAGGGTTTGGTATATAAATTTCTTCTTTCCCTCCTTAAAGACATGCATCACTTGTCTATATTTAATGCAGTGACTGGCATTTACTTAATTAGCTTTGGTCTCATGTTATGTATGAATAGATTAACTTGATGTTGGAGAATGTAACTTTTATAACTTTTGTGGCATTCCATTTTCCCCATGGTGGACAATTTTGCTGATGTCACTCAACACTTGAGTTGAAACCAAACCTTCAAAAACTATAAATACTACGCCAGGCCACAAACACTTCATAATTGGCCATTTCTTTCCACTGAACTTCTCTTCAAGATCAGAAAGAAACCAACTTTAGGTCCTTGTTGTCTGCAGCAGACACTGAGCCTTTTTTCTACAAACTGGGAGGCACACTCAAGAGACATGTTGGGTGCAGTGGGGTGAGGCATGCTACCCAGGGAACAGAGGATGTTTTCAATTATACTTCTCAGTGTTTTTCATTAATGTGCCACATTTCCAACTGTGATTCATTCAAATGTCCTTCACACCTACTTAGAATGCGCAAAACCGAAGCCTTTGCCAAGACAAACAGGCAGTCTAAAATGAAGACAGTTGATTGACAGATATGAGTTAATCTCCTTTTTGTCATGTGCACATTCTAAATTACCATCACCAAACAAAATGTTACTGGAAAACTTTATATTCCCATTGTCAGAAACCATTACAGAGACTCATTCATGATCTAAATTGATTTTGCTTTTATTGTTGATTTATGTGTTTGTCAGCTGCCTTTGTATCTTGAAGTGCAATAACTATATAACTTAACTTAAACGTTTTTTGAGCTCAGCATGTAACAAACTATTACAGGACATAAACATGCTGCTGGTGAATAAAAGCAACAACTCCCTCAGTATGTGTGACAGTTAGATAAGGTGTTTGTACAAGATCTTGCACAGGACTTTTTTTTGTGATTTTCCACAGATAGTTTAACTAATATGTCATGTAATCATACTTCAATTCTCTCAACTACGTAGAATCTATTAACCTTTTCACACTTTGCTGCATGACTCTGTTGACTTTAACAACTGCACATCAGTAATCTTTTCAACTTCAGAGAGCAATATTCTTAGTGGGAGTTAAAACTCTCAGTGGAACCCTCTCCTCATTAACAACCCTTACTGTGTGATTCTTACACATAAGAATGAAGATTACGCAGTGACACACATGAATTTACTGCCGAAGGTTTCAGAAATCCTGCAGTTTTTACAATATGGGTACACTTAAAGAATATAGCTTTATAGTGACTGAGACAGATATATTTTGGACCTAAAAATACTAGGCTATTTTAATATAGGTTGGTCATAGGAAGAAGTTTACCTTGGAGATTAACACTTGGTTTATATATCTGCAAAATGGATGCTTGCAGACCCAAGGGAGAAACTCTTCAAGCTGAACTAATCCAAAATCAAATAAGGGGGACCATGGAGAGACCAGGAGCAGCTAACAATTAAATATAATCCTTCTGTTAATTAAAAATTAATTTACATGTTCTTGTGAGGACTATTAAAACAGCTCGACCCTGACTTTCACAAACAGCTAAATAAGTTAATTTCCAGGATATAAAGAATAAAGTTAAGTAACCAACAGTATACTGGGCCCAAGGAGATTATGGTAAAAACATATTTAAATTAAATCATCTAAATCAATCAAAATGACACCCAGCCCACAATACAGTTAACTCTTGGAAGTGTTTAAGCTAGATCCATTTAACTCTCATTACATACTTATTCTTAATGGGAAACCGATTTATTGTTTAATGTGTGCTAATAGGTGGAAGTTGTATGTATAAATGAAAAGCATTTATTGTAACCCTCCACTTGAAACCCATGTTGAACAACAGTCTCTTTCCATTATGCACCATGACCAGCGCTCTCCATAAAAATGCTTGAAACAGAGTAATACAGGGTGACAACATGCAGTACCTTCGGCATTATCACTGACCTCTCTAATCACAGGCCTGTTTGCCATCCATGACTGAACAGCTCAGTTCTCGAGATGAAAACAAACATCTCCCCACAGCAGATGTAGCATCCACCCTGTACGACAGATGATGATTGAATCCAGGTGTGGGAAGAGATAAGTCCCATAAAAATGCAATGGTGTGTCAGGTCAGCTAAGGAGGCCCAACAGCTGTAGAGCAACTGGAGGAAATGTTAGACCAAAGACTTCAAGAGAAAGAGGAATGAGATTATCTCGTGATGGATTTAATAATTTTGGGGAGCTGTTTGGTAAATGGAAAAAGCGAAGGGAAAATATTAGTGGTCTTTGGCCTCACAGTCAATCACTTACAGAATATCAGGCTTCAAAAGTGGTTGCACATGGAAGAATGCAGGTTTTGGGGCGAGAATGCTTTGACAGGAGAATTGGCTTATTCATGAAGAGACTTTATCAGGGGAGCTTGAAGGACAAGGTAACAATAATAGGCTGAGTAAACCTTTATATAAGGCTTTGCATGGGAAAGTAAGCTGTGCTCTCCAAACAGTTACTTTGCCTTCTGGGGAACTTCAAAGGAGATTAAAGAAGCTCTGCAATGTTTGGTTTAATGAATTAAGAGAAACTTTTCAAAGTTTTTAGAATCAAATAAAAGGAGTTTAAGACTGAATCCAAAAGGTAAATTATATTGCAAAGAAAATGTTTCTCTTTCTGCATCTTATTGGAAGAGGCAGTAGTAGAAACAACCTTTTAATTTTACAGGGATTCAATGTTAATATCACATATAGGGCTTAAAGGCGCCTTATGTGTGTTTACATGTTCAAATGAATAGTTGGACATTTTGTGAAATAAGCTTATTCACTTTCTTGCTGAGTACATTGTTTTTGTCCACAAAACCTGCAGTGCAGGACTTTTACATATAAATGAAAATCTGTGCCATTCAGTCCTTTGCCAAAGAGGTTTACACAATGCTAATTAAGCCTATTAAGCCTTAAACCCCACAGCCAGATAAAGCACCAGCAGTGATGCTTTTTACATCAACCAGCAAAGATTGATTTGCTAGGAAGAAGCAACCACAGCGACAGAGTAGCCTACAAACAGGAGCATGGCAGAGCCAATGCCTTCATAAGCAGACAGTGTTTGTGTAATTACTCTCATTGCCCAAAGGGGGAAGCAAAAGTTTCACAGTGTAGGTTTAAATAAGAGGCCATGGAAAAATATTCAGTTACCTTAGCTTAGCACACAAACTGTAAGTAGGAGAAACGATTAGCCAGTCTCCTGGAAATCTGCTGATAGCATGACAACTTCATGGTGATGGCAGGTTATTTGTCCATTTTAGCGCAAAAAACACAAGACATTAAATATTTTTACTGAGCTTTAAAGGAGCTGGTGGGCGACGTTGTATTTACGTTTGCACAAAGTCACGCTAGCTCTTTTTAGCTATTTTTTTTTTTTTTTTTTTTTTTTTTTTTTTACTAAGCTGAGCTATCTGTCTGCTGGCAGTAGCTTCATATTTCCTGCAGCAGCCAAGAGTGGTTTTGATCTTATTAACTCTTGACAAGATAACAGAGTGTATTTCCCAAAATGTTGGATTACTCATTTAATTGTTAAAGTATATTATTGATACAGATACAGTCATACATGCTGTCCTGAAGTCCTGCGTGCTGGACAACTTTTTGTTTTTCTTTTTCTAGAATAATTTCATCCCCTTGGGTTTACTGGCCAGACGTGGAATGTTTTCATAACAAGTTAAATTTGAAAAGGGAATATGCTGAAGGTAACTGCTTTTGAAATACATAACCTAATTTTTCCTCTTTGTCCAAGACTTTCAGTTCACGTATGCAAACCTGCACCATTTAAATTTAGGCCACAAAAGCAATACTCTCAGTCCACCAGAAAACATCAAGAACTTCACAGCAGTTTCAGCATGAACAGATTCATCCATTTTCTCTCCTGTACAGTCCAGCTAGTCTCACTTAGACAGTAATTTATTCAAGTCTTCCAGTTGTATATTTGGCACAGTGCTCCACCCCGAGCTCCAGGAAGAGAATTACATAAATGAATTTCTGATAATTTTCTGTCAACACTTACCTTTTTGCATGGTGATGCTAATCTTTGTTTCTCTCTGAATTAAGTTTTAATGTGTAAATTGTGTATTGTATGAAATCTACTATAATTGAACAAACAACTGTAAATAAATGATTTTGTGTAAAATTGTGTGCAATATTTGTCAAGAACGCACCAGAAAATCATAAAAAAAATCAGATTTCTGAATAATAAAAGTGTATTATTGACGATTTTCAATGACATACATTGTGATGTTTCAACCATACAATAATTTAATTAGCAAAACAAACAATACAGATTTACATAATATAGAAGTTACAACAATAAATACAGTTTACAAACAAAACAATGAGTTTATATTGGTTGGTATTAGAAATTAAAAAGATATTTTAAACTGATTTTTTTCAACCAGGTACATAAACGTCATAATAAAAAGAAAAAAAATGCTTTAAAATCAGCTAAACATATGACATACAGATAAGAAAACATGTAACAGGAGGCTGGAACGAACAATAGATCTGTAATCTGTAATCTCAAGGTATAAAAATAGAAGAAACCACTCCTGACCTACAAGAATTTTGAACAATACTTACTCTGACGTTTTGAACGATACAAAATGGCTGCATTTCTGTTGTGTATGCTCATTATTGTCCTGGTGATGAGTTACAGACATTTTCAGCCAGTGGAATTATTATTTTAATAAAGATGCACAACAGGAAGCACAGTAGGAAGGAAAATGAGGATGTTGAGCCACACATTCACTGACACCTTCATGACTGGTTTCTGTCTGCCAGCAAATAGAACTGACAGAAAATAAAGTGAGTGACTGCTCTCACCACTGAGGAATAAAAAAAACACACTTGCATCAGTACGTACACACACACACAAAGCTACAAAAACACATTTCTCTTGAGTCAATGATGCGTTTCAGGCCGTGAACTTTCCTCTGGCGCCTTACTAACCGTTTCTTTTGAGTCCCATTGCGTCAGTAACACACAAACCTGTCTGTGCAAAGGCCAGGAAAGGAGAGAAATGCCGATGGAAACGTCTTAATGCCCGGACTGCCACCAATCATAATTGCAGTTCCCTTCATGTGTTCTACTTCCTGGAAAATCTATATGGGTTGAAAACTGTAGAGAAATACATATTATGAAAGATAATTTCTTACGCGTGACATCATTGGAACAAGTTTCTAAATTCATCCAAAGACCACAGCTCAACAAGTGTGACTCGCGTGTCAGCATGTTTCACAATTTTAGGCCTCTGGTAACACTTGTTAAAGATATTGAACAGCATTATTGGCAGTAATGAGCATCAGACTGTTCAATATTAGCTGTCATTTTAATTACACTATTATATGATTCCAAATTCTTTTGGTAAAAAAGCATGGAAGCTGAAACGTGACCTATATCACTTACTATGATACAGTTTGGACCTAAAATACTGACAACCACAACAAATAATTACAATCCACATGTTTTGTCAAAGGAAAAACAAGTCAAGATGGTAACCTAAATTTTCCACACATTTGTAGTATTCAATTTGTGCATACATGATTTGAACTGCATTTGCACATTCCTAGACTGGGACTGCATTTTGCATATTAAAAGATTTTATTTACCTAGTAGGGCTTAGGAGCACAACAAGACTGGCAATAGATGGGCAAGAAGAGAGTTTGAGAATTGAGATTATAGGTTTTCAGATCCACTCTGGCTAATAGTGGGTCTCAACAAGATGCAAATCTGTCTGCCCACATGTCAAAAAGAAAAACTTCAAAACATACAGCAATGTATTATTTGCATCAGAAATGAAAATATCAGGACTCATTTTTCTTTTTCAAAATTAAATGGACAAATCACAGCCAATAATATGCTGATTAATTTTAAAGTTGCTTAGAAAAGTTACATTTTAGTCAGTTGTATTGCATATTTGCTTGGGTCTGGTCTGCGGTCAAGGTCAGCTCAGTTCTCCATGTTCTGGGTTTGCGATGAGTCTCTACCTGGATTGCCAGCAGGAAAAACTCAAGAAACAATTTAATGATGTCATGTCCTCTTCAGACGATCAGATACCATCCTGAGTTGACATCAGTCAAAGTAGAAACAGCCTGTGAAAATGAAAGATAAGCTAGGAATGTTTCAGGTGGCTTACGTTTGTGGAACAAGTCTTAAAAATAGCCCGAGCGGGCTCGCTACAGCAGTCTCACGAAGGGCTGAAGGCTGAGGTTATTTCAACTCTTCTGATCTGCAGGACAAGGCTGTAAAGAGAGACGACTGGCATGTTTCACGTAGACGTTGTCATCCTCCAGCTTGACTTCATACACCTTTTGCTGTAAAAAAACAAACAAAAAAAACCAAACAAACAATGGATTACAGTTTATTAAAAGTTATATTTCTGCTGTCACAGCACAGTGATGTGATTAACGGAAAAAAGGATGAGATGTTTGTGGAAAGTTTAGGTTTGGGCTGTTCGTTGACCCGTGCATCCAAACAACAGCTGAAGAAAAACTATGTTTGGCCCGAACAAAAGGGAAACATTATCTGATCTCTCACTAATGAGCTTTGATTTCTCATCATGTGTCAGTTAGTGGACCTTCCTACTAACTAACAGAAGTGGATGATTTGTATCACTGCAAATGTTCATGTCAACTCACAGGTGCAGTCAACAAGTAAAACTCCTGCCTCCTGGGGACACAATCCAGTTTTCTTATGAGATATGACACAGATTACTTATAATGATAATAAACTGCATATTATGAAGAGTGCTTTTTGCAGGTCTTGTTTGTCATTACTTTTACACTATGTGTTTGTATTCTGAGCACCTCAAGCAGTTTTGGTGAATGAACATGACAGTTTTTTAAAAGAAAAACAGATATTTCTCTCACTGACCTGTAAGGAGGTCCCTGACTTCCCAGTTCTGAGGTCAAAGTCATAGTCGTGCCAGGGGCAGAAGACCTGCAGGACTCCATCAGCCTCCTCAATGTCCCCCTCACACAGAGGACCGCCTGTGAGACACAGGAAATTGTGAATCGCATATTCTTCCTCTCAAAACAAATCACTTCTGCCGTCTTCCCTCTGGGAAAATGTGACTGGGAGGCTTGTATAACATAGTGTCAAACTGATAAATCTGTCACGCAGACTTGTAAGTACGGTTTTATGAAGCAAGCGGGATAAATAAAGCACAACCCTAATGTTTTGCCAGAGATAGAGTGGAAGCTAAAGGGTTAGCCTGATCTGAGCGAGTGTGAATTTGCATATTGAGTTTTTACCGGAATGTGCACAGCGAGCATCCATAGCAAAAAATTCGCCCTTCACATAGAAGAGGCAGACATCAGAGCCGCGGCCGAGGGAGGAGTATATTAGACGGCAGCGCTTGTTGGAAAGCCCCGTGGCTGGGCCTATGAGTCTCCACGAAACGCCTTCCGTGGATCCCTCTTCATCTCCGGAGCCAGAAGCCATAAAGAACGGCGAAATTAGCTGGTTTTCAAATTTACTCTACTACCAGGGCTCATATTTTTCCGCCCGGTGCAAATGAATTTGGCAGTTTGCTCTGTGAAAATATTCCATTTTAAGCAGGAGGTGATGAGCCGTGCGGGCTGAGCTGCAGCAGCCTGCCAGCCTGCCAGCCAGCCATCCGGGACACCGTCACGCCGCCGCGCCGAGGACCGCAGCGCGCTCTGGCACAGCTGCACTTCATTTGAGCTATATGTGAATGAATGTTTATCACAGATATTAAAATAAGCAGCTCAGATATTCTTCACAAACCCACTCATTTAATTCTGCTATTGGTTTATCAGTCTCTACAGCTGCCCAAACAATAATCCCAGAGCTCCAGCTGCCAGGACAAGCTTGCAAACAATGGATGTGTCTCATATGAGAAAAACCGTTCTTAGTCTTTAACCAGAGCCTGTCTGTGACATAAACTCACTGCTTTAAGTGCTAGTCTTTTTGATGGCCCTGTTGAGTTCATTGAGAACAATTAAATATATCGAGTATTGGGCATGTTCTCAAAGAGCGTGGTAAATGTGGAACATTGCTTTTTTATGCACTTGCACAAACAGTTCAAAATCATATCTCAATTAGCAGTTACAAAGCTTGTTATTGTTCTGTGAGAGCAGGCTCCATAGTGCAGGCTGCAGCACCAGACAGGTATTTGGCTGATTTCTTAAGTTTGACTTTTCCACAGTGCAGTTTCTGAGCAGTATTACAAATTGTTTGTGAACTCTGTGCTTTAGTTGTTGAGCATACGTGTCAACTACACTGACTGTAAAAAACAAAAAACAAAACAGCTTATGTTATCAATGTTTTGTCAAATGAAAGAGAGGATAGATTAAACATAACCACAGAAATATACGTCTGACAATAGGACATCCAAGGTCTGTCAGTTGAACCTTAATGAGGCCTTTGATATGTGTGAAGTCAGGAATCTGTCTCTGATCAAAGAAGATTAATGACTCATAATTATCAGCTGTTTACAAAACTGACCATTCTAGTAGCACTGAAGTTTGAGCTTTGTGCCACCTACACATTTGTAAGATCTGCAAACTGCAAAAGTACAAAAATGACCTGTATTTCCTCAGCTTTTATTCACTTTGTCTCCATCTCTTTGTTGTGCCAGTAATAATGCTGCTAGCAGTTCAGCCTACAAGTAAAGTGAGTTACTGTCTAGACTGGGGTGATGCATAACAGAGGCCACTTGTTCTGATTCCTGACTTTGAGAAACTGACTCATGTAAAGCTGCAGCATTAGCACAGAGGAGAGCAGCAATGCTGTGAAAATGTGTCACGGGCGGGAGGAAAGAATGTGACTGCGTCTTGTCAAAAGTTGGATCTCAGCAAAAGTTAATGGGAAGTAAAATCATTGAATGAGAAGGAAAGCCAGTGTAAAGAAACCTGAGCTAAGTGACCAAATTTTCTAAGCTTAGCTAACTCACAGAAAGGTTATGGCCATTATTACTCATTCTACATATCTCCACCTGTGACTTTCAAACCTTTGAAATGTAAATGTCATGTCATGTTATAGTATTGTTATCATCTTTGTCTTGGACTTACAGAGATCTCCCCTTGTCAGCATCTTTGTGTCTACACTAGTTCAGCTTTTCTTTTCTTTTTTCACTCTGCATCATTTTTATGTGGCTGAGATATTTTGATCATTTTGTGCAGTGATTACTGCCATACACGAAAGGCTTTCAGTCTATCAGTACCCTGAGGAAATAAGACATCACAACGATTCGATCAGTCTTTACAAGCACTTCGCAAATAGTAATACTTATACAGGTAGACAGTCAAATTAGCCTCCCACTGCAAAATTAAGGGTACTGAACCTGAAAAAAAAGTTAATATTTTGTCAAAAGTAGGCTGGAATCATGCAGCCTCCGCTCGCACAGCAGGATTTATTTGGAAAATCACCAAAGCTGTTTATTTAAAAGATGCTGCCAAGTTTTACTTATTAGAGGGTGGGGTCCTGAGGTTATGAAATGAGTCCTCAGTACTTTGAGCCAAAAAGCTGTACAGTAAAGTGGACAGTCTGCAGGTATGAGGTGGTACTGACATACTGACAATCATTACCAACAGCTCTGCTTTGGCACGCTTAAAGGTGACAAAACTGCAGGGCACACACATTGAATCAAATTAAATGACCTCCAAATAATTTGAGGGTTGTTCTTTTCAAGAGAAAAACATAACTGCAGAAATCAAATGATGTATTGTGGAAAATTTGAATCACTGAGCTGGATGGGATTAATAAACAAAGTTGCAGACAGGCCAAAATGATCACAGGAGGATAGCGCTGTCCATGAATTTCTCTGACTTCTCTTTGCAGTACTCCGATCACTGGACAGTGTAACTTTTTGCATGAGGCAAAATTTGGTGTACAGAAAGTCTGGCTCAGATGAGATATTAGACTGTGAGCAGAGCCCAAACTCATCCATCATTAGCTTCGTCTTGTCTACAACCCAGCAACCACCCTTAAAAGCCTCCTAACTCATCTGCCAAGGATGGATGGAAGACCAACTCAGCCGCCAACATGGTTTTCATTAGCTAAGCAAATGTTTCTCCCCAGCTTATACACCACTACCTGCCTGCTTGCTTTGCTCTTTGTTATAATAGATCTTGTCAATGAAGTGCTTCTTGTTTAATATACAGATATGAAAACAGTGTAATTTTACGTTTCTTACAAGGAGCTCACATAAGGATGCTGTTTGCAGGGTATTTGATGTCTTCTATAATGGTGGACAGAGAACCATGTCATTCAAGTGCAAATCCAGACTCAGCTTTGATGTTTAGTGGATAGGAAACTAAACCCACATCTGACTCCTCGGCCCAGTCCCAACGTCTGCCCTCACAGACCAGCGTTCCCAATAAGCCCCAAGGCTCTGTGCTGTCCCACTGTGAAAACGATAAGTGGTTAAGGGCCATTTCTTAATTGTACGAGCTCTGTACACTTACAATTTATCTAAGTCGCCATTACTATTGACTTTGCTTAATGGAATTACCCACAATTCATAGCCTTCTACTGCTAAAAAATGGGTTTCCGAAATCAAAATCAAGTTAACATATTTGCAACAAGCACCTTGTCTAGTTCCTTTTGTTATTTTTTCATTTGTAGCCATCTGCTCAAATCAATCAATTGCTAATAACTTATAGGCATTATAATGAGTCTTACATTCAGTTGGCCACAGAGATCCCTTTGTCTCAGGTATCATGGAACTCCATGGGGTGCTGGGCTATTCCAGTTTGAGCCCTTGCACCATGTCCCACTTACACTGATCATATAGCTGATATCAGAAGAACAGTTTGATTATCTGCTTATTTGATTGCTTTACTGTCGCTGTAGCCACAAGTGAGCTGTACTGTTCACATATGCTGTGTGCCCACTAACATGAGTTAACATGGGTGATGAAATGAAAAGCAAGATGTTTGCTGTATCAGGCTTAAATGTGAAACAGCCTGCAGCAAGTCAGCTTAGTTCTGCTAGTTGATTACAGCAAATTGGCCCAGATATAATTTGGTGCATAATTCTCTGTAACAGCAAATTGACATTTTTACATTTATGTTTTTGTACTAACAATTTGATTAACCCAAGATGTTAGTCAGTGAATGTTAGACATGCTGGTAGATGGGTTTGGTTACTTTCAGACAGAACTGGGCAAACAAATCTTCATGTTCATCATACTGACATGAGAGTGATTTCATTCTTCTCATTTAACTCTCATCAGGACAGCAAATAAACTTTACTTCTTGAAGTATTCTTTTAATCAAAGTTTCAGTTCTTTGGGCTTTGGTTGACATTAGGACTGGATATTTTGTACTGCAGCAGGATGCCCATACACCCCAAACTAAGAAAAGATCCTACAAGAGAGAACAATGATTAAGGTCCATACCAAGTATTAGTATAAGTCCAGGGGGTGGACAATACAATACAAGAAATGAAATAATAATAAGACATTCTGAACTCTATTTTGAAGGTAGCCACACAAATCCCAAAGTAAGTGCAGGGGGATACTGGGTCATTTGTCAAGATGAAAATCCTCCAGTTCTGTGAGGGATGTAAGGGGGGCAAATCCCAGCCCCTGATCTCATGTTCAGTGATGTTTAAATCTGATTACTAGAGAGGCCATGGAACCATGTCGTTCTCAATAGAGTTTGTGTGACCACTCATTGATTTGTTGAGCAGTGTTTATTGGCACATCAGGATCTTGGAAAACACAGTCATGGTGTGCCACCTGGACCTATAAAATAGTTTCATTCTCTGGCTGTTATATGACCGTGCAGAGCAATAATCAGTTCTAAGGACATGACATGGTTGCACACACATTACAGGTTCATGTTATTAAACTGCTGGCAGCAATCAATACAGACTGAAGGCATCCCTTGGCTTTTTCCAAACATAAAGCTGCCTGAGTGAAGGAAAAAGAGGGAAAGGCAAAATGATTCATTAGACTAAATTTTGGTCTGAATTATGGAAACTTGCAGAGAACAGGACAATGAGCAGACATCTTGCTGCTAACTGGCATCCAATTTAATATGTGACAGCCTTAAAGCTTGATTTATTATGATTTAGCTGGTTAATTCTCCTACCTTTCTTTCAAGATTATTTGTGCTGATCAAAATTCAAACTGATTTGAAGAAAACCAAGTTTGAAATGTTGATTAATAGCCTTGTTTGCTCCTCTTGATATTGGAGCTCCATCATAAAGGCATGATCGATGGTGCTGAAATGTAAATGAACACAGACACATCCTACTCTGCCCTCTGTCCATATTTTCACAGTCTCTCAACTTGTCAACATAAATTTCTCTGTAAACTTACTTTGAAATCCTTAATGTTCCATAACAGTCCAGTTTTTCATGTTTAAAGTTTAGTGATGACATTCAGATACAGCAGGCTATTTTCCCAGAAGCCTAATCTGACAGGATAAATGGGATCCACGGTGATGTTGTACAGCACAATTTGCTCAGGTGTACTATGAAGCATTTTTGACGATATGGAGGATAGAGAAAAATATTTGGATTAATTTTCCGAAAGGAATTGTTCAATTGCTCATCGACCTCATTTGACCTGCAAGCATCTTAAATGTCATAATGTTTTGAAAAATCAATTACTGTACCCACGAGAGAGTGAGGGCTTGACCAGCAGCTGAGTCACTCTCTGTACAGTCTGCCCTACCCCCCCTTCACTGCATACATGTCTGCAGGAGAAATCAGACTATACTACATTCCTTCCCTCATGTCCTCACTTCTGATTATATCCAGACACAATACATCTTGTTCTTCAAGGTTCCCAGCTTAGTGGACATACTGCTGCTGGGGGAGGTTGTGTCTGAAGACTGAGGAGGAGGCAGGAGTTCGCCATCTGAAAATGCAGTAGTTGTCATGACATGCCTCCACGTTCATGTTTTAACAGTGCACCACATGGATGATGTTGGATCGTGTTGATATTTTGTATTGATTGGGGGAAACTGGAGTAGGTATGTACTGTTGATGATGCATTGTGCAGCTTGCATCAGTCTATTCATGATATGTGGCTAAATGAGCATACGTGATGCTTCATGAAGTAACTGCAGCCTGTAGATTGTGTTGATGGTTACAAGGCCTCTGCATGCATTTCATCAATTCTATAACATAGAGGCAAGCATTTTCATTCTGCTTGCCTTACTTCATAATATCAGTTTTCTGGTATTAAATTCTAAAAACAAATATATAAAATATAAAAGATCACAGACATGCTAATGGCTCTATTAGGCTGTACTTAGCAGTGCTTTCAGCTAAATGCTAATGTTACCATGCTAACTTGCTCATAATAAAAATGCTAATATTTTGGGTGTGATGGTTATCATGCTCAGCAAACAGGAAGTACGACTGACAGGACTGACAGGAATCTCTGTTTTGTCAGAAACCAAAGAAATGGACAAAGTCACCAGTTGGTCTTACTGAAAGATCAGTGGAAATCCAGTATATATCTGAGATATTTCACTCAAAAGCAGAAATGTCAAGCTCATGGTAGCACAAGGGGAAAAGTCATGGGATCACCAAAGTCATTAAGATTCGTCTGCTGGAGATCATGTTAGTCTGTCTAAAATTTCACAGCAGTCTATCCACTAGTTGCTGTGACCAAAGTGGTGGATGGACAGACAGAGATTACCACCCCTTCAGCCAGTGCACCACCTAATGGGTGGCTAATGGGAAACAAGGGACACACTGCTGGACTTGAGGTTTTCAGTGATTTCAGTGAGCCACAATGTCATTGAGAAGAGACACACATAGAGAAAGAAAAGCAATAAATTGATTTTTGCTTTTTTTAATTTTTTCACTTAAATCCACGTTCTGTTTATTATTCCTTGTTTGTGAATTCCCTGTATTCACTTTATTTACGTCTTGCTGTCAAATTTTTTATGTGCATTGGCAACATTTTTTGGAACAAACTGTCATGCCAATAAAGGTTCACTAAACTGAGCTGAGAGATGGAGAATTTTCAATTCAAAAATGACTTTATCAAAATAAAAGCAGAAAAAGCAATATAAAACATTACACACCATGATGAGCTTTCCCTGCTCTACACAGGACACAGTGTTCTGCTCCCAAGCCTGTAATCACTTGATGTTGTCTGCAGAGGTCTAAACTCCAGACCTTCTGAAATATGTCAGGCTTCTCCACATTGACAGAGTATTCATATTCAGTCCTGAGGCACAGCATATGAGCACCTTTAACAATAATTCTCTCTCCAACGGGCCAACAATTTGTTATGGTTTATGAAATACTGAGGCAAATTTCCAATTCAGCCTGATGAAATAAAAAGGAATTGAATTGGTCTTTGTTTGAAATCTTACCAAATGCATCCATAATGCATAGATGTGGGGATATTAAAAAAAGAAAACACATTTCGACCAAAGTATAGATAGGAAATATTGGCAGCTATGCTCCATGAGAGAATAAATGTTGTTGGAACATTGCATTTGAAAGCAGACAATGGAGAAATGTTAAACCTGTTCCCCTCTGCTTCATTCAGCGGGACCAGTTGCTGCTGCAGATTCAACCTCATACTCCAACTAAGTCATAGTTTTCCTCTCATGGGTACTTCAAGCCTAAGTGATCTGCGTGAGTCCCATAACAGCACTCTTAAATGGACATACCGTGCTTTCTGGAGGACATTTTATGAAAGAATATTACAATGTGGAACAAGATAGGTTGGAGACAGGATAATGAAGGCCAATGGCTTTCTCACAAAGCAAACAAAAATGTAATTTGTGTGTGTGTTTCTTTGTTTTGTTTGAGACAGAATATAAAACAGTACATTTTGGAAGACATACCTCCCAGGCAGTAAGCTTGTGAGACATATGCATCTCCATAGTTATTTTACTCAAGAGATCAACATAAAGAATTCTGAATAAATTTGGCCTCAGTTACATTCCAGTGTCAATAGATCTAACATATTCCCCAGTTTCCAGCAGAGAGGATGTTGTAAAGGCCAGAGGAGACGTAAAAGATCACTAAAACAACACCAAATTGGACACGACTATCAATCTTATATTTAAACTGGTCACATTGAATGTAAGGATTTAAGAAAAGAAAGTTCAGCTCTATAAAAGGCCATTTGATAGACCATGAAAGGAAAGATGAAATCTGCATTGGCCAACTGTTTTGAACCACATCACAGCACTCAGTCCAGCAGCCTCTCAATGGGGTTGAGAGCAGACAGCGCTGAAGGAGGAGGGGTCAAATCGTAAAGGGGGACCCATCCATCTGGGAAAGTGAACATTTAGAAACAAAGGTCTCATGTAGTGAAACTCTGCATGTTAGCTGTTTTTTTTTTTTTTTGTTTTTTTTTTACCATCTTCAGGGATAGGGATAAAAGTGAAAACAATATTTTTTGACGTAAAAGTGATTCTATCTTCACAAAGATTTAAGATTTCTATTTTACCAAAAAAATGTTCGACCCCCTCCCCTGCATTACTTCCTACCTGCCTTTCAGATAGAATATACCAACAGTAAATTAGCTGTCATGTCCATCCATCCATCCATTTTCTCTACCACTTGTCCGTCAAGGTTGCGGGCGAGAGGCAGGGTTCACCCTGGATTGGTCACCAGTCAATCGTAGGGCTGACACACAAAGACAGACAACCACACACACACACACACACACACACACCTGGGGGCAATGGAGATCAGCAAATTAACCTAATGTGGATATTTTTGGGAATCTGGAGAAAACCCATGCAGACACATGCAAACTCCACACAGAAGGGCCCAGACCTAGACTTAAACCTGGAGCCCTCTTGCTGTGAGGCAACAGTGCTAACTAATGCACCACTGTGCCACCCTAGCTGTCATGTGAGAGCATAAGCACCAGAGCGGTGTGCTCTTACTGTCAAACTGCTAAAATCTGAGTTGAATTAAATATTCACCTTCACCTTCAGCATTCACAGCATTTAAGCAGTATTGAGTGAGTTTGGCTTTTTGTCTCTGATGCAACATACAAGCTGCCCTGCTTTCTGTTTGGAAGTCGTTTGAGCTGTAGACAGCATATGAGCGAACCAGCAAACTGCTATGGCCTTGTTGTAGCTGTGGCCCAATAGTTGCTTGTGATACCTTATTTGTCTGCATTAGCATTAAACTGTGATTTTTCAAGGGTTATACATGTAACTGCCACCTTTTAATTAAGGCAAACTACAGCGCTGTTATTGCTATTAAATCACAGTTTCATATGTGCATATCCATCTGACAGCATGAACATAATCAAAGCCAGTAACAGCATGTGTATTAAGTGATCGACTTTCTTTACTGTCGAGTGTTTCAGAAAAAATAGTGATATTCTGTCATGGTAATCGCATAGTACTGTTAAAGCACTTGACCATAGCAGTGTTATAATTAACCACCAACTACTGAGTTGTTTTATCACTAAAGGCATCTGCAACTCTTCAAACTGAACTCTTTGTCCAATGCCACTCCCTAAAGAGCAATCACTCAAATGTTGGTGTGGTGATGGTGTTGATATATGAACAGAGTGCAACTGCAAACATCACACACATGCATCTCAAATTAAGTTACACCAGATAACCCACTGCTGTCCATGGAATGTTATTCCCAAAGGTAGACTATTTGAAAGATACTTTTAAACCCAATGAAAAAAAATACTACATGTGTTTGGAACCTAGATGGACTAATTCAGTAGAAGGGAGTGGAAGTGGACCCCCTGATCCCTGACGTTTCCACTCTACGTGCATTATGCAGTGCACACACATCAGACTCCATATGGCAGCTTCATTATATTATGCCTCAAGCCCAACCAGTAACAGGAAATGTGATCACACTATATTTATCTAAGAATATACATCTTGTTAATGTATTTTTAAAAAATGCCTACAATCCACTGGGTTTTTTGCCTGTGCCATTTCTCATTCCTAATGTTTCATTTTCATTTTCTTTGCTGTTTTAAAACTCTTTAAGTCCCCTTTCAAAATGACATAGATCCTTACCTCTCAGAGAAATGGGCCATGCTGTCACAGGCTGTCTTATTATTATTTTTTTTCACCTATGTGTTTTTTTGTCAATCCTGTTACCAAATAATCAATTACTGTTTGAAAAGTGATGTTTAATGAAGTTATAAACCTTTAATTCAACAATTTTAAATTCAGAAGATGATAAAAAAAAAATGATCCCATGGTTCGAGGTATGAATAAGAATGGAAAAAAAATGGTCTGACACATTTGACACAGGGTCTATTTACAGGTCTGCAAATGATGATGACAATTATAAATACACAGTTTGTTTAGAATTTGCATACTCAAATGGTCCATCATTCACAGCATATAAACACTGGTGAGACTGAGAGAAGATGCAGTTTTGTCTTACTGCACTACACTAACATCTGGGTCAAAATCTCCACTGACCTCAGACACCTCTAGTCTTCCACATGCTGCTATATTTCAGTTCAGATCTGGCAAATATAATGAATTGTACTTGCTAAAAACTAGGTCAGGGCAGGAGCTACCTGGTTGGAATAACCTGCATATTGCCCAGGGAATCTTCTGTGCCATTTTTGTGTGTGAGCTAGGAGCATTAAAGTCACAGTGGAACACTTAATTAGGTGCTGAGTGTCTTTCCAGTCAAAGATCTGGAGAGCCGAATGTCCAACGACTGTAGAATGTTATATTTCCATGAGAATTCAAAGGGAATAGGATTCACTCTGGTCACTGAACATATATCATTAGACATAAGCCCTCATAGAATGAGAGATAACCAGTGTGTGATGTTTTGCTACTTCACAGCTCAAACAGAGGATGTGGTTTGTGATAGTACATCTTGTAAACTACAAAGTAGATCAGTCTCTGGATCTCAGAATAATTCACAAATAAAATGTTACATTTAACATGGCCTTGTTACATGGCCTGATCCATATTTAATTTTTAGTTTTACTCATCTGAAGAGTTAAGGAGGGAAAAGTGTGGAAGAACGGAAAAAAGAGCAAATCACTGAAATGACTTCAACAAATGCAGATAATGCGAAATTTCCACTTCCTCAAAGTGTAAAATGTGTATGGGTTTCCTGAATTTCTACTACGTGCGCATAGTCATTTGAAATTGCTGTTATGAATATATGAAAGAGGTGAAATCAAGCCGTTTTCTTTGCTCCAAATACCATCCCTCAATCCTGACTGCTTTTTCCTATTTTCCACAGGTTATACTGTTTGCGCAGCTAAAACACTTCTGCAGAAGGGGAAGTTAAGTTCTTTAGTCAGCGTTTTGACCATGTTATATTTTTGTAATACCCTAGAACTGTGCAGCAGCCCTCATGAGCCACAAACATCCTGCAGTGACAAATGTGTGTGCTAGTAAGATAATAATCTTTCATGCTGACAAATTATCACCACTTCAAATTTTTCAAATTTTCAGTTCAGTTCAGGATGATAATTCCAAACTGTTTATGATTCTTACAACATTGATTTGACCCCAGCGATATCCTGCTTTACTGTTCCACAACTTCACTATTTCACAGTTTGTTTTCCCAGATCCTGAGTGGTCTGTAAAATGAAAACTCTTGAGATTCTGAAATGAATATCGTAGTAGGAAGGCTGCCGATGGCCAGATATTAGGGACATGAATCACTGTTGCAAAACAGGATGTTTCAGCATGTGAAAATAAAATATGAGGAAAAAAATATATATCTATATATCACAGCAGTAGGTCACTATATATCTCTCTCACTTTCTATGTTTTTGTTGAATTTGATAGAGGTCATGAGCAATGTACCACCAACATTCTCATCCCAGGTTGTCACATACCAATGCTTTGTCATGTCCTTGTGCATTTCACCCACATGTATTCCCTTTAGTTTATGACACCCAAAGACTTCCTGACACAAAACATAACCCATGCATGTGTGCGCAAAACAACATTACAACATTTTACTGCTTTGAGAGCCAGTACGAAGCTAGGAGTTAACTTATTTGTCGTGTGCTGCAAGAAGCAACTGTGGCAACCCAGTGGATTTGAAGTCAATACTCACAATAGAACAGGAGACTCTGAGACAGATGCTGTGACATGGACAGTGCCTTTAATAATGAACTTTGATGAATTTTATAGGGAAGGGTCCTTTGTTGGGACCCAGTTTCTCACCAGTGGCGATGGAGATCAGTTTCTCAAGGTGGGGGAGCAGTGTGAGAGAGAGAGAGAGAGAGAGAGAGAGAGAGAGAGAGAGAGAGAGAGAGAGAGAGAGAGAGAGAGAGAAAAGCACATCAGCCACAAGTCCCGAGATTGTTCGAACTGTATCCAATATCGTTTCAAGGTTGTGTTATGTTCAACCATTGTAAACGTACTTGAACTGATGATCTTCTCACCAGTCTCTTGGTGGAAGCCGATATTGCTTCAGTTTTCAAAATTGAATCACCAAGCTGCTTGAAACCCAGTGCCAATAATAAACAACAAACAATAAGCAACTCTCTCCATCAGCTCCCTTAAACTGAGTTTCGAGATCTGTCCCCTGTGCTAGATTTGCTTGGCAGTTTCTCCTGATTTACCAGCAGTTTAACTTTGGCCTTGATGGAAATGTGGCAGAAATGTGACTTGAAAACAGCGACACAGTGACTTGAAAACAGTTAAATCATGTGTGTGTGTGTTTTATTCCTGCACTGTTCTGATTAGCCTGTTGAACTTGGGGTTAGCATGTTGTTTGCCTAATCGGGCTACTATTGTCTCCATTTTGGAACAGTGAAGATATGCTGACTGAATGTTAAGCCTCATTTGAAACCAACAAAATATGCAGAGTAGTTACATTAGGTCGGATGCTGGTAAGCAGTTTTTTTCATGTTGCTTTTTGTGTGTTTACATGGCAGCTCCAGGGCTCAGTTAGTCCTAGCTGCAGTCATATAAACCTCATTTTTCTCCAGGATCTTTGCTGGTATGAGTGCTGCTGCATGTACTTTATGGACATGCCCTGAAGGTAACAATGTAGATAGATGTGAAAATGGCCAAACTGCAGAAATTCATTGGCTGGAAATATGGTGTAACCTTGCTTAGCACCCAGCCTCTTTTGCTGACCCCATATCATTACAAAACCATTGTAAAGTTGTAACATTATGGGCCCACTGGGCAGTGAGGCCAAGGCTAATATTGATCTAGATTCCTGTGAGGTGGTGAAGTTTTTGGCTTGGTTTATTGTGATGATATTCACAGCTGAAGTGCAGCTAGTTGGGAGCTAAAAACACCTGCAGAGCTGACTGAAGAAACTTTAGGTGGTTCTGGCTCAGGTCTGTGTGAGCTAACCAACCAGAGCAGATTGGGCTTTCTGGCAGGGGGGCTGGGCTAAAATGGAGCATTTCAGACAGAAAGTGGAGAGTATGAGAAAAATAATGTGCTTTTTGGTCATTACAGCATGTAAACACATAAAGGATACACCTGAAAATGACTAAAATAAATGGTCTTTTTATATCGACAGTGACCAACTTTTACTGTCTACAAGATAACCTGCAGGCAACCGGCGATGAACACTTTCTTCATCCCCCTCTCAGTAATGAATCATTTGGTGCAGCAAAGCGTAACCTAGAACTTGTCGTTGCGTTATGTAGTGTACTTCACTATAAAGAGACTGAAAGAAGTGATCTACAATCAACAGTGTTTAAATGCATAGTGTGAGAGCACACAAACAACCTTTTTAACCTGGGAATAATGAGAATGAGATATACCCACTAGAACAGTCATCTTCATCACCTCAGGTATCCCATCCTATCACCTGTATTTCCATCTGCACAAGGTTCCTTTTCTACAGTTGCTTTAAATGGCCCCGGTTTACCCAGCCAAATGGAGTCAGTAGACAGCAGATGTGATAGTGAAAAAACCTATTAGAGTGACTGAACTATTGACGTTCATTTCACAACTACTAAGTCATCAGGTGCTGAGTGTCTTTCCAGTCAAAGATCTGGAGGGTCAAATATTGTAGAATGGTAGAATGTTATATTTCCATGAGAATTCAAAGGGAATAGGATTCACTCTGGACACTGAACATACATCATTAGATATAAGTCCTATATATACAACCAGAGATAACCAGTGTGTAATGTTGTGCTACTGCTTCTTCTGCTACTAACAGAGGATGTGGTTTATGATAGTACACCGCATTTCTTGTAAACTACAAAGAAGATACCTTCCAAATAGATCAGTCTCTGGGTCTCAGAATAAATCAGATAAAATGTTACACTTAACATGACCTTGTTACATGGCCTGATCCATAATCAGTATTTAGTTTTACTCTTCTGAAGAGTTAGGGAGGGAAAAGTGTGGAAGAACAGAAAAAAGGAAATCACTGAAATGACTGCAACAAATGCAGATAATGTGTATGGGTTTCCTGAATCTGTACTACGTGCACATAGTCATTTGAAAGTGCAGTTATGAATATATGAAAGAAGTGAAATAAAGCCATTTTCTTTGCTCCAAATACCATCCCTCAATCCTGACTGCTTTTTCTTATTTTCCACAGGTTACAGTTACAGGTACAGTTGCTCTAAATGGCCCTGGTTTACCCGGCCAAATGGAGTCAGAGCTAGGTCAGCAAACAGCAGATGTGACAATGAAAAATGGCAGCTATTAAGAGAGTGACTGAACTATTGATGTTTGTTTCACGACTACTAATTCATAAACGAGAAGGACATGCTTGCTTTGGTGTATAACAACGCACAAAGTAGAACAAAAAAATTAAAAATGTTATGGCATCTGGTCACAGGAATTAATCACAGTTTAGACTTTATTAAATGAATCGGACTGTTGCAAGTTTCGGTGACAGATTATAATGGTGTTATTGTTGCAACTTTGACTTTCAGTTAAATGGAGGAAATCAGAGAACAGCATCTGTGGCAGCATGGGTGGTCTATGGAAGCCATGTCCCAATATTATGACAAAAAACAACACAAAAGAATTGCCAAAGCAAAGACTGAAAGAGTATAGGCAAAAATGTGAGCACACAAACACACTGATCCCCCTTCTCGTCTGATCACAGCTGTCAGGAATCATCAGATAAGAAGTGCTCATCTGTTTTCTCCATTGAAAATTCTCCTTTAATGACAAACACAGACTGTCTGACTCTTCTTCCACCCCAAGGCAGGCCACTCTAAAGTAACACACTCTATTGTTCTCACTCTTTATCCACCTCCCGTCTGTCCACTGTGTCTCCAAATACCTTCAAATACCTGTCTTTTCTCCCCCCTCTCACTGCCAAATACCCAGAATACCAATGTCCTTTTCCATCTGGTTGGACCTATCTATTCAAGGTTTCCTGTTTAAAAGTTAACTCTAGGGAATAGGGCATTGAGAAGCTTGGCTCAGGCAAAAGGCACTCACACTGCTCTGTAGATATCTCTACCTAAAAATGATAATGGTCAGTATTTCTCTGAAATCATATTAGTTTTTTACAAACAAAACCACATTGCAAAACACGGCAGAGTCTGCAGGGAAGTTCAAGAGTGTGGTTTGATTCTTATCTCTCCTAGAGAAATGAAAATAACGCATCTAGTATGGTGAGTACTTTTCTCAAGATGAACACACTACATTAATGCACACACACAAAATCCAAAGCAACCATGTCTTGACATGACATCTTGTGAAAGTCACCCAGAGCAGAGAAGGCAGGGAGAATTATTGTTTACAGAGGATGAAGCTAAAAAATCAAAGAGGCCCCCTGTCACCCTTTTCTCCGGGGAGCTGTCGTTCTAGTGTTTTTTCCCATTCTACCTTTCGCACTTCACTGCTAGATACAGAAAAGAAAGGGAAAAAATAGAAATGGATCCCAAGTTCAGCAGGCTATATGGTGAATGCCATGACCCAATGTGACATTGTCAGACCAAACTAGTTCTGCCTTCCACATCTGGCACTTTGATCATTTCCCTTAGCTATACTGGGGCTAACAGTGATGTCTAAATATCAGCTTTCCATTCCTATCTGACCCCTAGTCTGCCCATGAAAAGGGCTGATGTATTAGTCTTATGTTGCCTACTATGCACCACAGTGAAAACCTATACAGCACTCTTTCAAATGTCTGTTTTTGTTTCCACATTGAATGACCAACACGCTTTTCTCTCAGAAGTGCTCTGTGTGGTCAGAGCACTGGATATGTATATGCTCAGACTGGCAGACTGATGAGGAGACACAGCGAGACTGGTATTCTGTGTATGCATATCTGTGTGTTTATGAGAGACATGTGTTGTCATCACCTTCTGTTATATCTCTTGATTTGCATAGGCTCCGTGTCTCGATATGATTTTACAAACTGTAAAAAACATCTTTTTTGTTGCAAACAGTAACTTGTTTATTAAATGACTCATTCACTTCATGACACTTCACACTTCAACCAGACACAGCAGTGGTGTTAATGTGCTGAAGTGTGTTATAGTGTTATCAAGAAAAAAATCTGAATATGGTCTGGGGTTTTTTTTCTAACTCTCTTTGTAACCAAGAATAGCAGATCACAAGCATAGATTGAACAGTGTGTTTCTGCTCTAATGCAAGCTGCACGTGTTAGCACATGTCACATAACAGAAGTACATAATGTACTTTTTGGTTTGCTGCATTTTTATGGGCATGATCTTAAATATTGTGTATAGCACTGTGGTGATTTTATTATTGTGTTTTTATTGAATTCTCTCAATTTGAAATGCATTTTTATTAACTTCATGCTGTTGAGACTGCCTCATCAACACAAACAACTTGCACCTGTTTAATATCTGACAGACACTGCTCCTAACCTATCAGATGTGTGAGTGTAGCTGTAGCAAACCCACAGGCAGGTGGGAGGACGAACTGCAGGCCTGAACACATGGAACAAACGAGAAGCTGAAACCACAGGTCCATGGAACACAAAGAGAATCATGAAGGAACCGAGACAAAAGAGGTTGGAGAGGATCAGATAGTAGCAGGCGGGTAGCAGCAGATGGAGGCCGGGAGCCGCGGACTAGACACACCATTGAGAGGACATCAGCAGTGGAATGACCACACGCCAACCAGCTGTCAACGAGAGGAAAGACAGAGTGTTATGGAGAGACAGAGGCGGCGGCATGGTGAGGATCTCTGCCAGGCCGTGTGAGTACCCTGTGGACTTGAGTAACACTCTGGCACAGGAAGTGTGAACCTGGAAGTTGTAGAGGGCACCCCCTATTGGCTGTGTGTTTGCTCTGTCCTCAGGTGTCCCTGACGTCTGTGTGGACGTGCCTCATAGCACTCCCAGAAGTACCCTGAGATTTGAAGCCAGACATAGTGGCCAAAGACTTTTTCCAGTAAGCCTACATTGTGAAAGAAGCATTGTCTGTGAAACAGTGAATTGGGCACCACAACCCCCTCGAAATAATTAATTTTACTATCAAAATTTGATCTGATTGATCTGTCTGATGACATTAGGAAAGTCTGATATAGCCACGTGATCAATCAATTAAATCAATCAATCAATTAAGTCATCATCAAACTGGAATCTTAGTGCTCTATGGACCTAGGTGTGCAAGCTATGTGGAAGATTAAGCTAGGGGCCACTGAGAAGCAGCTGAGAGGAGCTGAGAAGCATTGACAGAAGCAGGTGTTCCCTCTATCCAGATTACCATTAACATATCTTAAGCTTAAATTAAACTTAACTTCAAACTTTATTGTCAGTATATTTTTTAACATACACCGAAATTCTTCTCTGCATTTAACCCATCAATAGTTGAACACACACATGCAACATGCAGTGAAACACACAGGAGAAGTGGACTGCCATGTCAGGCGCCCGGGGAGAAGTTTGGGGGTTAGGTGCCTTGCTCAAGGGCACATCAGCCATTACTAATGGAGGGGGAGAGCATTGATTAATCACTCTGTCTGCCTTGAGGTCCAGCAGAGGGTGCATCAGCTTGACCTACTGCATCAGTAAACAAAAATCCTAAATAAAATGGACACCGGTGGAAAAAGGCAAACTGATCATTTGAGTGAAAAATCTGCCACTATTATCACCGTGAAGTGAATATGTGTCAGGCGTAACAGCAGTAACTGCTGGGGAGCAGAGCTTATTGAACAGTAAATAATCCTGTGAGGAAGGGAAATTATTCATCTGCTTCAACTCTACATTCTTTCTTAAGGGCTTGTGGCTAGACTGAAACAGACCAACACCCATGTCTTGTGAAGACATGCTATATTTTAGTAATTACAAGTGGGTTTATACATTTCCTCGTTTTTGACACGTCCTCTTCAAAGGCCTGATAAATAGTGAACCTAAAGACATGAAAGCTTTAGCCTCTAGTATCACTTTTCTAGCAAAAAATGAGGCCTAACTATTTTGTTGGGAAAGCTTCATTCTTCAACAAAATGAAAAGGGGGTAAAAGAGGAAAATTCCCATCCTCACATTAAATCCGATACATCTAAATATGAATCCCATGTCTAAAGCGGATAGACACCATATGTTTTTTGGATTGAAATGGTTCAAGCAGAACAGAAAAACACCCATAGAGCTGACATAATTTATGTCATTCATGGCACAGTGAAATGATTTGTCTTTTTTCTCTCTCCTGTCTGTTGGCCATGTTACTTGAGTAGAGGCTCAATTTTGGCAATAAATCACCTGTGGTTTTCTTAGTTAGTTACATATTCTTAGCTACCGTCTGATATTTCTATTTTAATTTATATTGTCTATATTGTGACTGGGTGTTTACAGAACCACACTGACCGGCTGCGATACATGGAGAACTGCAGGCAGGAAATCATGCGCTCCTGCTGCAGTTTGTTTTGTGGTTGACACTTATGAGAAGCATTTTGAGATAAACACAAACATATCATGTTCCCATAGTGGTGCAGCAAAGAATCAGCTCATGTGCAGATCTGCTGCTTGAGAATACCTGCGCATTCTTGGCAGAATAATGTCAAATGAGCAGAAGCAACATCAACCCACAGAAGACCATGTGATTTTGAATCATAAGCTCTAATCTCCTGAAGTTTAGATCAGTGCAGTGGGACTAACCATCAGATGAGAAGCCAAAGTTTGCTTCAGAAGGCTTTTCAGGCAAATGTGAGTCTGTGGTGGGAAAGTGAACTTCCTTAAATTCCTTTTCTTCATCTAATGTGTCCAGCACACATACACACAAGATTTCCTGTCACAGGCTGTACACATAAAAGTGTTTTCTTTGCCATGGAGACAGTGGAAGTGAATGCTTTGATAAGTAAAACATTTTCCCCTGTGTTTCGCAATGGTAACTCAGTAAATATTTATTCCAAATTGACATATTCACTATCAATACCCTTCTCTTTCAACATCAACTTGTACCATTTAAGTCAAATACAGTGCAGATTATTGTTGAAGATATTACATTTGGTAGATGTCTTAGCAATTTCAACGATAATATGACCAGCACATATCTAACTTTGAGGATAAACAGTCAAAGCCTGACTATTCTCTCTCTTCTTATAGACTCTCTCCGGGCTCTGTTTATCAGCATAGCATTACCTTTCCAGCTGTGAAACTAATTCCTAGAAAAATCAAACATTAATGCTTGACTTATTCTTTGTACAGGCTCAAAACAAATGGCTGAAGGTTTGATCACAGATCTTAAGAAGAAATTATCATCTGTTTCCCAGCTACTCTATTGCTGCCATATTACAGCTAAAGGTAGGCCATGATTAGGCATTTTGTATGGAGTGTAAAGTCATTGTAATGACTATTTTAATGGTTTAATATTAAGCTATTATAGGTAAAAGATTTAACTGCTTCAGTTAAAGGATGGTCTATACCACAGCCATAATGAAATCCTGTGGAGATTTGCACAAGCAATTTTGCTATGACTTTTAATTTTCAAATTAAACATCAGTACTTTTTAGTGCCACCTCTATGGTGTCTGTAGCATATATCAAAGAGTTTCTACACTTGTAGTAGTTACTGTCGTAGTTACTTTGTTGCGGCTACTCAAACAGGTCATTAGTGGTGTTTTGTTTCTATTCGTGATTTGATATTTCCTTCTTTTAGTCAGTCATTCAGTAGAAATGTGACTGAACACTGCAAACACCGTTTCCTTGCAAGATGTTACAGTTAAAGTCACAAATTTGATGGTCCACAAACTTGATGGAGCTCTTAACGGAAAATTTTGGGAGACATTTGTGTGTGTGTGTGTGTATATATATATGTGTTGTGAGAATGAAGTTGATTGACTCTCTTACTGTATTTGTGCAAAATGTGATGCTCAGCTCAGACATGAGTCAGCAACTATCAGGAGAACTGCTAAACGCAGTCAGTCAGTCAGTCAGTCAGTCAGTCAGTCAGCCAGTCACATCAGCAGGGCTCTCGGGCCATAAACCTCTGTTGCCATATGTGATTTCGTTAAACCCACAGTTTGATCTATCATGACTGTTCTAGGAATGTCTGTTTCTCTGTCTGTTGGCTTTTATTGTTGCCCTTTCCCTCTCTTCTTAATAAACATGTAATTTGCACTGTGATTGATGTTTTTTCATAGCTGTTATTACATTCCCTCTTTCCTTGTTGCTCCATCCAATGGTTAAACCAGTCAGTCCTCTCAGCCCCGTGGTCCCCATAAAAGTGACAGGATAACCGTAAAGGCCTTGTTCAAGTTCCTTTCTGAAACCCCTTCTGCATTTCCCATTACTGCCCTGGACTCCAGGAGCTCACATCCCAAAAACCTGTTCACTCTTTTCCTTCTCATCTTCCCCCACCTCCTCCTCTTTCGCCCTTCTTCAACACATGAAATCTCTATTGTGCATCATTCAAAACAATTACAATAAAGTTTGTGACTAAAAAATGAGAGGGACATACTTGAGTCTAGACTGAGGAAGTGATGTAACAGACATATCTTTTCCCTGTGGTCAGTAAGCTGCATATTTTAGGCTCAACTACACTGCAAGAAGGGGAATAGGTTATAGCCAGCATTACTTGTGTCATAAATGTCTTCATATCTGTTAATTAGAGCTTCATTCACATTTGATCAAAAGATTTTGCTCTGAGTTAGCAGCAAACCTTTCCTTAATTATTAGGTCTGCAGAGCTCACAAGCTATGAACAAAAAATTATGAATTGCATTTGAGTTATGTTACACATCATGTTTCCTAATAAATAAATAAAATACTATCCGAAATATTCCTTTACTAAAGTATAGAGCTGGTTCATAAAAATGCAGTCTGCCGCCTGATCTCTTTTTCCCTCCGACAGAATCCTAATGACTTCTTCATTCCTCCGGTAGCTGAGGGGTTACATTTCACTTTAAGTTCCACGAACCACACTTTCAAACAAATCCTATTTTTATGCACTGTCTTATGACGTGATAACATCAGAATAATGTTACCTTTGGGGCTGTGTGACAGACATACCGGCTCCTCACAGAAAGCCACGGCTTTGAAACTTAAATGCCTATAGAGAGCTTCAAGAGTGAGTGGTACCACAGAGGCATCATTGGACAAGTTATGACCAATCATATCACACTTCTCTACACTGGTCTGATATGTGCTTGAGCTTGCACTATTTGACCCAGTTACAACTTAACTTGCGGTCATGGACAGAATCTAGTGGTTGCTTTTCGTGTGATATACATTTATAGAAAATTAAATCAGGCAAGATGTTTGTAAAATGGTCTACAGCTAAAACAAAAACAAAAAAAAAGCTTACATGGTGGCCTCATGCTTGACTTGAGGAATCAGCAAAAATACACTCATATTCAGTCAGTATTTGTGTCATGGCTGCACATTCTTATCACATTCATATCCTCATCCCAGCTTAAATTTGTTGCATATGGTGTATGTAATGATGTAATGTACTGTATGTATGCTGTGTGTAACATACTTATATGTAATTAATTACACATTGTCTGTGACTATAAATTTGACATAGGCATCCCCCTCGTGACACATTTGCATGCGAAACCACACCGACAGTTCCCCTCACTTCCTATCAGAAAGTATCTAAAGACTGAAATTGTCAGTGATGTGCTACTCTGGTTCAAAGCTGAGTTGTGCTGTGATCTCACCATGTTTATCCACTGTACACTGGTTATGCTGATATTTGCACTGACTCTTGATGGCCAAGGTAAGTTAAGTATACATTTATATATACATATACATACTGTATGTGTGTGCGTGTATGTGTATCAAGGACAGATCTGTTTATTTTATACCAGTTGATGCAGGAAAAGTCATTGGAGGTCACGAGGCTGTGCCGCACAGCAGGCCTTACATGGTGATTGTGTTAAGACACATGGACAACGGCCAAACAATGAACTGTGATGGCTTCCTTTTGAATGAGGATTTTGTGATGACTGCAGCCCACTGCCAAGGCAGGTTGGTTTAGCACACTTTATCTCCTATCAACAGCGATGATGTGAGGAATTCTTGAGTATCTGATAGAATGTCCCAACAACTTAGACTCATGCACTGAGTTGAGTTGAAATCGCACTAATACGTGATATCCATTTGTCTTATACTTCATGAACTATGACTTAAATCAATTCTCTTATTGAGATCTTATCTTCTGTTATCTAATTGGTCTCATAAAAACTAACAATTTCTTTATTCAATAATTTCTTGCACTGAATTTTGTCATTTCAGGTCCTACACAGTCCAATTAGGAGTTCACAATGTCCACAGTAACGATATACAGGAGATTAAGGTGGAACAAGCATTTCCACATAAAGACTACAATTCAAATTCTATAATGAATGACATAATGCTTCTTAAGGTAAGAAAGTTGTAGTTAATAGCAAAAGTGTGCTTTTGTCTATTTTCATGATTTCCAATTTTGGTTTCTCCATTAAGTTATTTGTTAATGCTCTACTGATTTAATCAAATGCAGGCCTGAAAAACTGTGTACATGTATATCAATCTACAACAACTAATCAGGAAATATATATGACAATAGTCAAATGTGACCACTGGAGAAATTTAACTGATTTTTAATTTCTTATTTTTAACTTAATATTAATATGTTTTAATCTCTCCCTGTTCCTCAAGTTGGGCTCCAAGGCAAAGTTCAGCAAAGTAGTGAAACACATTTCTCTTGCTGACCAGAGTGATGATTGTCTGCCAAAATCATGCATAGTCTCTGGCTGGGGACTAACAGCTGAGAACAATAAATATTCATCGACTGTACTCATGGAAGTCAACGTAACACTCACTGACAATCAGCTGTGTGCTGAAATAAACTGTTACTGCTCTGGGGGAGAGAAGGGACCGGGAAAGGTATGTACACAAGGAAACAAACATTGGTCATCAATGGCACTTAATTAATTATATTAGTATTAATTGTAGTACTGCTTGTGTACTTCCAGGGAGACTCTGGTGGTCCGTTGGTCTGTGAAGATGGAATAGCATATGGGGTGGTGTCCTTCAGCACCAAAATAAGCCCATGTGACCAGAAAATCTATGGCTATACTAAGATTCCTGACTACATAAACTGGATCAAGCAGACCATTAAAATGCATGGTTAAGATGTAATACATGAAGCCTGTTTTTTGATCAAATCACATGTTTTTTTTGCAGTATTTCAGTTTGTTAGTGTAAAGCTTGGGGAGCTCATAATTGAGATGCTAATATCAAGACTAATTCTATTTACATGGCAAGTACATTTTTTGTCAATAAATATTTTGCAAATAAGTATTATGCAAATTACAAATTCAAACCAAACAGTTTTTAATGGTTAAACTTTAGGAAGATAATCACTGCACACAAATAAAGTGTGGCTTAAAACATGAAATGCGGATTTAATTCTTATTAAAAGATGTGATATGTGTGCTCTTAAACCTGTGTGTCATCCTGCTAATAAATATGTTACAACATTATATGCATTAAATACATTACTGCTTTGCCCAGCCTCTCTTAGACTCAATTAAAACACAAGACAGGATGCTCTAAATGTGTGTTTTCTTCCTTCTTCCTTCTACCTTCCTTCTTCATTTGAAACTATTCAGCTACTCTCTCAGCATGTTCTCACTCTTTACATTCGCTGATGCGAGCCAATTTATACAATTAAAAAAAAAGACAACACTGCCTCCTCTTGATAAAGTGTATTGATGCAGGAAGATGTTTCACTACTTGAAGCTGAAGCCGAAACCTCTCTGTTTTATAAGCTCTAAAGCTAATCGGGTCTTTGCTAGCTGTAATTTAATTTTTAAGCAATAAGAATTTAGTGCTGATGGGGGACAATGATAAAGAAGCACAATTTATTTCCACTGTAAACTAATGGTTTTGAGATTATTTAGAAATTAAATAAGATGCTTTTGTTTTATTATTATTCTACATGGAGACTAAATTTATTCTGTGTGTGATCAGATAGCTCATTTATGTTGATTTTGTTATCTGATATGCAAGTTAATTCTAAAATAATCACATCTGGGAAGTTATATCCTCAAAGTTGTACTTTAGGGAGGGGCAAGGGTGACTATGGTTTCTTTTGAAAATAATAATAATAATAATAATAATAATAATAATAATAATAATAATAATAATAATAATAATAATAATAATAATAATAATAATAATAAAATGAAAAACATTACACTAGTTTTATGAACCAAGAGAGATTTTTATGTAACAATTTTGTAGATTGCCACCCATTAAGACTGGTAAACCACAGCGAATTCAAATGCCCAACTGAGAGAGAAGGTCTAGATAAAAGACTTGCAGTCTTTTAAAAGGTTTAGATTCACAAGAGGTCGATCACAGGAGGTAAACATATCCAGAAAGTTTAAGACACAGGAGTGGTCAAAAAGACAAGCACAAATCAAACAAACAAACAAACAAGCAGGAATCTTCACATGAGGTGAAATTAGGGAATGCAAAGGATGGCCAATGTACTGAAACTTTTATAACAACATTTATAGCAAACTCCCCAAAACACTGCACCAACTTATGGCTGGTGGGCGTAGGCCACTGTTGTGGAAACTCTCTGCTGCTGTTGAAGAACGAAATAGAGACTTCTACCGGCCGACAATGTTTTTATTTTCTTTGCAAAGAAAAGGTCAATCAACACACGAGCGGTCAGAATGATGAAAGTCCCCGAGCATGGGGAGATCTATGGTATGTTTCTTGCACCTGGGATATCCTGCAGGGCTTGCATACAGGCGAGGGGTTTAAGGGATCTAGACATGAAAATTTAAAGCACAAAAGGACCTGGTATATTGGTGAGAAAGCAGAATGTGGGGCATCTCAAGTAGTTGATCACAAAGAAATTGAAACTATAATTAAAGCCCCTAAAACCTTAGCAGGTTGCAGGCAATGTTGTTGGCCGAGACCACAAAACCAAAAAATAAGACAGTGAAAACACGGAAATCTCTCCTACTTGCCTTGACAAAGATTTGATTAACCAAAAAGTGCTGCAGAACCTGGTGAACATGGATGTGTATCTCCTTATAGAGTAGATGAAAATGCCATCCAAATAAACAGGTTCAACATGTCAACAACACGATTGGTGAGACCAAAAGGCACAACCAGACACTTGAAATGTTCATTAAAAGCAGTCTTCCACTCATCACCCTCCCTAATCCCCAACAAATGATATACATTTTGGGGACTAAATTGGTATAAACCTGAGCTTTTTTCAACAATTGCAAAGGAAATAACTTGGTGGGGATACCTGTTCCTAGTGGTGATAAGAGGATTCCATCTCCCACCAGAGATGAAGTGCGAATGATCCCAGTAACAAGGAAGCCATAAATGTGTTCCTGCATTGCAGAACTGACAGCAAGTACAACCCTTGGGGGAAGACTTACTGGGAAGTTAATGAATTCCACAGTCATCTTTCAATCCGCCAGTGAAGGAGAGGGTGCTAGTGAGCCAAACAATGGCAACCACAGATGGCACTGGAGTGTCAGAAGTGTCCTGCTTTTCCCAACTGCAAATCAACTATTTTTATTTATTTATTTATTTATTTATTTATTTTTATTGTTGGTTAAGAATGTGAAGGGCAAAGGATTCATCCTAGCCTCATAAGACCTCAAATAATGACAGGAGACCAATGTGTGATATACTGCTCACATCTTAGGAAAAAGCAAGGGTTTATTGGATATTAATCTATACTTCTTCTTGATTACAAAGCAGATAAATGATACCACAGCCTTTCAAGTGAATGTGACATATTTGACGTGGAAAGACTCACAGCAAACTAAAATCAGATACTGCTAAATAAATATTCTCTTCAAAATAAACAACAATAGAAGAAACGGAATAGCAAGAATGTAAGGCTTACAGCATGTGCAGGCCTTGGAAGGGATGTTTGAAAATGTAGATATATGTATATGAATTAAAGCACTCAACACTGTCTGACCTGAATTTAAATATACGCAATTATCCAGGGACTTTGATCTTTAGGCAGCAGTAGAATGTCTGAGGAAAGAATAAACCTCCAAAAGCCACAGCTTACCTGTCATATGTGCAAGAGCATTTATAGTAGCTGTGAGCGAGTGTGTCTGCTAGATGTGTCTCCCTCTGATGGTCCTCCAGCCTTTGCCATCCCATTCCCCATGGACAACAGCTTTTTGACTCTATCTCCAGTTTTGAAACTCCTTCAGCTATCCATCTGCAACACGACAAGTCCCGGAGAACTGAGGTTCCTCTCACATGCACGTTTCAGTAGAATTTGCTTTTGTCTTTAATGACATCAAACCACCCCCTTTGATTTATCTCCCTTCATCGATCAGTCCTGTTTCCTAGAAATTACTTTTAAATGCAAATAATTTGCAACAGCAAATACATTCATAAACATAAGGCTGATAAATTGTGTTTTCTATTGACATAATCAGGAGATGTGATGAAATATTGTATGTGAGAAGTTGCACATGACACATTCATTGACAACATATTTTGTGGGGAAAAAAACAAAAACAATAAACAAATTAACAAAAGGTCAGACTGACAGACAGAATGAGTCCTGGAATTTGGACGTCCCCAATGCAAGTCTGGACAAAGTGCCATTTCCACTCCTGAATCCTTCCCATTCGCTCTCAAGCAAAGTATCACGGACCAGCCTGGCATCTCTAACCCCACATCTGCTCTGCGATCAATTCAATTACTTTTGCATATTTAAATGTTTTGTTTTCATGAAGAAAGCAAAGAAGAGGGGTTTCATTCTGGCCTCCGAAGTTACATTTCAATCAGGAGAGACTAATAATAAAGAAAAAAGAGAGGTGATCGAATATAGAGAATTTATTGTTTACAGAGAAATAAACTTTGCCTCTTAGATCCCAGCAAGAAATAGATCACCACGGCAAACAGTGATGAATAGGGTGCTTCCAGATGAACGAGACTTCCCCCTGGAGCCTAGAAACTGCTGATGGTGATGATGACTAGCGGCTCATGGAAGGGAACTTGGAACTGGGGGGACTGACTGAAGATGCCAGGCATCTGCAGAGATGGTGGTGGAGGGGTGGAGGTGGGTTGCGGAACATCATAAAGCTGAAATGACAGCTGAATGACAGCAGAGAGGGAGTTAACTAGTGACTGGGTAAAGGAGTGATGTTGAGTAACACAATATTATTGAAAGAGGAGAAGAGTGACATAGAGGCGATTAAGGATCAGAGGGAACGACTGTGACTTGAAGGGCATGTGCAAAGATAGTTTTCTGACTGAACTATTGCTAAACCGTCATGTTTGAAACTAAGATCCGGAAGAAGGGGGGGAAAACAAGCTATGATACACTGCCATTCACATCTCAGGCAAAGGAAATGCTTATGATTTTAATCTGTACTTCCTGTTGATTACAAAACAGTTAAACCTTGCAACAGCATTTCAAACAGAACATAATTTATATGTCCTATCAATGTCAAAACTGTGAACTACCTTCTGGATGGGAACTTGGAATATCCAGCAAAATCATTATTGAGAATATTTGAGAAAATCTGTCATAAAATCACAATTCCCTTCATTTTCTCAATCATCAACTTTTATAAGGGGGTTATTTGGTAGATCTGACAGAATCAGCATTTAGATACTGTTACATAGTAGCTGTGACCTCAGAGAGTCTCACATTGAATACAAAATGCCAGTAGAGACCTTCAAGGCTGTATATCACACATATGCATCAATATAATGTCTCAAATGGTTCATGTAAACCACATTCACCAGACAGTATGAACTTCATTTCGCACAATCTAAAGAAATTAGACTTCTGACAAGTTCTGGAGTTGATCGAAGTCTGAATGTGCTCAAAGCCACATCATTTGCATATGCAAACTACACAAACACTTCCTTCTCTTCTTGATGCGAGGAAGCATTTGAAAACTGAAATCAACAGTGATATACGCCACTGCTTTTGAGTAGCTCAGCTGGACTGTGATTCCACCATGCTAATCCTCTGTAAACTGGTAATACTGATACTTGCACTGACTCTGGACGGTCATGGTAAGTTTTATACCATAGTATGCTGGACTGTTTCACACAGGGTTTTGTAGAACAGGGATGAGACATACAATGCTGACTTTCTTGATAAGTTGCTTTAGTTTCTTTAGTCAATATGTGTATAATGTTTATATGTGTTTAGTGTGTCCACTTTTGTTTCCAGTTAATGCTGTGGAAGTCATTGGAGGTCACAAGGCTGTACCACACAGCAGGCCATACATGGTGATTTTGGAGCGAAAAATGAGCGATGGCAAAACAAAGTACTGTGACGGCTTCCTTTTGAATGAAGATTTTGTGATGACTGCAGCCCACTGCCAAGCCAGGTCAGAGTGACTTTAATTTAAAATGCAACAATAGTTGGTATATATTTTGCAAAGATGATTCATGAATTATGAACATGAATTATAAAATCAATCATTTTAATGTTTTTTATGAACATGATTTTGTCATTTCAGTAACTACACAGTCCTCCTGGGTGTTCACAATTTCCATAAACAGAATGGGGTACAGAGAGTGTTTGTGAAAGACGCCTTTCCACATGAAGACAACAGTGCAACAGAGTATTCAAATGACATAATGCTTCTTAAGGTAATAGAAAAATAATTGTATTTGGAATCAAGGAATCAAGGAACTTTATTGTCATACCAGCTCACATTCATATGTTTATGGCACGAAATTAGGACTCAGGTCCCGGGAGCAGTAGGTAGACTATAAGAATATAAAAATATAAAAATATAAAATATAAAGTATGAGGTAAACAAAAAGTTGAATAAAATAGAAATATCAGCTAAATAAAAATAGAATGTAAAAGAATATAAAACTAGACATTTAAATAAGCTAAACAATTAAATAAAGAAGCCGGTTTTAGCATATAGCAGCATAAATATGCATGTGCAAGTGTGTGCAAGTATGAGGTAGTCCAGAAAGTAATCCTTAATATTGCACTTGTGGTATTGCACTTGTAGGGTAAAATGTTTGGTTTTACCATTGCCATCATTTCCTCTATTGAGTACATTAATTAGGAGGAGCACTAAAACATGCAGACTGAAATTCTCTTTTTTTTTATCTCTCCAAGTTGAGCTCCAAGGCAAAGTTCAGCCCAAATGTGAAACCCATTTCTCTTGCTGTCCAAAGTGATGATTTTCTGCCACAATCATGCATCGTCTCCGGCTGGGGATCAACAGCTGACAACAATGGATATGAATCGCCTGTGCTCATGGAGGTCAATGTGACACTTGTTGACTTTGAACCTTATGCTGAGAAACACCTGTACTGCTCCGTGGGAGAGAAGGGACCAGGCTGTGTACGTACATGTTTGTATCATAGCATGAATAAACAAACATTTATCAACAATAATTCATTTTTGATAATGAGTGTAATTAATTAGCTATTGAAACAATCACTGCATACTATTTGTGTGCTTCCAGGGAGACTCTGGTGGTCCGTTGGTCTGTGAAGATGGAATAGCATATGGGGTGGTGTCCTTCAGCACCAAAATAAGCCCATATGACCAGAAAATCTATGGCTATACTAAGATTCCTGACTACATAAACTGGATCAAGCAGACCATTAAAATTCATGATTAAGATGTAATACATGAAGCCTGTCGCTGATCAGTTCAAATCATTTGACTTCATCTAATTTCAAGTTCATACCTGAGATGCTAATATCACGGCCAGTTCTGTAGTGATGACACTGTCAGATTAAACTCTGGACTTTGCTTTGAGGAAAATAATGCTTTTTATGTTACTAAATGATACAATAGTTTTGAGTCAAAGGACAGTGACACATAATTTGCTTGTTTATGTTGTGGCTTTTTTTTTTATATATTAGCTCTGCTGCTAAATCCAACGTTGTATTACTTGAAACACGTTGTTGCTTTGTGCATCATCTATTGGAGTTAATCAAATGAGAACATACAATCTTCTAAGTTTGTTTGTTGTACTGTTTGTTCTTTCTCTGATGAGCCTGAATTAAATCAACAGAAAAGACAAGACTGCCTCCTTGTGAAAAACATGTATTGATGCATCAAGTTGAAGTTCAGTTTTCACTTCTTCAAGTCAAAGGTGAAACTCTCCTTTCATTTGTAAGCCGAAAACCTTATCTTTGTCTGCTTTTCATCAGCCTTGCTAATACTGTCACATATGGAGGAATTGGGGAAATTAAATAGATTAGTCAGACCACACAAAAAGATGGAAAAGAGATCCTTTTACTTAACACTTCTGTAGGTTGCCATCTTATGTTATATCTGTGGATTGCTTATATCTATTTAAATTGACGGGCAGGTTTTCAGAATCTCAGAATTCCTTTATTAATCCCTGGAGGGAAATTCTTGTTTTTACAGACATTGCACATGCAGTATTCCCGACCAAGAAAGGAGAAAAGTGCAGAGTATAAAAATAGGATAAACAAAAAACTAAAATCTCAAGTACAGGTATTTACAAAAAACTGTATTCAAATTTTTAAGAAAAATTTAAAAATACAGGTATGTACATGTGTAAAAGAGCCAATATGTACATTGTATATACAAGTGAGTGTGTCCGTCACAGTGCTGAGTTTAACAGTTTGATGGCGACAGGCAGGAATGATTTCCTGTGTCGCTCTGTGGTGCATCGTGGCAGTATGAGTCTGTTGCTGAACGAGCTCCTGCAGCCGATCAGCACCTTGTGGAGAGGGTGAGAGGGAAGGTCCAGTATAGTTCTTATTTTGGACAACATCCTCCTCTCAGACACCAGCGTCAGAGAGTTCAGTTCCTCTCCCACAACATGGCTGGCCTTCTTGATGATTCTATTGAGTCTGTTGGTGTCCCTCACCCTCAGGCAGCTGCCCCAGCAGGCAACGGCATATGTGATGGCACTGGACACCACCGACTCATAGAACAACCTCAGCATCATCCTGCAGGTGTTGAAGGACCTCAGCCGCCTCAGAAAGTAGAGGCGACTCTGGCCCTTTCTGTAGACCATGTCCACGTTCTTGCACCAGTCCAGTTTGTGGTCCAAGCACACCCCCAGGTATTTGTATTCTTTCACCACCTCCACAGTGGCCCCTTTGATGTTAATAGGGGTTACTGGATCCTTAGTCCTCCTCAGGTCCACCACCAGTTCCTTGGTCTTTGTCACATTGAGCTGTAGGTGGTTTTTCCCGCTCCATGTGACAAAGTTGTCCACTACCGTCCTGTACTCTCTCTCATCCCCCCCAGTAATACACCCAACCACTGCAGAGTCATCAGAAAATTTGTGAAGATGGCAGGTCTCTGTGCAGTGCTTAACGTCTGTGGTGTAGATCGTGAAGAGGAAGGGAGAGAGGACGGTCCCCTGTGGAGCCCCGGTGTTGCTGATCACTTCATCTGACAGGCAGCACTTCAGGCGTACATACTGTGGTCTGCCCGTCAGATAGTCTGCGATCCAGGACACCAGTGGGGCATCCACCTGCATCACTGTCAGCTTCTCAGCCAGCAGAGCCGGCCTGATGGTGTCAAACGCACTCGAGAAATCGAAGAACGTGATTCTCACAGTGCTTGCCGGCTTGTCCAGGTGAGTGTAGACTCTGTTCAGCAGGTAGATGATGGCATCATCCACTCCAAGGCGGGGCTGGTAGGCGAACTGAAGGGGATCCTGAAGTGGTTGGACCATGGGCCGGAGCTGTTCCAGGACGAGTCTTTCCAGGGTCTTCATGATGTGTGACGTCAGGGCCACAGGCCTGTAGTCCCTGGGGTCGCTGGGACGCGGCGTCTTCGGGACAGGAACGAGGCATGACGTCTTCCACACCACGGGGACCCTCTGAAGACTCAGACTCAGGTTGAAGACATGATGGAGTACTCCGCTTAGCTGGGGGGCACAGGCTTTCAGGACCCTGGGGCTCACACCATCTGGGCCTGCAGCTTTGCCTGCACGGAGTCTCTGCAGCTGTCTTCTCACCTGGTCAGCTGTGAAGGTCATCGTTGGGGTGATGGGTGGGGGAGGAGTGCTTGTGGTACCCGGGTGAGAGTGGTCCACCCAGGCTTCTGGGGACGAGGTGTGAGCGAGGCCATCCAGATGGAATGTGGGTGGAGGGAGAGAGGCTGGAGTGGCTGGTGTGGCTGGTTGCTGCAACCGTACTGCTGAGGAGTCGTTTGAAGTGTGAATTGGGGTCCCTGTGTCGAATCTGTTAAAAAACTGAATCAGCTAATTCGCCCGTTCCACACTGCCATCAACTCCTCCGCTGTTTGGCCCGTAACCTGTGATGGTCCTCATGCCACTCCACACCTCTCTCGTGTTGTTCTGCTGGAGTTTCCACTCCAGCTTCCTCCGGTACCTCTCCTTTGCCTCCCTGATCTTTATTCTCAGGGTGCGTTGAATACTTCTTACAACAGACACCATCCCACTTATTCATAGGTGTTTATATTTATAGACTGGAACCTCTCTGTCCCATTCCGCTGTCAATGATGTTTATGAAAGGGTACTAAGACAGCCTGGTGCAGAGATACAGCACTCATTAAATACACTAGAAACACACGTGGAATCAACTGAGTTGGAGCAGATAATCACAACGGCAGGAAGTGGGAGAGTCTGCACTAACAGACAAAAGACAATTCTCACTTCAGCATATGAAGCACTTTCAGTTGACAATTAATCCATGAAGCTTCATCCAGATGTGCCCCAACCCTGAGACTTACACCCTGGTTGACTCACCACCACACCTGACATATTTCATCCCCAATTTGCTCTACTTTCTACTTTCTTCATAATCAGTCACATTCATCAGGTCCCTTTACTATTTACAAACTCTCTTTTGACACATCCAAAAGCCTAATTAATTCATTCCTATTTTACTTGCCATTCCAATCAACTACTTTTATTTTGTTAGTCAAGAAAGTGAAGGGCAAGGGATTCATTCTGGCCTCTGAACTGATGTGATGGGAAAGAATGACAGAAAACAAAGTGTGGTATATTGCTTTTTCATATCTCGGGAAAGGAAATGCTTCATGACATAATATATACTTCCTGTTGATTACAAAGAAGATAAACGATGAGTCAGCATTTCAAACGCATGTGACCTACCAATAAAACAAAAACCATAAGACAAAAAGCAAACTGGAATCAGAGACTGCTAAATACTGATTCGTTAACAAGGAATTAAAATGGAAGAAATTTTGACTAAATAGCAAGAATGTAATTCTTACAACATGTGCAGGCCTAAAAAGGGATGCATTAAACATTAAAATATATACACTATATAGACAAAAGTATTGGAATGGGGCTGTTTTTCAGGAGTTGAGGCCCTTACCTCGAGAGAAGGGGAATCTTAATGCTTCAGCATCAGCAAATACATTTATAAGGGAAGTGTAAGGCTGACTAATTATGTTTTCTATTAACATAATGAGGACACATTATTAAAGAAAGTATGTGACAAGTTGCATATTAGTGAAACATTCATTAACAACATATTTTATGTCTTTAGTGGAACAAAAAAGGGTGCTTGTCTAAGCTTACGCAGAGTGGTTTTGTTGATTTAAAGTAATAAAAAAAAATCCCATTAAAAAAAAAAAACATTAACTAAAGTATTGCTTGTTGCCTGACCGAACTGAACCACTGGTCAGCCTGAATGAGTCCTGGAATTTGGACATCCCCAATGCAAGTCTGGACAAAGTACCATTTCCACTCCTGAATCCTTCCCATTCACTCTTAAGCAAAGTATCACAGACCAGCTTGGCATCTCTAATCCTATATTTCTGCTTTTCAATCGATTCAATTACTTTTGCATATTTAAATGTTTTGTTTTTGGTAACAAAGAAAGCAAAGGGCAAGGGTTTCATTCTGGCCTCTGAACTCACATGTTTGAAAATAAGACCTGCGAGAACAAGAAAAAAACAAAGTATGATATTCTGCTATTCACATCTCAGACGAAGGAAATACTTTATGGTTTTACTCTATATTTCCTGTTGATTACAAAGTAGATAAACTCTGCAACAGCATTTCAAGCTAATGCAACAATCATCACTGTCTGTCCTCTGTTGCATATAGTCAAGAGGCATATCCTCTGGAATCATCTGCAGCAGTGTAGGCGATAATAGATTTCCTGAATGCCTCTCCATTGGTGCCAGTCAAGTTTTCAGATACGTGAACTGGTTTTTCTGTTGCAATGAACATCATTATTGAGAATATTTGTTCTGTACTAGCTCCAAAAAAAATTGTCATAAACTCACAATTCCCTTTCGTTGTCTCAATCATCAACTTTTGTAAAGGGGTTATTTGTCAGATCTGACAGAATCAGCATTTAGATACTGTTACACAGTAGCTGTGACCCTAGACTGTCTCGCATTGAATACAAAATGCCAGTAGAGACCTTCAAGGCTGTATATCACACATATGCATCAATATAATGCCTCAAATGGTTCATGCAAACCACATTCACCAGACAGTATGAACTTCATTTAGCACAATCTAAAGAAATTAGACTTCTGACAAGTTCTGGAGTTGATCGAAGTCTGAATGTGGTTCAAAGCCACATCATTTGCATATGCAAACGACACAAACACTTCCTTCTCTTCCTGATGCGAGGAAGCATTTGAAAACTGAAATCAACAGTGATATACCGCACTGCTTTTGAGTAGCTCAGCTGGACTGTGATTCCACCATGCTAATCCTCTGTAAACTGGTAATACTGATACTTGCACTGACTCTTGACGGTCATGGTAAGTTTTATACCGTAGTATGCTGGACTGTTTCACACAGGGTTTTGTAGAACAGGGATGAGACATACAATGCTGACTTTCTTGATAAGTTGCTTTAGTTTCTTTAGTCAATATGTGTATAATGTTTATATGTGTTTAGTGTGTCCACTTTTGTTTCCAGTTCATGCTGGGGAAATCATTGGAGGTCACAAGGCTGTACCACACAGCAGGCCATACATGGTGATTTTGGAGCGAAAAATGAACGATGGTAAAACAAAGTACTGTGACGGCTTCCTTTTGAATGAAGATTTTGTGATGACTGCAGCCCACTGCCAAGCCAGGTCAGAGTGACTTTAATCTAAAATGCAACAATAGTTGGTATATATTTTGCAAAGATGATTCATGAATTATGAACATGAATTATAAAATCAATCATTTTAATGTTTTTTATGAGCATGATTTTGTCATTTCAGTAACTACACAGTCCTCCTGGGTGTTCACGATTTCCATGAACAGAATGGGGTACAGAGAGTGTTTGTGAAAGACGCCTTTCCACATGAAGACAACAATGCAACAGAGTTTTCAAATGACATAATGCTTCTTAAGGTAATAGAAAAATAATTGTATTTGGAATCAAGGAACTTTCACACTCACATTCACATGTTTATGGCACGAAATTAGGACTCAGGTCCCGGGAGCAGTAAGTAGACTATAAGAATATCCATCCATCCATTTTCTATACCGCTTATCCGTCAGGGTCGCGGGGGAGCTGGAGCCTATCCCAGCTGACTACGGGCGAGAGGCGTGGTACACCCTGGACTGGGTGCCAGTCAATCGCAGAGCATGTTTTTGGTATTGTGGGAGGAAGCCGGAGTACCCGGAGAAAACCCACACAGGCACAGGGAGAACATGCAAACTCCACATAGAAGGGCCCAGACCGGGATTCGAACCTGGAACCCTCTTGCTATGAGGCGACAGTGCTAACCACTGCACCACCGTGCCACCCCACTATAGGAATATAAAATATAAAATATAAAGTATGAGGTAAACAAAAAGTTGAATAAAATAGAAATATCAGCTAAATAAAAATAGAATGTAAAAGAATATAAAACTAGACATTTAAATAAGCTAAACAATTAAATAAAGAAGCCGGTTTTAGCATATAGCAGCATAAATATGCATGTGCAAGTGTGTGCAAGTATGAGGTAGTCCAGAAAGTAATCCTTAATATTGCACTTGTGGTATTGCACTTGTAGGGTAAAATGTTTGGTTTTGCCATTGCCATCATTTTCTCTACTGAGTACATTAATTAGGAGGAGCACTAAAACATGCAGACTGAAATTCTCTTTTTTTTTATCTCTCCAAGTTGAGCTCCAAGGCAAAGTTGAGCCAAAATGTGAAACCTATTGTTCTCGCTGGCCAAAATGATGATTCTCTGCCACAATCATGCATCGTCTCCGGCTGGGGATCAACAGCTGACAACAATGGATATCCATCGCCTGTGCTCATGGAGGTCAATGTGACACTTGTTGACTTTAAACCTTGTGCTGAGAAACACCTGTACTGCTCGCTAGGAGAGAAGGGACCAGGCAGTGTACGTACATGTTTGTATCATAGCATGAATAAACAAACATTGATCAACAATAATTCATTTTTGATAATGAGTGTAATTAATTAGTTATTGAAGCAATCACTGCATACTATTTGTGTGCTTCCAGGGAGACTCTGGTGGTCCGTTGGTCTGTGAAGATGGAATAGCATATGGGGTGGTGTCCTACAGCATCAAAACAATCGCTGGTGACCAGAAAATCTATTGTTATACTAAGATTCCTGACTACATAAACTGGATCAAGCAGACCGTTAAAATGCATGATTAAGATGTAATACATGAAGCCTGTCACTGATCAGTTCAAATCATTTGACTTCATCTAATTTCAAGTTCATACCTGAGATGCTAATATCACGGCCAGTTCTGTAGTGATGACACTGTCAGATTAAACTCTGGACTTTGCTTTGAGGAAAATAATGCTTTTTATGTTACTAAATGATACAATAGTTTTGAGTCAAAGGACAGTGACACATAATTTGCTTGTTTATGTTGTGGCTTTTTTTTATATATTAGCTCTGCTGCTAAATCCAACGTTGTAATACTTGAAACAGGTTGTTGCTTTGTGCATCATCTATTGGAGTTAATCAAATGAGAACATACAATCTTCTAAGTTTGTTTGTTGTACTGTTTGTTCTTTCTCTGATGAGCCTGAATTAAATCAACAAAAAAGACAAGACTGCCTCCTTGTGAAAAACATGTATTGATGCATCAAGTTGAAGTTCAGTATTCACTTCTCGAAGTCAAAGGTGAAGCTCTCCTCTCATTTGTAAGCCGAAAACCTTATCTTTGTCTGCTTTTCATCAGCCTTGCTAATACTGTCACATATGGATGAATTGGGGAAATTAAATAGATTAGTCAGACCACACAAAAAGATGGAAAAGAGATCCTTTTACTTAACACTTCTGTAGGTTGCCATCTTATGTTATACCTGTGGATTGCTTATATCTATTTAAATTGACGGGCAGGTTTTGACTTGTTACAACAGACACCACCCCACTTATTCATAGGTGTTTATATTTATAGACTGGACCCTCTCTGTCCCATTCCGCTGTCAATGATGTTTATGAAAGGGTACTAAGACAGCCTGGTGCAGAGATACAGCACTCATTAAATACACTAGAAACACACGTGGAATCAACTGAGTCAGAGCAGATAATCACAACGGCAGGAAGTGGGAGAGTCTGCACTAACAGACAAAAGACAATTCTCACTTCAGCATATGAAGCACTTTCAGTTGACAATTAATCCATGAAGCTTCATCCAGATGTGCCCCAACCCTGAGACTTACACCCTGGTTGACTCACCACCACACCTGACATATTTCATCCCCAATTTGCTCTACTTTCTACTTTCTTCATAATCAGTCACATTCATCAGGTCCCTTTACTATTTACAAACTCTCTTTTGACACATCCAAAAGCCTAATTAATTCATTCCTATCTTACTTGCCATTCCAATCAACTACTTTTATTTTGTTAGTCAAGAAAGTGAAGGGCAAGGGATTCATTCTGGCCTCTGAACTGATGTGATTGGAAAGAATGACAGAAAACAAAGTGTGGTATATTGCTTTTTCATATCTCAAATGCTTCATGACATAATATATATTTCCTGTTGATTACAAAGAAGATAAACGATGCGTCAGCATTTCAAACGAATGTGACCAACCATTGTAATCAGACCAACCAGATCTGACAGAATCAGCATTTAGATACTGTTACACAGTAGCTGTGACCTCAGAGTCTCGCATTGAATACAAAATGCCAGTAGAGACCTTCAAGGCTGTATATCACACATATGCATCAATATAATGCCTCAAATGGTTCATGTAAACCACATTCACCAGACAGTATGAACTTCATTTCACATAATCTAAAGAAATTAGACTTCTGACAAGTTCTGGAGTTGATCGAAGTCTGAATGTGTTCAAAGCCACATCATTTGCATATGCAAACTACACAAACACTTCCTTCTCTTCCTGATGCGAGGAAGCATTTGAAAACTGAAATCAACAGTGATATACCGCACTGCTTTTGAGTAGCTCAGCTGGACTGTGATCCCACCATGCTAATCCTCTGTAAACTGGTAATACTGATACTTGCACTGATTCTGGTTGGTATGTATTTTGCAAAGATGATTCTTTTACCATGACAGAAAATCAAGCCTTTTAATATTTTTTATGAACATAATTCTGTCATTTCAGTAATTACACAGTCCTCCTGGGTGTTCACGGTTTCCATAATCAGAAAGGGATACAGAAAGCTTTAAAGACGCCTTTCCACATAAATTCAAATGACATAATGCTTCTTAAGGTAATAGAACAAAATAATTGTATATGGTTAATTAAGAGGAGCACTAAAACATGCAGACTGAAATTCTTTTTTTTTTTTTTAATCTCTCCAAGTTGAGCTACAAGGCAAAGTTCAGCCAAAATGTGAAACCCATTTCTCTCGCTGGCCAAAGTGATGATTTTCTGCCACAATCATGCATCGTCTCCGGCTGGGGATCAACAGCTGACAACAATGGATATGCATCGCCTGTGCTCATGGAGGTCAATGTAATTAATTAGCTATTGAAGTACTCACTGCATACTATTTGTGTACTTCCAGGGAGACTCTGGTGGTCCGTTGGTCTGTGAAGATGGAATAGCATATGGGGTGGTGTCCTTCAGCACCAAAATAAGCCAATGTGACCAGAAAATCTATGGTTATACTAAGATTCCTGACTAAAGAAATTGGATCAAGCAGACCATTAAAATGCATGATTAAGCTGTAATACATGAAGCCTGTCGGTGATCAGGTCATATCATTTGACTTGATCTAACCTCAAGCTCATAACCGAGAAGCTCAAGTCTTTGTCTTCTTTTCATCAGCCTTGCTAATACTGTCACATATGGAGGAGGAATTGGGGAAATTAAATAGATTAGTCAGACCACACAAAAAGATGGAAAAGAGATCCTTTTACTTAACACTTCTGTAGGTTGCCATCTTATATTATACTTCTGGATTGCTTATATCTATTTAAGCTGACAGGCAGGTTTTTACTTGTTACAACAGACACCATCCCACTTATTCATAGGTGTTTATATCTATACAATATGAGATTTGTCTGTACCTGCAGTACCGCTTTTTTAATTTTATGTGCTTCCCACTCCTGGCACAGGCCTAATCATAATTAAAGTAAAATGATTAACTTCTTTATCTGCATCCACAGGTAACAGTGCAGATAATGATGGTTTAAGTGGCATTGGGCCTGTTAATGCTTAGAAGTGAAACACACCTTTTGAATTCAGTGACTCTATCAGTTTACCTTCAGCACCACCATCAGGCAGGCTGAATTTTTACATGTCTGTATTAGTGACTCCAGTCCGTTAAACACACATCCAGGTAGCATGTGCATTCACACTGTATACTGTATTCATATTTACACAAATAATAACGAATGCTCAAAACCCATTTGGAAAGTTTGGTCAATAAACAATAACTGATTTTCCTGTGTATTTAGTTAAAGAGGCAAACATTATGACTCAATGTTGAAACCAATTTATGACCTTGAGGTGTAATTCTTCTGATGACTCCCAAGCTTTCTACCCCAAAAATTAAAAATCCAATCATAGGCCAGGACACAGAAATAATTTATATTTACTGCCAGAATTGGTGTGAAGCTATGTTCAGGAAGTCTCTTTTGAGGGTTGCTGCCCCCTCATGTGTCTATCACCAAGTGGCCTGTCCGATGCTTTTTACTGAGGAGTCCCTTAACTAGCCACTCTACAATAATGACCTGATTCATCCAACGCAGAACCTACTGCTAGTTTTGCTGTAAATGTATCAGTAGCTTTGATGTAACTTGGGTGTCCCCCATCGTTATGTAGGTAAATATGGGTTTTGACACAATTGTGTAACAATTTTATCTACATGTTGTATATGCCTTCTGGAATTGTTAGAAATAACAATACAAATGTATTTGCTGAACTACACACATTGCTTCATTATTGATTATTGCTTTAATAATCCTGTGGTGGTGCAAGGTTACAGTTTTCCTGGATATCAATTGAGACATTGATACTTAAGCTTTAAGCAAATGATGCAGTTGCTTCTGATCTTTTCCTTATTTGAGTAATCAAGCATCATGTTGCAGGACAGCACAAGCACATTTTTGACTCAGTGATGGATAATTTTAGGTCTTAAACCACTAAATTAAAATGAACACAGCAAAATCATGAATCTATTTTTCTTTTTCCAATAGGTAGACTTTGATTTGATGGCGTGTTGATCACTTATCACCCTGATAAATGAGGGGGAGTGCTTTTAGAGTCCTAACAAGGTATGATGAGGACTTTTCATATTTCATGGTAGCTGCATAATAACAGTGGAAACATCACATAACAACTTACTTTAGTTTCATCACTGGGATACTCACCATATGTGTCATACAGTAGCTGGCCACCTCTGAAGTGCATCTCCAAATGATCTCACCGTCTATTTACCTTGTTATCACCAAAATTGTCCACAAGCACTTCTAAATTCTTATCTGAAGCTAATAAAATATTATATTTATGGACGTTTGTGTATTTTCTACAGACACCAACTGTGCAAAATCAGGGTAACTGATATTTGGAACTGGAATACTGTACATTTGCAGCAAAAATTTAAATTGTAGTGCCAAAATTTAGAATAATTAGTGATGGTATGTAAGCACATTTAATCAAATACCTTAGTTAAGTATAATAATTTATTTAGCACTTTCAGACTACAAACACAAAATATAAATTAACTATTATGAATAATTATGATGTATGATTATAGACTGAACTACCCAACCGTATCTTCCAGTATCCTCTTTGCAACCAATCAGATAGTGATATGTGTGGGATATTGAGTGATTTCAGCAATAATTTCAGCAAGCGAATGCTACACTGAGAGCAGTTTGGAACAGATGCTTATTAGAAATTAGTTCCACCTTGAGTAAATGATCAATTTTGCTGACTAACTCTGAAAACAACAGATAACAAAGCTGCTCTTGTATTTTAGCATAAGAATTTAATTGATATGAATAGAATGGTAACATGTGTTTTGTTGCCTTATACTGGGTTTATCCCTAATTTTGTTATTTTTCACAGCCTGTTGACCTTCTTTACAGCAGACATTCTGATTTGTTTTTGCAGAACAGGCGAGTGGAACTAATAATATTAACATTGGCTCTGCATAAAAAACCACCTGGGCCCTGGAGATGACTCACCTGAAATAGAATACAGCCACTTGTGTTTGGAAAAAGGCCTCAAAAGATAACCAGTGCTACCATTTAAAATTTACATTGATGTGCACATTTGCTCATGTACACTTTGGAAATACTTTGCTTTTTTCATATTTCTGCTTTGTACTTCTTCTACGACAAGTTTTTACTTTTCAGATTTGAGAGAGTTCACACAGGGCACAGTGTAAAAAATATGTTCACTTTCACAGTAATAATATTCCAACAATGATAAATACAGTACGCTATAACACTAGAGTAATACAATACTTTAAATACATTGCTTGCATTACATTTTATTAGGATGGACTGATGTATGCTATGATGCTTTTTGAGTATAAAGTCTTAATACTTCTTCTTCCTCCTATGGGGATAACATTAGTGGTTGTGCACCATGTAGTTTATCTGTTCCTTATCTCCCAATGGAGTATTAACATTTTCTTTTTAGTTGTCTTGAACAATGCTACTGAAAAAGGCCTTTGCCAAGGTTCTGTATCTTCAAGATGATGCTTTTCTACCTTAATCCACTAGATGGTGGCACTTAATCTTGACAAAATCCCTCACAAAGCACTTGGCTGCTGCATGCAATTTTCTGTATACTCTGGTTAACTTTACAGTTGAGAGAAACTGTCACAAACTTTCAGCAAACATTCTATTATAAATGATGTTCAGAATAACGGTGTATGGCTTAAAATTGTGTAAATGAGTTAGAATGACAAACAAGCTATTATCATTAACCAAAACTGGTAAAGTACTGAAAGCTATTACAATGCAAAACATTTTTATTTTAACATTTTTAAATATACAACTGCAGGCTACTGAGCAGACATACAATCAGATACACTTGCAATAAGCTGTTTTGAAAATGAGAATTTGAACTCTCACTCCACCTAATGCATTGGTGCAGGCAATGGAGATTAGAAAGTTAACAGCACAGTCTGTTTAAAAATAGAAGTAGATGCTGCGGCAGTAAGTACTCTAACTTCTGAACTACCTTTTTTCTACTTCAGTACCTCCTACACACAAATACACCTCATGGCTTCCTGTGCTACACCGCAGTTTTCCATTGTGGCAGATTTGAGCCTGTCAAGTTTCACTGACAGATTTAGTCCAGCAAGAAGCTGCAAAATTGTCCTGTCGACATATTTAAAAAGATTACATATACTGGACAACTGTGTTTATACAAAGCACAAACAAAACTAAATTAAATTACACTAAAAAAAATCAAAAAGCAATGCTTAGTTGTTGCACACCTGTTGATTTAATGAGTCAGAAATTGACCTGAAAACTTCTGGTCAGTAAAACAATCAGCTAATTACAGAATAAAAATGTCACGTGTGGAATGTCATGTCATGTGTGATGAGTTTGACCTTCAAGTATTCCAAACTATAAATGTTTTTTGTTATTATTATTATTTTTGCCATGTCATTTTTGTAATTTTCATCAGTCTGACAGGAGGGGGCACTCTAAGCAAACCTATTGCAGGCTTCCTCATGCAAGTTGAAGTCTGGACCAGCACCTCCTTTGAGAGGTTCATTGACTGCATCCTACAAGTGCTGTGTCCTACACTTGACTCTCTGTTTGATGATGATTGCTATTCGGGGGCTGCAGCTATGCGGGGACTTGGAAATTTAATTCTCCTGTGGTCGAATGTGACAGCGTGTTTATCTCAAATGACTATTTATTTATGATTATTTATTTTACTGCATAACACAGATCAATGCATGTTTGAATACCAATAGATATCCACAGATAACAATTATATCCTCTGGAGATTAATGTGTGAGACACTGCTTTTTATTCATACGTCAGTATTATGAGGATCACATAAATGTGGAAACATGGTCCTGAAGTGAAAGATAATGATGCAGAAAGCTGTCTGTGTGCCTTTAAGAGGCAAGATCACATTGTTATTCTGGGTTTGTCCACAGGCCGACTGTGGAGGTGGACAGATAGTGGTTCTGAGGGTGGTGTGTGGGGGAGAGAGAAGGTGTGGGAGGGGTGTGTGTAGGAGTCTCCTATGAGTCTCCAGGGACCAGTATGGATTAGAAAGAGAGGGAGAGAGAGGGAGAAAGAGAGGCACTGCAATGTGGATAAGATGTCCTTTGGATGCATCCTGTGTTTTACAGCACGTCCAAGGAGGCAGAGATTGATCCTGTGCTCCCTGTTCTCCAGAATGGTGTTGTGGGCTGAACACTCAAGGCTAAGCCGCCCATTAACGAGCCAATAATTTGTGTCATTATGTGAAGACTGCAGCTGGTGCCACTGATCCACTGCTTCTACATGTCAGGTCTGGAGACTGAAAGGAGTCTTATAGCGCTGCTCTTTATGAAGCCAGACCCTCATCCCTGCTTCCATCCTTTGTCTTGAAAGCATGCGTGGCAGAAAAAGCTTGGCCTGGATAGCTTATTTATTTCCTCCCCAGCTCCCTTTTTGAAACACAGCATGCTCAATATAAAATCAATGTATTAAGTGTTCTTGAGTATGCAGAGTGACATGCTGCCATTCCCACTCTTTGCCTTTGGCTGTGATTACAACTAATTTGAATGATTGAAATGCTTCCATAGTGGAGTGAAGTGAAGGGCTCACACAGATGAAGGGGGAGGAGGCGAGAAAGGCTTGGCTCTACTCCAGGTGGAGGAGGTGAGTCATTCCCCACACAGATAGACAGTCTATCAGTGTGTGTGTGTGTGTGTGTGTGTTGCCCAAATTGTTGTTGAGAGAATAAAACAGTGCTGTGAGCAACAGAGTGATAAGGAATGAATAGGCCAGTATACACTGTGCATCAGTGTGTGTTTGTTTTTGTCACTTTTTTGTGTGCTGATTACAGTGGGTATCTCTGGTTAATCTGTATATTCTGCACATGAATAGTGACTGTATCTATGGTCTTTAGGCCAGCTGACTCCAATTCCCAAGGTGGGTGTATGATTCACATGGCTCAGAATCAAACAAAATAAGGCCAAACAGGAGTTTCAGGAGACTAAAAGATTTATTTTATGCTTTCTTTCAGATTATTGTGTAACATCTTTGCATGTGTATTTATTTGTTTATTTAATCTGTTTTTAAAAATAAATAAATAAAAAAGCAAATCTCCTTACAGAAAGAAACATAGCCAAAGCAACATAGCAACACTTTTACTTCTTAGGCACGCATTCATGTTGCGTATTTGCACACTTGTCATCAATCGTGGGCGTATATTTGTGTGTGGAAAATTCACACTCATCTGTTTGTGTTACAGATGCACAGCAACTGTATTTTTTGGGCCACCATCTAAAGTGGGCGTCAGGTTCACGTGACTTCAGCATCAAACTAAATGAGGTCAGCGAGAAGTTTCAGGAGCAGGTTCTTTAGCATTCACCTGATCTGGAAACTCGAGGTTAGATAACACGCGCAGATTTTTTCATTTTATTTAATCTCACCACAAAGAACTATGAAGGTTGACACTTAAATTTCAAGTTGTGGGCAAGGTGGCAAACTATTTAGATCTAATGAATGCAACCACAGACGCACACACACACATCAGCACACATGGTAAATGTTTATGCACACACTCTCAGTGTTTCATTTGCTTTTAAGAGGCATGCTTGCTTCTTGACAGCACACACATGGATCTCCATGTATTTATTCGTAAGGTATTTCCGAATGACTGCAAACAAGTTGTTGGTTAGTTGTCATCCATCAAGGGAGGGGTGTATACAAGGAGGACATTCTGTTCTAGACAAAGCAAACAAGCAGGCAAACAACTCTGCTGCCTTCTTCCACCCCGCCTGTCCATACACGACATCCCACTAGCCTGTCTCTTCCTCATGACTCTGACAGACTCTCTGTCTGTCTGTAACTGACTGTTTGTCTGTCTATTTCCTCCACCAACACCACTGAAGAAGCACAAATAAAAAGTTGTTGTCATGGCAACCTGCCGTGCCTTTCCTCCTCTCCCCTCATCACCCCCCCTCCTCACACTCAAACTTGTAGACACACACGCACACACAATCTCTTGCATCTATTCTATAAACACTCTAGAGGCACAAAGGACTTCAAGAGGCTATGCAAAAAAAAAAAAAAAAAAAAAAACAGTCCAACATTTATGAAGATAGTCTCAGTGAGGCTGCAGAGAAAAAAGATACTTCAAGAACTTCAAAAACTTCAAAATCACTACAGTTCAGTCTATTCTCATAGAATATGGACCACTAATCAGATGAAGAAATCACTTTTAACATTTTCATAGGGCACCCTGATCAGTAATCATGAATCAAAAATATAATAATATATAATATATGCAGATGAGAAAAAACTGGAATTGTCTGAATAAAATGAATTTCCAGCTCAAATAAAGGTAATTTTATTCTGAATTACCTGTTTGTGGTTGTTGGTGCTGTCAGGCCAGAAACTAGAGACATGACACTGCACAGTAACACTGCCACAGAAATAGCAGCTCTTAAGCAACCAGACTTTGATATTTTTCTCTTTTTGTTTCCAGTCATTTTCCAGTCATTAGTGGAAAATATACATTTCTGTTGCATGTCTTCATGATGAACATCACCCAGTACATATCACTCAGATATTGTGCATGGTATACTTACGGTATACCATTTACTATATTTAAAAACTGACACTCAGTGGTGATACCTTCTTAGCCAAGGCTTGTGACTACATTTAACCAGACAATAGAATGACTTCTCGACTGGAAAACAAACAGGGATGGCCCTTATTGGCATGCTGCCCAGTTAAGTGCAGTTTACAGACTGAGGAGCAGCTGGTCGACTGCTCCTGCTGCCGCTGCTGTTGCTGTTGTGGTTGTCCCTGTGGTGACAACATGGTCCTGAGGAGGCCAGCTTTGCTTGTCATTTGCAGACACATACACATTAACACACACATGCACACAAAGAGAAAGGCAGGTTGTCGTGGGTGTGTCCCCAGTTCCTCGTAGGGCTGACGCACTTCCATTACACCCCCTGTGTGTGCTTCCAGTGCGAGGGCACATGTCCTGCAGGTCTCCATTCATTCAAGGTGAGACGTAGATAACATGACAAGTTGCTACCATGACAACAGTTGGTTGGGTAAAGCTGTGCGGCATGAGCCCACATGTTGGCTGATAATGAAATCGCCCCTCCTTTCTTCTCCTCTCCCTCCTTGACTGGAACAGAAGAAAGACAGGCTGTCAAGGTGTTCAAGTGTTTTCTATACACTACCGACATAATTTTTGCAGTTCCATTGTAAGGTTGTACAGGTCTTTGTTGGTTTGTAATGTGGGTGTTGAGAGATCTACAAATTCCGGTCAGGTGTCTGGCCACCCACCCAATCAATATGTAATTGATTCACAAGAGGTAATTGTTCGGATTCTGATTGCTTCTTGAAGCTGTTTCACCTGAAATGTGTTGTTTTTACTCTGCTAGCTGACAATTTTCGGGGGGTTGGGTTCAGTGCATTGTTGCTGTCAGGATCAGCCAGTGTAATTTGACTGATGAGCCTGCACTTCCCAACTCTGTCCTGATGCAATGCATTGAGCATGATTGACATGTGGGGAGAGAGAAAAAGCCAAAAGAGAACAGAAGAACAAAGTGTTGTCAAATTACTCTATCATCCCCCTAACAGCTAATGTATCTGATATGATAATTATGTTTATTTGTTTTCCAGCGACTTGTTACACTAATTAGACTTTAGACAGGCTTATTAGGAAAAAGGTCTGCATGGGAAAGACACTTTGTTGTCATGTTAATGTTGTTGGTTTTTTTTCTTCTTTTTTTAAATCAAAATCAAATCCGCAGTGATAGAATTATATATGTGTTAATGAACAGTCCATAGTCCGTTTATTTACCTGTGTCTTAATCAGATTAGCCAACTTGACTCAGGTGAAATGACAGAGCCCTTTATAAAAAGACTAAATCTAAAAAGAAAGAAAAATCTATAATATTATGTGGTGATGGAGTGTCTGTGTCCCCTCATCAGCAAATCATTGGGTCCTATAAAACACCTTTCGTCCCCTGCCTGCATTCCAGTTCATTCACCTTGCTCTAAATATTATATTCAAACAGATTGCCACTGCAACAGCCTGTAGATGAGAAGATACATTGCTGGTGACATTTAAAAGGAGTTGCTACCCCCTCATCTGCCCATCCATTGTCAGCAGCCTCTGTGGCCTATAATGAGAATGTGCACGCCCAGGCCATTATAAATAGTCCGTGTCCTGGTTAAATGCAACACCTCTCTTTGGGTGCTATTTGGGCTGCATGATTCACTGTGATTCATGCCAGTGTGTGTTCTCTCTGTTCTCACAGATGAGCTGGATGACCGGGGGGAGGAGATAAGGACTGCAATGGGAACATGGATCATGGGTGTGTGTGTGTGTGTGTGTATTTGTGTACGTGTGTGTGTGTAGGCTGTGCCACGTGTGTAAGTGGTAAATTGAGCAAAGACAGAAAGATATGGAGAGACTAAAAGTGCCCAGCTGAAGTGCTAAATTTGTCAGCTCACTTTTGAGCCCACTTTCAGAAAAATCAGGCCCACTTGAAGGAGGGAAGAAAAAATAGCAGATAGAAATGTGTAGTAATTTCCTTCACAGTGAGCTGCAGGGGTACATCTGTAATGCTTGTGGCATGAGTGTGTGTGCGTGTGTTGTTCACGTGCCTGTTTGTGTGCAGGGGCAGGTGCAGCTACATAAAGCACAGGGATGCCTGTTATCACGCTGCTGGTGTTTTCCTACTGTGCACGCACGCTGTACATCACCTCCTCATTGGCTGTGATGGATGTCATGATTGAATGATGGACACCTATTTAATTGCACCCTGCTGTCTGTTGTCTATGCACCGGCAAGGTAGGAAGGAGAAGCAAGAGCTAATGGACTCATATGAAAGTCAGTCATGAGGACACACACTGTACTGAACACTTTGAGTGGCTCTTTGTGGAACCTAATATGCCACCTGCTTGTTTAGCTACTAATTATTTACACTGATATCACTTGGCATCTGCTGCTGCGACTGCGTTCATGTTTGTGCATGTATGTGTGTGTCCATGTTTGTGTGCAATTTCTAGTGCACACCAGCTCCCAGTGGCCATGTGGGTGTGTGGTGGGTAGCTTAGAGTTACATTAATAGCCAAAGGGCAGGCAGGCAGGCAGGGAGGGAGGACATAGACAGGAAGGGGAAATACAGTTTGCTGGTCGCCCACCTCTTCCTGTGTGTCTCCTACACTCACAGCCCACGGACCAGAGCTGCTTTCTAAAACCAGTTTGTTTGCTTGCAGTGCGAAAGAGATAAGAGAAGCAAAGGCAAACATGGTGACAAAAGGGCGAGGAATGACACTAACAATGCAATGATGTGCTTGTCACAATTGGAAGATTATGCCAGTGTGGCAATTGAGTGTTACGGTAACGAAAGCAACAGCAGATAACAGATCTTTCTTGAAATGATGTCCTGTCTGTCAAGTCCATCTTATCATTGCAGGATCAACGGTTTAACATTCACATTCCCAGTAACTGTAAAGCATCAAAACTTTAACCCAGTCTTCTGTCAAACTGAAAGTGTTGTCAGCAAAGGTGGAGCTCATTCCTCTTCAGAGATAACAGGGAAGACTGCAGTATCAAGACATGTCCAGCAGAGGTCCTTCTCTCATTAAGTGTTCGCCCGTGTCCTAAACCTAACATGGGGAAGAGCAGTGAAAAGGAGATGAAGGTGAACCACAACAATCCGGAGTGCAGCATTTCATCCCTAACAATGTGACAAAGAATGGATGCTTACGTGTTAGTAAGTACACAAAGTTTCATCCTAAATGGTGACAATTTAATTCTTTGGAACATGTGAACTCTGGATATATTCTGGATCTTTCACCCTTCTCAAAGGAGGCCACAGCACCAAGTCATCACCCTCCACTTCTGACAGATTGGAATGGCCGATAAGACACCCCTGGTTTGCACACATACTGTGCTCTGGTAAGAGACAAACCCCCTGCCCTACTGGGATCCCACATCCCCATTGAACTTTCCACCCACTCACCAAGGAATGCAGAGAGTGGGAGGGGAAGAGGGGGCTGTGAGAGGCAGAGATGGGGGATATAAAGAGAGGGGAGGGACATGGGGGCTGTATGAAGAAAGAAGTAAAGAAATGAAGAAACAATGAGTGCAACAAATTTTAAAATACACTAATAATAAATGTTGCTCGTAGTATTACTGATCAGACTGTTTTTGTGGTAATTAAATAGTGTGAAAATGGGGACAGGAATGCGATGACAGAGCCAGCAGTCAACACTATGTGGGTCTATGATGCACAGGAGGCCACCTGAGGGGGCTGCATGTTTGAGAGTTTTCATTGTCTTTTAAAGAACAGGTGAGAAATGACATGGACAAGAAAGGGCATGGGACCAAAAACAGTGACAGACACAGATGGACACATGCATGCAAACGGTACAACATGTATAATTAGCAGATAGCAGGGTGTGATGCGTATCTCTGTCATTACTACCATTTGTTCCACACAATATTTTGTGTGTGCATGCATTTGTCTCTGTGTGGGTGAGATATGTTTTGTTATTGTCCAACAGTAAAAACCTGTTTGCGCCACATGACATCACAAGCCCTTAGGTGCGTCTTTCGTTTCGTTTTTGCCACCAGAGCCTTGTCAACAAGTTGCTAATGCCTCCCTCCAACCCTTTTCTTTCTTTCCGCAGACTTTCTCAAAGGACCTTAGCACTGATGAAAGCAGGTGCCTTGGTACGCCTCTCATTGAATTAGGAATTCCACAGCGTAAAGTGGCAGCATTGTTGACAAAAGGTTAGAGCTGTTTCAAATTCTCCCCATAAATGAAAAGGCCCACTCTCCAGCGGTTGTGCAAAAAGAAGGATGACATTTTGGTTGCATCAGCTGTATATCTAAAGTGTCTGCAGCAAAATGCCAAAACGATCAAAGCCAAATAGGGAGGATGATACACAGAGAGAGCACCTAGGTGCTCTTTGTTAGGTTATCTACCCACAAACCTTAGTCAGACCTCATAAAAAGTCATTACGCCCCTCAATGATAATTCTGTGAATACCCCTCATTTAACGATAAACATTTACATGGTGGCAGTGAAAGGAATTTTTCAGGTCTTTACATTAGGGATTAGATTCGGTGGTTGAATTAGTGTCTGTTCAAGGGCAGAATGGAGGATTGGAAACTCAGTGGGTGGAACATGAAGAGATTTCATAAGAGGAGGCAGGTGGTGGTGACACAAGACATTAAAGCCCTCTCTGTTTCTTGGGATCAGTCTCTGCGTCTTGCTCGAGCCTACCTCCACACACACCTTACTGACATATCACAGATGTGAATGGACATCTCAGGCTTGAAGTGTGGGCTGGAGGAAATAGAAAGAAAATGTTGCATTGTTAAAGGTGCCACAAAGGTGCAGGATGTGAATGGCTGGATCACTGACCTTCATTGTCCTTGCCCTGTTTTCAGGTCAGACATGTACACGTCAGTGCCCCTCCATTTTTTTTTTGTTATAAAATGCAGACATGCTATCTGCTTACCTTGCTAACCTACCAACACTGTCTGTCTGTATCCTACCATGACTCACACTGGGGCTGAAGTATTTCTCCTCTTTTCAGCGAGGGGCACCCCACAAAAGGGAGTCATTAGGCTAGAGGTTTGGTCATATATAAGGATTATCAAACGAACATGATGTTGAAAGGTAAACTGCGACTTTGTGGCCGCCCAACAGGCAGACAGGGCTGAGAGGCAGTGCAAACAGAATAGATGTATTTGCTTTTCATGTGAAAATCAATGGGCCCAGACAGATGGCGGTTTGTTTCCTCACCGTTCACTCCCCGGCTGCTTGACAAATGTCCTCGCCACCCCTCCTGGGCTGACGGTGCACAGGTAAGCAGAAAGCCATGCCTTCTTTTCCCACCCCAAATGGATGACAGATGTAGCAGCTACCACCCTTGTTCTTTCTCCCTCCAAACCCCCATTCAATCCTTGCTGTTGACATAGCAAACAGCATTGAATTTGTTTCAAAGAAAAAGTTTTATTTATTCAGTAAACTACTCCATCAGATAAATATCTTAATCTTCATTTTTATCAGAAACATTGGCCACCTAACACTTTAAAAAGCCAACTGGAATTGTTCTGCTATCAAGAAACACAAGGCTTTTATTCATACAGTATGGTGTGGTGAGTCATATTGTGGAACAGGAGACAGACAGCGTCTATGGTCTGTTACCACCAAAGATAGATAGTGACAAATACATTGATGAATATTTCATGCCAGCTATGTCTGAAGTGTCTGAACTCTGAGGGATGGTAAAGCTGACCTGGCTCATGTACTGTAAGAGACTGAGGTGCTAAGAGCAGCAGACAGATGAAAGATGCATTACCATTCCTTCCTGAACCTTAAAGAGGATACCTCCTGTATGACTCAGAGATATTAGAACAGATTGACTATGTATTCATGTAAGAGCCATAACATCTCTTGTTGATTTGAGGCACGCCCACTCTGAAGCCATTTTCCCTGGACACAAATTTACACAAATTGCTTTTACTGGAATCTGTTTCAACTGGGACTGTGAGTAATTTTCCTGGTCTAAGTCAGTACAAACTTCAGCTCTAGAGGCAGGAATGATCCTCACTGGAATCAGCCTGAGGTCTGCAATGCTGAATCTGTGGGTTTTAATAGAGCCTCATGTAGATTCAGACTCTCCTTGTGCTGCTTTGAGAGGCATTTTTAGTCAGACTTCCACTCAAGTACATCAAGACACCACAGAAGGTAAATTTCTCAGATTTAGAATTTTTTTCCTGTGACTTTAATACAAGCAGGATTCACGCTGACAGGCAGACTTCTGATCACACAAAGCCGCAGCTTATAACAGAGGATGCCGCTTCCCCTTTATTTCTCCCTATTTTGCAAGAGAAGGAGGGGTGAGAAATGCAGAGGGGGTGGGTGAAAGTCAGCATTCCAGCTAGACCAGAGCAGAGCAGAGGTCGCACTGTTAGAGAGCATGGGTGGAGGTGTGGGTGTTGCGGTGGCGGTAGTGCAGGGGCGTAGCAGAGTAAAGAGCAAAGAGTTCCTGATTCCACAGCCCTGAGCTCACCACCTTTATGCCTGCTGCCAGCCACTCCTTTTCTCCTTCACACCATCCTCTTCCTTCTCCTCCCACTCCCCCCCTCCACCATGTCTCTCCATCTGAGGTGTTAACTCCTTGTTGGGCATTTCCAGAGCCATTGGCATTGATGTCGGCTTTCATGGAAACTTGGGGAAGAGGTGGGCGCGCTGCTATGGATCCTTACTGGAACTGAAGGCGTGTGTGCCGGTAAAGTTGAAATGAATCACTGCGCAAATGTTTTTATCCATTTGAAACACCATATAATCCGACCGGCAATTAACTGTGACCTGGCAGGATGGACGTGTCAGCACAGACACACACACACACACATCACAGGATCAATCAGTGAGGGAAGGCGCAACACAAGATGAGACAGGGTAGACTGAGGAGGAGCCCTGCATTGGTCACGCCTGTGTTTAAACCATAAACACTGGGTTTAGTCAAGCTATGCTAAATCATGAATTTTGGATATATGAGCATTAAGAACAACAGCAGATTAGAGATAACACCAACTGTTACTGTGTCATCCCACTGAATCTCTAAGGCTTGTCCACAATAGATAATAATAATTAAAACAACTGAAAGATAGAAAATAATAATTAGACTAATTAAGCCAGACTGACAGGTGAGTACAAGAATAGCACAGGACAGAAAATGGTGACACATATCCAGTGCAGTATGTCACGGAGGAGAAATAATATCCTAATATGGATGCGTTACAGACAGGAGGATGGGTTGGGAGCGTCTTGCACAACACAGCACCTGGAACGGACTGGGTAGGGCTCGGAAGGTGTTAATGATCACTCTACATTTCTGTTTTTACACAACACACAAGCATGTGTGTGTGGTTGTGTCAGCATGGCGTTACACAATGCAAGCCGTAGACAGTGACATTTGAATGTACTGACTGTCCTTTGGTAGTCAACCCACAGGTGACGTGTACAAGGCGGAAAAAGATGACCTTATGATAGATCAACTGTTAATGCTCCCTCCTGTTCTCTCCCTCTTTACCTCTCCTGCTCCAGCCCCGTCGCTGTCCTTTGTCTTGTTCTACCCCACCCCCCACCCACACTACGTTGTTCTCTTTCTTACTCTGTTTAATAAAATAAACATAGCTCACATGGCCACATATTGTCCTCTGGCTGCTGGAGCTATAAAAAGATGCACTTGGCAGCATTTATTTTTCAATGAATCTGGGCTGTGCCTCCCCTGCTTTCACTTTGCAGGATCAGGTGGTATATGATTAAGGGCACTATTACAGTTAGGCAGCTCTTGACTTTATTCCATAACCTCTGCTGGCATAATGTACTCTAATGTGTTTGAGTTCCATTTGAACTTTCACTGATGCTGCTATCCTAAGCATGTTGATGAAAAATGTCCACCTTTAAAGAGCACCCTGCCATGTGCAAGTGTAATTAGCGGAGAAAAAGTCAAGGGGTCCTAAAATGTAAAGACATAAACCATAGCACATTTTGTGGTGTGGTAGTTACAATGATGTTTTAGTTTCTATTTCAAATCTTACGGTTTATTTCAATGTGTTATTTACTCTTACTTTCATTTATTTGATCTGTAGAGAGAGGTGGTTGATGATCTTGGTTTTCGTGCATGTGTCTGTGCTTCTGTGCTGTTGGGGTTGTGGTGCTGTGGTCCACACACAGAAGAGAGGATGTCAATGTAAACAGAGTCAGTCAGCACAAAGGAATGTGTGAGGCACGCAAAAAACCCTGGGGACAAACAAAGTCCAAAGGAGGAAGGGAGGGGTGAAGAAAGGAAGGAAGGGGGAGGAAAATGGAACAGAGAACAAGAGCCACCCTCCCCTAAAGCGAAAACTAGGTGATGAGAGTAGAAGAAGGAAATACAAGACAATGTGGGAAGTTGATGAAAAGAGTCTGAGAGGAAACAAATTTTGAGAAAAGAGGAGGATGCAAAAATATTAAAGGAGAATAAAAAGAAGAGTAGTGGACAAAAAAATATGGAGATGGAGATATATAGATGACACACAGGACAGCCTTTAGGGGTAGAGAGAAAAGGAAAGGAGAGATGGGGACCATAGTAAGAAAGACAGAGAGAGAGAGAGAGAGAGAGAGAGCAGAGGAGTGGGTGGAAGTCTAGAAAGGGAGCAAAACAAGAGGAGAACCTCATCCTGTGGGCATACAGATGGAAAGGGGGAGGAGAAGGAGGAGAAATGATGAAATAGAAGAAAAAGAGGGTGAGGGTACGAGGGAGGCTCTGTGAAGGGCAGAGGTGGATGTAGATCATTCATTCAGAGTCGGGGTGGCGTGAGGAAGGAAAAGCCATGAGCAACTTCAAAGGCCTTGGGACAGAGAGAAGGGTTAGACTTCTGTAATCCATAGAGAGGTTAGAGGCCTGTAACTCCAGTTCCTGGTGCTGCTGAAACTAATTTAGCCAGCAGGTCCCAGAGCCCCCCAGGAGGGGCCAGGTCGTAACCAGAGGAGCTGTGAGTGACAAAGTGCAGGGGCTGGGGGCAGAGAAAGGCTCAAACTCACTCGACAGGGCAGAAAACTTTAAGTGGCCCTCAACGGCCTACAGTTCATACACACACAGGGTTGTCATGTACTTTTTTATTAACAGTTGAAAATGTGCAGAATCATACATATTAATAGAAACAGATGTTCTCCTTCTCACGGGAGACGAGGACTGTTGTCAATAAGGCACTGTGTATGTTATCAGTGCTTTCTTAACCTATAAGAAGACATACATATCAATGAGTATTAGATTTGTTCCTCCGTGAAAAGAAGTGCCTGGGTGTGTCTTACACAGTAGCCAGTGTAGCACATGAGGAGGACAAAGGAGGTGCAAGGAAGTTACATTTCAGATCATCCAGTAACACACTACTCACATTCAGGAAAAGTTTACGTTTTATGTTCAAGCAATTATGTTTTACAATCACCCACACCGAATTCCGTCTTTGCTGACACACATGGAATTACTGTACTGGCTCTGAACCACCCAAAATGACAGAAAACCGTAAAATACAAGTGGGCTCTGTGAAAGGAGACACTCTTGTGACGAAGCTACAGCGCCCAGTGCTAGCCTTTGAATGGACGGCATGCCAATTGCAGAGCCCAAGTATAGTTGCACTGAGTAAGAGCATCAACAGCCACAGCCTACATATTAAATGCACAAAAAGCATTTGACATCTGGCAAGAACTCTATGACTACTGAAATGTGTGTGGGCATGTATGGTGAATGCATAGATGTATTCCTTTTATATATTTAATGATGTGTGTGGTCTGTGTGTGTGTGTGTGTGGACACCTATGTGTGAATGTGTGTGCATGTGAGTGGATGACGGGAAGTCGTGGTGAATGAGTCATCAGAAATGCTTGGATCTCATTCACATCATTGCCTGACCTCCCATATGAAACTGACCATATACTATGTAAACAGGCTGGAGGTCGGGCACGCTGTGCTCAGGGAATAAAACCAAGACAAAAGGGGATGTAATGAGTTGACTCACAGGCATAGTCATAGGAAAATCACCAGCATGGTGTCATAAAGGAAAAAAAGGGATTATCAACAAGGTGGGCAGAGAGCAGAGAGTCTGTGGGTGTTTGGAGTTTTGTGGAATAAGAACAGAGGAAGTACAATTAAAAGCTGCAGGTAACTGCTTTGAGCTCTTTAAGACTGTAGGCCTGCATGAGCAAGTGAGTAAGTGTTTACGGTATATGAGTTTCTGTATGAAGATGTGTGCATTCATGTGTGCGAGTGTGAGCTGCTGGCCTCTCTGCTCTGTGTGGGCTTTGGGTGTTGGTCTGATTATAGAGTCTTTGAGCCAGGAACTTTGAGCACTTTAGTCTGTCACAACCAGGAGAAAAATCACAGCAGATGCAGACACACTGACAAGAAGAAGTAAAACTAATATGATCATACACACACTTTCTCTCCTCCCCAGCTGTGATAGTGATTGCATTCTCACAACAGCTAACTACAGACATGTTCAGACACGTTCAGTTAACAACACTAATGACGCCAATGTCGTTATAGCATCTCCTTTCCAGCCACAGCGTCAATATGAATACACCTTGTCCCTAGAAAGAAACTATAGATTATGCAAAGAACATTGTGTACCTCATGAAGAGGATTTACAAGTTGTAGATAGAATTTGAATTGCATTATAAAGACAAACGTATTTGGACACATCTGTTCATTACTGAACAGGTGTGGTATGGGGCTGCCGTACAGGGGCTGGGCTAGGCCCTTCACTTCATTTAATGTCTCATCCCAAAAATGTTTTGGTAAACATTTTGGACCAACATCAGTGTCTGACCTCACAAATGCTCTACTGCATAAAAAATAAAGAGGTTAACCAAATACACGTGTTTCCTAAATGTTAAATCTTCTTCTGTGCGATATGCTGTATACATTCTCACACAACAAACTATACATACTGTATAGTGATGAGAATCCAAGCTCAAAGGTCCACTTGCTATTTATTCCAACCGCAATGCAGTTAACTCAGGTGTAATAAGTAAGTGGACCTTTGAGCTTAGATTATCTTCACGATATACTGTGCCCACAGGAATAGAATTTGGAGCCCAGTACAAAGCATACACACACATATATAAGAAAGAACTAAGAGTAATGTGCAGTTTTAAGTCTAACTGGAATTGGATTTTTTTCCTGCTACAGGAAATGTTTCTGCTCTGTAAATCATTTGTCCTGGGGTCTTCTTTGAGAAAAGCAAAAAATTAATAAATTAATAAATAAAAAGAAAACAGAAACCAAGGATATTTTAAGCATATGATTGAGATGGCAATATTATATATATGTCTTTTAGTTAATTAAGTACCTTGCATTTTGGAAGCTATAGTTACTATGTCTGTATGAGCGAACTATTTGGTTTATATGATCAATATCTAAAGGGAGTTTGTAATATGAGTATATGGCATATGAGATCATTTCTCTCAGATACCATTCCCAGAGAATGTTTACCTACATCTGGATATAAAATCTATTTTGTTATCTATTTTGTTATTTAACCTAAAGTCCGACGAGCAAAATGAGTTGTTATGTTATGTTATGTTATTACAATGCAATGACCTTTAAGACATTCTCCTGGGAAATGAATGCTCTTATAATATGGGCCTGTTAAATATATATATAGGTTATAGGTCTTCAGAGGGAATTTATGATCCTTGTGGACTTTACTGCTACTGACGAGGAAAAATGTAAAATGCAATTCAATTTGTTTGTAAAATTAAGTTGAATAATATTTTCAGGGATCAAATATCAAATCTCTCCCCTCCTTTGCCTGCATTTAAAACAACTAATGGGGGCCCAGTCGTCATGCGTGTCAGACAAAATCTACTGTGATGAGGTTGCCCTGCAGGAATCCATTTTGTAAGTGGCACATTTTTACAACAATATTCCATTTGTTTAAAGATAAATATCACATGAAATGCTACACTGTTGCGTGAATACTCTACTCTAATTATGTAACTGATGGCATAACGAACATTTTGACTGATACAGATACACTTCAGCTTAAACACACCATAAGAGAACCAATCTAATGAATTTTACAGAGAGGTGCTCCTTTGAAAGGAATCAATAGGGATACGTCGACCTCATTTTAGTGATGCACACGCAGCACAAAAGACCAGCCTGAGGTGAAAATAAGTGTTTACCTAGGGAAATAGAAATGCTAAAAAATGATCATGGCGGTAGACAGGGCATAATGAGCATTCCCCTGGTGGAGATTAAGGTGGACATAATACATCCCATATCCCTGTATTCTACCTTAATAGAGAGAAGTTGGCCTCTCTTTGAAAAGTGCAGCGCTCACCCAGACACCCAAAGGTCCGGGTTGACCTAGTTAGTAAGTCCCCATGGTGGGTTTCAGCAGTTCTTCTGACAGGCTCGCCTCGCATGCGAGCTCTGTTTTTAGCTACTTCACTTCCTATCTGACTCTCACACTGCTGCTAACTTCTGTCTCGATCTGTGGCCTCTACCTCCTACTCCTGCATTATCTGTCCTGTTTCAATATGCAGGTGACAGGGGTTTGCAAAGACAATGATCAGTGGCAGTGTGGTTCACCTTTCACATGCAGCCTTTGCATGTGTGTAGGTACATGTGTGCTTGTGCATATGCGTGGGCTCTCCATGCATAATGCTTAAGGTTAGTGTAAGTGTGATTCTAAGAACTGTCAATTCAGGAAGAACATTGTGGTCATGACTGGGCAGGTGAGCGTGTGTGTGTGTGTGTGTGTTTATTGGTGTTGATGTGTGAGTGTCACGAGTGAGATCATCAGATGACGGCTGTGGGTGCCTGAATGTCACCACGGGGAGAACTGTCATGAAGCAGGAACACCACCTCTTGCAATAAATTGTGACAAGTTTGTTACCCATATCTTCTCTCTCCCCCGTCTCATGTTGTGTCACTGCATGATCATGAAGACACTGTTCTCACAGAAGTCACAAAACGCTGTATGTCTTCTAAGCAAGACAGGGACTATGAGTCTTTCTTTCTTTCTCTACACAAAAACAAAAGAGAAAACATGCTCTCTCAGCAGACTGTCCTTGCCCTCCTGTTGGTGCAGTTAACAATAGAGAGGTCGCTAATTAAGGACTTTATAATGAATAACAATGAGGGACTCACACACTTACACACAATCATGAGCTGCGTAGTATCACTGACAAATTTACCATGGCCTCTATCATGGTAGAATATTAGTATTCACAAACACAATGGTTAATACAGCCTGGAGTTATCTAAATGGTCTTTAACGCATAGGCGTGCTGATGTATCAGCGCTACATGCAACACATTGTCTTCCACGGGAAATGCAGAGGTGAAAGTGTGAGTGGGCAGAGGCAGCTGTCATTTGTGGGATGTGATGAATGACGGATTGTGGGGGGGTTCATCCCAGAGCCTGTCGTGACTCCCATCCTGACCCATGCAATGACCAGGAGAGTGGGAGGAAGAGAGAGAAAGGAAGACCGATAAACAGAAAGCGATGGCCCGATGTGGAGGCAGGAAAAAGGGACGACAGAATAACAACAACAAAAAAAAAAACAAAAAAAAAAAAAAACGTGGGTCGACCTGTTTTAATTTTTCTCCGCAGTGAGACGAAGGACACGGCAGGAGGGGTAGGTGGTAGGTGTCAGAGTGGGAAAGGAGCATCATCTATTTGTCATCTGTCTTTCTCACTCTCATCCCGCTATCTTTTTTCCCCTCCATTTCCCTCTTTCCACGCCTCTGTCCTGCTGTTTCTAGCTTCTCGTGGGAGTGTAGCGAAGGCAAATAAACAGAGGAGATTGTTTATTTCTGCCAGTGGGGAATAACAGTGCATTATTAACCTTGTATTACCTTGCCTTGGGTTACCTCAACCCACTAATTTATTACAGAGAACATAGTGTAATGATTTCTTCTACTCTGGATATGTCTGCATGACACAGTGGCTGTGTCAGAGGAGCAGAACCTCCTCCATCTCTCACAACACGCCAAACACACACTTGGAAGAAATGTACACACATATGACATGCACAAACTTTCAGGGCTTGTGCATGCGTAGGAATGCTCACAAATACATCAGAAATAGACACAAATGCACACAGTGCAAATACACATACTTGTATACACAGAAGTAGATCCCAGGTCCCTAAGGGTACACAGAAGAAGGCAGGAATACACATGCACGTACACACACACACAGATTATTAGCTTCCACTGCCAGATGTGCCACCCACACATAGAGACACAAGGCCTCATCGTTTGTCCTCAACAATCACAGGAAGTTAGTCTGCGTTGCTACTAATCTCTCTGTGGAGGATGTCTTACACCAAATAGGGACATTCACTGCCATGTTGGGAATATAAATAGATTTAAACAAACAAACAAACAAAAAAACACCCTTTGTGTCACTATGGTGGTTTGTTGCATCAACACATCTTCTTTTTTGCTTGTCACTTAAAGAAGATGGAAGCGCCAGTGGCCTTAGAAGTGGTTTTCCCCAGTCTGTCTTCCCATTTCCAATTTTTGTTTGGATGATATCTTCAGTGTTACTCTCCTTGACAAATTAATGATGCTACAGGTTTAGTTTTAATTATTACAACTTTTTTTTCTGTGAGGTTGGCATGGCGGACGGTAGACAGTACTTAGACAAGAAGCCAGTCAAAGATGGGAATATAGCTAATTTAAAATGCTTTGTTATTGAATTGGTGAGCAAAACACAGCACCACAATTGCTAAATTTCTTATAAAACTGACCCACCACATTTTGGTGAATTGATTTAAACTGCAAATTGTATACCCATCTTAGTAATCTTGAACGTCCACCTGCTGTTAACGGCACCCTTCTACGTCGATCATACAAGCTTGTACACAAGCATTTATCAAAGAGCCAGATATTTTGTAAGACAGTTGTTATTCTTGTTATTGTACTCATGATTCATCCAGGAGAGATTCGCATCAGTCGAAGACATAGAAGTGTTCAAACTGTGAGTCACCTTACATTGTCTGTAGAGAAAATGAATGAGACTTTCACTTCCAAACAGCCTGCCTGAAATACATCCTCCAAATTCCCAGCTCAAAAAAATAAAATGTGTAAGTAAAAACAAACAATCCAAAACAGTGTGGGAAGCCAGTGTGCAGGCACTTTATAATAATAAATAATATTACTCAAAAAGTGTATGAAGAAAGTCAGTACTTTCTACATTTGTCTGTCTGCTAAAGACATGGCTCCTCATGTGTGGGAACCAGGCACTATAGTTTCAGTAAAACCACTGATTGCAGCAGAAGCACCACCTCTGTGGCAAAAATGTGACATCATAATCTTCAGTACAAATATTCATTGCATGCCTGTTACAAGGGATTAATGAAATGCGTTTTGCTTTGCAGTTGTGTCCAGTCTATGTATTCATCAAGAGGAAAAAAGAAAAATTATTATTTAGGGAACTGTTAAACAAACCATCCTGTTCCAACTTGTGTCTTTGGTTTACATTTCCTCCTCCTCATCACGTCAGAGCCAAAAATGTCCCGACCAATTAACCCAGCGCGTCAAGTGTTTCTAAAAACATTAGTAAACTACCCTGCCCACACAGTCTTGCTGCAAACTTCCCAGCTTAAAATTACTGTGGAGAAAAATCTGACAAGCCATCCATGCGACCACTGAGCAAGAGCGAGAGAGAGAGAGAGAGAGAGAGAGAGAGAGAGAGAGAGAGAGGACAGAGACAGAGAGAGGACAGAGTTCAGCATCCTTTTTCTACATTGAGGTCTCTGTGGGTTAGATTGGAGGTGCAGCTTAGAGACGAAGGTTGGTATTCTGGAGATATATGAAAAGAGACAACACCAAACAGAGGCACGGTGGTGTGTCTGACACAAACACACATGCACATGCATGCAGTGGATGTGTACTTGTTCCTCTCCAGACAGCTTCATAGAGAGGTGATAATTAGCTCATGCTGTATGCTGGTTGACCCAGCACATCAATGCTCAAAAGCATGAGTAGCCTGTTTGTCTCACAGCAAGGGCTTTTATTCAGGTGTGTACTCAGATGGGTGTATACATGTGTGGCAGTGTTTAAAGGCCCACTGAGGTTTGCACCTCCCTCCGCATGGTGTCTCCTCTTCTCCTGACCCAGTCTGGAGGTGGCGAGGCTGAAGCAGTGCTCCTTCCTCCAGGGGATTCACTGAGTAACAGCATGGGCTGCTGGGCACGAAGCTGATGTCCACCCTGCTACAATGCAAAGAGAAGCACACCAACAGAAGCTCCCACACATGGGCTGCAAACAAAGAGGCATACAGCCACATAGGCTGATCCCCTCCACCCCCTCTTCCATTCTCCTCCATGCATGCATGAAGAGATGGGGCGCGAAAAAGAGACAAGGGAGTGGAAAGGCAGCATTGATTTTTGCTTTATCGTTTCAGAAAACCTGTTTTCTTGGAGAAATCTGATGCTGAATTATTAATATCGTCATTCAATTTTGATGCCTTTCTCTTGTTGGAAAACTAGAAGTTCCTGAGTGAGGAGACCCTGCATAACCTCCTGAACACATACTAGTGCTGTGTGCATCTCCACCACCTCCGCCCGCAACCTCACACACACACACACACACACACACACACACACACACACGTCTGTCTGTCTTTCACCTCCTGGCACTCCCTCCATCCTCTCCAGCTTGTGTGGGAGTGTGTGTGTGTGTGTATGTGCTGGAGAAATAGGAGGGGAAGAGAGATAGAGAAGGAGAATTAGATCATGTAATGAGAGCTGCTGGCAGTGTGACTAAATTGGCTAACTATAGCTAACAACATTACACACTGTCCATCTGGGGCCTAGCCTGTCCTCCCTCTGCTCTTCTTTGTATACTAGTAAAATCAGGCATGTAAAGGACTCCCTATCTCCTGGCAAGGGGCTTCCTCTTGAGAATAAAATGTAGAGCATGTAGAAGGACATGTTTTGTGTGCGGGTTGGCAATTTAGCAAGCTTGGATATAAAAGCAATACTAAATGTATTTTAGATTTGCAGATTCATTGTCTCTATCAATATCTCCATGGTAGCTAAAATGTCAAATTTAAACTTTAATGTTAATGGAATGGTTCCAGTCTTGCAACCCAAAACCCATTAGGCAATTGCCATCCATGTATAGGTTAATATGTGGCAATTTGTCTCCACACGCTTTTGCTTATTTTTGATTGATAATGAAAGAAGCCAGCACACTGCACTGTGTAAAGTATATCAAATCCTATACCCTCTGCAGTGTCCTCCCTGCTGTCTGTGGGTCCACAACTGGCAGCTCGCCTGGGTAGGAGGCCAGTGCCAAGCAATCTGTGCTCCAGCACCTATACTGACCTTGCAGCTGCTGGACACCATGTGTGCCCAAGAATGTGGGCACTGGGCAGATGCTACAAAGGAGGCAAGGGTGGAGGGATGTTGCAGGAAAAGAGGGACAGAAGTAGAAGTTAAAACAGAAGAACACAAGTGGTTACCTTCTGGCTTAGCTGCAGTGCTTAAAAGTCATGACAGCGTTTGGCCCAAAAGTTGCTCAGAAACTACTGGCTTCAACACAGACGCTGGATTGGAAGCTTAAATTGAGTCTAGCTTTGTAGTAAAGTTATCCTTGACTGTACAGAGGGAGGAGTGAATGGCTGTAATATTGTAAAAATTGTAGGAGGATGTTTTTCTGTTAGATGGGAGATTTGGAAGACCAAATGATAGATGGAGGTACGGAGGGTCAGCATAAGCATGTGTGGATAGTGAAGGTGAGTAGGTATGAGAGCAAAGAGGAGTTAGAAAGTAAAAGAAGAGACAGAATGAAAGAGAGGGGATAATGGCCAAGGAGTAATAGCGCGAGGCTCCCAGGCAAAGATGAAATATTTGCAATTCCACTGGGTCCCTGGGCTGCAGGCTCTCACTCCATTTGTATGGAAATGAGTTTGTCTTTCTTTTTCTGAGTGCAGAGGAGACCAAAGGGAGGGTGAGAGGGATGGAGATGGAGGGAAGGTGGGCAAACTGACTGGCTGTCAAGAATATTGTGATTCCTGCCAATGCTGGTGGAAGGCTGGAGCCCTGGTTGTTTCTCTGCGGCACATATGGATAAAATAAATCTATGTGTTTATGACAGACTGATCTATGCGCCTGTCTCAATGGGAGCCAGTTTGCTTGTTGTAAAATCCTTTGTCTGTTATTGATAATTTTTCTCACCAAGCTTTCTCTCTCTCTCATCTCACTCTCTATGTCTTTCAGTGCCATCTTCCAGTCCAGGCCCACAGCTGGGACTACTCTGATCCTGGACCCAGGCCTGCTTTCTGCCAGATAATTGGCAGATGTTGTGGAGGGCCTCTGTTTTGCTATTTTCAGCTGCTCCCGTGCGTCCGCATGCATGTATCAGCGTCTGTGTGTGCATGTGCGTGCACAGCGTATTGAGCAATGCCGCCACACATGTATTCATGGCCAGCTGCTCATCTCTGCTACCCTGGGTGAGTGGGGAAACGACATCCCATCTATGACACCCTCCACTTCTCCCTGTTTCTACTCCCCCCCCCATGACTACCTTCCCTCTCCTCTCCTCTCCCCTCCCTTTCCCTTCCTTTCTGAGTCACAGCCGCCAGCCACAAGTCTGAGTCATGCCTGAGCTCTCGTGAGATGGGCCCTGCTGTCTGCGAAACCACAGACAAGAGATATGAGAAATGGGAAATGAGAGAACAAACAGACACACACGCTCACTTGCAAACTTACATATACACAGCCACACACCCACACAAACACACACAGCCACACACCCACACAAACACACAGAAACACACACACACACACACAAAGAGTGATATTCTTGTTCCAGGAACATTCTGGGATGAATAAGCTCTGAGCGAGACTGAAGCACCTGTCTCTCACAATGAATGTTAGCTGCTGCAGTGAAGTGTCTGAGGCTTTGTGGGACACAGGGTCGACAGGGCTTTCGTGAAACTGATTTGACTGTGCAAAACTACTGATGAATTGTGACTATGCAGATGGACTTTTAAATTTCTTGATCTTTTTTAATTTCTATAAACTGCCTACAGTATGTGACTATTCCTGAACAGCAGTCAGAGTGGCCACAGCAAGCAAAGAAGACACCTTTTCATTTTCACAGCACATCAAAAGCACTTAACACAAATGCTTAATGTAAATAAAAAACAAGCAAGTAAAAAGACATGTTTGCATCTGACACAAATACATGGCAAGGAGCCCACTGAAACACTTCAAGTCTCAAAAATACAACACACATTTCTGTGAAAGAAAAGAAGAAAGAAAGAAAGGATGAATACATCAACCTCTCAGATGCTAAAAGCTAACTAATCTTACCGTAAGTGTAAACACTGGAATTACATGATTTGATTGGCTGCGTGTAGCCTTTAACTAATTACTAGCATTATCCCCAGAAACTTTGTGTAAAGGTGGCACGATTTTGGAGTGGTTAGCCCTGTCGCCTCACAGCAAAACCTGGAGCCCAGGTTTGAATCCTGGTCTGGGACCTTCTGTGTGCCTGTGTGGGTTTTCTCCGGTTACTCTGGCTTCCCCCCACAGTCCCCAAAACATGCATTCGATTAACTGGCTACTCTACATTGCCACTAGGTGTGAGTGTGTGCGTGTGTGGTTCTGTCTTTGTGTGTCAGCCCTGGGATTGACTGGTGACCAGTCCAGGGACCATACTAGCCAGACTTGGGTGAATAAGGGGACTGAGTATGTAGGGCCCTCATGTAAAGGGGGCTGCTAGTCCACATGGAGCTTCTCCCTTAGTGATCCAGTCGTTTTCTCTATTGCCTGAGTTTTGCCGGTTATGAACACATTTTTTTTTTCCCACTCGTAAAGACCTTTCCCTGTTCTGCCTCTGATTAGCTCTGACCTTACATTTTTCTAACCCTAATTATCTAACCAACCATCTAACACTAATCAAGGAACAAACATTATCAGAGGCAGACAAGGGCAGTTCTTTGTGGAAAAATCAAGTGTTTTGACTTCCTGTCTGTCTTTTGGACCTCTGCTTTCTGGACTGATCCCCTATTGGATACCCCTTTACCCCTTCCTCCATACCTTCTTGGGTTTGACTTTTTCCTCTTTTCAACCTCAAGTAAACCTTTTATTTTGCCAGCCTGGTAATATAAAAAGTTCAAATCTGTTTTTACCCAACATTTAGGCCTACGCATAGTCTCACCTAAAATGAACAGTTCATCAACTGCAATAAATTTGATGACTTCATCTTCATCTTTTTCATATTGTCTGGCACACTTATATGAGCACAATACAATTCAGAGACTAGAATGTATTCAGTGTTGTGTTGTGTTATGTTGCTGATGACTCACTGCTGTTATAACACCCTCAGCATATCTTTTTGACACCCACTGAGACCCACTATGTAGCATGTGCGTTTTTCCAGCGTGTGCGCTGAAATCCAGAGGTTCAAGCCTAATGTTTGAATGAGGCTAGAAATTGTCGTATGGGGATAAGGATTGAAATGGATGTTTTTGTAAGTACCCTAATATCAGAGTCTGAGGCAACAGCGAAGAAAATGCTAGAAGGGTTTTAGACCATAAAGCCGCTACCACCACAGTATCATCTCAAATGAAGAAACGGAGGAAGCTTTTCCAACTTGAGATCAAAGAACTTTACCTTACTGATTAGAATGCAGGGCAGCTCCACTTTCAGATGCTGCACTGCTACACCATTCTAACGTAAGAGGATTAGTGAGCTGACTTGTTAAACTACACAAGAAAACCACAATAACTAAGGATCAAAATGTGCAACCTAGTTTGAAGTGTGGAGTGAGGTACCCATGTGTGACATAAATAGACTGGGGGAGTTTGAAGAGATTTCTCTCACTGAGTTCAAGTTTTTTGTTGGGGGCTTTGAAGTCTGTAGTCTAAATTTCGATGTTTTTTGTTTTTTAAATAAATGGATTAAATTACTGTGCTTTAATGTATTTTAAATTTACATACCCATATACTTTCCCACGTCCCCCTCCCTTCATCAGGTCCAATTTCAGTATAAATCTCCCACATCATCATTGTCAGTGGCCCTACCCTTTGAGGTCAGCTGCCTCTGCCAGCCTGCACCACGCTTCCACTTCCCTGTGAATTCTCTCCATCATCCTCAGCGTTCTGGCCAAAGGCCTGAGGCAATGGTCAAGAGCTATTGATCCCTGGAGGTGACAGTTCACACGGGGGCAGTGCTGCCAGGGAGCAAAGGTCAAAGCTGAGTGGGTCAAGTGAGATTGAATGTGCCCGTCTTGTTGCCAGGAGGCATGAAGGTCAGCTTGACCCAGTTCATTCTGTGACCCCGACTGGTCAATAGTGCGTCACCTACATCTATAGAACTCTGATTCGTCATTAAATTTTTTAATTCGTTGCCTGTGCATATTATTCCCTTGAAGACAGAGGAATGGCCATACAGATGCACACGTTACTCTCTGAGATTGATTTTGGATGGCAATCATCTTGACCTACAGGCAGAGGGATAGCATGGGATTGGTGCTTGTCAATAGTAAGCAATGGCTGGTGATTTGCTGTTGTTTCCAGTGTATATTCCTTCCTTTTAAACTACATAGCTCATCAGCGGGGTCAGCAGGCCAATTGCAGATTTGCATGGATAGACATTTTTCATCAAATCCATTGCTATTTCAACCTGCATCAACGGCAGAGCTTAGAGAAATAGGTCTTTTCTCTTATCTTCACAAGGTAAATAATAAAAGCAAGACTGATTCCGCGGTTTAGTTAATTTTAGTTCGAAGCTTCGGATTTCAGCTAAATTCTGATTACTGATTTAGAACGAAATGTTTGCTTACATTCTCCAGACCAGCACAAGCAGTCGCAACTCTTTCGGAAACCCTGGCATTCCATGGAAATACCGATGAAATGCACATGATGCACACACACAGGCACCTGCACACGCACACACCCACACACATGAACACACACGCACACACACATTCAGCAGTTATGGATGCTCAAGGCTGTTAGCTTTGGCACAGATGAGGGAAGGGAAGAGAAACCGGAAGCATGAGGAGGGAATGTGGGAGGGTATATTTGTGAACAGTGAAAAAATAAAGACAGATCTACAAAAAGGAGGTTACAGTAGTTTGTATATTCACAGAGAACACACCGGATAAAAAAGTGGTGTGCCACTGATCTGGACAGAAGATACTAATGACAAAGGGAAACTGTTCATGGTAATTGTTTTTTTCAGTACTGAGTCACTGAATACAGCACTGCAGCATGAAAACAAGCCTCCAGCATCTACATTTTCTTCTATATTATTAATTAAAAAAACAATTTAACATGTTGTAATTTTGCCTTGTACCTTCAGTCACATGCTGCTGTGGACATTCCCCCATCCCTCTTCCACAATTCTTATTTTTAAATCATCGTTCATTTGTACTTGTGGCCCCCCTCTTTTCTTTCTCTCCCGCTCTGCCTGTCACTGTGCAGTGTGTGTAGGCAGCATTGTGATAGGAATAGATGTTCCCCCTAAGCGAGACCTGCAAGAGCCATTTGAAAAAATCAGCTTAATGGAGAACAGTAGGTAAGGAGTGGGCAGCTTGTACTTTTTTTCCTGAGCCTTTCTCTTCTGTTCTTTTTGTGCTGCTCCCACTGTCTGTCATTTGCTCCAGATCTCTGTCTTGTGCTGTCTGCCTCCCTTTCTGCATTTTGTTTCCCCCTCCTTGCCCTTCATTCTCAACCCTGTCTTTGACTTGAGCTTGTCTTCCTCCACTCCAAATGTTTCTCTCTCAGGTGGCACATCTCCCCTCTCTTCCCACCACCTCTTCCTCACCTGCCACTCTCCCTCCCTGGCCTCTCTCTGTCTATATCTGTGTCTACCTCTCACACTCTCCACCCCCTCTCTTTGCTATATTTTTCTTTCACTTTTCTTTCTTTTATCTGGGCACACATTCCTCTCCTCCCACACTTGAAATTCTCACTAAATGATTCCAAGTGTCTGGGCCTCGTGCCTCCCTGAGCAGGCAGCACAGCCACCACATATGCGCGTGCACACACACACACACAACACACACACGTTTGCACAGTTACACCCACAGAAAAATGTACGTAAGCACACACAAGCATTATTGTGGAGGCTGTATAGAGGGGGGTAACAAAGTTAACAAAAGAGAGAGAGAAATGGGAGGTCTCTTTGTTCCATTCTGTAATAAGAATTACTGTTTTTTGGTGGATCCCGGTCATTTATTTTTATCAATCCATGCCTTTACCATCCAACCAGATAGCAGGGATTTGCTTCTTTTCTTGTTGGTGTGTCCCAGTTTAATTCTGAGCAGGTTTTGAGTAGTGTGTTCATACTTGAAGTGAGATACAATTATGTACACTCAGATAAAAGAACACGCATACTAAACCAAAACAATATTGGCACTGGAGGTGTGACAGATCCAGGAACTTATATTTCATCATTTTAAAACATTAAGTGTGAAGTTTATATTGGAGTCACAGTTTCACTGATGTCCAAAAGTGTACTGACAGGAATAAAAGGAGTCTACAGCCAGGCTAGCGGCTCTGTGAGGCCACATTTATGTACAGCAGCACTTTGGGTGAAAATTTTCATGTAAGCATATTAACATGCTTGCAATCACAATGCTAACTGTTTAATGTTTAGTAGGTATGCTATTCCTCCCTTGCATATTCACCATCTTAGCAAGGCTGCTAGTGCTATGCTAGTATTTTCTCAGCAAACACAAAGTACAGTTGAGGCTGGAAGTAATATCAATTATTTTGCATGTCTCTGGCCATAAACCAAGCCCACTAGCACCAAGCACTAGATGAAAAGTTAAGGGATCGACAATATTGTGGGGACAAATCAAATCAGTGCCTGTACCAAATCAACCAAACCATCCACTAGTTCTCAAAACATTTTACTTATGACACAAAAAGTCAGGTCACCACAGTCATTAGGATTCATCACCTGCAGACCATGAATGTCTTTTCCTAAGTGTCATGGCAATCCATCAAATAGTTGCTGAGATATGTGGACCAAAGTCGTGGACCAACCGATAGACTGGTATTGTCATTTCTCAGTGCTTCGTCTGTGCTGCTAATGTGGCTAAAAACACAATACTACTACTGCAGGAAATACTGCATATTATTAGTGCGCAGTATGGAGGACAGCTTGTATCTCATTCTGCTGTCTCAGACACACAAACTTCACCAGTATGAGCCATGTATTTGTGTTTTTGTTGTCTAAAATGTTATTGTTTTGTAGATTAGATCCAGCTAATAACAAAATATATTAATCCGCAAGTTTTATTTTCATAGCAGTCATTTTTTATCTGATTAAATGTCACATTTTTCATCAGGTGAATAATTCGTTTTGGAATGAAACTCTAAATAAATCTTTTCTACATCTTGCATCATGCTCCCTCCCTCCAGCCTGCTGTTTTTGCTGCCTGTCTCTGTATTCTTTAAGACATCAATAATTCAGGCATGGAGTTGAGGATGAATTATTCACATGCTGATGTCAGACATAAATGCAGTGTGCTCATGTTATGGACCTGTACCCCACTTTTAAAAGGGCTAAAGAAAAGGGGGCTACCTAAATACCACAAAGTCAGCTCATATTTAACCACACTCCCACCCTCTTTTTACTCTTTCCGATTCTACTCCTCCAGTCTCTCTGCTTTTCTATCCCTGTCAGCCATCCTGTTTTCACTCCTTTCATACACATTCAATTCTCTTTTCATTCTTTCTTGTCACCTAGATTACATGCATGTAGAGCAAGGCGCTTCTGTTTGAAAGAGACAACACAGGGACAAGGATAAGTAGTGGTGGCTGAAAAAGGGATTTCACTGCCTATCCTCTCAGCACACAATGCAAGCCAACAATCCTACAAACTAATCCCATCGCTGCTTAAAACTCGAGGTGTAAAAACATTGGGGGGAGGCAGGCGGGAAGACAGTCAGGCAACGGTAGCAATACAAAACATCTCTGTCATTTCCCTCACTTTCTCTGGTTTTCCCCATTTTCTTTCTTTTGCTGTTTTTATGCCATTCTCTCTCTCTCTCTCTCTCTCTCTCTCTCTCTCTCTCTCTCTCTCTCTCAGTCTTTTTCTGTCTATTTCTCATTAAAACAGTGTTAGTGTGAGTCATAGGCTATTACTGTATTATCTAGCCTCTGGGTCTATTTAGACACACACTGCCTCCTTAACAACTGTTCTCATTAATCATTTGATTCGGCATGACGCTAATTAGGATTTGTCAATACTATTAATCTGCTCATCCAGCCCTCATGTGGATTTGAATATCTCAGTGATTATGTAGTACAGCACTTGATAAAGTATTACCTGTTTCCTGGCCAACACAAGCAAACGATGAGCAGCGAGGAGGGAAACCACCATTCAGATGGAGAATCCTGTTCAGACTCTTATGTTGGCAAGCTTTTGCAATGAGGAAGTATTCCAGAGCGAGACACTGACTGTGCTTATGTGCCTACGAGACATTAGAACAAGAGCAGTCTCTGATTATTGGATACTCAGTGAACAAAGTGACATTACTGACATGATGTCTGTAGCTAGCAGTGCTAGCAGTAATGAAAGTGGGGAAAAGGATTTGAGTATGCAACAAAAGAACTGCTTTCATGTTTCAGCTAAATCACATGTTCTGTGCAGATTTATTCCCTCTGTTTTCTGTATTTTCTAGACTTATACTTTACACAGGTAACAAACAACAGGGAATACTGGGTAATATGTGTAACATGTAAATGCTGTAAAACATGAACTATTAGCTTAATGTGTATAGCCATATTAAAATTAAAATTGCAGAGGTTCGGGCAGAGCAACAGTATGGCACTGGCTGAGTGGCATCAGCTGCTTCATTCATGCTTTGTAGTCTCTGGCTCATTCATCAGCTGTTCGGTTCCCAATTGTTTTGGTTAGCAGCCTCCTCCTTAGGTATTGCATTTTTAGTATTGTTGCTACGACTAATGTTCTCATACGCATTTGAAAGGGGATTCGTAAACCCAGCAGAATCCTTGATGCTGTTCAGGTTCTTTGAGAGCTCTCTCAAAGAACAGAATCTTTTTTTCTGTCATATCTAACATTATAACTCACCTGTCAACATCAAGGTCTTGCACCAATATGAATTTTAGTTTGGCTGCGTGTTACTGCTCACGTGATACTCTGTGTGACACCCTTTCCCCATCACAGCCTGACATAGTCAAGAACAGTGCAGCAGTGAGGATAGAAAGAGCAGCAACGTTGTACACTGACTGAATAAGCACCAAATGTCTATATGGCTTTTGTGAGAGGTCATGGACTTGACTGAGGGATGTATAGGACATGTGACAATGAAATGGTTGCAATGTCTGCCTGAACCACAGAATGTCCAATTCATTTCATTCATTTGCTAAGTAAATATACTGACTAAATCTCTTCTTCATTTGCTTTCCTGACTTTGACCTCTGACATACTAAGGTGAAAATTAAAAACAAACAAACAAAAAAAATGTTTTCTGAGAGTAGAAACTGACTGGAAGTGAAAGAACCCAGAGGAAGTTGAAGACAGGTTCATAATTTGCTAGCAAAGAAAATCAAATCAACTACAAACCTCCAAGACCCCTGCTGTCTATGACAGTGAATAGGCCCATATTCAATTTAATGAAATTTCAATTTCAGTTTATTTATATAACACCAATTCACAACAAAAGTTATCTCATGACACTTTCCAATTAGAGCAAGTCTAGACCAAACTCTTTAATTAAATTGTAATACAGAGAGCCCAACATTCATTAAGTAATGAAACAAGATAAATCTTCCCACCACTGTAAATATAACTTGACATTCATTTGCATTCAGTCAAATTAAATTAAAATCTATTAAAATAACAATTCTTTGAATATTTGTGAGTATTGTGATGAAACATACTAGAGGTAGATGGATGATTAAAAGAGCTCAGCCAAAATGATATTAGTAAATACAAGTCCTGCACAAGTAAAAGCAGAAAAAGAGCTTAAGATCAACAAAAGAAACAAAGCCAAAGATGGAGCCATGCAGAAGCTGTCTGAGAGATGAAAGGCCCCAAAAATCCACGCTGAAAGCTTCTCCAGTGTGTTTTTCTCCTTTGGAGAACTAGTTTGAAATGTACTTTACTCCACAGACATGCAGATCTCGAGGGAGTGGGCCGAGGTGTGACAGAGCCAGACATTAAACAGAAGCTAGGCCAGGTTAGAGGGGCCAGGCGTGGGAGACAGGAGAGAGCCTGTGGGATAGAGCCCTGTGTAGGCACCAACTTAACCTGCCCCCCTCCCCCTCATCTCCAGTCCTATCTGCTCACCCACGCACTCTCCTCCATCCCCACTCCCCCTCGCTCTTCTCCTCTGTTTTCTCTCCATTGTATTCATCACCCTCTGCCCACACTGCAAACTCCATGCTGAGACAGAGAATAAGAGCTCTGCTTGTGTGTTTTGCTAAAAAGTGACATGTAAGAATGTACTGCCGCACTCCCTTGACTGCCGGCATTTCCATTCTGCACGGAGGACAATTTCAAGTGGTCTGTACTGCACTAAACAACATCAGCAGACATATACAGAGACAGCCAGAGAGAAGGAAAGAGAGGTGATCAGTCCCAGGCCAGTGTTTAGTAAATGCGCACAGCCATTGGTGAGAGGAGGCGGCCCTGTCAAAGCCATGTTAAAAAAGACTCACCACAGTACTGGTGAGACCGGGCAGCATGATTTATTTTTAAGGGACTAATATGTGTGTGGTGGTCAAATTTAGTTTTAATCTGCAATCAAAAGAATTCTGTTGAGTGATCCTGATGATAAAATAAAGTCTAAAAGCATTTAATATCAATAAACTTTGCACATGACAGAGAGAATGTGCACATTCAAATTAAGAGGTAGTCAGAAGGACACTTTCTGCAGATTTCTTTTGAGAACAAGAGCACCGAGAGGGACACAAAACAAAGAACGAGAGGCAGACAGCAGAAGGGATCTGGTGCAAATGACAGACAGTGGGAGCAGCAGAAAAAGAACAGAAGGAAAAGACTTGGAGAAAAAAAAGTACAAGCTGCCCACTCTGTACTTACAGTTCTCCACTATGGTAGATCTGGTACAACAGGTACAGAAGTGCTTCAGTGTTTAGAGTAGAAATTTGTACTGATTCATCCAGTCACTCAGTTCAATATCTCGGATAAAACAACAGCTTGGAAAAAATGCATATAAATGTGCATTAGATTAGACAATAAATAACATTCCCAGAGGTAAAATGTGAAGCTACTAGCAGCAGGACAGCTTAGCTTATCATAAAGAATGAAAACTGGAAAACAGTTATCCTGGCTCTGCACAAAGGTAACAAAATCCACGTATCAGCACCTAGAAAGCAAACTATTTAACATTTATTGTTTGTTTAACCAGTTCAAGGTGTAAGAATGAAAACACACCATTTTAGGGTTGATATTTTTTCTTGTAGTAATAACTTTCTGAAGTTTCTGCTAGTTCGCCTCCACAGGCTAACTGTTTCCCTGTTTCCAGTGTTAATACTAAACTAAGTTAATCAGTTGCTGGCTAGATGCATATTTACTGTACTGTCTCTGCTATAAAAGCTAATTAACACATGTCCTAATATGCTGAGGTCCTGCTGAACTCCTTTTAGGTAGTGGCTTAAACACATAGAGTGTACATGCCAGCAGAGAAATACAAAAGGAGGCCAGGCTGGGAGAATGATGGCAGATGTTTCAAAGATGTTTGTACTGAAACTTTAATTGTCTTCAGAGTATAATTAAACATCGTCAACGTTAATTTTAAGATGTTTTGTAATTATTTTAGCCTGTTTCTATTTCCAATATTGGAGATACATATTTTGACCTCAGTATTTCTAAAACCCCTGGTTATGGCCCTGATACTACCTTTCAAATTTGGAGGAAAAGGGTGGAAAATAAATATGATATATATACATATATAAGAATTCATGGCAAATTTTCTCAACATGTCCTGATGATTGTACTAAGGTACATTTCCATCGGCTGTGGTACATAATTGTCCCTGTGAAAACACAAATGGGAAAGGCAGAAAAACAAAAATAAAATCAACTGTACTTTAACGGGGTACCACTGTAGTGTCAGACTTTTGCACTCCAAAAGGTTCATATCAAGTCAACCTTTTTGTCTTTACCCTTTTTTTCACTGAACTCTAGACATCAGTTTAAAGCCACTCTAATGTGAAGGTCATGCAGAAAGTGCTTGCGCTGTGAGTTAAAGGCCTGTGGTTGATGTGGTCAGCAGTTACTCCTCCTCTTCTAAACCGAACACAAAGGGCCGTGAGCGCTCTTTACAAACAGGGACAGTACCTCTCCTCTCTTTCTGCTCTGCTGCTTTTACAACACAACCGTCACCTCAAAAGAGCATTGTTCAGGTCCACTCTCTCTCCTTTCTGTTGCTGTTTTCACTCTTAATCTGCTACTCCTTTCAACTTTTTGTTCATTCATGTGCACTCATTGGTCTGTGATTAATAAAGTCCCATTCTCTGTCTTTTGCATTGCCTGAGTGAGTGTCAGCATAGAGTCTTTATATGGTAGGTTATCATATCTGTTTGAGAAAGGCAGAGCAGAGAAGAAGAAAAATGTCATAGTCAATAGGAAATGGCCCTGAGCCACAGCCTGGCCAGGTTGGGTGAGGTGTCGCTTGGCTGTCACCGTGTCCAAATTTAACACAGCATTCAGGAAATAACCTGAAGAGCAAATATTTATCTTTAGTATCTCAGACCAGCACCTCTGTCGTATGTGATTGCGTACAGAATTCTCAACAGTACGTCACATCTGCTCCCAGTGCCCTTTGCCTCACCAGGCAGCTGCTCATGTGTGGCATAATCCCCAGTCCATTGGCCCAAGGCTGTTCGAGTTGTCTGCAGGTTGTCTGCAGTCGGTCTAAATGCGCATATGCATGTGAGTGTTTGTGAATGTTGTGACCAGCGTCCAGCATACTCCTGTACCGCCAATGGCATGATTCACATTTGTTGCTTAGCACATTTACTCTTCTCTGTGTGTGTGTGTGTGTGTATGTGTGTGTACACCCCAGTGTGAGTGCTGGTATGCCACTGTGATCCCCGTCAGGGCCTAAAGCCAAGCCCGCGGCAGGTCCAGCAGCAAAACTCATAAAACTCTAGAAGTCTTTCCCAGCTATCAGATATGGAGTGACACACAGAGAGGGAGAGTGCTGGCAGCGTTGCTGTTCACTGGTACATTAGTATTTTTCTACTGTCAGGAGGTAGCAGGTTGGCTGTCAGCATGGCCCCCCACCTCCTCTTACAATCTGTGTCTATAAAGACGAAGGCAGAATGCATGCAGGTATACGACATACACTTGTAGATGTGCATCAGCGGAGACATGCCATTAACGTCACACAGCAACACCTCTCCTGACATGCTTTCTGAAACATGCCCTGTGCCGAAAGAACACACATACACACCCAAACCCACATCATAAAGGGTAGAATAGCAGGCCTTGTCCCATCTCTGCTCTGTCCGAGGGGAGATGAATGATGGAGTGGAAACATAAACAGCAAAATCAACCATAAGAAGAGGGGATGAGAAAACTATCGGAGGACGGAATATAACTCACTTTGTTATGACACAAAACAACAGGCGGGGTGAAGAGAAAACATACAAAACTTAGGAATGAGAGACAGGAAAATGTTCAAATGAAAAGTAAACAAAGCTTGACAGCTAGAATAACATCCACAGCAGTTCCTTGACCGTACATGCTCCTCTGGCAAGAGCCTGCAATATCAATTTATGTTAGCAATCATAAGCTCATAGGTGGAGAAGGATGGTGTTTCCTAAGAAATGAAAGAAAAAAATGATTAAAGAAATAGTTTGACATTCTGAGAAACATACTCTTTAGCTGACAAGCAGAAGTTAGATGAGAAGATCAAGACCTTTCATCTGCAGCTGGCTTACTTCTGTAATCCACCTACCAGCATGTCTATTGCAAAGCATTTGCTTTTTTTTTTTTTTTCTAATGTTAATCGGTGAACTGTAGAGATTCCGGGAGCCAGATTTTGTTCATTTTAGCCAGCACAAGTTTGTCCGTTTCCAGGTTTTATGCTAAACTAAAAAGAAAAAAGAAAGAAAGAAAAAAAAAGCTAAAAAGAAAGTTAATCTGAGTATTTCATCAAAGATGAACTATAATTTTAAATGAAACCAAAAGACAAATTTAACTCTGCCTTGCTCAGAAGTATTTTTGATTTTTCATACTGAATTACAGCTGAATGGACTGTTGGGAATAATCGTGAAGGCATTTTTGTTGGATGGGGATCAAGTTTGTCCATTCAGAGTTGAGATATGGGTGACAGCTGGGCCTCCCACAGTGCTCCAGTGAACAGACAGCGCACTGATGTTTCCCGCTGTCGTAACATTCACGGGACCAACCCACCATTTGGCTGGTCGAGTCTGCCCAGCAACAATTAATGCTGAAATGTATGCCATGGAGCACAGGCTGTGTCATTTACCGTGCGTTGCAATCTCTCTGAATTGATTGGAACAAAATCAATGTTGTTCAGGGACTGACTGCCAGCATTTATAGAGTTGTCAGTGCAGCCTTCCTGTAGGGGAGTGGCATGGTGTTCAACGGCTGTGTAGATGGTTTGTTTAAGGCTAGAGGCCTGTGGGTGTTGACACAGCTGCCAAAGGGAGCAGAGATAGGATGAGGGAGAGAGAGAGAAATCTGGGTATACCCACTTTGAGCGTTGGGGTCAGGGGTAATGTCAGCGAGATGGAATGATGATGAGCTGAGGGGAAATGAACATGTGTGTCTAAGTTTCATTCTGGGAAACACATTTGACACTCAGAACATGATTTTGGTTCCTAAAAATACAACCACAGCTTATGTCCCGCTCGGATGAGTACTTCATGTGTGTGCCTGTGTTTGTGTTTATCCAAAGTTCTGATGAGGCAAGACTGTTTTTATCATTATCAGCATTTATCCTTCAGGGTGACCCCTGACTCTCTCATCAGCAAACTCTGTGTTTGTGTGTGTGTGTGTGTGTGTGTGTGTGTGTGTCACAGAGTTGTTTGTCCTCTTCAGGATTACAGAGCTTTTCAGTAAGAGGAAGCTTTAACGCTGCTTAACCCATGTTGCCTTAACCCAGCAGCCAATGACCTTTGTCTGTTCGCCAATCTTTGCACTTCCTGTTTCACACAACACAACTCTTCCCAGAAGATATGAAAAAGTTCCAGGATTTTTTTGGTGACAATGGCCTAGCAGTGAAAACACACTGTGACCACTCTTCTGATGGAAAACACTCACTGAGTATTACATGAATGTTGAGGCACAACAAAATAGTCCAGTAGTGCCTTGCTTTTACTGAAAGGCTGTAGGCAAAGGGAAAATTCTGTGTTTTTCTTAGATGATGTAACTGCTCTTTATTATGGAATTTAGAACAAACCCCTCCTCTCTCTCTCTCTCTCTCTCTCTCTCTCTCTCTCTCTCTCGCTCTGTCTCTCTCTCTCTCTCTCACACACAGACACAATCACACCACATACTGCACAGGCTTACGCATAATAAAGAGAATGCAGTCTTGTAGTCATAGGAATCAGACGTTCACTGTCTCAGATACCAGGGGGCAGAAACTCTGGTGGAGAGACCAGTCAGACAAAACACACATACATAACATCACTCACAGACAGCAGTGCGTCTTCCAACAAAACACATAAACCCAGGAAACCTCAGGGAACTGCAGCCCAGCAGAGTCACTGTATTCTACAAACCTGTAAAGGTCAAAGTATGTTAATACTGTGTTATTTCTGTAATTGCAGTGTCATTAAACAGACATAAAAGATCTGACAAAGTCATAAATTACAATGTTATTGTAGATCAATGGGTAGCTGGGAGTCAACGGTGACTATTAAACCATAATATGTCATTAAATAGGCATAAAAGCTGTTTGAGCTGCATAAGTCATAAGTCTGTTACAGACAGATAAAACATTATATAATATTGGCTTTACCTTTATTAGCTCTGATGTGTATTTATATTGTTATTTTCATTTCCTAATCGTTTTATGCTGCTTTTTGGCTTACTGTTTTCATACAGTTTCCTTTGCCCTGTGTGCCTGTGGAAATACAAATTTGAACAGCATTTCCCATGTATACCTCCATGTCAAAGCACAGGAGCACACACACCTGACCTGCACAGGCCCTTCTCATCTCCCTCTTTACAGACTCATACGACACTGGAGATGTTTTTGAGGATTTGCTAATTACTCATCAATATGGTTGCCATGACAGACATTGAAATATCAAGAAACCCATGATTTTCTTAGTTTCTGCCAATGACACACAGCACCCATAGCTACACCACACTCCAAACCTTTGATTATCACCGCAAAACATACAGAGCTGGATAGAGCACTACTCTCCTACAGGTTATATGAGAACAGTCATGGTGGTATGAGACCAGAATTATTGCTCCCAGTCAAATTAGTCTCTAGAAAATAATGTAATTATTTAGCACTTCAGTGAGCCATAGAGGTAGTGGTGGTGGTGGTGTTGTGTGTGTATATGTGTGTGTGTGTGCGTTTGTGGTTTCATGCAGAAAATTTATTCAACTGTCAATATCATTTAGATCTGTCTGGGTGAGCAGCAGAAGCTGTGTGGAGGGGGTCACAGATTGCAGCTCAATCATAATGACTTTGTCTTCAATCTTCACTTCCTTGATTCCTTGATGCCATGTCTGTATCTATTGTGTGTGTATGTGTTTGTACAGTATGTATATTGGGGGTGGGGATAGAGAGAGCAGGCAGATAGAAAAAAATGGTCTTTAATTTGATGAGACATAAAACAACAAAACATAATGATTTCTTTCAGTGACAAATATGTTTTGAGTTGCTCTTGCTTGAATGATTTTATATGGTTTTAATGGATCTATTGTTCCTTTCCAGGTTCCCAAGATGACTGAGGGATGGTCAAATCAATCTTACACTTCTCATCTCACCATTCCTTCTCCAACTGGTCATGCCACTCCTATCATCCCACCCAAGATAACACCCCTCCAGATCTTTCCCATTCCAACTGTGAACTCTGTTTGAACCCTTGTCTTTCCAGTAACAAAAATATGACATGATAGAGAGAAATAAAATCAGAGCGAAAGAAATTATCATCCAGAGTGATCAGTGAGCAGGAGCAAATATTTTGTACCTTACAAGTTTTTAAGTTCAAGGCTGCCCAGAATGGCCCATGAAAGACAAGAATCAACAGAAGATAGAGGCACCAGCATGCTGTCTCAGACAAACACTGTATCACTGATGCTGGGAACTGGAGGCATTTCAAAAAAGAAAAAGAAATATTCAAAGTACAGACCGTGAGTCGAACAGTCAACAAAGCAACCCTCTGCAAGAGAATGGATTTTATCTGTCATTTGCATGTTTAAGCTTGGAGCGTTAGAAACCCACAAAGAGATATTTGCATTCTCTTTACAGTCATTTGCAAAAGCAATTCAGGAATGACAAGAGTGTCTGCTGTGAAAGAAAGATTCTCCTGTCCATTGTCAGCAAAAAAAAAACAAAATTCAGGGTGTTTCTCAGAGCTGTATCATTGTTAGATTGATGTCTAGTCTGGTGTCACTTTGCGTCTGATTGTGCATTCCACTTTGTCAGACTTAAAATACATGTTAGACAGTTATGCAAGGAAGCAATGGGCATGCTTGTGTGTGTGTGTGTGTGTTCCCTCAGGCTCTGTGAGTGTCCTTACAATTATATTCAATTATCAGCGCAAGGAAGGATGGAGGAAAAGAGTCTCAGACATGAGTGAAGAAAGAGAAAAGCAAATAGAGGTGAAGATGAGACACTGTTGAAAGAGTGAACAATACGAGCCTCAAGGCTGTCCTATAAACAGACAGGACGCTGCACGTTATATGAGGGTGAGAGTGCACACGCAACCAGTTAGACAGTTAAAACCTGCAGGTTCTACCCTGGAGTCTGGGTCTATAAACCTCGGGTATGTGAGAAATAATGTTAGCACAACGAAAGGCTAATGTGCTGTAATCATGCTTAAATATTTGCAGTGCTCATATGAAGGAAGTAGACATATATGAAATGACTTGGATAAATAAAATACTTCTAAAATAATTTTGAGTATTGTGCTTGGTTTAAATTACATTTAAATTGCAATTTTCAAAACTATTTTCGTGACTCACACACACACAGGCACACACACAAACACACACACACACACACACACACACACTGTGTTCAGGAACTTTTTCTGACTTTGAGAGGACACAAATAGGGACTGGCAGACCAACGTGAGCTTCAGTGCGAGTCCACCAAAACTATTCACACAACAAAGTACACACTAATCACTATGTAGTCCTGTCCTGTAGCTGAGTACGCCAAATAGACAAATATGGGCTGCAGTCGGAAGTAGACAAACCACCATTAAAGCATTGGCTTATCTGTAATGACTGTGAAGTCTGTAATGTATGGATTTTTCATTTTAAACAATTTATAACAACTGGTTATTTGCTAAAATATAGTCATTATATGCCATTAAAATAAAGGTTGTAATCTACAAAACAAAAAAAACCCACTGGCACAGACACAAGTCTTTTTCTGGGCTGTGCTTATACTGTCCACAGACAGACACAGACCTGCAGGCACTTTATATGAAGCAACATCATCGTCAGAGGCCTACCTCAGGTTACATGGAAAAAACGTTTAGGATGCTACTGAGACTGCAGAATGATATGAAAAACAAAAAATAATGGACCCACCATGTAAATTATGCATTTTTTCTGATCACAATGACAGGAATCATTAATTTAATTTCCAATTTTTTCAATTTAAATGTATTTATATAGCACCTTATGCACTCAAGAGTGTCTCTAGATGCTTTACAGAGACCCAGAGCCTGAACCCCTGAACAAGCAGACAGTGGCAAGGAAAAACTGTCCCCATTATGTTTAATTATTTAAATTATAATATATATTTGAAACAGTTTGCATATTTTTTTTAGGATTTATAATACAAGAGCCATTACAATTATGGTTAATATTGTCTAATGAATTATTTATTTATTAATAATTTACCATTTATTATTTAAATCTTCTGAGATGCAGGATCAGTGTTCAGTGTTCATTGTTCTAATTGGTGGTACACACAGTCAAGGTTCATACAATGAAATTGTGTGGGGTAAAGCAGCTTCCCTCATGGTAAATCCTGAGCTCCATCAGAACTGTCTTAAAAATATTTCAGAAGCTTAAAGTTGAACTTTTTTGTCTGTAGCGTTTCATCTATCTGGCTGAGTTTATAACTGCAGATTTTAGTTTTGCTGCTTATTTGCTCCGCATGAAGATACTTAATATATTCAAATTTAATAAACTAGAATCTAATATTTAAAATTACTCACAGCAGCTTTTTCAATCATTACAGTAAATCATTGAAGAAAACACTCATTCATCAATAAAACACATGACAAACAAATTACATGGAAATTATTTAAAAGGTAATGTAGCCTAAAGGGACCAGGAGAGGTGGAGTGAAATATCCATCCGGATCCGGATGCTGGTGCCTAAATTGGAAAAATAATGTTTGGATGATATATGTGCACATGGTGATTTGGATAAACTCACAACCAATCTGCACATCACTAGCAGAGAAACAATGCTGCATTGTCTCTGTAGCTGTTGTGGTCTCCTGTCTGAACATCATACTCTGAACTTTGTGTAATGCAAAGTCCTCAACGGTGTGCTTTTATTTCAACTTCCTTGCTTGACCATTCTTAATGCACATTATAACAAATCCACTCAGTCACTCTGTCTCACCATAACCTGACCAGTCTGTTCACCCAAAGCCGTTTTAAGATGCTCTGACAGCCAACAGCATTACCTTATTCCCCGAGGCTGAGTTCTCACTCGCAATGAAGGCTCAACCTCCTTGGGCTGATCTTAGTTTGAAAAGGTCCATTTTCTTGACCTACCAAAAGGGTTCATTGTGCCAAATCGATGACTGCAGTAGTCCAGGTTGAGATGGTTCAGGAAAAGAGTCTTTGCTTCAGCTTTTGCATGTGTTTGTGTGCTATGATTGCCAAACTGTTACTACATTTACAGTATATTTCTTTTCTAAAAATCCGCAGCATTTGAATTCCATTTGATATATTCCATCTTTTGAAGCAAACTGTTAAAAGTGATGCACTGCAGTGTAAAGGTTACACAGCAGCAAGGGATTATGAGATGTGTAGTGAGGTCAGGTAAGGTGATCAACAAGCCAAATTACTAAAATGTTGCTGTAGTGTTTATGTGAAAAAAAAAATTACTTGATTGTTAAATGAATTCATGAAATCTGTACTTTAAAACCCAAGCGCATGCTTTGGCATGGAAAAGTGAAAAATTTGTACATTCCTCGCACTATCAATTTCCAACTTTTTTCCCACCCTCTCCTCTTCCCCTCCTTCAGTTTCTTTCACTGTTTTCCTCCACACTGTTTTCTTCTCTTATTCTGCCACCCACACTAATCCTATTTTATTCAAGACATACTGTATAATATAACACAATATGCAGGACCTTGGCTCTGAGTCTTCCTAAGGGCCTCCACATTGGCTAGGCCCCAGTTAGGGTTGAGCAGTCCATCATCCGCACCATCCACCATCTCCCATCCACCTGAGGCCATTGTGGGTGCTGACAGCGGCTGCGGCCAGGCTTGCGTCACTGAAGGGCTGAGAAAGCAGTGTAAATGTCAGAGGAATTAGCTGCCTTGCCAGCGCCCACGGAGCCCAGGATGACAATGGGTAGGAGAGAAGAGAGGACAGTGGGTACAGTAGCTGTAGAGCATTCGTAAGCCGTAAGAATCCACTCTGCTCTCAAGTCACCTCTACTTCTCCCTCCCGCTCTCCTTGTTTTTCTTTCTGTCTGTATTTCTTCTCTCTTGCCAACTCCTTACTTGTCCTCACCTCCCCCTCCCCTCGCTCTCTCCATCCCTTGCTCTCTTTCTGTATCACTGTCTCGCCCACCTCGCCTCTGCCCGCAAGCAGTTTGGAGCAGATTATAGCCCTGCCACCCCCACTCGTCCATATACACAAACATTCACTCTGGTGCTGACGCACACACACACACACACACACATAAATAAATGCACGCAAACGCACTTTGAGACTTTGTGTATCTCTGCCACCTACAGTGCCACTACATCATCCTCTCTCGGCGGCGTTCAAGCATGAACTTGTTTAGAACATCCTGTCCAGTCCAAATGTGGTCAGACATGTGACAAAATGCCCCTGTGAGCCAAATAACCAAACATGCCCATTATCAAAGTCAAACAGACACCTCCTCTGACAGTTAAGGTTCAGGAAAGTGATATCAGGGTGAACCACAATGTAACCAGTGATTAGATGTCCAGCAGAATCAAGCTGTTTTTATAATCACATGTTTACTGTGTGTAGTGGTAAAGCAAACCCATAATTTAGATCCATGGACTCTTATGTAATTGTGGCTGGACAGTCTGTCAGAGAAAAATTAAAGTTTTTCAGGACAAGAAAAAGAACATCTTTAAATGCTAGTTGCCGAGCAAACCTTTTGGAAAGTATTGTAGTATGAAATCTTTTCTAATAAACCCACTGCATGTGCATTATCATATGTGCTTTTATTGACTTTAATCAGGATAATGTACAAACTCTGAGCAATTTCTCGAGGATGCAGCAATCATGATGTGTTTTACTGAAAGGGGGCAGCAATGCAGAGGCAAAATGAGCACCAGGGAGGATTTTTGGCGAGGGGAGGAAACTTGCCTGTGTGTGCGTATGTGTCAATATGTGTGTCTTTTGTTGTTGTTGCTGTTTTGTTTTTGTTTTTTTGCATGCATGCATGAGCTTCTCTTTGTTCCGTCTGCCATTCTGGCCCCTGTGTAGCCGATGTGTGCTGCATGCTGCAAGGCTGAATGGGGACTGCGTGGGCCTGACCTGCGATCTCACCGCCCACCACTCACACAGACACACAAGCCCGGGCAGCTGCCTCTGTTTTAGCCTGCAAGAGAGTCTGTGCTTATATGCATGTGTATGTGCATTTGCAGGGTAAATACAAAACATCCCTTAGTTTTTCCTCAATCTCTCTCTTTCCCTCTCTGTGTGGATGTTTCTTTCCCTTATCATTAGTGTTTCGACATCCTCCTCAGGGGACAGCAAGGACTGCAGCTGTCCCTATGACAACCTCAGTGCTACTGTCAATCACCAAGGCTGCCTTATCCTTCTTGGCTTATAATCTATATATGTGGCCTCCTCGGCTTTGACAGGTGTGCAGATGGCACGTCACACAACTGTATAGCTCACATCATCAATGCACTCCACATTACTGCCACACTGATATTAATCTATTCATGCTATGCACTGTAACATGTCCTTGTCATCTGCCTGCCACTTTTAATCTTATTTTTATTATCATTCTTTATGTTTGTATGCTGCAGCATTTAATTCAGTTGATAATAATAAATGAATTGTTCTGATCATCATGGATGAATGAAAGCATAAAACAAAATAAGAAAAACAATTTTTGTCAGACGTAACGGTTATTGTTGATACATTATATCCAGTGGAGATGCACATGTGTGTGATTGTGTGAGCATCCCAAACTCTACTGTTGGTAATGAGTGCCCTGAGCACTCCCTACTACACCTAACTGATCCAGTAATTGCTTTTCCTCCTCTGCATTTATCATCATCTGCCTGGCCTGTCATGTTAGCTGAGCTGAACTGAGCTGAGGTGGACAGAGAGGGGTGTAGGCCTGTGAGGCCGAGGTGGTCGCGTGTATGTCTGGATGTAAGGTATCGGTCCACCGCCTCGGGCGCTGTGATGGGGAGGTGTTGGAAGGAGGAGGCGGAGAGAGGGAGGGAGGAGGTAGAGAGGACAGGGGAACGGGGCAGAGAGGGCAGTGATGTAGTGGTTAATAAAAACTACGACCTCCAGCCGGTCATCATCATAAGGCAAATAACCAACAATTACATTCTCATGAGAGGAATATGTTTTTGCTTCCTATCCTGTTCTTTTTTTAAGCAAGTATCCTTTGGATTACATTGGTTTGAAATTATTTACAGAGATGTATGCTAGAAATTTACACAATAAAGGTTTACGTCAAGCTAAAAAGTTGGTAGTTTGGGGAATGAAGGCTTGTTATCGACTCCGATTGCTGGTTGGAGCTTGTAGATAATGACCACTGTGAAAACTTGAGGTGACAGTCTGAATGGATGCTGTTATTAGTAGGTTAGGGTTAGGAACAATAGTCCTACATGGACACAAAAACGCAGTAGACTGCCCAGAAGATTTAAACAAATAGCCTCCTTTTTGCAAACCCTGCAAATGAGGTGGATGTGTGTGTGTGTGTGTGTGTGTATGTGTGTGTGTGTGTGCACATGAGTAAGAAAAAGAGAGCATACTGTATGTGGGGGAGGGCGTGCTGCTGCTGCTAGTGGGGATTTGATGCTGATGAGGTCTGTAATGGGAGTGAACAGGGAGCGTGAGGGGAATAGATTGGGACTTCATTGGCAGGCCGACTCTCCCTATGCACTGCAGTATGCTTGCCTATTTATTCCCCCATTTCAATGCGCCTTTGCTTTGACCTTTCTCCAGCCAACGACAGTAAAATCACATTGCCGCTAGAGAGCTACACATCAGCTTCTGAGCCCCCCTATATGATTTCCTCATTTATTTTTTCACTATCGTTCCCCACAGACACACAGACCAGCACTGCAGCACTTCAGCCAGGGGGAGGGAGTGACTTCATACTGAAATGAATTGTACCTATGCCATCGTGTAAATGATCATAGCTTTGATTATGCAAATTTGAGGAATGCAGAGAGAATGAAACGAAAAGGAGGGTGATCAGTTCACATTCAGGCTCAAGGATCATCCTTGTATGTGTTGTGAACACGACAGAGAGGGATACGTGACAATTAATAATTCAAACACAAGAAGATACACATGCACAAGCAGGTTTCACATTAAAACCTTGTATGAAAACCTTGTATGTCCAGTTTTAATTTTAATTTTGAAAAACACATGACCCTCACTGGATTAGCACGGTTATTTTGCTTGTTGGATGTAGATACACTCCAAAAATGTCTCACAGTAAACAATAAAGGATGGAGATATTCTGTATTGCTCTTGTTAATGACAAATTTCATCACCAGCAACAAATGTGTTCTACTAACAGGTATTACCTGTATATCCAGAGTCTGATCTGTCTTATTTCTCTGTGCCTCAGACTTCCATTTGTCCAAAAAAATGTCGATGGGCAATGCAGAATTTGCAAGTTTAAAAAAGATAATATCGCTTGTTCAGCCGTGTCGAATTTGATACTTTTTTGAAAGAGTGTCAGCTGTTAGTTTGACAGTGTTGCAGGAGTGCAATGGTTTATGTATCAGGTAGGAAGAAAATGGACTTGAGGCTGAGTGCCACAGATATACAAGGGGAAGTTGGAAAGTAGAAATTACTGACAGATGGACTAATGCATTTTTGGTCTTTTAATGGGATTAGTTGACAGTCTCCAGCTTTGCCTTTTAAAAAGTGCTTTTCTTAGCCCTTGAAAAACAGAAATCTTCATCAAAACAGTAGGCCTAGCAGCGAGGCAACGTCAATACAAATTGACACACAAGACCAGCCTAAGTCTAATGTGAGTGTACACACACAGCTAGCACAAATGTAGTGTAAACAAGGACAAAGACAATGTTCTGTGATAGGTAATAGCCCAGATGGTGAAACAACCATATTCAGAAACAAACATGTTGTCGAACATCAGAGCCTCAAACAAAAAGAATACATTCTGCCAAAAAGCAGATGGAAAACACTCCCTCTGTCACCTCTCCCCCCTCATCCTTTTTCCTCCCATCTTTCCTCCCCTCACACACACACACACACACACAGAAATACACCAGCACCATCACAGTCCTCCCTTTCCCCTTTTCCCCACAAATCCATCCTCCCATGTGGTTCTGTGGAACAGATGCAGGCAGCACAGTAGAAATAGAAACGGGTTCAGCTCTGAAGCAGGCAGAAGGAAAAAGCAGGAAGCATGACATCACGCTAAAAATAAATGTATCCTTGGGTGAAAGAGAAATACTCAAAGGTCCTAAAATAGCTGGTCAAACAAAGACATGAATAAACTAGAATCAGTGTGAGAGGGTTTTTTTTTTTTTCAAGAGGAAGCCCCTCTACTCTCTCACACACAGCGACTCCCTGGTTGCTAGGTTACGACACTTGTGGCTGCCATCCACAGTGTGAAGGTGCTTTTTGCATCTGCAAAAGGCAGCCTCCTTTTTCATCCATCATTTGAAATTTAAAAAAACAGAGATGGAAACACATGCATTGTCGATTAAGGGAACACCAGGCACAGTATGAGGGACATCCTACAGATCAATTTGTGCAAAGACAAGCTTGTATTTCAGATCTACCATGGAAACAGAGATGACTCTTAATTACCTCAGCTAACAGCCACAGCAGGACGAATTGAGGGGAAGTGGAAAATTTCAAATCCTGCTTGTTTGTTCATGTTTGCTTAGTATCTGTAGTGAATCTCAGTGCCAATTTTTGACTATTCATTGCAGAGGCAGCACCAAATATGCTATGACATGAAATCAAATCATAACACCAGGTGCTGCTTTTACAACTGCTTAAAGAACAGACTTTTTAACTCACAAAATAAAACCGCATAAATCCTTCATGTATCTGTATACTGCTTTTTCGTGCTTTTGGCACAGAATGGTCTGTTTTATAGACTGACTTATATGCCTGACTTTTGTGGGGTAAAATAGCCTTTATATCTTCACCAAATGTCACTGTTCAACTCCATATAAAGCTGTTTCAGAGGGCATAAATCCTCCCTTATCTGAAACACAGAGTGAGAAGCTGCTCATCAGTATGGTAAAGGTCATTGTGCTTTGCTGATGGATCATGTGCCAAGCACCATATCGAATACGAATGAACAGAGGAACTGATATTACACATAGGTCATTTCCTTGAACATTTATGAAGGCATCATTTTAACCTGTGTAAACATTTCTTGTAACTCCTCTTACCCTTTAAGTCACTCACTCCTTTTGCAAAAACACAATGTAGCACACAAAGTACACCAAATAATAAATCCATAGTACTCTTCTAGCGGGCTCACAATTGCATAGATTTATAATTAACACAACAAATAACATGCAACATGAGTTCTCTGAAAAAAACAGTTTGATTTCTTTCGTAGGAAGCTGCCAATTTATTCTCTTTCACAGAATGAATTTTTACATGCTTAAGGCAGACCCAAAATGTCAAAATGTCTTTTTTCTTTTCAAACATGCTACTCAGCAAACCAGCAGGTCATTATTTTTGAGGTATTTCCAATCACATAACTGTATTCCAATGCACAAAGTCACAACACAGTGCACAAACACAAAGGCACAATGAAAAAGGTACACACAGACTTGCCCATTAGGGACTTGAGTTCAAACAAATCTACACCACAGGGCAGAGCCCATATTTCATCAGGGAGGGGGGTCAAAGTTGAAGCCCCAAGGACATACCATTTCCTCTCCCTCCTGGGCTTCCAGAGGGCGAGGCGGACATTGTTTACTGGACAGTCTCCCTGGACTCCCTATGGACAGGAGGGAGTTGGCTTTCTTTTAGAGTTCAGCTAGTCAAGTTGATTTAAACCATCTAGAGCCCAGCATTACAGGCCAGCCCTGGCTCCCCATTTCTCCAGTTCCTGTCTTTCATTCGTCCCCCAGTAAAAAGATCACAGTCCTTGTGTTTCAGTGTTTTCAGGGGGTTGTTATCGTGTCCTTGGGAGCTGATTTACAGGGCAACCTTGTGTGCTGGGGGCTACTTTCATTGGTTTGTTCTTCTGTCTTTAATTGTGGGCTGTAGTACGGTGGCCCTGAGGTGAAAAACGTAACATTTCAGAACATGAACATTACACACAGACACAAAATGTGTTATATCAAAAACAGGGAGAGGCAGGTACTCACTATCTGTCTCATTTTTAATTCTGAATGGATGTGTATGATCAGTCCAGTACCTCATTGAGATCACAGCCATAGTGGATCATTTGTGTACTATGCCAACTTTCAGCTTCAAAAGTGGAGAGCAGTATACTGCATATGTAGTGAAGTGAAGAAGTAAGACTGTTAAGGTCAAGGTGGTGGATGACTCTGTAGCAAGTACAGGAAACTGAAGTTTGCACCCTGCAGTTAGTTTGTCTTTTGACCCACTGGTGGGCCCAAACTTTTGTCAAGTTTGCCTTTTTATTAATTGCAATCATTTCCCCCCAACCCTAACAAAGTTTTTAAATTGCCTTTAACCACTGTGTAAATAATAATAGTAATAAAACCTTTTTACATAATCTGATGTTATGGAGGATCTTCCAGTATGAACAGTCCTGAGTTGGAACAGTGGTAGGTAATAGTAAGGTACAATCACTTTTGTTTAGTGTATGCTCTCCCAGATGGTCAGACTACATTTGTACACCATAAAGTGCTGCCATCTTCCCTCTGAGCCACACATTTTAATGGTAAAATGTGTGGCTTTGAAATAAAGTAGAGTAGATGAGACATACACATTCTCTCTTGTCCTTCACAAGCTTGTGGGTATGATCAGAGAAGAACTGCTAATTTACATACTAAGTTCTGATAGGGAACTTATTTACTTTGCATGCATTTACTTTGCATTTTCTATTTCAAGTGCTGGTAGCTTGTTTAAATTATGAATTGAGAATCTGGAGGATTTTTCCTGCCACTCTTTTCCTACATTTTCTTTGACCAGCTGTTATGTAGTTGAGCTGAGGCAAAATGTAGTGTAGCGTAGCACCCTGCCCCTAGAGGAACCTTGTCTCATTCCACTGTTCACTGTACTACTGTAAACAGCTGAAATGACAATAAAAAACCACTTGACTTGACAATAACGATTTCCATGTCCTGAGGAATGAAAATAATTATTCATGTCTTGTATTGAGTTGCAGGCAGAAGGCCTGACATTGCTGGTCACTTGTGACATGATCATACACAACCTAAATATAATGAGTGCAAAAACACTGTGTATTCTGTTTATTTCCTTGCTTGTAGTGGTTGTGTTTTGCACTTTTAGGCCACCATACAGGTGAGACCAGAGTGTGGACACACACACACGCACACAAACACACACTCATACTGGTACTTAGTGCTTTTGGGGAGAGCTTTTGCTGCTGGCGAGCACGCAGTAAGGCAGGAGATGAAATGTCTTATTATGGAGCGAATGGGAACCAGGCGGGCCTGAGCCGGGCCAGGTCCTCTATTAACCTGTCCTTCCAGGAGAGAGGCTCGTAAACAAGGAAATGATGGCAGGAAGGACTGAGTGAACCGAGCAGGAGGTGGAGGGAGATGGAGAGGTAAGTGGAGGCCTTCATGAGGGTTGGAGAGTGTCGGTAAGGGGGGTGTACACCTCAGGGACAGCACTTGTCCCTTCAAAGGAAAGAGAGGAGAGCATTGATCTGTGTGATCCCTCTGATGTACGGGATGTGAACACAAAAAGAGAATAATACACAGAGATGCTCTGGATGAGAAGCTGTCATATTCTCTTAAGTCTCCACATTGGGCGATGTATTGTTTGTGGGGGTTAAGATGAATCTATCCCATTAGTCTGTGGCTAGGACTGTGTAGGGCCAATAATGATCAATTGAACAAATGTGTGATTGATTTCAAGTGAGTTTTGCATGTCTATTGTGTATTAACCTTATACTGTACATACATATAACTGTATATCTCTGCACTTGCTGCTTACTGCACTTCTGGTTGATGCTAACTGCATTTCGTTGCCTTGTACTTGTTGCATGTGTAATGACAACAAAGTTGAATCTAATCTAATCTGATCTATTGCTCAGTGTAATCCTTGTGTTTCACGTTACATTTCTCCAAAACGCATTGTAGCCTCAAGCTAGTGGGTTAATATGGGGCACAGACAAAGAAAGAGGACATTTCAGACTACATGGTTTGACTTGACTGACAACGGCAAAAACAAACGCACTGTGAAGAAACAGACATGTAAATATTGTCAAGGCTGTTAAATACTAACCGAAGCCTTTGTTTCTTTTGTGGTATTTTTGCAGATGAATAGAACAGACATGGCAGAGGCCAAAAATTTTGGAGGAATGAATATACAGTGAGCTAGGAGAAAAACAAGGACATTGATGGCAATGAGGAGCAAAATGGAAAACAAAGGTCCTCTCCTCTCTCCTCTTTCCTCTCTCCTCTTTCCTCTCTCCTCTCCTCTCCTCTCGCCCCCGCAGCCTCCTGAGCACAGCTGTCTACATGGCTGGGCTGTTTTCACTGACAGGCTGTGAGAGCCATGAAACAGGAGGGCACCAGGGACCTGGGCCACCTCGACAACATGCGCCCCCACAATCTGCTGTTCACAGTGTACCCCAACCCCGTGCCTCCCTCCCTCTCCCTCTTCGCAGTAACAATCTCCTTCACTATTCCAAATATTCCATCCCTCAGGCTCTCTCTTTCTCTTTCCCTCCTGCACATTTTTTTTTTTTTTTTTTTTTTTTTTTGCAAAGGCTCGTCTCAGTTCTATTAGATTTTCTGTTTGTGCCTGTCATTTTCTCTCCCTAATACTCCCTCCTTCTTTCTGCCCTCCAGTGGCCCTCTCAGTGCTGTCACATCTGCATGTTTTTGCTGCTTGGCTGTCATGTCCCATGTTTTTGCCTCAGCCACACATCATTTCTCACAAACAGAAAGATGAGGAAGGAGTGGGAGAATGAAACAGAGAAAACAGAAAGTCTAGGCTGATTTGAAGGAGGTTAAGAAAGCATGTGGAATAAGAGGGAGGCAGGCTGAATAAACCAACAACAAACAATTTCTTATTTTGACTGGCTGCACAGCACAATTGCAAGGCTGTCTGGGATTTAATAAGCACTTATTTGGCATTAGGAGCCTGCTTGTTTTCCTTGCTGCCGAGGCAGAGGCGCTGTGTGGTTTCCCCCATTTTCAGATCCAGATGGGGGAAGAAGAGAACACGGCTACGGGCAATGGGAGGAGAGTCTCTCTCTTCTCTCTTTTTGTCTCTCTGCTGTTTTCCCTGGCTGGATGGAGCTTAACTTGAGGTTTAGCTGGGGGGGGAGGGGGTGCAGGAGCTGAGGTAGTGATGGGGACAAGCTCCCCTGGAAAGCCCTGGAGGGAGACAGCTTCTTTGCAGTAAATAAACAGCCCACTCTCCCTGCATAGAGCTTCTCCTCCCTTTATGCATCTCAAACCCTCAAGGACAGTTTCACATCATTGTGTCCCCCCTCCTCCGTACAGTGTTCGCTTTCAATGTCCCTTTCTTTCATATACTTTCTTTTTCTTCTCCCCACTCTTTGCCAGGACACACTCATGCAAACATTGTCAGCGCCCTACACACACACACTCCAACTCACCAAAACCCCCCTCTTAGCACGTCAGATCAAAGAGGATGAAAATGTGATCTTTGTAATTCCAAGTTTCTTTTTTTCTGCCATTCTGTTCAAGGGGAGACAAACAACAGTGAACAATGTGGGATCTGTCACATTCTTCCCATGGGAGAAAGACTTCTAACAGCATCTTCTATTAGGGATGGAGAGAGAAGAAACGAGGATCACCCCCACTGTGCAAACAAAATCAAAGTGAGAACCATAACTCTGAACTTAACAGCTCTGTAGTATCAGATTTGCTTAATATATACACTACGTGAAACTCAATTTGAATCCAGTAAGCCCAAAAAAGAAATTAAGTCAAATTTGAAAAATTTTTCTATTCAAAAATTCTAATAAATTCAATATGATCTGGAAGTAAAAAGAAGTAGCTAAACAATCACTTTTTATTGCATTATGAAATATTTCCGTTCAACACACCACCGTGTTGTTCTCAGGGGTTCTCATTCGGCCCCGCTGACTTGTCCTTCAAAACCTTTCTAAATCACACCACATGCGAGAGGTCGTCGAGTGCAGAAGCGTGAAAGTGAAATTCAGGGTCAAAGAAAGATTTCTCACAAATTCCATTGAGCAGCCTCGCATTCACCCCATACAAATAACACATGTGATTAGCTCGCTGCTCAGTCCACCCACGCAGACAGTGTGCAGTGTATATGCCACACACATGCTGCATGTTTCTAGCCGACGTTTTGAATGCTACATGTTATGCTGCCTCTGATTCACATGGGCCTTTGCGCCTCCTCCATCTCGCTGCTTCTCATAGACCTGTCACTGCTTGACTCTCACACAGAGCAGTGGGATTGACCCACTTCTTACACTGGTGGGCCCAAGTGAAGGCCCCCAGGAGAGCACACATATGCACACAAACACATCACATTACACATGACTTCATACATGTGATCGCGTACACTAGTGAATAATGTCATTATTAGTGCCTAAGAATCCCATCAATGAAGAGTAGCGTGTGCAGCTCCTCTGGAACGCACATATCACAGAGGCTGAAAGGGATTTAAACCTGACACACACATAAACACATGAACTTCCACAAAAAGAAAGTCAGGTTAAAGGATAATTCAGGCTTATTAAAGCTTAACTTATTGTCATAGTTTCCATTCTTTAAAGAATTTCCCCTCTGGGATAAACAAAGGAATTCTGATTCTCGTATTAGTAATAAAATCTTTGTTCCTACAATAATAGTGATGGAATATGACGTATAGTCCATAGTCAATATAGTCCGTTCTCATCGAGCGCTTTGCTTAAGTACAATTTTGAAGTACTTGCTACATTATAACTTTAAGAGATTTTCTACAAATGCACCAAAACTACCTCTTTCACAGCTCATCAACCCCCTAAGTCAAAGATCTGAGTACTTCCTCCACTACTGGTACTTAGCAATTTCCTCCCATGCCAGCCAAATTTATCTAGAAACAAAATTTAGACGGTGAAATTCTTACCATTTCTCTTCGTGACTGCCAGCATCCATCATGTTCATATCCCTCAGCTCTGTCACACTGCTGATGGCTGGACACCACAGTACAGGGCAGGCCAATAGAGACCTAGTTAACATCAAACCCACATAGAACTGGAGAAAAATGTGTTGGTTCAAAGTATAGTGACATCCTACCCTTTTCTAACCAACTTTTGGTCTGAAATACTCTACCCATTCATTAGTTTAATGAGACAGTGACCTGGCTGCTTCAGATTAGGAGACAACAAGAGACATTTTCTGTCAAGCATAAACTCATATACAAATACCAAAGAGATGTCGGGCACAGGATACAAAAGCATGCACAGACACACACACACACACATGTACCCTGGTCTGCAGGCATGCATAGGAAGCTCCAAGGTTACCCCCAGCTACCAACAATGTGAAGAGATTGATATTTGGACAGCATCTTTGATGTCAAAGTGATGAGAGCATTCTGAGAGCATAGAAGAACATAAAGGTAGCGGTCCAGGGTCAGATCTACACAGGAGGACATCTGAGCCTTTCATTCGCCTCTGGTTTAACTTATTCATCAGATGCCAGCACCAGGAATACACAAAGACATGGTGATTCAAAAGAGGAATGGTTCTGCAAGGGGTGTGCACTGTAGAGTCTTGGATCAAAAGAAATATACATACGACATCCACATAGCTGGCATAGTCTCCCAGTCCTGTTCCAGTGGCGAAGCCTTCAGACGACATCAAATCTGTGTCTCCTTTTTTCACCAGTATCAAACTTTGCAGTTATCATCTAAGTCTTCACTACTGTAAGCAATTGCTACCAAATTGAATGAGTTGCACAAATATGTACATAACTGATTCATTTTATTATTAACTTGGTTTATTATTTTTTGGATTCATTTTATAACCTTTTGAGAGGGGAGAGTAATTGAGCTACGTTTGAACGTGGTTATCATATCTGATCTGATTGCATTAAAACAAAAATGACAATAGTAATGAAGGTCTGTTAATTCTCATATTCCATCCATAACGTGTTCTTGTCCAGCATAAAGCCTAGGCGGGAATGCTTCTGTGCATTTGTGACAGATTTCTGAGCACTAACTTCCTATTTTTTGTTTAAGGGTGATATGTCATTTTCATCATTTGTAGTCAATTCAAACTTCACCGCTGAAAATAAGAATCATATAAGAATCATGTTTCCTTGAAAACTAACTGCATTAATAATAACAATATTATTTAAGTGTGATCAGTGGTTCTGGTAGAAAACGTGGCATGCTGTGTGTGTGAGCATGTATGTACGCGGGGTAGCAGACTGATGCAGAGAGAAACGTGGATGCTCAGGGTGAGGTCACGATAGAGACACTGCCTGGTTCACAGACAGCACACCACGTCTGTCAGAAAAGAGGTCCCTGCTGTTTTGCTCAGCATGGCATCATTAGTATGGGGAAGTGAAACCTCACTGCTGTTTCTGAGTCTTGTGAAAAAAGGCCACTCCTTCAGCTCAGCATGCTGACCCAAGCAGCACATTCACGTGAGAACTGAAAACTTCTTGTGTGACTAACTCACATGGCTCCTATCTGAGCTTTGCAATGCAAACAAGAAGCAAAGCTTGTAACAGCCAACCTGAGACTGAGAATGCAGGAGAAGGAGCTGAAGAGTGGGAGGAATGGAGGACACAGGAAATGGAGTGAGAAACATGGGGCATTGCTCAAACAATAATGACTTCCACTAATTGTGTTTCCTATGGCCAATGTGAGTGTGGTGACATTTCAGCTCTATGTTTGTCGGTCAAAGGATGAGCTAATTAATATGGTAATTTAGCCCTAACGCCTCCAGTGACAGCCACACCCCCTCGTTAACAGCCACAAGGACAAGGGTCAGATGCACCAGGAGCAGGAGAAGGAGGGAGACAGAAGGAGAGAGAGAGAACAAGAGTTTTCTCTAGCTTTGCCTTCTCAGCAGCCCTGGAGTCACACAGCTCTCTCTCCGTAACGGGAACAAGTGATTATTTCTGAAAAATGGGGAACTTTGTCAAAACGGATCCCACCCACACACTATCTCTTTCTCTCTCTCTCTCTCTCTCTCTCTCTCTCTCTCTCTCTCTCTCTCTCTCTCACCCACTCACACACTTTTAAACTTCCATGTTGAGCGTGTGTGGGCACACACGTACATTGGTGGGTAAAAACATACGCAGCTGCGCAAATATGCAAGGTATCGTGTAAGTACTCATGCACACACACACGCACACACAGATGTAGGACTGAGGCATTTGTCTGATTGATCTCATCAAGGCAAGGGCATCTCTGCCTGTGAGGAGTCATGTTGTCATGCACTCAGCGTCATTCTGACAGTAAATCAAGCAACAGTGATGAAGGATATCTGGGTACAAACTCCAAGTGAGGGTTGCTCACTTCTAAAAGACCTTATAGAATTTTCACAAAGCAAAACATATGACACAGCTGCACTGCACCTGCTATAGGAGGCTGCAGAAATGAAGAAGTAGTCATATCCTTTACATAGATAAAAGTACTACCGGTAATACTGCAGTGTGAAAATACCATTCATTCATTTTCTATACCGCTTATCTAGTCTATCCCAGCTGAATATGGGCGAGAAGCGGGGTACACCCTGGACTGGTCACCAGTCAATCATAGGGCTGACACACAAAGACAGACAACCACACACGCACACGCTCACATCTAGGGGCAACTTAGAGTTGCCAGTTAACCTAATGTGCATGGTTCTGGGACTGTGGGAGGAAGCCGGAGTACCCGGAGAAAACCCACGCAGGCTCAGGGAGAACATGCAAACTCTGCACAGAAGGGCCCAGACCAGGATTTGAAACCTGGAACCCTCTTGCTATGCTAACCACTATACCACCGTGTCACCCGTGTGAAAATACACCATAACAGATAACTGTCCTTCATTCAAAATCCTGCTTAGGTACAGCTGTATGTTTTAAGTATAATAAAATGTCCATTGTGAGTGTTTTTTTGTCAGGGCCACAATATTGGTGATGCATTTTTTTTGCACAAGTAGTATTTTACTGTTGTAGCTGATCAAGTTGGGAATAATTTCTTATTCAGTTAAATACAGTTTCATTCAGTGATTCCCACACTAGGGGTCAGTCCGCCTCCAAGGACTCACAGGATAAGAGGGGTCATGAGATAATTAATTGAGTAGAAACAAAGAAGAAAATTGTTCTGCTACACAAATTTGTGTTCGTTTTTCTCTGACTCTCCTATTTTTTTGTAAAATGTCAGACACATGTAGGTTATTACTTATTATTAAGTAATTGCTGCAGTTTGGACAAACATTCAATTTGCTTGTTGTTCTACCTTAGGCAAACAGGGAGAGTAAGTGTTTTCTGAGATGACTGAGCTGTGACATGCTATTGAACTGAACAGTTTGCTGCAGTTTTCTGGGATCCCTTTTTGTAATAGCAATGAAAAAAGAGTAGCTGCAGTATGCACGCTGCCAAAATACGCTCAGTGGTTCACTAATGCAAACAAAAGGAAACAGCCCAGCACTAGAAATTTGAGGAGGCACATAAATGTTTGCATGTATAAGTTAAAACAAACCTAACCGTAATGCAGGTTGTCAATTTAGAAATGCTATCCAAATGTTACATGGGGGGAAAGTTTGTTTTGGAAAACTGTCAAACAAATGCAGTCCAAAATCAATGTTTCATATTCAGACAGCTTTTCATTGTGATTTTTTTGTTTTTCACATAAATATGTTTATGTTTCTGATTCCTTCCATATTAGTGTCTCTCCTGTGTCCCTTTCTCTCCTAAGTGTGGAGAGTTTTATTATTTTTGTGACCGCATAAGTTGGAAAACTAGCAAAAACTCTTTCGATAACATTCTCAATGACTTGTAGCCAGTAAATGAACTGAAAGCAGTTATGACCAACATTTTTATATGAACAATGGATCACATTACAACGTGTTTGTGAAACAGGTCACTCGCAGTGAGGAGCCTACAGAGGAATATCATTCAATTCCCTTCAGCTTTACAGAGATTTATAGCAACTTTGAGCTTATTTCCACTGCCTCCAAGTGACAGAGAAATCCATCCATCCATCCATTTTCTATACCGCTTATCCGTCAGGGTCGCCGGGGAGCTGGAGCCTATCCCAGCTGACTACGGGCGAGAGGCGGGGTACACCCTGGACTGGACAGGACCTGACAGAGAAATCTATTTACAAAATATTTAAAACTAATCTAAAAAGATAATTTACAATATATTATGATATATTTGTAAATTATTATAAGTAACAGGGGTCAGCTGTGTGCAGCTCAAGAGTTCCAATCCAATCCTGCATAAAATATTCTTACAAAGAAAGTGCAGACACAGAAGTAGAACGCCATAATATTTTTTATTAATCTTAAGACTCCTCCATACAAAACAAACATTAATTTGTTTAAAATAAAGATTACTGAACTATTTTCAATGCTAACACACTTTGTTTTGTTAATCATCATTTCATTGATTCTGCATCAAGAGAGGAAACACCTTATCTGTAGTCTGTGCCTCATTGGCCGTTTTAATGAGCCAGTGAGCAGTCCTTCTTCCACCGTACACCCCATCATTTCTCTTTACCTCCCCTCAGTAGTCTCGCCCCACCCTAACACGCCTGACGCACACATACACACACACATACATACACAAACATTTGCCCGACTCATTAATTAAAAGCACAAACAATTTAGGGAAGCCTGCTCCCCCAGCTTTCGGAGTTAGGGGCTTTCTTTTCTCCATTTGTGGAAGAATGTTTGGGTGAGCTCAGAGTTCTTGTTAATGTAAATAATTTACCTTTACCTTTATCCTGATGGAATCTTAATTGTACCTCGCAGGTTGCCTCGCAGCAATTCATCAACGTCCTCCTTGACCAGAAAAAGATGCACTGCATGTTGTTGGGAGAGGAGGAAAAAAAAAAGCGCTAGCACTTTGAGAAAAAGCAAGAGTGAGCACAGACAATGGGGGCACACACACACACACACACACGCAAAAGAAACACACACACACACTGGTGTAGATTAACGACAACTCTCCACCAATTAAATGAGTGTTTGTTGTTTTCATCTGATACTGCTGGTCATCTATTGTCTCTGGATATTGATCTTTATTTCAATTGAGCAAATACAACAGAGAACAATAACAGCATTACGGGCTGAGGCCATGTTAGCCTAAGAAGGTTTGGAGCGTTATTGGTGAATCCATTCATTCCAGCGTAAGGTATTCATTAAACTGTGAGACTGTTAAATGTAAAGATGAGCTGCGTGAGCATATGGGGCTGGAAGCCATTCAGAGGGCAAGAAACCAACTGTGTGTGTGTATGTGTGTGTGTGCATTCATGTGTGTCTGTTTATTCGAATGTGTGCAAAGGGATGATCAGATTGGTGGAGGAGCTCAGGAGGAGGGGTTCACTCTTTATTTTTCATTCTTGGCATATCAGCCTTGGAGGGCCTCGGCGGTGCCATAAAAAGCCATGCACCTCGGTCACGTGAAACACAGAATGTAATTGCTAGCCTCTCGGCTTGAAATGAAAGCAGCGTTTCGACCATTTCTCAACACGCAGGGCTAAAACGAGACCACAAAAACCCACTACTTCCCTTAGCGAGAAATGTCCCTGCACTCCCACAGTCTGCGCTCTTTACCAGAAGCAGCAGCTGACAAGGCAACAATGGCTGTGTATATGTGTATGCACGCAGGCAGGGCCGAGGCGGATCTCTGCTGATTTATCTGTGCTTAATTATGCTGCGCTGTGGAGTCACAAGCAAATTATTTGCCCTTTCAAAGTTTTAGAACATTCAGAAAGAGAACACAGCTGTGCTGTCATGAGTACATTTTTAGCTTTCATGGGACCAGAAGTGTGCTTTTTCAATCATGATAGTGATTTTAGAAGTATAACTAGGGTGGTGTAAAAGGAAAACAGAATTTATCAAAACCTCAAAATGTACAAATCTGCTCAAGAGTTGATCTAAAATAGCTTTTACTGACTGCCATTCAAATTTTGCATGTGACCGTATGTCACACTTTTCTCCTTCACTTCAGCTGTATACACATCGGAGCAATATGCCGTGACTGAAAGAAAGAAAGAAATATAAAAAAATGAAAGTTAAAAAAAAACTGTTTCAAGCTGATGTCGCAATAACCAAGTGTGGTGAGAGGTCAATTGTGTGCATGCATGTGTATTTTTGATAGAGCAAGAGTGTGCGTCTGGGGGGACATGCGACATATTGTGTGTGTGTCCCGGTGATGAAGGGTTAGCAGAGGGTCACAGTGATCCACTTATACTTATCTTTCCTCTCCATTGATCCCTCTGATTCCTCTGATATGCTGCTGTTTCTATATTGACATCTAACCATACAGGCGAATGCTTGAAGGCATACAGTCTTCCAGTTTCTGAGCTCTTTATCGAGCCATGCGAGACACGCTAATGACCAGGATAGCTTCCCGCAAGCCTGCATGCCTTTCTCTTCCACCTATTTTGACCTCTGTTCTCATCTCACGTACGATCGCTCGCAGCCATGATGTCATCAAGGCCTCATGTCTGTCTTTAAGTCTTTTTATCAATACTCACCTCTGTATTTCTCCAATTTGTCTTTTCTTCTCTCTTCACTCAAACTATAGTTTCCAATTCCCTGACTGTCTTTCTACCCCTCCCCCCGTGCTTTGCTGTGCTTCCCCGCCCTGCACACCTGCTTAGGGACGCAGCCCCATGTGCCTCCCAGGCCGGGCTGGGTGGAGAACAGACGGCCCCTGTGTTTTCTGATAATCATCACATAGCTTGCATGCCTGCTCTGCTCTTCTCACTTGGTTCTTTCTCCTCTCCTCTATGACCCTCCTGCCAGCTTACCTCAGCCAAGCCCACAACTACCCCCACCCCTGCCCCCAAGCTCTCCCTCACTGCATCTGCCCTCCCATACATCAGCCTTCTGACAGGCTCACTCAGCACCCACAGTGCCTCGGTCTCATTCTTTTCACCTTTCAACGTCCGTTACATCAACTGTAGCTGTCAGTTGCAAATCATCTAGGATGAGTGTTCTTTCCAGGAAACGTTAACAAACAAGGGATGTGCATTGAAAGGAATAGTTTGACATTTTGTTAAATGCGCGTATTGGTTTTCTTGCGGTCAGAAGTCAGTTAGATTGGCAGGAAGACAAAAAAATGGGAGGAACAGCCATGTTGGCTCTTTCCAAAGGTGAATAAAAACTGTCATCAGCACCTCTTTTAAATGTGTTTTGATTTAACATGTTAGTGTCAGACTTGTTAAAACTTTTTTAGCCTTATTAGGCTAAAAAAAAGAAAAAAGGAAGAAAGACAGGATATGAGATGAATGTAAGAGATGGCATGATGGCGTACAGCGTCGACGGAACGATGTTGTCCAGGGTGGTGTAAAATGACACTTTTGTATGATTGTTTCAGCTTGAGCAAAAAAATTGCAAAAATCCTTAGACTTTATGAATGTGCTTCATAGATTTAGAACTAGCTTACAGTTTGGCAGTTCATAGCACTGATGGCCGTTTGCGAACACATTAGGCGAGTGGTCGAATATGCGCAAATGGCAAGAGGTGTCTAAAGCACGTACCCTTACACAAAATTTGCCTAAAAACACCTATAACTGTACAAACAACGTTTCACAGGGAATTTAGTACAAACATAAAAATAAGTAGGCTAAAATGATCAAACGTGCAAGATATAGGACGTTAACACGTGATCTTTAAAGGTGATGGTAGTCTGATTTCTTTGCCTTCGGGTCAAAGACAGGCAAACTGGTTTTGCCTGTTTTCAGTCTTTATGTTAAGATAAGCTAGGCAACTGCTGACTAAATCCTTAAATTTAAGGGACAAATAGTGAAATTAATCATCGACCTTTCCGCTCACCGAGGTTTTTTCACCTCTTAACCCCAGCACTCTGTTTCCTCTGTCCCTCCAGCCCTCCACCACTGCCTGTGTCTCGGTGCAGGTGTTCCCATTGCTGGGGGTGAAAAGCAAAGAAGCAAGAGGAGGCTAGAGCTTCATTTCATTCAGCTATTGAGCTAATGGCTCCTCATTCACCACCCACACTGCTTATTAGGCCTCCTCTAAATAACTGAATAAAGAAACAGAGAAGCAGCAGTCGGTTCCCTCCCAAATGCTATTCACAGATCCCACACTGCATATTACTCTGACGGCTACATGAGCGTGGATATCAGCTCTTGGTGTTATTATTTGATCAAGTGGTTCTCAGTCATGCAGTGGTGTGTGTAGTTAGTGCTTGAGGGAATGAACACCCCTGTGGGCCCCTCTAAGTGTCTATTGTGTCTGTGCAAAGAAACCCCTATGGAACAAGGGGCCCCATTGAAGAAGAAATTGTTCATTTATTAATTCATGCTATCAGGTTGCCGGGTTTCATGTTTTACAAAAAAGCGCCAGCAAAGGCAGATTAGTTATCAACGCCAGCTGTCCAGACTAGACTGACTAGACCCTCTCGATCCCCTCCTACTCCCCCTACAGATCCTGATGTACCATCCTATCTGTGCTCTTATCTGTCTATCTTTGCTTTACTATCCTTTTCTACCCTCCCCACCTCTTCGTCCTGTGTACTCTGTGGCATTAAGGTCTGGATCAGGCAGATGGACAGAGCCTTAGATCAATCAGGGAGATCAATACTTCCAGACTGACTGAGACGATCTGTGCAGACTGACGGACATCAGATGGCCGGTCCAGCCTGGGCTAGTTTCTTCCAGTCATGGATCGGCTTAGTTTAGCTTGGTTTGGTTTAAATCCTGTCTGGTCTTGCTCAAGTCTGATATGTTAGGAGTTTTGAAATGTTTGCGAACAAATGCAGTTCAAAAAGAAATGACTTTTGAAGGCTCATGTGTCAAGATTTCTCTTCCATTGCCATTGAAAATAGTTTAATTTTTGGACAAAACCCGTTAATTTATTCTACATGTGTCTATTGCTAACATAAAAATCAGCATCAGAATGACTGATGGCTGCACAGATAAGATGAATGCAACAACAGCCGCACATGTTACCTTTCCTCTTTCTTCATTCACAAGTCATTAAGTCGGAAGACAGCTCTGCTAAATGTCAAAAAGCTGCAGGGGAAAACCACAGAGAGAACCTGGTTTCATTGTTATGCTCTTTGATTATACACAGGTCAAGTGGAAAGTCTATCTTCATCCTCTGAAAGTAACCTTTTCCTTCGGAAAAATTGGCATGTACTGTGTTTTGTAATTGCCCTGCACCAAGAGAAAGGATTGCAGATGAATGAGGATACAGTCGCCACTTGACATCAATTCTGATATTCTCATTTTCCCTCACCCATGAGCAGAAAGTTCAGAAAAGGCTGAACAGAAGAACATGCTGACAAAAAGCAGACTGAATGTTTGCTTATTCCCCACCTGCATGACACCCCCAGTCTATGCAACACTGTTAGTTCTAGGTCAGTTTTTTGATGATAGACAGTGACAGAGCCAAGCAGAGCTTCACGCTTCCTGACTGTCTTCCGGCTGCAGCGTCTGGTGCGCGTTTGATGTAGTCCAGGCTCACCGCCGGGCCCCGTCTCTGTCTGTTGGCCCATGACACCAAACTCAGACACAGCTGAAATCTGGAGGGGAGGAAGGAAGGAAGAACACTTCCAAGACAGACGACTCAGAAAGAAAAACAACAGCCAGTCATCACTCAGTCAGTGCTTATACATTGTGACATCGTTGACGGGTTTTGCTGAGTAGTTTTTTGATGAAAAGAAGAAAAGCAGAATAAAGATAAAATGAAAATAAGTGTGATGCCCTAGCTATTTCCAAAAATAGAAATGATTCTTCCTATACTCCTGACCCTCCTAAGCTCTTTCTGCTTATTAGGCATGCTAGCAGCATATTCGGAGTGTAACATTGTGATCAGTGTTAGATGAATCGCCATGAAATTTGGTACAGGTATTCACGGACAATAAATGCTTCTGACTTGAGTGATGTGGTCAAATTTTTCACTTATCCCGTTAAATATTTCAGCAAATTTGATACAGACATTCTTGATTCCCAGAGGCTGAACCCTTATGAATCCTTTGGCTTTTCCTCCATCACAACCACAAGTAGGTGTTTGTGTTTTTGAGTGAAATGTTTCAACAACAATCTGACATACCAAATTCAGTTTTATACTGACATTCATGTCCTCTTTCAGGATGAATTGGTGTACTTTAGTGACCCTCTGACTTTTCATGTAGTATCATCATAAGGTCAAATTTTTTAATGGCCATATAGTTATGACTAAGCATCTGCAAAACTACCAACATTTCCTTGAAATGCTGGATGGTTTAACTATCAGTGCTAAGGAAATGTAAATGAAGGTGTATCTGTATTCTTTACAGCAATTTCTAATGTCAAAAATACCTACCTATTACTGGTGAATAATTCTGATAACTCCTTCCAAATACCAAGATGCATGATAATATAAGAAATAGCATGAAAACTGCTTTGTCAGTGCTTTGGTCTAACGAACATACATGGTAACGATACGATGACGATCATCATCACTGCCCTTTTTGCTACACTGATCACAAACTAGAGAGGCAACTGAACAATCCCAGTTCTGAATGACGGATAAATGAGCATTAAATTGCCATAATCAGTGTATGATGTAACAAATGACCATATATATTTTTTAAATGAATAACACAAAATTAGTATTAAATTATGTTTAAACACTTGCCAGAGGCTGTAAAATCTACATATGCTGATATTGGAGTTTTTCATCAGGACCTTAAAGAGCTGCATATGTCTGACTTGCCTGTAGGGGAAACCTTTAGAAGTAAGTTGCTGTTCTCTCTCAATTTGATATTCAGTAATTGTTTTGGTGAATAATTTTCTCAAATTCAAATTCCTTGTGCAAATGTTTTTCTAGCTAATTGGATATTAATTGCAAATGTGCTCACTTACTGTTATTTAAACAATTTTCTTCGTTTTTGTCCAGACAAACCATCTGTGACTAAAACATGGACATATAACAGTGGATGACGCTCTGAGTAGATCAAGACGAGACAGCGGATTCATTCCAACCCAGTGTCTTTTTGTCCTTTATCACAGGCAGTTTTTAGAAGTAAAGAGGAGTTTTCAGTCTGGCTGTTTCACATTTTACTGTAACTGTTCACTGAATTAAAGGACGCCAACGGAGCCTGAGCAATTCTCAGTTCTCAGCAGTTCTTTCACAAAGCCATGCCTTAGATAAATAAACATTATGCCAATAAACCTGGGAAGCTTGGAACCAAACCTGAGTGTCATCCTGCCATTAAATCTAATACTTGAAGAGACTGTTGTCACACTCATGTCCGTACAGTAAATACAAATAGATGGATTTTGTTACCTTCATACAGTGGTGGATAGTAATCAAGTACATTTACTCCAGTACTATGCTTAAGAAAAATTTTGAAGTACTTGTATTTAACCTCTAACCTCTATTTCTATTATATGCTACTTTATACCTCTGCTACATTGCTACTATACATCCCATTTCAGAGAGAAATATGGTTTATTTTACTGCTACTGTTACTGGATACTTTAGATATAAAACATAAGTAAGCATCAAAATATGTTGCACTGTGCTAGATTCACTGTCAGCTGTATAAGAAGTAGGGTAAGTTAACACCACTTTGACCAGTTTCAACAAAATCCTTCATATATGCTAATGCATTAGGGATATTAATGCAATGATGAAACACTGACATGGATCATTCTGCTACATAATGAATATTTTTACTTTTGGTAATTTAAGCACATTTTCCTGATAGGACATCTATGCTCAAGTAAAATTTTAAATGCATAGTTTTTTACATGTTACAAAAATACTACTCCTTCTTTCATTACAGTACAGTGTTAAAAGTGAAGTAATTATGTCGCACTGAGGTGTTGATGGCACGCTGATGACTTTTGTTATATTGTCACTTGTCGATATGCTCACACAGCTGTGATGAGTGTTTTTAATTCTGCTCTGTCACAGTGATGTACAGCAGTCTCTCATCTTCACAGAGGAGGATAGAAAACTACAAAGATGAAATAGTAGTGATTGTTGTCATCATTGATATTTCACCAGATAAGAATTAGGCACACTATTACAACAATATTCACCTCTGTACTATCGAGTCCCATATACTAAATGTCTCAGTCTTTAAATGAAATAACATCAAAGTTCCAAGGAGATGGTGAAAACACTATTTGATACAAACTAACACTGTAGACAAACTAAGTGGAAACTCTAAGTGCCTTCAGCCTCTAGGAGGTTGTGTTTCCAGTGAGGTTACATTTAAGTGATATCTTTTGCAGGCCATTTAGCCCTCAGTAGTGTATTATTGTTAAACTGTCTTCTCAAAAGACACACTGTACACTGAAAGAGATACACAAATTCACACTCAAAATGCACGTTTATATTTTTAGATCATTTAAATTTCCCCCTGGGCACCTCTAAAACTGTCATGTGATAAGGGTTTGGCTGAAGGTCATAATGTGAGTCACAAAGCAGAGCGGTCTCGTGTTTCCTGCCAGGGGAGTCAGAGTGTTTCATGCTTCCTTGCTGGGACAGGAAGTGGAGGGGTAAACAGAGGGAATCCCACGTGCTGACGAGGAAACTCCACAGCGTCGTCCTACACTCGCCCCACAGGCACTTATGAGACTTTTGTGTCTTTCTCTGTCTCTCTCTCTCTCTCTCTCACACACACACACACACACACGCTAATAACCCATGGATGCATTGCAACCCACTTCAGTACACATGTGTATGCACAGAGTCTCTCATGTCCTCAGTTTGAGACAATGGATTTCTGTGAAGTGTCTGGCAGAGATAAGAATTTAAATCACATATGTTCTTTAAAGATTTTTACTCCATTCAGTAACTTCTATAACATGTACTTTCCGAGCTTCGTTTTAGAATGAAGCATGAAGCGTGAAGCGTGGTAATTTATGTATGTGCTTGTTGTGATGGCTTATGTCGCTCTGACAAGGAACGTTATCGTGCACAAAAAAATAAGAGCTGCAGGGCGAAAAAAGAGAGTGACTCTGATATGCTTTGAACATGATCACCATCGTGATGCAATAATGTGCAACGTGCCCTTTCTAAAATTTCTGGGGAATTAGCCTAGTTTGTGAAATGTCATGGCCATTGCTCACCTTGGCGTAGCGCTTTCTCCCCTGAAAGTATGTGACCTTATTTCTCTTATCTGTGTCAGCCATGCAGGACCACCACTCCTCTGTTTACGTGTCAGTCATTTGTAGCACACCAAAATATGTTTGGTCTGAAGCTATGCTGACGTGTGTCGGTTTAGGCGCTGGGTTGAACGTGCAGTGACTGTTTTGTTATGACAACAGTGCACGCCACAAGCTGCCTAATGGGAAAGTGATCTGGAGCCTCCTGAATATTTGATGTTAATGTAATAGGAAAGTCATAAAAGCTTTTCAGACCCCAATTCATCCAGTCAAAGCTCTCAATGATTTAACCTCCAAATTTAACATGCCCCCCCACCCGCAGTTCACCACAGTGAATGTTATGCCCGTAAATTTCACGTCCAAATCACAATGAGTTTTTTTCCCTCACAAGGGGCTTAACTATCTCAATTTGAATTATTTACTTGTGGGTTTGATTGAGAGACTGGGGGAGAACTATTGATCTGAAAGATTTAGAGCCTGTGGAAGTGTTGTTAGGTCTAGTTATCAAATGTTCATAAAAATACGCAGAGAAGCTGTAAAAATAGGTAGAACAGAGGCAAATCCATCTGTCATTTGTCAAAATATACTTTTATCAAAGGCCAAGAAAACTGGACTAATTCAACCAAACATTTCACGCTGACAAATTTTCATAAAAGCATCCTGTTGAGCATTGACAAAGCTGTCACAACAGATATTTTGGTTTGCAATTTTTCAACCCAAGCGGCACCATCATCAGAAGCTCAGACTTACTTACAGTTTTTGGGTGTTGTGTGGAAGCTCTTGGGCAGCAGGTGTAACAGAGGGTCACCACTAAAGGCCTAAGGCGACTGACCCTAATACTCGCGCAGACTGCCACACTTCTGTGATGATGATGATCCTAGGAATCGTGCATGTGGGTCAATGAGTGCCTGCCAGGGCTGCACAGAGGTTGGGGGGGGGTGGGGGGCAGCACGGTGCACAGGGATCAATACATAATATCTTACAAATTGAATTCGACCTGGATCGACCCAGAGGGCGTGTGTGACTGGCTGAGAACTGTGGACGAGTGCACAGTAAATCCTACTGATCAGTAGAAGGGGGGGGGGGGGGGGGGTAAGAAGGGGGGGCTGTCCTCTCACAGGGGTGTCTGCTCAGAGGAAGGAGGCGTGAAGAGTTGGGTTTAGAGGGCTGACGGAGAGGAATGAATATGCATCAGGATGGGGTGATGGAGTGAGGAGAGGAGACTGAGGTAGGATCAGTTTATCACCTCCAGTCAGGGGGTCACTCTCTTCTCTCCTTGTCATTATCTTCAAGAGGCTTCACCCCCAATCTGTCTCTTTAATGGTGGGCTTGTTTGAACACAGTCAACTTTATAGTCTCATCTGGGCTCGTAAAATGTCTGCTTGTGTCTATGTGTGTTCAGATACAGTAGTCTTGCATGTCAAGCTAACCTTCAAGCAGAAGTTCAACATTTTGGCAGATGAGCTTATTTGCTTTGTGGTGGTTAACTCTACATCTAGAGTTAGATGTTGATACCACAGAAGATTGATATCACTCTCTCTCCCTTAAAAATAACTCTGCAGCCAGCAGCTGCGGCAGTGATATATATTTTGCGTGACTATAGTACCAATATTTGTATGCGAATGTGAACTCTTCTACATGTTTGTGTTCCATGAATGTCTAATCAAACATGAAAGCTGTCTAATAAGTCTTTTTCTCCTTTTCAATAATATGTTCTTAAAATGGTAGCAGCAGTAGAAACACCTCACTGCACTTTATCTGTGCTTTCTGTTATTTTTACCTGCCAAAAACAACCTGGGTTTCACACTATTATTCAGCAAATTATCTTTTTTGTTCGCAAAACAAAAACAAGCTTGGGGCACACAGTTCCCCCGCTTTCTTTTTTGTAAATGGCAGTTGGTTTTCAAAGAAACCAAAAGGAAAGTCACAGCCATAAATGGTAGTTCACCTACATGATGTCTGCAGTGTCACACACATTGTCTGACTGCTCACAAGCAAAGGCCAGGGTCAAAGTGAAAAACAATCTGTGCAGCGGAAATGCTCTCGGTCAATTCTAACCCAGAAGGCCCATTGGTATCGCCCCAGCTCCAGTGACACGGGGGCTGATGTGTGGGTGTCGTTTACACGCGAGACTCTGCATATGGCCGGCCTGCTGAGGTGGAGGGCACATTTATTTGAATCTGTCTAATTGACATGTTGGGATCGATGGGGGGACAGAAAGCCTCTCCACAGAGTCCGCCAATACAGAGCTGGTCCCCTGGGCCCCCACACGCTGGGGCCCGCCACCCTATCAGTCACAACCACAGCACTGCACTAAAAGACATTCCCCCACCCACCCCCCCCCCCCATCACAACATCCACAAACATGCACACACACACACACACACACACACACACACACAAATAGACTGGGAAACAGACACCAAACAACCACTGCAGACAAACATACACACACAGACAATCAAACACACAAAATCCCTATTGATCATCACCCTCCTGTTGTACCAGAGGCCTCACACTGTTTTGGGGGAGGCAGAGGGAGGGCAGCATAGCAGGAGGGTCCTGGATGATCCACTGATCCTACCATGGACAATTGGATCACACTCAGTTGTATCTACTAGAGGGCTGGTGATGTGTCACTCACAGCTCCTTTGTTACTGGACGTTCCTGGCACATACACGACATCATTAATGGGGGAAAGAAAATGTCTATAACAAACATTGATTTTTAAAAACTCTAACAGCACTGTCAACCAAACATCCTGAAAATGACTTAATGCTCCACAAAGACAAAAAATAATAATGCCTTTTTTATCAATGTCAGAAGGCACCATTTATAAATCTAGTATTACACATGTAGGTAGAGGCTAATGACTTGATGACTTGGTTAATCAAACCTCCAGTATTGAAAAACCAAAAATTTGATCATGAACAAAAGAAAAAGATTCATTTACCCAACTATCCACACCAGTCGACTTGTGATCTCAGTATATGACATAGAAGTAAGTCATGTTTTCTCGATGGGAAAAAATCATTGCCATTGAGTGTGAACTAGACAGCAATTACATTTTGGAAGGAAATTAACCCTTTATAATCATATTTTGTTGACGATATGGTTGCCAGTACACTGAATTAGACCGCTGAATATCAACATATAATGTAATATAATGTAATATTGCATATTATCATATTGTATATTAATATAATATTTTGCTAATTTTATGTTTTTTCTTGTTATATTTATATAACTGTTTAAGTAGTTTATAACTGTGACACGGTGGAAAAATAAATCCCTCCATCTTTCTTCTCTTTTTGCTTACAGTCACTTTCAGAAATACACAGCTACAGCTCTGGCTTGTTTCACTTCACTGACCTTAACATTCAAACAGATACATAACATATCCATATATACATACAGAGTCAGCCAAAATAATGTACACACACATCAGGAAAAGAAAAACATGCATAAATATTTAATTTGTATAAGTACTTCTATACATATAGATACCTCTTTCGAAGTTTGATCAAATTACGATAACACTGTGTACTGTTGTACAATGTTTTCCCAACAGATGGCATTACCCTTTTATCCTGATGTGTGTTTACATTACTTTGGCTGACTCTGTACACACGCAACATAAATATTCCAAACAGACATTTTACTGTCTTTTGACTACCACCAATCTAACAGATTGAGTAAAATGGCTCCAACAAAAGCTCGATTTGGCAACACAGATGCTGACACCCCAGAATCCTACTGACTGCCACAGGCACAGATGTTTCAATGCATGGCTCTTCTGAGACATTTACGATCATAAATCATAACCTCTGACAGACCTGGAAAAACAACCCTGACATTCCAAGTTTCCAACGTTGTGTGTGCGTGGGTGGGGGAGGGGTGGTGGTGCTAGAGGCTAATGAGAGGAATACAATTTCTAAGGAGCTTAAAATCCACGAGGCACCAGCACCTGTCCCTCTTTCAGAGGGAAGCTTGGGGCGTTGAAAAGGTGGGGGGGAAATGATCTTTCTTCATAGGTGTGTGTATGTAACAGAAGCAAAGCCTCTCGTTATACAAACCACACAGGCTTAATGTGAGTGGTGCTGGGCTCAGGGTTTAGGCCAGCCCTCCCCAATTTGCATGCATGCACACCTCCTCTTAAGCCCCCATCCTCTTGCACGTGCCTTATTCATTATGAGCACCCCCACATCAACACACACAGACACACACTTGTACTCCCTCCCTTACCCCCTTTTAAAAGAGCTTTGCTGTCTATGGATTTAGCCTTGAGGGCCAAACAAAATCTGACCTCTTTCTTTAAACCTCAATTCTAATATACAACCGCAGCATTAAGAAGCAACAGCTAATTATAAAGGGTAAGACTACAGCTAATGAGTGAGGTGCTGTTGTAGAGACAGAGTCGGATAAACCTGTATGGATGCAGAGTTTTTAATTAGGTGGTGGGGGAAGAAAGGGAAAGATGAGCCAGGCCATGAGGGAGTTGTTTCCTTGGCCCAGGACACTTCCCATTTTGAATGACAACAAGTCATCTGCCAGGGTGTTAAGAGACCATGTGTGTTGGTTTAAAATGTTCCTGCTTTGTATTTATCAAATTCTGTGTTTTATATTTGTGGCAACAATGACCGATCAGTACAAATTAGATTAGATTAGATTCAACTTTATTGTCATTACACATGTACAAGTACAATGCAACGAAACGCAGTTTGGCATCTAACCAGAAGTGCAATAAGCAGTAAGTGCCAGATATACAATAATTTACAGTATGTACAGGTGTCTATGCTACAGATATAATACAAACATGATACACAGGTAGTTATCATAATATACAGAGATTCTAAGTACTATGAACATACTATACAGATGGATATGTGGTTAAATGTGCATCCAGTGTAGGCGGAAACTATAACCCAATTTACAAATGATATTTACAGATGTTAAATTAACTATAAATCACTAGTGCAATGGACAGTATACTGCGTACAGCGATAGGCAGTAGGCTAGCTATATTAGCAGTGAGGTAGAGGAACTAGTGCAACACTCAGTATGTAGTAGTCAGTTAGGATAGGGTGGTGTAGTGGAGTGTGGTGTAGGGTGAGGGTGTTAGTGAGTTGGCAGAGTGACAAATAAAAGGAAAATATATTTAGTCAAGGGAACAAAAGCTTCTTTATAGGTAATTTTTGCTATAAATAATTTTGAAAAGGCTTTCCTGCACAGATCGTTAAAGAAAAACGTTAACTGCTTCAGCCCTGAAGGCATCACAGGCTATGACATAGTCTATTTGAGCCATGACCTAAAAATTTGACAGCATGACACACGTGCTTCTGGCACTTTTTTTTTCTCCATCCCTAATGCATGATGCATGCATGCATGCCCACAGTCCTCCTCCATCCCCAGTTTGCACCATCTTCAACACCCTTCCAGCTGGTGGAGATAATTGCTTTGTTCCGTTGTCCTCTTAAGCCACACAACATAATTTCACAAAATTATTTGATTGCTCACACATTCTCTCTATCATTTTGGTAAATTCATGTTGGCATCATGCTAGTTTGCATTCTCAGTCAAAGCTGAGAAGCACAGATTTATTAAATAGTGGTGATGTCAACAATAAAAGTGCACCCATTTCACACACCGTTAAACAGTACAAACGAGAGTGCTAGAATTAAAAAATGTGTCCCGACCATATTGTTAATCTGGCATTAACACAGAGACTATTTGCATAGTCAGTCGTCACACTTTTGATAATATGCTATTATTACTGTTAATGCTGTCACTGCTGCTTTTTGAACACATGGAGATTTTCCAGAACAAAAATTTTCTTGAAAAGACAAAAATGCAAAATACTTATTTTGTCTCTTATCATTTTTCTGTAAGTACTCAAAAAGTTCCCTCAGTCTTTGTTTGCTGTGTGTGTGTGCTCTGCAGCTGCTGCCTTTTAGTGTACTAGAAATGACGTCAAGACAGTGAGAAAGGCGAGTCTCTCTCCCTCGCTGCTTCGGGTTTCAGTTTGTTGCTATGGCAGCAGCTGCCACTTCCTGCCAGAGTGGGTCTTCCTGTGTTCATTCATTTTTGTGTGCATGCTGTTACGGAGCGCTGTGTTTACATTGCCATATATGGGGTTTTATGAACAATGGGCACAGGGCTTCCCCCAAAGTCAAATAAACACCATTAATGGGGTACACACACACACACACACACACACACACACACACACACACATGCACACACACGCGCGCGCACTCCTTATCAGCCCTGGGAAACTTCATCCATTTGCACACAATTATCTCCACTTACAGTTAAATGGAATGTAAATGCCTATTCTACTTGACATGGGATTTCAAGGGACTGTTGGAACAAAGAGTTAGGTTAGGTTTGAGTCTGTTACTTGATCTTAATGTTAATTATGCTGGGGCTTTTTATACATCGCACTACACAGCATGAGAGCAAACTATTTTCTTTTTTGGAAACAAGTTGGTGTCCAACAAACAACCATTATCAGAGCCATTCTTATTTTTATCTGTCCTGCTTGCATTTGAGAGTCTCTCTTTTTTTGGAGGAGGTATGAAGTTCACCTTTTCTCAGTGGAAACTATGTTAAACCCACGCACACAACCGGTGTTTCCTCGCTATGTGCTCTGCAAGGCAACATGAAAGAGGGGGAAAGACTGAGAGAGCCCAAAGACTGACGAAAGAGTGAGAGAGACATAGCTGTCCGGACATGTTTTCACGTTAAGGAGGACCTGGGTCCTTGGCTCCCTCAAAAGCATCTCTGTCCTTTACTAAACACTGACTACTGTCCCACATACTTTGGGCTCATTAGCAGGATCCCTGCCCTGCCTGGCGTCTCGGAAGGAGAAGCAGACGAGATCACGCATGGCTCACTTCCCGGCTGCAGAAAGGCCACCTCATTTACATTCAGCACACAAGGCTGTGTGCACTCTGTCTGTATTTATGACCTCAGCTGTTTCAGCACACTGTAAAGCCATTTCATAACTCATAGTGCCACATTCACTTATGGGGGGCCAGTGGTGGATGGAAGGTTATCGGAATAAGTGGGGCAGGAGGGATTGAGGAGGTGAGCAGGGATGGCAAGAGGAGGAAGATGCGAAAATGTACATTTATCAGCCCTGCACTCATTCTTTCATTTTGTCTCTGCCTACCTCCCACCCTCATGACAGGCCTGCTCTGGCTACAGTGAACACCTGTTGGAAGGCATCCAAAACACTGGCTTGCCCTTTTCATTGCTTAGCGTGAGAAATCACATCGTTTGTACAGGAAACGTGGTCAGCATGGAGCAACATTACACCTCTCACAATTAACTCAGACATGAGCCTAATTAGGCGACAAGCCTGGGTATCTACTGTAGGTAAGGCTCTGGAGAGTCCGAACTGTGCCTTGTTGTAGATGAGACCAGGTTTGTACTGTGTTAACGCTGGACTGTCCAGACCAGTTCAGCTTTAATAGCCCTGGGTTGCTGTTTGCTGCCATATCAGGCTGTTCTGTATAATTATAGATTACACAGGGTTGATGTTTGTATTGTCAGAGCTCTTTTGTGCTGAGATATGCTTTGTGTCATGTTTATACAGAGGACATAACAGAAGATTAACAGAAAATAACACGTGCTGTTGCCATGTGGGACTTCAGTGTTTCAATACCTCAATGTCATTCAGGTTAAAATCATTCTCATGCTCCAAGGCTCCATGTGAAACCTGCCTGGTGCCTCAGGATCAATAAAATATCTATCTATCTATCTATCTATCTATCTATCTATCTATCTATCTATCTATCTATCTATCTATCTATCTATCTGTAAGTTGGGGGAGGGACAGGCAGACAGATTCAGACAAAATGAAGAGAACTAGGATGAAGTAAAGGATGCTCAGCCAATTTCACCCCAACAGCTGCTAAAGGTCACTGGAGCAACTGCTGAAAGGTACCTGATCTTCTTCTCAGAGGAAAGAGAGAGAGAGATGTGGAGGACACCAACAAAAAGAGCATTTGACATATGACAGTTGCCATCAACCTCCTAAGAGCTAAATCTGTGAGAAACAGCAACACTCAGCGTACAGAGGCATGTGAGTAATGTGTGTGGGCACCCAACACACAGGGAGCGTAAAAGGTTTGAGAGACCTGCCACAATAATACAATAGTGATCCATGATTATGATGAGAAATAAAAAGACAAATGACTGTTACCTGTTATTCTCTCCCTATTTCTCTTCTCATTTTATTAGTGTAATTATAAACAGTCCAAACACGTTTTTGTCTGAATTTTAAAAATAGTTGAAGATTGACAAACTGATCAGCTCCAGTTTACAACACCATCACAACCAGAAGCACTTTGTCTGCTGAACGACAATCTGACAATAAGGAGCTGCAGAACAGCTACCAAATGGACCGTGAGGTGACATTGTTTTGTTGCCTGCTGTTTCCAAGGACAAGAAGAGACTTGAACTCTGAAGCAACAATGACACATAGCACCCTGCACCAAAACAGCATGTTAGCATAGATTTAATTTATTTTCAGACATCTCTGATTTGTTCAGTGGATCAATTATGTCCAGTGTTGTGTCTTTCACATGGTGATCACATGGTGATCTACACAAGTTAATGAGTCTTTGAAAAATAGCTTATTTGTTTTGACAAATGTTGAGTTAACTGCACGTAGCAACCGCTGCCACAGCTTTAACATCAACTGACAATGATGGGCAAGGCTAAGCAAAATTAGCTGACATGGACACAATGTCAGGATGCGTGAATAAATTGAACCAAAATGGCAATTCAGTGTGTTTATCAATGTAACCGCCTCACAAGACAAAAGACTGTATCGCACAGGATGATAATACTGGTGTGTCTGCCTGCTGAAAAGAAAGCAAAAACGATTTGACTTGTGGCACAAAACCTCAAAGGAGTGCAGATTTAACTACAACAACATATAGACATTCATCCTGTGAACGGACGCAGCATTGCAAGTCATAGCAGGTATAGCAGGTAGTAGGTATATGTCTGATAGGTCACCGATCAGTTTGAAACGTGCCATTACCAGTGCATCCTGGTTGTCTGTGACTGGTGACACGAAACCCCACTGACTTTAAAGCAATGACTTACAATTCCTCCTCAGAAGTATTTGTCTTGGTCTTAAAATAAATTACCATACATTCAGTGAGACACCACTCTCTCTGTTGCTAAGCAGCTTGATCCATTTATATTACAGTAGAGTAGGTTTGTACTAATAGTACGAATACTGTGTCCGCATGAAGACTCACACTTCTTTTCTCCTGTCTCAGTGGGCTTTGATTAGTGAGTGCCATATGTCTGGGTGGGTGTACACATCCTGTTTACCCAGTTTCCTGGGTTTATTTTAACCATGACCTCTGTGCCATTTCCCCTCAGGTCATGGGGTCAAGCTCTGAGGTCAACTCCAGACTGATGGGGATAGACAGCTGAACACCTTCCAATGTAATGTGCACATGTGTGTGTTCACTTGTCCTGTAGTGGCTCAGTGATGGCTTGTTAAGGGTTTCACAGAGGAACTGCATATATGTTTGTGTGTGCGTGTGTGTGTGCGTGTGTGTGTGCGTGTGTAGAGCCTGAAAAAGATATCAAAGGTTCTCTTCACAGCCTCACAGCTGCATAAATATCCATCAGGTAATGTTTCAAACAGAAAGCCATTCTTCTCTTTCAACTGTGCAGGGAACAAACAAAAATAGACAAAAGACAACAAGGTCCCTGCTGACCATGCAAACAGCCCTGGGTCTTAGAGAGGAGGAAGCTGTAGGCTGAGTGCTGATGTTTATGCCCTGATCTGAAGATAATGCATCTTCAGTGTGTTTGCTTCATTACACTTCTGTGCAGATGGGGCTTTCATTATACCAAAGAGCGTGTTTGTTGTCCATACGTAAAATGATAAAAGCATGCAATTAAATGAGAGACCGAAATACATGAAAATAAAATGCAGAAATGATGGGTTTTAAAGAACGACAGAATCTGAAAAGCAGTTTTCAGACTAAAGATTTACATTTTTTACAGCAATAATAATAATAGTCTCCTATGGGTTTGTGTGTTTGCCTACAACTGGCTTACGCTCATTGAAATTCAAAGAAACTTTGTCACAAAGCACCAAAAAAATTTTTTATAGATGGAGGTATAATGGCGTAACCATATAATGGTTCATTAGTGAACTGGATAGAGCTGTGTCTGCAGTGTGTCCGTTTCCTGTGTGCTAGACTAAGCTGTGCTAAGATAACTGTCTTGGTTTTAGCTTCATATTTAGCATACAGATATTAAATCTTGTCATATAAATTATAGCAAGGAAGCAAAAAGGCTGGGCACATCTCTGTTTCATTCAATAAGCAAAGCATAAAATCGTATAAAACTAAGGGTTTCCTTTGAAACGTACTGTCTCTGCAAGCTGAAGCTGTGGGGCGTTCAGAGTTTCAGACGTACGGGAAAACACAATTTTACAGTAAATAGGCCTGCATTCATCTAATTGCTTTTCAAAACTTTGAAAACTTTTTTTTAAAAAAAATATAACTTATTATCTTGCAGTGGCTTCAAATCAGTGTGTGCATGTACATGCACACACACAGCCCATACATGCATAGAGACACAGAGTTCTGTAGCTACACATACAATGACCTTTCATGATTACAGAGAGGGTATATGATCTACTCGCTTTCGTGCAGCGTGACATCCTGGAATATTTTCCGTTATGCGTGTGTGTATGGGTGTTTTTGAGTGAAGAGAGGATACAGCTGAGTGTGCCTTATCTTAGATCACACAGCGACGTGTGAAACCCCAACTCTGCGGAACTCCTCTCTATCCCAGAGCCACAGGCTTTCAGTTTGCGGTGGCAGCTGAGCCTGTCTCTCTCTCTCTCTCTCTCTGTCTCTCTCCCTCTCTGTCTGCCTGCCTGTCTCTGTCACTCTCTCTCACTCACTCTGTTCTTTCTCGTCTCTAAAGACAGTTACATTCACAGACGGCAAGCTTGCAGAAAGCAGCAGATAAGTGTGGAGGCTGAGACTGACAGTCAGATGCAGTCAGAAATAGGCAGTGACTTCTCAGAAGAGGCTCTTGATAGTTGCAGTATGACTGGAAGCTTTGCGAATTTCTCAGTGTGCTGCTGCTGCTTCTTGCTCATGTTATATCCAGTAAAATGTAAAGCTGTAAATAGTCAAAAAGCACAGAATCACAATCAGCACAAGAGAGGTTTGTTAGGTACACCTGTAAAAGTGTGTCAACTTTCTCACTTGTGGTTTGTTTTGTTTTGAGTTTCACCTAACTGACAAATGGGAGAGAAAATGTCTTAACAAAAGAGGAATACTGGCATTGTAACATGTGGCTGTTTTCATATTTTTTCATGTTTTCATTCTTGTGCTATATTTTGTCATGTATCAAGACAAAATAAAATTACAACACATTCACACTGATGGGATAAGGCATTTTTAAATAATTTTATTATGGTCAACAAATTCTGCAAAAAGACAAAACCAAACACAGAATTTCCCCTGTGAAGTATTGGCAATGTATCAAAAACAAATGAACCACGTTTTTGCACTGGGTGACATGTACCTTCATTACCATGAACATGGACACTGCACCTTGTCTACAGTGCCCAGGTGTCTTAAGAGACAACTGAACCTAAAAAACATAAAAATGAAACCGTATATTTGTGACTTATTTTTAAAGACTGTTGTCTTCAGTAGAAAGAAATGAGCGAGCAGCTCAGAGCAAGAGACAAGGTGGTTACAAAACAGCTATTCCGTTTGTATAATAAAAAGATTTTACAGGTCTTGTTCTTTATAAATCCTAATCAGTGTTTCTCTTTAGACCATTTACAGTTTAACTTTCAGTCCTTATCTCTGTTTTATGTGTGAGGCCACGTCAGATACTTTGTAGCTTAATGCCAAAAAAGCTTTCAATGTTAAAAATAATCACAGTGATTGTCAACAGAAGCTGCCACCCAACATTCTACTAGATTGAATAACAAGGTGACAGATGCTGAATTAACCTGAGAGAGTTTGGGTTTATCTTGCAAGCTGATAAAGTAGCTTACTTTGGTTCATATTTAGCATTCTTCTCCGTCTGTGCCTGTGGTTTCAGGGAAATGCATGAGCACTGACTAATCGAAGAACGAGCGCTCGTCGATATTCCCCCTTTCATCAGGCTTACCTTATCAAACTTTGCTGGCCCTGCTTTCACCACAGGCCACGGACAGAGCGGAGGTGTGTTTGCTTGTGTGCAGAAGGCCACTATGTAGGAGGCTTTCATTACCAGAATCAGCTCTGCAGAAAGAGAAAAAGAGGTCAGTCTTGAGAAGAGACTACGGGGCAAACAGAATTTCTAGTCCCTGAGCATTGTCAAAAAGAAGGTTTAAACAACATGAGGCACCTGGCCTGTCCGACTGAACTTGTTGCTTTTTAATGTGGTATTCTCAGCAATTTGGAGATGAAAGTCATGTGAGGCTCTTTGCTAAATGGACTTCTTTTATTCACATAAAGAAGTTTCTTTTATTGCAGTTTGCATAAGAACAAATTGTTCTACAGCAAAGCAACCATAATGTGTCTGAACGCAATAACTTTTGCCTTGTTAAAAAATGTTTATTATGTCAGTGTGTGTACACTATATAGACAGAAGTACTGGGACACCTGGCCATTACACCAGCAGGGACTTTCATGACACACACAGACAGCTTTGCAGCTATAGCAGCTTCCACTCTTCTGGGGACTTCTGGGGAGACTTTCCACAAGATTTTGGAGTGTTTCCCAAAGTCTGAAAGACAGCCGCATCGCAATACTTCTGTCCATAAAGTGTAAGTGGACTAGAGCAGAAGCAGTAGCTGTCATCGTACTATGTTGCAGTTTCTTAGTGTGTATGCCATGTTACTGGCACCCCACATGAGCCATGCTTTGACATACTGTAGGTTTGCCCTTTCATGTTCAATCCTCTTTCAGCTGTTACTTGATGCTCCACGTCAAGCTCTGCAGTCAGCCTCGTGAAGCAGGGTGCTACAAGTGCTGCTTCAAAACACCTTTTGCTGTGAGTACATGTGTCAGGAAGCGGGCTTCACATGAGGCGCGGCTCTTTCTCCTTCTGCAATCTGTCATTCCACTTCCATATTCTGTCTCACATTGAGCTGGGCTCACAGACGTGGAGAACATTTGTATTGGCACTCTCATGAAACCCTCCCCACTTTAACCTCCTTCCACCCACACATGCACACACACACACACACACACACACACACACAGGATCTTTTGTGTAGCATTTTACATGTGGACTAAAACTGCTGTTGATGGTTGAAAACTGCACCTGAATTTCAGTATTCTGTGCAGATGTATTATGTAGGAAACGAAACACAAATCTGGTGTGATGATTGATTTCAGTATTGAGGTACTCAGATCAGGATCAGATCAGCGGGGCCACTCTTTTTTTTTTGACTGACCTCTCTGACTTGTGTTAATGACTTCATACTGAGGCTCTGGCCCCCTGGCCTCCCGCTACCCAAGAACCCCACAGCAATTCATTTACAGGCCTTGTCTACCCCCCTGCCAGCCGAGATGGTTCGGTCCAATCATCAATTACATTAGCTTTTGATATAGGGTAAGGCAATATTTTATCAATGCAATTCTAAGCTTCTCTGTTTTTTCTTATGCCTCTCATATCATGTAACCTCATGAAATAGATTCTTTCATGAAATATAAGACAGAATAGCAGCCTTCACTCAATGTTATTGAATGGGTTAGTAATGAATACTCACAGAGACAACCTGACGTACTCAATTGTTTTTATTTATTTATTACCTAAAAAAGAAAATGTTCTATCACAAGTCACACTGAAATGTATTGCTTAAGAAAAAAAATATATTTATATATTTTTTTCTTTTTTTTCTTTTTCTCATTTTTTTTTCCTTTTTTTCTTTCCTGGAAACAGGTTTTGTTTCCATTATATTCCACCAAAAACAAAACGTTTTTTTTTCTGGACACGAGCATCAGCTGCTGCTATGTCCCGACAACCTTCTCCCCAGCTTTTTAAAAAAAATGCACAAAGAAATACATAATTCACAGTTACCATTTTGGTTTCATAAATTAATACAGTCACACATGTGCTACACCGGTCTAGAGCTAGAACATTGTAAATTGTATTCTTGAATCCTGTTATTTTCAATAGTTGGCTACAAGAAAGAACAGGCAACTTAAATGATGTGATCAGAATTCCACCAACATACTGTTTTTTTATCCTCTCTGTAATGCTTTTGTCATCTTTTTTGTTTTTATTTCATCTTTTTGAGTTTCACACAGAAGTGAGGCACACACAGAGTATAGTTCATACATATACAAAAAAAAAATTTAAATAAAATTTGGGAGGGGCAGGGGATAAATTGTCCTTTAATAATGTATAAGAGGAAACAGGAAGTGCATGTAGTCTGAAGTCCTCAGAGGACCTTTCTTATTCTGAATCAGGGCTGCTTCTTATATTAAAAGTACTGTGGTGTAAACTTCCTCAGTTAACACGAGTTACCCATATTTGCAGCTTTTTGCAGTTTGTTGGGAGGACTGAGTTAAGAGGGATGTGAGATTTGGACAACGGAGACCAACAAGCATGGCGACACAATGAAGAAATGGGACAAAGACAGTATTTGAGGAACACCAACTTTTGAATAGTATTTGATTCACTCAAACAAGCTTCACCCCTAAAATCTACAACTCTTGTGGCTGCGAGTACTACGGTCCTGTGTATCAACCAATGAAAACAAGCTTAAAGTCTGACACTGACACAGCAAGGGCAACATTTTTAAGGCACAGAAGCCTTGACATAATAGAGACTCCACCAGCTAAAAGCACTAAACAACAGATGCCCAGTGTCCTCAGTGATAAAAATGGTGCCTTTATGACAACAAGTCCAACAACGATGCACACAGAAAGTTAAAAAAAAAAACAGAAAAAAAAACATTCCCGCCCCCATTGTCCCCAAGTGTCTCATTTTTTAGTGAAAGGTAAGGCCACTTAAAAAAAACGATGAGGTTCACCAAAAAGGTAATCTCTCACTGCAATCTCTAGGAGTGCAATTGTGGTAGGGTGGTCGATCAGACAGACAGACAGATAAAGAGACAGACCTTCTCTAGAGTACATTTTGACGGACAGTACTGTAAATCCGCTGGTCTGTTGGTTCCCTGCGAGAGTATGTCCACACGAGCCTCCGGGTTGGCGCTCAGGCTGGGAGGAGGGGGAGGTGGCTAAACAGATCGTAGGCTGTCTGGGTCCTTGAGAGGCATGGGGGGTAAAAACAGTGTTCGGGGAGGAGAGAGAGAGTCAGTTGCTCTTTGCTCATCATCTTCATTGTCACACAACAGGAATGTTCAGTGCTGAGCAAGACGCAAGTCCACACTTAACTTCATCTGTTTTGGTTCTGCGTCGTAATACTTTAGCAGGACACTGTTGCTCCAACATTGAAAAGTAAAAAATACAAAAAAATCTAACCAACAAAAGCAGCATTGTTTATTTTCTTCACAAATTCATGCATGTTGTTAACCTTCATTCCCACAGCGCCAGTTTCTTTTTTTTTCTTCCATCAATAGAAAAAAAGATCAGTGTAATTCACACTTCTGCATGCAAAGAAAAGTCACTTTTTCCCCTCTTGAGTTTTTCGTAAAACTGAACTCCCCATGTGTAGCAGCGGAACTGTGAAAGGCCTAACCTGATATGTCAATGGATGTCCTGGTGGAGGCACTAGATAACGATGCTGGATACAGATCCCACTTGTTCTCCCTCTTTGCCAATAAAAAAATAGTCATTAATATTAGGACTTGTGGTAAAGGTATCATCAAATGGGCCTAGAAGTGGAAACCAACTTAGAATTTGATGTTTTATCCTGTTGTGATATAAAGTAGTGACCCATGCAACAAGTGCAGATGATCTTCAGAATATTGAGAAACTTAGGAGTTATGCAGGAGAAGACAACTCTGACAAAAACATGGGATAATCTAAACCAATTTACACTACAGTCAAACATACACGCACCCTCATAATCCATTGCCAATTATCGCATTTATGTACACAAACTAATACAAACCCTCAACAAGTCCGTTCAGGTCTGTAAGACATGAAGGTGGGCTGGATGAAATTTATCTTGCCATGTCCGTGTTGTGGCTAGATGACTACAATTTGTGAACGGGTTAATGAGTGATTAAATGGACGTACGCATTTGTTGGTAGTCAACGATTTGACTAAAGCCACAAAGGGCTGCTGTTTTTTGAAAACAGCAGATAGGAAGAGAAATAAAAAATAGATTTTTTTTTCCCATATACATTTTAAAGATTTTAAAATCCTCTAAAGCACTTTCTGTTAATATTAATTCATTTTTCATTTTTAATCATTCCTATCGATACCCTATGTCACTGAGGTTGATATCAATATTTCCATATTAATTTTTTTTAAATTCTATTTCAGGCCCCACCTCCTCCTTCTTGCACACTTTGACCAGCTGTTAAATCAAGGAAATGTGCAAATCAACAACTACGTTGAACTGTTATATGAAAACCTGAATGCTTTGTGAACAATGCTACATATTTTTTTGTTTATAAAATATAATATGTTTCAAAATGAAAAAAAAAAAAAAGGTTAACCACCCCGTAACAGGTAAAAACTAAACTCTGGTTGGTGAGTTTTGAGACTGATAAGAATGCCCGTTGGAATAATCCATAGTTCGGCAGTTCTGCCATTCTTGTGATTAGGAAACACTGAGGCCTCTGGTGCTCCTGTTCTGTTAAAAAGTCCAGTGTGGATCTCTTCATTGTTGTCCAGAGTGCGCAGTTAAAAAAAAAACCAAAAAAAAAACCAAATCTTCCAAAACAAAATCTGAAAATACCACCACCACCACCACCACCACCCACTGAATTCTGCTATGCTTGAGTTCAGGTATGGTCTCTGCAATCGTACTGTAAAAAGTCTTGTACACTGATAAGTCCGACTGTTGCCTGTCCACATCCAAGCATCAAAAGAAAAGTCCTGCTGCTATTGTTGCTGTTTTTCACAAGGTCAGCTGTGAATGACAGAATGGGATTAAAGTCTGCAGGGAGCCTTTTTTCTTTTTCCAAGTGACGTCACACAAGGACAAACTTTTTTCTTTGCACAAGATACAGTTCTGTGTCACCTCCTCTCAATCCACTCCCAAAATATATCTCTAAGTAAATCCCAAGCAATGCTTTCCACATCTTTGAATCTATGCCATAGCATGTGGGCTCAGATGGTTCAAGCCATGACGAACTCAGACTTCAAGTCAGCCTTAACGTCTGGCTTCCACACTGAATCGTCAAAGTCCAGGTCCAGGGAGCCCTCGCTGGACATGCTGCTGTTGCTGTTGCTGCGTCCGGCCTTTCGGTTGGGCAGCCACTGATAAGGAGCACGCTGGTCCCGCCTGGCCTTCCTGCGCAGGCGCTTCTGCTGCATCAACAGCTGCAGGCGTTCCACCTTACAGCGAGTTGCACGGTTCTCGGTCTGACGAATACGGTCACCTGGACGAAGGAAAAGAGAGGCCGAAAATCGTCAGTCAAGTGTTTCATGTTGACAAGTTAATTTACACTGAACAGAATTAACACTAACTAAACTATAAGGTAGATCTGAGGAGAATGTCAATACGTGTGTGTGTGTGTGTGTTTGTGCTTTAGTGTGTGTGCTTAGCAGGAGGCAGATAAAGCAACACAGCCTTGATGATAATGGCCATGCTAGGATCATTCTATTGGCTCTAACACACACACACACACACACACACACTCATTCCATGTGCACAATGTGGAATTTGCAGCTTAACCTCCCCCACTGAGCATCATTAGCCCCCTCAGTGTCATTTCATCCCCTTATCGCTGAGTGGGGGGGGCCTTCTAAGACCTGAATCTCCTTGAGAACCAATAGCAAGGCCAACAACGTACACACACAAGCCAGAGACAACACATTCTGACAGCTGCCTATGATATCTGCACACGTAACTGCAGATGACATGCCTCAGTGACTGGATGTGCTACTAAGTGCATCTCTAGCTGTTGATGTGCCTATAGGAGAATACGGTCTCAGGGGGAAAGGCCTTGCATTGCACTGCGAATGCTTTCCTACAGTGGCTGAGTCAAGCCTAATTCAATTTATGCGTATATTCGGGGGCTTGGAAGGAAAGGAAAGCAACCGCAATCTATTAGCCAGCTCCATTAGTATCTGTCTGGGAATTAAATAATTAAATAATGGGCTAGAATGTCAATAAACCGAAGCACAGCGGCCATCTCTGCCTGTGCTGCACACCAGAACACACACATGCAAACACACACACACTCGCACATACACACAGAAACTCAAATCCGCATTCGAGAACATCATGTATTCACACAAAAACACATACACAATGTGTAGGCTCACGCACACGCACACATACACACACACAGGTGCGAGCACACACGCAGAAACAGCAGCAGCAACAGCCGCAGTAGCTTTTAACGTGGATCGATGGCAAATTAAAAAGACCTATTGATTAAACCTTAGCTCTAGTGCAGCCATCCATCTCAGGCCCAGGACAACGCTATTGGCTTTCAATAGAAAATGCAAGCGAATGGAAATTGTAAGCGGAGAGAGAGACAGGGAGAGATTGGGTTTTTCCTGCTATTTTTTTCTTTATTATGGCTGTAGCTTCCCTCTCTCAGCTCATTGACCCAACCAACCCCCACAGCACCTCCTTCTCTCTCTTCCCCCACCCCTTCCATCCGTCTCTCTCACACACACACAGACACACACACACAAGCCCGCTCCTCCTCCTCCTCCAGCTCTTGCCCCATGTCTCCCCAGAGACAGCAAGATGGGGCAGTGTGAAGAAGGGGAAGCAGGAGGAGAGGGAAGAGGAGAGGAGAGGAGAAGGGGTGGCGGTGAGGGTTAAGGAATTCCTCCCCCAGGGGCGAGGGGGATAGAAAAAAGGACATAGGAAGAGGGTGGAGGGTAAAGGATCAGCCGTAGGTGGCAGTTTTCCGAATCGATCGTGCCCTCCTCTGCACACCCCCCCCATCGGAATGAATTCCGGACTCTGTGTGGGCTTAATTTACCTCTTTCCCTCATTTGCTTATCGGATCGAGCAGTGCAGAGGTTTTTTTCAAAGCTATAAATATTCACCACAGTCTGGCAGTGCATGCTAAAGAACTAAACTGCCATCATGCAACCTCGATGCTGAAAAGATATGCATAGTGGCACCAAGTTAACAAGAGAGATTACTTCTTCACATTACACTCGGTTACTAAGACATACTGGGGTTTTTCCACTTCCTGCCAATATGTTCCACTCCTATAAAAAGCGTATGTGCATCCAGATGCCGTGTACGCTGTGTGTGAGGGCAGTGTGTCATCACCAGAGAACAGTGGGTATACCATCGAGGGGGCGGGGGGGGGGGGGGGGTTCTCCTACATTAGAGCCATTGTTCTGCTGCCTTAGCTCCATGTGACATTCATATACACTGCCGCAAGGCTTTGTTCCCCCTCTGGTCCTCCCTCTTCTCCTTCTCCCTATTCCCCTGCTCTTACAAGCCAACAGTGAAACCGCCCCTCGGCTGTGTCGAAATATGGCTGTACACAATGAAACGGCACGAAGCCAACACTTGCCCACTTACAAAATCTGTTTGTCTGCTACAAATTCTCAGTGTCTCAGTTTAAATTTTTTCTGCATTTTAACAGGGTAGTCCACTCAATAATTATCCTGATTTTTCACAGCATTTAATAAGAATCCTCAACAATATACAAGAACAAACACACACACATACACACACCACACATTTTGAAGTGCAGTTTCGTGGTGCCGTAGGTCTTGGCCTTTGGCTTGGCAAGAGCTCTGAGAATGTGCTTGGAGCTACACCAGACTCTGTGTGTGTGTGTGTGTGTGTGTGGCCATTCATCAGCGTCACTACCGGAGCCCTGGGCGGCTGGGCCGGACACAGCTGGCCGCAAGGATCTCCAGACTATGTTTATGACAGTGGGGCTATTATTAGGGCTGGCTAAGAAGGACATACTATACACACAATACACACAAACACACACACGCACGCTGGCCCATGGCCTGGATGCAGAGACTACAGTTTGACGTGAGCACAATAACCTTGGAGGACCCAGGCTAAGAGAAAGAAGGAACGAATGAGGGGGAGAGAATCAGAGAGCCAGGTTCATACGCGACCCTGCGTGACACAGACAAGACGGATGAAGCAACAACAGATTTTTTTATTTAGAAACGCGCAGTGGAAGATATCAAACAGAAGACAGGTCAAGGGCACAGAGAGAGGAAGTTAATGCTGGTCTCCTTTCCCTCCTCTTTCTCTTAACAACTCCCCGGCCTGCCGATCGCACTAAGACTCAACCCTGAGCAGCACGTTTTTCCATCCCCAAACTGAAAACTTTGACACAGGCCCTGTAAATACACAGAGCACTGCAGAGAAAGCCAGAAAAAAAAACGACAGAGGGAGAGAGAAAGAAGGGGTGATCTATGAATAATCAATGCGTCAGTCAGTTTTCCTTGCCTTTGAGCCCAGCCCAGCAACACAGCAAGGACTGAGATAGGGAGCACACAGAAGGGTGGGAGGAGTGGGTGGGTGGAGAAGGAGAGGCAGAGGATGGAGGTGGAGAAAAAGGGAGGAGGGCTGCAGTGTGCAGGACGCACAGGGAGATTAAAGGAGCTTCTCCTTTTATTGATTGTATAAAGATTGGCCTTCATTTGCAGTTGTCTTAGAGCTGTTGTTTGTTTGTTTGCCTTGATAAGTCTTGTGATCTTGCAGAGAGAACATTGTGTTTGCTCAGCATCCAGGGAACGAGGGGAAAGAGGGAGGGGTGGACATAGAGAAAGAGGAAGAGGAAGAAGAGGAAAGAAAATCACATTGCAGCAAAGTCAGCCTTGGTTTCCTCCACTATTACCCTTTCACCATTCTCTGAGTTAAGATGGCTTAAGATAGTCAAAACCAATACGATAATAATCACAGTATTTCCTTTATGTTGGTATGTGAACAGTAACTACAAGTCATTGTGTGTTTTGTATTTACCACCAAGTATGAACAATATCATAATTACGAGAAGGCAAAAGTGAGTAGATCTAACATCAACGCTCAAACCAAACACTTAACATCTCTCTGACGCTTCACAGTCAGGCGTTGAGGGACTCTTAGCTCAAAGCCAACAGGTAAACGGCTTGATGAGAAAGCACTCTAGAGCACATGTTAGACATCAATCTGGGAAACCTGACTTATATGGAAAAAAAACAAGCTATCGAGTTCAACATAAAAAAACAACAACAACAACAACAAAAAAAACAATTAGACCAATGGCATCAGTCATAAAGTGAAGGAACCAATCAAAGCAGAGCTAACATGAGCATTTTGACAGCCAGAGAAAGGGCACTGATGGCCCTGCAGGGACACAAGCTCTTCAATGACTTTTAGACTTCATTTGCATTCTCTCTCTCTCTCTCTCTCTTGCTCTCCTCGCCGACAATGAAAGGGCACCTGATGTGCTTGGCTGGCTTTGTTAGATAGCTCTGTGCTGAGCTGCATAGCTGGGGCATTCACCGCGTTGCAGGTACACGTGTGTCACACCAAACCCCTGTGTGTGACGGTAAATGAGTAAAGCCTACCAGTGGATAATGCGTGGTGCCTCAGCTAAGCAGGTCAGGGTTTAAATACAGGACCCAGTGAGGTTTCTCTGTGTCTCCCTCCCTCCCTCCTCCTTCGGCTTGCCCCGTCTGAGCCAGCACGAAGCTAACGTGACCTGACAAATCGAAAGAGGGCTGGAGGGGGTTAAGGGATGCGGAAGGCACACAAGAGAGGAAAGGGGTGCTGGAGAAGCTTTCAAAGCCAACTTTGCCCCTCTCTGTGGGTCTGTGCCGAACTAAGGCAGCTGCATTGGGAATGGGACTAAAAGGCAGGCCTATAATACCAGAGCCCTCCCTTCCTCTGCCCCACAATGGCTCAGCCTGGTGCCCTGTATGCAGCCCCTGTCTCTGGCCCCTGCACAATAGGTCTGAAGGGGCAGGGGGGCTGAAGGGCTGGAGGGGGTGCTGGGGGGGTCCACCCTACTCAGTAAAGGAATTCAGCTAACAATCAGCCTGCCAGGCCATCCCAAAGTCCTCCTGTTTAAATCCAACACAAGTCCTAGGCTGACAAATCCCCACAACTCAGCAATACTGCATAGCAAAGCCTTGAAACCAAGCCAGTCCACCAAGCCTTTAACCAGGCATTTTGTGACTGCCTGTGCACGCATGTGTGGATGTTCAAGCTTCTTATTTACGCTTGTCTTCTCACCCTTGCACATGAACTTGCAGTGGAAAGGGTAAAGGCTCTCCGGAGACAGCCAAGCTATGTGACATTTTCAAGAAGCTGTTTCAACATGAAGTGTGGCTGCGCTGCACACACACACACACACACACACACTCATACACACACATTGTGGCAGATGGGAAGTGCAGGTTATTCCTGTAGCTGAATGAAGGCAAGTTTCTGTGAAACAGCGTTAAGCTGCTGTGTTAAGTCCAGTAAGTCTTCCATCAGGTGTCGGCTGATAAGACTGCCTGAGAGCGCTTAGTCATCGGCGTCCTTAAGACACCATGTAGAATGGGGCACAAGTAGGCACGCAGCCTCTGTCCACACAAACACACCAGCACATTCATTGTCTCCATGAGCCAAACTGTGCTTGGTTGGGAAGGGACACCCATTCACATCACTTTCTGGAAGTGTACATAGTGAGCAGGAAACTGTACGGAAAAGGAAACGCACATTAGACAGGCTATTCTTTTTTTTTCTTTAACTTCGCCCTTGGTTAATCAGTGGGCAGCTGGTACACTGATGGACAGGATATAAACACCCATATGATGAATAGAGGCTTAGTGTTGTGGTTTTAACAATCCCCCTCATCCGCCTCTCACTGCCCTCTACTTCACAAAGCAAATTCTTTTCAGAGCTGCCTTTTGGAATAAATCAGTCTATTTAAAGGCCAAATTAACACAGACTACGTATTGATGCACAACACAGATGTGGAAAGAGAAGGAGGAAGATGGAGAGATGGCTTTTACAGACAAGGCTGTTTCTGGACAGCAAATGGGGGGGGGGGGCAATATAGGCTGATGAGTGCAGACGAAGAGAGATGACAATAGTGAGAGAAGAGGGGAAGGGTGGTGGTGGAGGGTGGGGGGGGTTGTAAGTGGGGGCAGTGAAGGAAAGGTCCTCCCTGAGTTAGGAAAATAAGCCTGTGTTATTCCAACTGTTCACTGAACACTTGTAAGAGTGCCCAAGGAGATGCAAAGAAATACTCGACATTCCCAGTCAATCTGTATTCAGTTGTCCCAACTAAAACACTCCATTCTGATTGCAACAGAAGGTCATGAAACGGGACAAAGCCAGACAGTATGACAATAGAAATGTATGCTCTTGCTTTTTCAAACAAAGACAAACATTAAACATTAATCTCTATACCCCAAGACCAGACTATTCAACTGAATTTACCAGCAGCTCACCAAAGACTAGCTCGATTTCCTCCACTGGAGATAAGGACACAAAAGAGGACAATGCTGTTTCTCTCAGCACAGCCAGTCTAACTTTACAACATTGACTCAGTGTTATCTGTTCTGGACATCTGTCTGACACTCAACATCCTGTGTCTCTGCACGGAAAGGAGGTTTTAAAACACTCAACGCCAGTCCCTAAACGGTATCGGCTGACCTCCAGCACCTGTCCCGGCCCAGCCCTTGGGCATGGGTATGTGGAGGTTTGTCCAGCCCCGGCCCATACATGCTTCAGATGCAACCCGTCTTTAAGAGGGAGGTTAAACCACCCAAAGCCTAATCTAATCTAAACATAGTCCAGCCCAGGCTTGAAGGGGTAAACCTATCTCACTGATGCACAAAAACAAAGCCGACTCTGCTGCCTGACAAGTGAAGCCTGACGGAACAGGTCTGGAGAAGCTTGTATTGCATTACTGAGGAGACCTACCACCCGCCACCCCCCCCATCTCTTCCTCTTCTCTTTTGCCTCAAAACCCAAGAGGGATGTATGCTCAACTGTTTTTGTTAATCTGACTTCCCTGTTCTTGCTTTGACAGTATTTTAACGACAGAAATATGTGCTTGAACAAGACAACGATGCAAAATCATCCCAAAGGAACTGACAGCAAACCAGGATGTGCAATGAGAATAGAAACCAAAAAGACAAAGATGACAATGAATTTTTTACTAGGTTACAATTCAAGAGCAGAGCTCAGAGAAATGACAAGCTCAGGACTGCAGTCATTTCACGCAGACACACACACCCATTCCTCCAAAGCTGTGGCAACTCCAGGAACATCTGCTTGAAGGGATGCACAGTGGCTTAGTGTGTGTATGGGTTGACATGCTTGTATTAGCAGAGGAAGTGTGCTGTACAGTCACTCACCTGGGGGTTTGCACATGCGGATCTGGCTCTGGCACTGCACCAGTGGATGAAGAGTCGGCAGAGGGCTGCTAGGGCTGCCGGTGGGCACAGAGGTAGCTTTGGCAGAGAGGCCCGCCATGCCAGCAACCGGGGGTGAAGGAGGCGGCGAAGGGGATGGGGAGGTGGGTGAACCACACTGGGTCTGGTAGCGGAGCTGTGTAAGCGAGGGGGGCATGCCCTGGTAGTGGCGTGTAGCGCTCAGGAGGTCATTGAGTATCTGCAGGATGGTACCAATATCTCGTCTGGGACGTCCATTGCTGTCCTGGCAGTTAGGGTGCAAAGTGCCTGTGACAGGGAGTATGAAAGGTGGAAAATATATTACTATTGAGTTTTCAATAAAAAAAAGCGTAAAAGTCAAAGTGTTTAAGTTCTTTTCTACACACAGATGCCCACAACAGGCCCTGAGACCAAATAGAGGAGCCTGTGTTTAATTTTCAGGGCATTTTTGTGAAGCATGCTAATTTTGATAAAAGAGCCTTTATGCCGGATCTCAATGAGTGCAGAGGTAATGCTTAGAGTAGAAATAAATCCTAATGGTCGCTCAGTATCCTCTCACCTGAAAAGGTCCCTGAGAAGACTCCGGGAGCGTGGTTGACAAAGCTCTCAATGATGGCGCCAGGTTTACGGGAGCGCGATGACGGGCTGGTACCACTGTTGGGGCTGTTGGTGCTGCAGTTAGCCTGGATGAAAAAAAATATGCAGTGTGAAGTGTGAAAAGAACACATCTGTACAAAATCTGTATGAAGAAAAACAAAGAAAGTCCACAGCTCATACTGTGTTAACATATACATCAAATGACTTTCATGCTTAAGTTGTGAGCTGTGAAATGCAGAAGTCATGTTCTGACCTATATACCTGTATAATTTACCCTATATAATGTAAGCTCTGTCCTGAGCTCTGTAAGTGACCTTTACTTCAGAGTATTGTAAATGCTATTTACACAATGTGAGCAATCTATGCGGCAAAGGCTCATGGTTATTCGAAAGCCCAGTGAACAGACAACCTGATATTTCTACCATAGTACAACCTCAGAACAGCCAGGATATTTAGCTTTTTCAAACCTGACAAAGGACAAACTTTGCAGTCCTGCTTCCGCACCTCCACCTTAACACAGATCGCTCAACTGACTCTGAAACTGAAATCTAAGCTCAAGCAAAGTTCTTGGAGTTTGCGTGCCTGTGTCTGTGTTTGTGTGTCATGCATTTGAAAGCCTAATGAGAAATAGCCATGTCTGTTTTCTCAGAACTAAACTGGCCTATGTTTCTCGTTTTATTGTGAACCGCGTCTCCCACATAGTCCACCGACATCTGGTTCTTATTCACTTTCCATAGGCTGGAACTCAGGGAGGTGGAGAAAGTATAAACAGAAGATTTGGTTGGTGGAGACAAATGAGCATGTTTGTACATATGTGTTGGTGTGCAGCTGTTTTTAGAGTTATCCAAGGTTAAATAAGTGGTTGTAAAGGTTCATGATAAATAGCTAACAACACTGAGCTTAATGATCAGATTTTGCAAGAAACCTCCTCCAGTTCATTCAATCTGCATCTCTTTGAATCATTTTCTCTTAAGCTCTGTATCTTTCCTCTCTTTGCTCGTAAGTCTCAGTGGGCAGGATGAGGTCATAAGGATGCTGTGCCCAAAATGGTTTGTGTGTGTTTTGGCCTGTTTGTATGTGCTGGGAAGCAGGCTGCACTCCAGTGATGACTAAGTGCACTGTGGTTTGGAAGCACTCATACACATATCACAGAACTTCTCCAGACCTGAGTAAACCACGGGTTTGCCCTCATGCTACTGGGATATCCCACTAATTTAATCAATCTAATTGAGGTTGACTTAGTTGTGCATAGCACTCATGTCAGACGGTCGGAATTGTTCATTCATTCATTAATAGGCTAAATGAGTCTGATGACATCAGTTTGTAAAAGTTAAGCAATTTTACCTCCATCTACCACTCTGCACCACCTTATATTATCTTTAGATATTTAGATGTGTGCTTGTCTTCTCACTAAGCTAGGACTAATCACAAAAGGTTTAACATAAAAATATGGATTACTAAGAATGTTTTGATTGTTTTTTTGATGACTGATTGTTTGTTAGGCTTACCTCAGGGCAGAGGACTGGGGCTACAGGGCTGGCCTGGCCGATGTCATGGCTGGGTTGGCCTGAGGAATTCTGGTGGTAGTGGTGGTGGTGATGATGGTGATGGGCTGGAGAGCGGAAAAGACCTCCGGGGATGTGAGACGGACGAGGGGAGTGGGGTGGAGGAGGAGGAGTTGGTGGGCTACAGTGAGTAGAGGAGGGTGACTGATGGTACATTGGAGGGAGTGGCTGGTGGTGTGTGGAGGGCAGGGGGAAGGAGGGGGAGCCTGGGGAAGAGGGGGAGGAAGGGACCAGGTGAGGCTGGGACATGTGGGAGCTGGTGTGACTATGTGGATGATGGGGGTGGTGATGGGAGTGTGGGTGAGGGTGGGGAACACGGGGCTGACCCGTGGGCTGTCCCATTGTGGTCTCTGCATTGCCCCGGGTAATGAGGTGTCTGTGCTGAAGCTGGGGACCGCCGGATTGCTGCGCCGCCAACTGGAGCTGGACGAACATCATGTGATCACCAACACGCAGTGCCAGGGTGAGGGGGGAGCGGCCAGACAGGAAGTCACTGACCTGCACATAGACAAAAGAGAGTTTAAATTTATATGTTGACATACAGAAAAGTCAATAACATGCAGTAGATTTTACGAATTACAGAATCTAACAATATATGGTGAGCAACACTTTGCAAATAAAGCCTGCATCGAGGTACTGTGCTGAAAGGCAGAGTGTTTGTGAGGAAAACTCCCCCATGCATATTGACTTCACTCCTTGTAAATGAACAGTCTGCACCATGGATGGCAGTTAAAATGCACACAACAGAGCTCTGAGATCCCTCTTTCACAGATACGCAGGCACACCACATTAGCCCATCATGCAATCAATCACTATTCTGTAACACTGGCCTATTTACATCTGCTGGGGAGTGGTGGATGAGGAGACCTATTGGAAAACACATACAAACAGAGCCCACTCTCGCTTGCCTCCCACTGCCCCTCAGTCTGTTCTTAGTAAGCAGTGTCATTCAGCTCAGAGACAGAGGCCACCCTTCTGTCTGGCCCGCGGCCTGAAAAATCAGTCCCACGTCCAGGAAATACACCCCGCCTGCCTACCAAACACAGAATGGCCGATTGTCTGCAGCGGATCTGGAAAGGCTGCCCATTTTTGGAGCTCTGGCAACGGCTAACAGGAGCCAACTGTAGAGGCCTTCACTGACCCACCCGTGGCCCGGATGGACACACACAAGTACACACTGGATAGTGGAGTTGTCACGATTTGACTGAAGGATTCACACTAAACAACAAAAGTTCTTTTGTCCCTTTCCTGCGTGCCTGCGACTTTGTTGCTGTGTGCTGCCACTCGTTGCTGAAGTTTGTGGATGCGTGTAGGTGGATGTGTGTATTTTCTAGTGAGAGTCACTCGGGGGTCAGAAAGCTTCTTTGGGTCTTGAAGACTCAGCAGTAACGACATTTCAGAGTCTCCCCAAATAGAAGCAAACAGAAAAAAACAGCACCCAGCAAATACAAAGTGACACCTCTATCCAAAAAGGTTTGAACAAAACCCTGCAGCCTGTGTGCCTTCAGTCCCGAAAGAGAGCCGGTGGGAGGGGTAAACAGGAAGACAGAAGCAGCACCAATAAACTACACAAGGGAAGGAGGAAGCAAAAAGAGGACAGGAGATTGAAAGACAGAATGATGATAAAACTGAAAAAACAACAATAGAGACATACATACAAAGACAGAAAAAGAAGAGCGGAGGCCTAACTCCCCCCAGACCAGGAGCCTTTGGAGTGTGCTTGTGAGATGTTGGCCTGTAGTTAACCCTGTGAATCGCCAGGCTCTGCTCTCCATCACTTTGCTCCCTTTTCTTCTGCTTATTTATTTCTCTATCGACCGCTGCCTCTCTGTTGCCAGGGTGACCTTTGCACATCGGTATTGACATGGTGTGGAAAGGAGGATGGAGGGAGAGGAGAGGCAGGTGAAAGGACGAGGGGGTTGGGATGATCTGATGGCTGCATTTCAGCATGTAAACAATCAACAGCTAAAGCAGCACAAATCAGCATAAAAGCTGCTGCAGGGTAAACAGAAACTCAACCCTCTCTGACTGTAATTTCAGTCATCAATGCTTGTTGATAGTCAAGTCCACACCCACCATGATTACACCACTGTGGTAAGACAATAAACTCGGCAAGGTTGGGTGTGAAGTGAGAAAGAGAGCAGGGCAGGGTGCTACCTGAGAGGGCCCGTGGAAACTACATGTGTTAAAGGTCACTTGATAAACAGGGTGTGTGTGTCTGTTTGAGACTTCAGGCTGAGGCAGAATCCCAAAAGTGGGCGGGGGGGAGAGAGACAAAAGAGAAAAGGTGGGGGAGGAGACGGTGACTGTGTCTGTGACTGACAGCTGTCAAGAGAATGAGTCGGCAGTTTGCCAACCCACAACACACACACACAAAAGGAACAGGCACACAAAGTCAGAGGCCCTGAGGGAGACCATCAACCCAGTGTTTAGTTAAAGGGAGGGAGGGAGATGGGTAAAACACAAGGTGTGAGTTTCTGTTTGTCTATGGTACCGTTCAGCTCTCTAGTCCTGTATCCACATATATACACTCTGTGTCAACATCCAGTTGAGACAGGTCACAGTGCACATCTGGCATCACAATCCGTGACTGACGAGTGACTGCTTGAAATCAGATTTTACTCCTCTGCTCACATTTGATTGTATCTGTGAAGAAACAACTTACAGCTAGAGAGCTAAAGAGACGACTGCAGTGGCTACACAGCACTTCCACACCTTGTCACAGTTGTTTGGAGAAGGCAAATCAACCTAAGGGAATCTGTCTAAATATGGTCAGGGACACATTTGTGTTCACACTGCAGTACACATATTGAAACCCAGTGAGAGTCCATTTTGAGAGCAGTCATAGCTGTTTATATCCCTTTCCTTTGAAGGAATCACCCGAGATGCCATCTAATGTCAAGTCTGAACAGGGCCTTTGCTCTATCATGCACATGTGAGAAAAAAGGCAGACTGTGAGTGACAGCAGGAGAAACAGAGAGGAGGATTGATTACCCTTATAATGACTAGTGTGGATTATTCAAAACCACCAAGATGAAATTCATGTACTCCTACTGAGCTCCCAATACCACATGGTAGGCTTCAAATTGGCCTGCCAGAGAATCAAGCTTTCTTACGGCTGGTCTGTTGTGGTTTGTTATGAGAGACACGAGACAAGGGGAGTGGAGGGCCCCATTTTAGTTGTGTCAAGGCAGACAGAGAGAAACCAGGCATTCGTTGTTTTTCTTTTCTGAAGCTGCAGCACTGCTATGCAAAGAGAAAAGGAGCTCATGCCTGAAGAACAAGATGTGGGTTTGCTGAAAACAGCACACACGGAGGTGACTATAATCAACGTGAACGGCAGGAGCAATGTCTATTCAGCAGCAAACAGGTGTTGATAAAGAGCTGGTCCATCTAAGATGCCAGCACTGCTCCTCTTTAACAACTGACCCCAAAGTCAGCGCCATCAGCCATTTTGTTTTAGTTGTCAGGGTCCGGAAGGTGATATTTTGTTTAGCAGGAGGCTTTGGTCGCTATGCAGCGATGGGGGAGAATATGATAAGGGGCAGCCAGGGGAGGAGGGGTGGAGGGATTATGGATGGTGAGGGGGGATGGGGGATGCGGGCGATGGGGGTAGGGTGTCATAGTGGTGGTGGGTGATGAAATATTCAGTGAGAGTGTGCCTCTGGCTCCTTCCCTCTTTTTTTTCTTTCGACATCTCTGGCTGACAGTTTTATTTATTGGGGTCCCTGTGGTTCAAGGAACTCATTTGCAGTCGCTCTTCCTTTGCACACTAAGCGAACTAAGGGAGGGAGATAAGGAGTGAGTGAGGAAGGGAGAGGGAGTGAGACTGAGAGAGGGTGAGAGGGAAAGGGAGGGAAAGATAGAGAGTGCTGGCAGCACTGAGCTGACATTCATGAACAACTGAGCCACTTTGTGCCAGAGCAAAGAGGATAGAGGATTGGAGGGCGGGACAGGAGGGTGGAGAGAAGGAAGCCTCAAGAGGAGGAAACAGTCTCCTCAAGCCATTCTGCTTCCGATGCAGCAGCTCACCTGTCGAACCGCTGTGTAAAAGGTTCGATTCAAAAACCTGCTTATTAACCCACCTATCGACCTTGATAGTTTTGATCGCACCAGGACACAATTGATAGTCTCTGTGTAGATGCACATTGGCTAAAAATGCAATAACACACTCTCAAAAGAGAGAAAGGGGAAAAAAAATCAATGACTTGCATCATGCTCCAAATCCTAAAAGCAGCCAGGGGGCTCTTCAAAGGCCCCATACTGCCAGATAAGAAACAGAAGGAGCTGAAAGGAGCAAGAGAGGACCAGCTGGCCATCACTGAATTTGATCGGCTGAGTGAAAAGAGAGATCAGAATGGCAAAGTTCAGGATGATCAGATTCCAGCTCCCCTCCTCACACTCCAACTGCACCAACAACTGGTCAGCTACATGGAGCTCCAATTGTTTCTCACACTGCTCTCACTGCACCGAATGCCTTTTCTACCTGCTGACTAATACGAATCAATCAGAATCCTGTGTTGGTGGAGAACAGCATAACTTAACGATGAGCAGTTTCTATACCCAGCAGGACAAATCTGGGGATACACCAAAAAAAGGACTGAGGAAATAGCATCTCATCTGTTTGAGATAAAGTAAGTGGGTGCGGGCAAATGGAGAGGCAGGAGAGGAGTGAGATTAAAGAAGGAAAGACAGCAAGCAGTGTGGCAGTCAAAAAAAAAAAAGGCTACCGTAAAGCTGCAAAGCATGCTGTCCTTCTTCGGTGAACTTCCCTTTTCGTCTGTATGTTTTTTTATAAAGCTTACTGTATCTGCCTAGATCTTTTCACCCCTGTATTCCTGTTTCACAAGTAGCATATGCGTAATTGACTTCATTAGACTTGGTGGTGGCTATCAGACATGACATTCCTGGCCTCCATCCTCCCACACAGTAGCCCCACTAGTCACGATGCCTGCTACTTGAATCACAAAAGCTTAGTGTCACCAGGGAATGGCAAACAATGATGGTCACGACTCAAATATGGAGAAATAAGACTCCCCTGGCTGCTGAACGAGGGAACACACAAAAGACGCAGACATTAAAAATGGATGTTGGCACATGCACACACACACACATGCGGGCAGCAGATGCATATATACAATAGGACAATGAAATCCCCTGCAAAATCCATCTCTCCCTTGACTGCCCCACAGCACACCTTGATTCCCTCCACCCATCCCAGCACCCCCTCCTGCTGTGCATTTAAGCATCACAAAGGGGATTACACAGGTGCAAAAATACTGCGTGATCAGCTTATTAATGCAATTTTCAAGGCCAGGATTTACATGAGCAGTGAAAGAATAGGCCTTTAGATCAGCATTGTCTTTTATTGCATACACAATTTGATTTACACATCCAGCAACAAATTAATTTCTGTAGCTTTCATTTAGGTAACAAAAAAGCAAATTACCATTCTAAAGACCAAAGGCTGCCTCTCTTATACTGCATGCATATAAAAAGCCTTCATTTCAATGGCAGTGGGAAGGACAGAGGGAGCTGCATGCTATAAAGAGGGGAGGATCTCCTCATATTGACCAACAAACTGATGCATTTTTCAATTCCTTGCACTCACAAATCCTCAATACAATCACTCTCCAATGATTTCCAGTAATGCCAATCCTGCTGATTAAATAGCATCTAGATAAGGTGGGTATACAGGGCTGCAGGACTGGAAAAAGAAACACATTGACTATCTGCATTGAGCTGTTTTAACACACAGGCATGCACAACACTTTCCACCATTGCCAGAGCCAAATGTCATCTCTCTTCCTTTCTTAAGACTTTTCCCTGTATTTCTTCACCTGTGAGTTACCCCAAGCATATATCATCTCCCCTCCCCATTACCTCAAATCTACACTTGCACACACACACATCGACGTGGCAAGTCACAGTATGACTCGTAGCAAAGCTCCCCCTTTCTTTTTTTCTCCTCCACCTGTCTGGCCAAATGTGGCACTCCCAGAGGGAGGCAGAAAGAGGAAAATGAGGTGAGGGTGACCCAGAGGTGACTCCTCACAGATTGTTAGATTCTAGTAGTTTGCATCTGTCTGCTTCAAGACACAATGACAAAACTGTGCCATATCGTTCCTAGAGGATGGGGGGGGGGGTAGTGAGTGAGGACAGGAGGTGCTTGTCGGCGGGAGCAAGAAAAGTAGAGCAGATATGCAAGCATATTCTGCAACAACATATGGAATGGCAACACACAGCCTCCTCTCACAGCCTCCTCGAAATTTGTCAATCTGCAGCCTGCTGAGCATCGCTCCAGCTGGGCTGTGCATTGATTCTGAAACCAGTATGCACCACTGTAGCTGCACTCAACTGGGTATAACTGACGCCTATGGATGTAAGGGGGATGAAAGGGGATTGTGGGGGAGAGCCAAACTTAAAGAGTGACCCTCAATCATTGTTTTGTGTTTGAGGGTTTGTCAGCTGGGCAGGTCTGGTGCTCATGCTTTAAGACAGGAACAAAGAGGTGGCTGCATGGGGGAAGGGCAATGGGGGGATGGTAAGGGTGATGCCTGCCTGCCTGGTTGGCTTTTATTCTAACATCAATGTGCATCAATGAGCAAATAGTCCCTGTGAGCTGAGGGCGACATATAATCCTTCTCTTTTTGTCAAATACCAAGATCAATAGATGGAGAGCTGATGTCACTGCTTTTATATGCACAGAAATGGAGTATATTGCTTTCATTTCCCTTTCACTGCTTGTCTCATAAGTATACATTCATTTTACTACAAGGATCACACATTTTCTCATTCTCTGAGCAGGATCAGAAATCCTCTTAAATATATCCTTTCAATTCTGGTGTGTGTGTGTGTGTGTGCATGAGTGCATATGTAAGCTGTAGACACAACCTCCATATAGCAGACAGAATGAGAAGAGAGTAGAGCAGACAACTGTACTTTGATGGGCTGTCAGGAGGCAGTGGCTTAATACAGCTTAGATGTCATGCAAAAAGTCTAGTGAGATGCCAGAGGAGGAATTAAGGCAACCAGGATTGTCCTTGCTAAAGAAGCCAGCCATCACGGTCAAACTGAGGAAGCTAGCTGGTCTTGCAAACCACAGCACATTTAAATTATAGTGCCCTGGGAGAGCTGTTAAGCAGAAACACGAGAGGGAGAATGGGGAAAAGGGGTAGACGGAGCGAAGGAAAAAGAAAACCCATTTCGATAATTGCCGGGGCTCCATTTCCATAAAACATTTTCTATCTAACTTGCTCCACTAAAGTCTGAAACAACCCTGGAGGCTGTCATGATCTGCTCGGTTGGTTGGCCAGCTAGCTGCTGACTGTGAACTCCCCCAGAATCCTGATAAAGGAGAAGACATAAGATGATCCGCTCACCCTGTCATCCACAAATATACACACACACACACTTCCTAGAAAAACATCCCATCTGGAACTGAGATCTCACATGACCAAAATAAAGGTGGGTGGAGAAGGGTTATAAAATGTCCAGGGGTTCATACCAGCTTCTTCAATGACCACCTAGGCTAACTTCCACCCTGAGGCTATTTTTGGGTGTATGGGCATATCAGTTATCATGTCAGACACTTTTAACAGCTAAGTGCATTGATTGATTTTTGATAGCCCCAGAGTCGGGTGTGTGGGTGCGTGTGTGTGTGTGTGTGTGGGGGGGGGGGGGTCTTTTGTATTCCTATTCCTATTTTCTAATCTTACCCAGATCCTTAATCTCTCTGCAATCTATATCATTCCATTCCACTTCATGAATTATAAAGAGGAATCAATTTCTCTGGATAAAAACACACTAAAGCAGCTTTATGCTTTTTTTTTTTAACCTTTTACCCTTGCTATTCTCTTTATTACTTCTATCTCCACTGCAGGATTACAGTTCTGTCACAATAAATACGAATGCAACAGTGTGGTACAGTAAGCAGTTCTTGAGAAAATGAAACCATCTGACTCATAATGAATCTAAGAGTAATGAGAACACAGGCAGGAGAGTGAGAAATCTGCTCTTCCAGCTCGGCGATCAAATTATCATCTGCCTCTGGTGAAAATGACAGTCACTCATGGCTGCCCAGCAAAGGTGTACCTTACAATGGGCAGTGCTCACATCCAGTCCATCACCACTCTGACATACACACACACACACACACATCAAGTAACAGACATGAGGACGTTCCCTTACACACACCTACACACATGCAGTCATCTGCTGTCAGTGCTACGAGACGCATGCTGGGTTCACACACACAACAAGGCCAGGATTTCCACCATAAAATTATCAGCAGGGAATGAAGCCATACCAAACCACACTCTGCTATCTTTGAACAGCCCACATCCTCTGATGAAAAATGTGACTGACTACAGAGTGTCATTCTTTGGACGAATTCATCAGAAATTAACGGCTGGATGGCTGACATATTTAACTCCTTACATCGGAGTCCGGTTTCACCATCTTGTGCTGTTTTGACATCAGCTAGCGGAGCATCACTGATGCACTTACGTACATCTCAGTGTTACCCAACACTACAAAAGGAAGTTGATCTGAGTCAGTCAGTCAGCTGCAGAGTGTTTTATACGTCACACTGTTGTCTGTGTGCAGCCAGCCTTATCACCTCTCTTCTCGCTCGCGCTCTAACTGCGGCCAGTGCTGAGAACTCTTTGCCTTTTTTCACTTTACTCTCACTATTGATCATTTTTGTGAGTCATGCAACAATGACTCAAATGTATACTGTATTTCAGCAGGCCCAGAGCGTTGTTTCACCGTAAGTACAGGGTGTATGCTACACTCCGGCTGTGTGTACGTATGCCAAGCTTCCAGGAACTCTATGCTAATAATGAGTGAGAAGGCCGCCATCTGATGATCCAGTGCTCTATTTATGAGTGAGTGAGACTACACTCAAACTTCATGCAGCCACAGCACACTTCCTGGAAACTTGTCTGTGCATGTGTGTGTGAATGTGTGTGTTAGAGCATAAAATATAGAAGAAGCGGTGCGAGATTACAGATAAAGGTGGAAACATAAAGGTGGAGATGAGTGTTATGTGGTGGTCCTCTCAGCAGCTCACAAATAGGCCTTTCTTGTATTGCTTTCGTCCTGGCTTCCTGCAGTGGCGTGCAAGCATATACACACACACACACGCTATCACAGATGTTACTAGGATACTGGAGGGTGTTGCTGCTTATTATATCCTAACAGCACGCGCTGGATGTCTAGCTTGGCTTGTTTAAGAGGCTGAGATTAGACAAGCAGAGAGGTTTGTGCCTGTGCAGCATGCTCATCTCATCTCTTTCTCTCTGTATCTGACATATCTGGGTGTTGCCCTGTACTTTACTAAAGTTATACTGCCCTTATCCACCATGCACACACACACATATATATTGACACACAGACACACACACAAAACTCCCAAAGCTCAGCTTAGACTGTAACCATGGCAGGATACTAAGTCTGACACTGTGGTATCAACACAGAGAAACTGTCTCTTACCTGAGTTTCTGTTAAACTCTCCAACGCTTGCATTACTGATTGCTCTGGTCTTGATGCTTGAGACTGCAAAGAAAGAACCAAAGGACATTAAAAATCAGTTTAAACTGACCAAAGGAGGCAGACATAAAAGTATGTATTTGTTATAAGTATTTGGACTGCAGACTAAAATAACATCAGAGTCACAGTCATGTGAGCCTTACCATTAATCCTGCTTCGACTGTTGGTACAAGTGTTAACTTGCTCCCATCAGAGATGCCTAGATCCTGGAGTTTGCCTGAACTTAGTCGCCTGCAGGGTTAGAGAGAACAAGATAATTAGACTGTGCTGACAATATCTTCTCTCTTCAGACTCACAAACACCCTTCAGCCAAGGGGGTGGGGGGGGCAGACAGACTTCAAAACTAGTTTGGAAAAGAGCCGTGGGTGAAAAGCTCCATGAAAGAGAAGTATTGATTGGGCTGTCATATTTCAATTTCAAGTATAGTGGAGCTTGACAACTGCTCACAGTGGATATCTGGCACCACTGCCACTTGCCTAAGTGGAGGTAAGCATTTTCTTTTGGCATTTTGAGTTTTACAAATGAGGAGCAGAAACTCCAAACTGAATTCAAAACCACAACAGTTATAAGAAAAGATAAACACTATGACAAGTAGCTATTGTTGACACTGAGCTGCAGAAAATGCTGGCAGCTATCTGAACAAAGCTGAGCTATATAATGCAGAACACATTTCCAGGACTTTACTTTTTAATGTTTGGTGCAGAGCGGTTTCTGCAGCACATTGAAAGAATTGTGTGTTTTTACAAGTATCTCTATGACTCTCTGCCTCCTTCAGTTTGATGAAGGATGTTTAGGACAGCTTGCTGTACAGGCATGACCCAAATCTAACCCCATGCAACTGAACAAAGGCCCTCAACACTGAGTTGCTGTAGGTCTCCAGTTTGAGACGCAGGGGGGGGGATTAAAAAGGGGGTTTCAGGTTTTAAAGGATGATGAGATTTATTGGGTGATTACAATAGGTGGGAGGGGATGGGGGCCAAAAAAAAACAATGCTGACTGTTTGCATGCACTAAAGCCTCCCTTCTCATTTTTGCATAACACCACCTGTGCTGTTGTTAGCTCATTTAACCTGGGTCTGCTTCATCTGTGAACCACCTAATACTGTAGGCTGCAGTTGGTTTTAAATCATAAAGGTTTTAACTATTCCCTCGCCTGTGTAATTCTGCCCCAATGTGCTATTACAGCAGCATTTTCTGAGCTCCTGAGAAACCGGGCAGCCATCAACTCACACCAAGAAATCCACTGAAACCATTAAGGAGTTATTCTGCTTACAAGGCTACCTGCTATTACCATGTAACTACGTGAAATCACACTCACAGCCTCGGTCAACTACAGAATACATGCATCCTCTATTATACAGTAACATGCCAAAGATGAACAACATATACGTGCAGAGCGCCGGCAAAGTAAATAAATTACAAGCTACCAAGTCCTGTGACTTTACTCCTAAATGTTTAACGTGTTTGATTCCCGCAGCATTAGTAATTCAGTCAGGCTTTGGTATTTTTAATGAAGGAAGCACAAATCAATGCAAGTCTGCAGATCGCCTCGTCAATACTGTTCCAGTGACCGGCGCGTCCCCTATGCGTAATTCCAATATCGTGCGTCCTGATGGTCTGTAGTTTCCTTGAATGTATTGATGACCAGAGCAGCCAAGGTTGTCTGAGAAGCTCCCGAGAGCTCAACTACGCATAAATCCAAAGTATAGATTCAAACATATCACCGCAGGGTAAAGGCACCTGAACTCGGTTTATCCACATTTTTAATCTGCGGAGTAGCCTCAACATTACGGCTCATGTTCTCAGTGTGTAGTACAGATACAGGCTGGTCTTTGAGGACAAAAAGCGTAAACGAATTTTGATATGATCCTTACCCACATATATAAATACTACAACACTTCTGGTAAACAAATTTCAGTAATGACTGTATCAGCTTTACTCACGTTTCTTTGTGCAGAAGAGCGAGTCTCTCTTTTGGTACTTTGAGTTTTTGCGAAAGCCTCCTCTTCAGTCCCTCCACGGTCTCCTCCAGGGGCAGGGAGAGCTCGAAGCGTGTGCCGGTAGTGGAGTGGATGTACAGATTCATGGAGGGCTCAGTCTGGACGGCCTCGCAGGAAGAAGCCCCGCGACTGGTGCAGCTCCGGGCGCTGGGATGCTGGTCCATCCGATAACCTGTGGTCAGAGAGGGGGAGAGACAAGACGAGCAGAGCCGGGGGTGAAGAGGGTGAGGTGGATGGTGAGGCAAATCCGTCGCTTTGGCTACCGTCCCGTGTTCAGCTTGCAAACTGAAGGCAGCATTCAAAGAGCTTTCTCCTTTTCTTTCCCTAGCTCTTGGTGCCTCCTTTCTCTCGCTTTCCGAGAGTCAGCATAAAAGCCAGTCCGTCTTCTCTCCGGTCGATATCATGAGAATATTCCCCCCAAGGAAAGTCAACTACATAAGGCTCGCTTTTCTCTTTGTTTGATCTTTTTCTTTGTTGCCCTTCCCGACGTGCAAACAAAAGTCTTCCTAAATGCTACATAGATGGGCAGACGCCAGGCAGAAACGCAAGTATGTCAGCAAAAATGCCATGGACGCTAATTTACGCAGGCGGTACCTTTAAAACAAAAAAACCCGGAGCTCTAATAAAAAAAAAATGTAAATTCCCCTCAGTGTTTTGTAAGCTTTTGCAAGCTTTGGGTGACAAAACACACGGTCCGTAAGCTGCAAAGCCTCATACGGCCAGTAGTGAGAGGCTCTCCGCTGCGTAGGCTTCTCAGACCCACGGCAGCTCCAGTGAAATATCGACAATGAACAGTGTCACAAAGTATCCCACTTCCACCATCGATAAAATACGCCCACAGACCCGAGGCCTCCCGACCAATCACAGAAGAGCTCCTTCAGGACGCTGCTGATCTCAGCCAATAGCAAGCAGAGATCCACACCCACGTGGAGGGCAGGCGAGTTGAGGCCATTCATAATAAATTACAGGATAGAACAAAATACGTGCCCATACCACAGTAGCCTAAAGCCACGGAGAACAAGAAGAACCATTTGTTTACTTCTTGCTATCACTACGAATTACTTATTTTCATGACGTCTATTTATATGAACGAACTGTCTTCTATTCATTCCACTTTAGCAACCTTCCCACTCAAAGAGACGGTTTTAATCTGATCGAGGTCAAAAAAATGCGTGCAGTCACCATTAAAGGTGCAACTAGCCTACACAACAGTAAGAACTAAATGACTTTATATGTCCAAGGATATATTTAGGAGCATTACAGATTACCTATAAACTACATTTAGATTAGTGGTTCAAATGATTCATCACAGCCAGTGAACGTTTGACCCTTTATGCATATAAACTTTGAATCAGAGGCTCTGTTACAGTAGCCCAGTAATCAAACAGCACGAGTGTGGATGTCGGTATGTTAACGACTTGGTATCAAGACCGGTGGCTACAGTCTACGTTGGTACATCTAAGTTATCGGGCGGACTGTGATAACATTAATAGTGCTGACGCCATCCTGTTTCCCCTAACCTCAGCAACAAGCAGAAACCAGCGATCGCGAATAGTATGCAAATTACACATTGGAAAGGGTATTCTCTTAGGGAAGAAGGATGCCGGGTAATTCGCAATAAACGCAGTAAGCCTACGCATGCCGGTAACAAATGCGTAAACGCAAATGACATATATGAAACATGACGCAATGTGTTCATCCGTACTGTAGTGGTGCTGCACAACTTCATGCTTCCCAGTATTAGAGAGCAATTAACACTCTCACAGGAGAGAAATCACCGACAGGAGATGGAAGTAACCGGATAAAGGAAACACGATTAAAAACACGATGTGTGCATCTTCACAGACTGCGTCCACCTCGACAGATTCTTCACACAAGTAGGAGCTTTGACATAAAAAAAGAAGATACTCGGTCGCCACCCAGTGGTCAAGGAGGAAAACTGTGGCTATCAAAACTTATAAGTGACTCATAGTTTACTTGGTAGATCATTCAGTTCGGACTTTACAACAAACATTTAAAATATAAATTCATATGTTTTTGTTTTTATTTTTATTTATTCAAGCTCAGTCGTAACGTTCTTATTAGAGTCATGACGGTTGTGATCATTGCATTATCATTTAATAAGGTCGTTATTGTGCTTCTAAATGGACAACATCAGCAAAGACGTACAGACAGCTAATAATTATAATTTACAGTAACAGTGACATCCTCTTGTCGTCGATGCCGGCCTCATTAAATTAATCAGGTCCACAGAATTTACATGGAAGGTGGTTCACCCTATCACTGCACAACATGCTTCTATCGATCCGCGATCGACTACTTGTCTCCAATCAATTACTCACCCACCAACGCATTAAAGCTCATGTCAAACTTGTTTAAGGCGTCAACGTCGCAGCTAACATGCTAAAATGTTCAAATGTCAGAGCTGACAACTTGGACTTGATATTCGAGTGCACTTACCAATTATCGTGGCGAAAACTGTAAAGCTTCGCGCTGTGGTCTGCTGTGTTCCAGTCTGTCTCCCCAGCTTTCGCATGTAAAATAAACCCAGTCAGTGACACAGAAGCCTCGCAGATAGAAATCCAAACTCTTGAATATCCACAATGTTTTCTCAGTAAATTCTCTCACAGGGCCGTGCGTGTCCAGCGCGTGGCGTTACGCACCAGACCTCGAAACTGCTGACCAATAAGAAGCCGCACTTATGTAAGACGCCTCGGCGTGTTGTTTCTACACCGGCGTCTTTCTTGGTAATAAGAGTGTGGTTGAGAAGGTGAGACACCTCTTAACAGACTCCCCTCGGACAGGGGTGGAGTGTAGCGTTGTTGTTATGTCAGCACTTAATTTAAGGTGGCCTTGCGTCGTTGTATCCGCCTCTACGTTCAACGTGTCCTCGTCTGTGGGAAAGAATGTGCCTACGCAAAGCCGCGACAGATAAAGATATCCAACTGTGTCAATGTTCAGGCTCTCCGAGCTGCAGGAGAGGCTTCTAAAGGGGGGAGATATCTGAATTGAAACAAAACACCACCAGCTTGTTGTTTACCACCTTAAAAAAAGTTAATGAAACGAACGCTTTGGCTGTATGTGGGGTGTTGCCAGTCTTTGACGACATAGAGAAAAATGTCACCGGGCAACAGAGCAGGTAAACAGGCTCCCTGGATACGAGAGCACGTACATCAATAAACAAAACTTTACCGGTAGGATTTGCTTCTGTGTTTGAGGAAATGCACTTTCTATAACAACGCTGCTGGGAAATATTATGAGCATTTGTCAAAAACTGCTTTTTTGTGCAAATTGACATGTGCTTGTAACAGCACATACTTATCATAGATATATATATCCATATACACATACCCTACTGCTGGTCGCATCCCCGCGTAGACCGTAGTGGAGGTATTTGGATTCTGCATTTAAAAGTGGCATATTATCAGTTAAATTTGAATTTAGTTTGCACTATTAAAGGCAAAAGAACTCATTTTTTTTAAAAAAAACTATCAGATTTATTATTGGGTATATGTAACGTTTAAGCAGCAGTTACACGTTGCAGTTAGCTCAGGTGGCCGTCATTCCAACGTCTTAAAACACTTCCCCATAGTTTCTCTCCTTCCTCTGCTGTAAAAAATGCATATTATAATTATTTTCTAGGTTTGTAATATTGTGACATTTTAATCCAAAAAAAATGTCTTGTAACATTAATTGTCAAGTAAATACAGTGGTGTTAGAAGTGCAGTCGTTCCCTCAGTGGAGTAAGAGAAGCAAAAAATGCTACTTAGGTGAAAACGTGCCCAGGACTTGTACTGATTGTAGATATACTGTAAGTTAGGGTAAACTATTGCAATTTGCCTATACACAGAGATTATAACCATGTAGATCAGATGTGTGATAATCATCACAAAAAGGTTCACCTCCTGGACAAGAGAGATGTTGTGCAATGTGTCAAAGAGAAAAGAAAAGCAGCTGACTCTGCCTCAGAGAATATGCAAATATGCAACAGCCAAGAACTGTCCTTCCTTCCAGCCTGAGGACCAGCACAGACTGTCTGTCTGATTACAGAGACACACTCCTTCCCACTGTGCAGGGTATGCTGTGCCCCACCAGCATATTGTCACATTGTCTGAGAACTGAATCATCCTGGTATGTGTGTGTGTGACTCCACAGGCAAACAAAGGGGCCTGTCTTTGCCCTGCCCCAACATCTCCCTCTCTCTCTTTATCAGTCTCCTATCTGTTTCTCTCTGAGAGATGCTGAGTCAGTGAAAGGCGTTGGTTAAACTCCCTGCTCTACTTGTAACACAACCCTTTGTTTGAGTCAAATGCTGCGCTTTTGAATAAGCTCGCTCCATAGTTTGTTTTGACACTTGTCACACTGGCAGGAGCATATTAGGTAGATGTGTGTGCCTGTGAGATGTTGCTGCAGAGTAGAAGCTAATGTGCAGGGATGTTTGTCATTCTGCCCGTTTGAGAGTCAAGTTCTGCTTTCAGCCATGAGACGACTTGGCTGTGTTCGTCAGCAGGTCTTGCTGTCGACAGAGCTCCGATCACGCAGAACCCCCCGACCTCATTTGCCCCAGTTAGACCTTGTAGTTGAGCTGACAATCTGACATGTTTTCTGACAAACTCTCACTGCATGTAATATTGATCTTGATGTTGTTTGTGTTTTTAGATATTTTGACTGGAGACTTTCTTTCAGTGCTTCATTCGTTTTGATCCACATTAGCTAGTAGACCGTGTCCCCTCACTCTGTCTGTGCTAATGTGACGAATCACATTGTGATTAAGTAAAAGAACTGTGTTAATGCACAGATTTGTCATCACGCAGCCTAAAAATCTAATGTTTTTCACTGCGTGCTGCATGTTGCAGAAGGATGCACATGGCTAAGCCTGTGATGGAGGGGGCAAGAGCGACCCACATATGCAACTATATGATAATGCATCACACACACACTTCTGGGAAGAGTTTATTGACAAGGGAGGAAGGCTGTGTGGGCGGGTTGTAAACATTTCTCGTCACATATCAGATCTGGTGGGACAGAGCAGCCTGTCTGTGATTGCATGTGAGCCCGTCTCCGATTTTGTGTATGTGGGTCCATGTGTGAGCAATAACGTGTGAGTTGTTGTGCGAGAGACTGAGTGTGTGGGACATGTGTGGGCGTGTGTGTCTGTGTGGGTGAGCAGCATTCCTATCCATCAAAGTCACAAGTGGGCCGCCCTCTGCCTCGGGAGAAAAATGAACCGTGCCCGACGCACTCAGCCTGCCGTTGCTGTTCTCCTGCCACCATTTCCTTCTGATTCACCCTGAGTGGCTGTGAGTGGGACAGACACACCTCACAAGCCATCGCCACGGCATCTTCACAACGCTACCACAGGAAGCTGACACATAAATATTCCTGCATTCCTTGCATGGTGATACACGCAATGTGAATTAATACTTGTAAAACTGATATCACGAGGAGTGTTTCTCTCTTTCTGACAGGTGCGAAGGTGGTTCTGAAGTAACTCGACATGTGCACTCACACACTCGTGCACAGGAAAAGTATGCAGGGTACAAGTTTAGTCAAGGTACCACCCGTCTGATGTAAGTTACATCGTCATTGCATGCTGTAAAACTCATGTCTGTCTCGTCACCTGAAAAAGTGAAATTATCTTACCATTGATGCTGCACATTGGATCTATGATCATGGAGAGTGCTTTACGTTTCTCTGTGTTGTGGCTGCTTTGTGTGTGCTGGAACAGTTTTTCACCTATTGTAATTCTAACATGAAGGCAGAGAAAAAAATGCAGCAATCTAAAGATGTAATGTCCATCCTTCTTGGGGTATTGATTTGGACCGACGCACTCCTGTCCCGGCCTTTACTGTCCATTTGACTGAATAAGGCCCAAATCATTCTGTGTCTCTAATCTAATTTATGTTATCTTTGGGATGATATTGACTACAGCCTGTAAGTGCCTGTTACTGTAAGTGGATAAAGTTTCTGAATTATATGGACGTTCAGCCATTTGAAGGGTCTGTACAGGCAGACTGGTGAATGAGACTGAATTGAGATAGTAGAGTGTTTTTCAAACTAAGAGACACTGAACTAGATTCAGAAATAGCATGTTCCTGGTAGTGAGCGATAATGGGGGCACTAGGTTATGTGGCAAGAGATGTGACAGATTGTGAGTGTGCGTGTGTGAATGTTAGTGGTCAATACACACCAAAATAAGAGAGTTCAAAGAAAGAATTTCAAATTAACCATTTTCTTAAAACTTTGATCTTTTTCTGTTTCAGGTCATTTGCATGTCAAAATGTCCTTTCTTTTCAGGTCTGTTCTCATTTCACAATGCCACTTTTCCAGACGACTTTAATTTCATAATGGCACTTTTCATCACATAGACTTCGTCATTCGGCAAGCAGTTATGTAATTGGCTATTGCTAAGAGCTCGTATATCACACATCACAGGTTTGATGTGATCATACATGTAATGGCACATGGGAGGACATAACACACATGTGTTGACACTTCAAATATATGGTGTGTAGTGCAGAATTTGTCAGTGAAATTCACAGATGCACAGCCTTACATCACATATTGCAACAGATTTAATGTATTCATGCAAACACGTGAAGATATGAAGACACAGATCTGCCCAAGTACAAGTGAATGTACGCAATGTGAGAAAAAGAATACATGCACAAATACAAGTCACCTCCAAAATGCTGTTCTGTACTGAGGAGAGAAGTTACTGAGCACAAGTTTTAATCAAGAGAACACAACAGTCTGAAGTACAGGATTTGTCTGTACAAGCCACAAACACCCATTTCTTTGTACATTTTGTTGTAGAAACGAATTTGTGCTTAGGGATTTTGTTACTTTTATAGCTCGAAGAAATTTGGTCATAGTTTGGCAAATGTGGAGCGGGATCAGTGTTCAATTTTTGGGATGGAGTTCAAAAGGATTCAAGATACAGCGTAAGAAAACATCATCAGAGAGCAAAGCGGTGAGGAGCTGAGTGGGAGTGGGAAGGTTTTCAGTGTGGACAAGGCCTCTGATCCCACACCTGCAGAAGAAGCCCTGTTTGAAGTGTTGCTCGCTCGCTCTCCCAGCTCACAGCACAGATGATTGATGACACATCGCAAGCTCTACACTAAAGCAGACGACATGCCAAAACGAGTGTCAGAGCCCTGGCCTGAGGAAAAAGAGAGAAAATGTGCAAAACGTGCAATGACAGGGGACAAGAAAGGAAAGTGTCACACCAGACTATGATTTAGTCACAGTCACAGCTTACAGTGACTTCTGAACATCCAAGCCACAGACATTTAAACCAGACCCCCATTTCCACTACAGTAGAGTCACGACATTCCTTTAACTTTTCTCCTGAAAACTTTTTTACTGAAACTTTTTGGAAAGCTGATATTCCATCTTACATATTCTATATCTAGTGGTTAATGACTGAGAAATGAATCACAGTGTCAGCTCGGGTACATACTGTAAAGTATGATGTTCTCTAGTTGCTGAGTGAGTGATGACTAAATACAAAACCTACTGTAGTTTGAACAGCGCCCAGAGGCACACTGGATACAATTCACGTATTTCACAATCAAAATCGCAGTACTCATACTCTACAGCTCATTCATTTTATGGTTAGACTTTGTGCCTGTTTGTATGAGTGTGTGTGTGTGTGTGTGTGTGTGCTTGCGATTGTGTGCCTGTATGTTCGTGTGTACATGGTGACAAGAAACATTGTGTGCAACTTAAGAACATTAAGAACACGTTAGTCACTTCATCCTCAGTCAACACATCTTTAGAGGACTACACGTAAAGTTGATATGACATACTTTGTGTGTCACGTGTGTAATCAGAATTCCATTCACATCTCTTGGCATGTAAATGTTTTGATACTACAGCTGTGTTAGTGTGTCAATCGGTGTAATTCAATCAACTTAATCCCCTCTTAAGGATAGTGAGGGAATTACGTAATTCCCTCAAAGTCTTTTTTACTGTATCATTGTTGTACTCTGACTATAGGGTTTATTTCCATAATTGTTTTTTTGTTGAAAGGCATAAAATGTAACATTTGGGCATTAAAAGGTCTAAAATCAACTATCCATCCATTTTCTGAAGCCTATCCCAGCTGACTACGGGCGAGATAAAAACAACTAAGCCTATGTTATTTATTTTGTGGAGTTGTGCATACTACTTACATGTTCCTAAAATGTTTCTAACAATGATCAAACCCAGAGAAATCAAGGTAACGGTGTGCTTCATTTGGGTCATCTTCCCTTTAGATAAGGTCTTGAGTTGCAATTAAATTGCACCCACAGTGACTTAGATCCAAGATTTGCGACTCATGACCAATCCAGATTTTTTGTTCTTGGTGAATAAATATTAAAGAAATATCTGGTGAGCACAAACTAAACATTATTCCCACAGTTACTATGATCACACATCTGGCACGTGCATCCAAAGTTGACGCTGCATTAACGCCACCATGGTAACCTTGAACTACAAGGTTCAAACAAAGGAATCGCTGAATGTAGTGTGATATCTGGTGATCCAGTAGTGTACGTGAAGAGATGCAATAACACCTATTAATTAATTAGGTGTTATAGCTGACTCAGTATGTTGGCGTATTTTTTAAATAAAATCATTAATTCAATGATTTGATTTAAAAAATACTCTCCATATACCCTCTGGCAATGGCAGAAGTATCGCACAGGTACATTTGCAAGTACATTTGCATGGCAATGACTGGGGTGCAGTTCCTGTAAGCTTTGTGGCTGCTTGCTAGGTATATTTTTTATATTTTAGAGCCAGGACAGCTGTTTTCCTGGTCTGTATGCTAAGTTAAACTAGCCCCTGGCTGTAGCTACATATTTAGCGTACAAACATGAGAATAATATCAATGTTCTCATCTAACTCTTGGAAATAAAGCAGTGAAGTTTCCAAAATGTCAGATTATTCCTTAAATTAATGCAATCTAAGTATAAAGCAAGTCTGCCCTCGGCATATCTCGATAACGACTTGGCGAGTGTACTGCTGGGGACCCAAGGACGTGCTGTGTCAAATTTGGTGCAATTTGGACATGCAACACGTTTAATATTGTTAATAAAAGTGTTAATAGCCAACCGAACATTTTAGCCACCTCCATCAAAAACTCCTTATCAAGTCAAGTGTATGATTTATCTCTCTCCAAAGTCAGCACTCCAATTTTCTAAATGTTTCCTCATTGCTCTCACCATAAGAGTCATTTCTGCATCCCTGCTGTTACGGTGATGTAACATTACACCATGGGACATGTAATGTTGTCATTCAACCATTTCATGTTTTCTCTTTAATGTCTGTTGGAGTGAAATGGCCTACAGTAAACTTACAGAACACTGTTACAGTCTGTAAATTGTATGTATTATTTACTGCACTAATTCTCCAGTTCATCAAAGGGGCTGCTATGACATGTAGTGATTAAATTAATCTGTTTGGAACAAATCCTTTTAAATTCGAGGTCCAGTATGATCAGGTCTCTGACAAGTAGAAACTGTTGTTATTAAAAACAATATAACAGCAGTGATGCGTCACTGGGTGATTAAGTTATTAAATGTTGGAATATTAATGAGTCAAATTTTGATGTTTATTTTTAGGTAAATTGTTACATTAATCAAATAATAAAATAAATCTTTAGAATGAAGTAAAAGTGCATTCAGTAAATTAGTTGCTGGATTAACTGACTCACTGAAAAAATGGATTGTTAGGTGCAGCCCCAGAGTACATGCAGAGAGGGTTGGGTTAAACCTTTCAGCAGCACGAGTAATACCTAACAAGGTGTAAGCTAATTTGAGTTTTGCTGTTAATGTTTTGATCGGCTCTCGAGAAAGCTGCAAGCAGCACTACCAGAGCAACCCAAGCAATCAGCCCATTCTGAACAGACTCTGCACTCGTATTTATAATTACAGCCACTGGCTTGTAGTAGCAGTGAATCAACACACCACTGTGATTTGAGCCTCCACATGGATCCTGTGAGAATACGATGTACTGTTATGGCTTAGCCTATCACGTTTGTAACACGATACTTCACACCGCGTTCTTTATTCTGTTCATATGCGACGTACCATTTGTCGTGTTCACAGTCTTTCTTGTGTCGTGATGCAGCACGACTCATTGGACGCCGGTGTTGCACTGTACTCCCATACCCCAGATCCAGGCCTGTCAACCACTTACTGCACAGCCCAATCCAAATGGTGTAAATTCAACACCCCCACAAAGTGGACCTGATAATTGCTGCCTTTTACAGAGACGGTCTGCTCACACTAAAAGGCCCACAATAGGACTCAGCCTGGAACTGGGCTGAATGTGCTAAATAAGCTAATGAAATCCACCCACAGGACACAAGCCGGGCACGATAAGAACCTTTATAGCTGTGAAACTCAGCCAAGCTGGGAGAGTGTTAGTTCTATCTGTTTGTTTATTTGTCTGTTTGACAGCCCACGGCGTAGCGCCAGAGGGACTGGTGGTCTGACAAAGGTTAGGTGTCAGCATGGAGTGTATAAAATAGAACAGAGCAGAATGAGTGAGAGAGCGAGACTGGAGAAAATAGGAGTGAGAAAGAGTGGAGAAGAGAGAGACTCAGGGCAGGAAGTGTGGGTGGCTTGGGTAGGTGGTTTTGGCAATACAAAATGGACTTCTTGCGTATTACTTCTGGTAAAACAAAGATATGAGTTTTGCAATGTCTCTACCCATTCACTGAGTAGTATCAGTTGTAAAAACTTTGCTCTTTGAGGTCAGTGTTTGCAGAGGGGACACCAAATCATTTGAAGAGCTACGTGTTATGCAGTACACCAGTACTCCCAGCACTTTTACACTGAAAGAAAACAGACAGAAGATAATGGCAGCGAATGTGTGTGTTTGTGTGTGTACAGTACAGAGTGATGAATACCAGATGCAGGCATTTCCTTTGTTGGTGCAAGCAAGTTCAGAACTTGCCAAATCGCCCTGCTCTCCTCCCACACGGTTGAATACTTCCACACACACCCACACACACTCCAGAATCCCTGCCCACTAATCCTCCTCCATCCCAGGCTTAGGGGTGGCCGAAGCTGCAGGCTAATTCAGTTTTGGCTGGTGCTCCTCTGCCTAATATCTCTCCTGTTTCTGTTCTCCACCCTTGGTCTTTGCACTCAAACTGTTTTTTGATTAGTTTTCATTATCTATCCCTCCATCTGCTTTTACCCTCCGATTCTGTAATCAGATTGTTGTCTCTTGATTGTTCGTTCTCTTTCTGTTTTTGCTTTCTGTTACGTTCTGCTGCTATGTTCTTTGCAGCAGTGTGTCCACTCCCCACTGCAGGTCTTTGTCTGCAGATGACATGCAGTAATCTAATCACTGATAGCAAAGGTCGTTACGGGTCACATGAACAGGTTGTTCAGAGAGTTGATCTCATCTGTGACGTCTGCCCAGAGGAGTGTACAGCAGCCTTCTCCCTATCACATTGTTAAAATAGCCCTACGTCCCCACTGACGACGTCATCCATTCCTGTCTCCCTCTGGCTCTGCTGCCCTCTTGCCTCTCTCTCTCTGTCTCTCTCTCTCTCCCCCACTCCGCCTCTTTGCTCTCTTTTTTTCCACCCCCTCCTCCTCTAACTTCTCCAAGTTTTGTTGCCCCCTCCTCCCCTTTTCTTCCTCCTTGCCATCTCTCTGTTTGAGTTTCTTGATCACAGCAGTAATCCCATAAAAGAGAGCTCGCTGTATTCGCTTTCTAGCGAGCAGCTATCTCTAACCGTTGCTCGGAATATATGCTCGGAAATAGTTTCAGTCATGGAAATGTTCATTCAGGGTTTCCTCTAAAATATTCTAACAATAACATGCAAATGAATGTGGCCTTCCCTGGCCTGTGACTTCCCCAGCAATTGCATAAAATTCATGCACTTAAATGCCACCGTCATTTCAAAGAAGAGTGGTATTTGGATACTGAAAACAGAATGCCTCCTGTTACGCGTAGTTAAATATTTACTGTGTAGGGGTGGAATAACGTGAAGCAAAAGTGAGTCACACAGGGAAGACTGTGCTGACCTGACCCTCTTTATCTATATAACTAATGATCAAAGGCGAGGCTTAAATTTAATCTTGTCCATAAGAATGGCACCGTTTGTTTGGCTGTGACAGCTCCTCCACCCTCAGGTATCCTGTTGCTGTCCAACATGACACAGAAACTGTTCATTACCATATAGTGTTTATAAAACCAAGAAATGATCCCTAAAACTGTGACAATTTGTTTCAGACATTTAAATTAATGTTTTAGCCTAAAAAGCAAAGATTTTTAACTACATGACTCCTGTATGATTGCATATTTTTCAATATTTTGTTTTTGTGTTTTCATACAACTCAAAACATCTAAGTCATTTCTAATCATTCATGCCAAATTCCATTAGCATAAGCAAGCAGAGAAATGTTTACTCTAACATAGAAATTTCAAGCACATTTACCACATATTTTCACTTTTCTACTTCATATACAGCAATATAGTTCTTAGTTTTGTGTATTCTTTGTATTTAGCCAAGCCAGTGGTAGGGCTTTATAGGGCAATATTGGTTGGTTGGTTGGTCCCCCATAGACACTGGTCCCCAGAGCATGGATGGCCTTGGCAAGCCCCTTACTCCACCACCAGGTCGAATTATTCACTTTTTCAGTGATGCACTTAAGTATTTACTAGATGGATTTGCATAAAGTGTGTACAGTCATATTCATCAGACAATCTATCCTAATGACTAATCACCTGACATTTTCTTCAGCGCCACCATGAGGTTCAAATTTGTGGTTGTGAGTGAAATGTCTCCACCATTATAGAGTGGACTGCTGCAAAATTTGGCACAGACAATCAATGTGTCCCTCAGGATAAAATGCAATAACTTACATTTCCCTCTTAACATAGTAGATATTACACCTTCTAAACATCAACATGTTAACATTGTTGTAGAGCACATGGCAGCACACTAATATTAGCATTTGGCTCAAAGCACGGCTGTGCCTGACCTCACAGAACTAGTGGCATGGCTGTAGACTCTTCTTAGAACATAACTCTAGTAGTTGTTTATTTAGTTCTATATATAATTTAATGGTGTGATAAAATAAGGGTGGAAATAAGGCTTACTGCATCACATTATATCAACATTGATAGTGTAAAAAAAAAAAAAAAAAAAAAAAAACGTGTTTGAAAACGGGACTACCATAACAAGGAGACACTGTGTCATTGTCACTCTTTTATTTGCTTTACTCACTTCCATTTGTAAGGGTTGTCTGGGAGTATGGCATGTCAGGAACAAGAAGCTTTTATAAATAGCTGTTCACAACAAAAATAGTCACGACAACAGTCAGAACTCATCAATTCATATTCATATTCACTGTTTGTACTCCCAGTCCTGTCTCTCACCATCATGCTTGTCTTAACCTTCATCAACATGTGTGAAGTGCTGAGGTTTAAACCAGATGATAACTAACCTCAACTCTCTCACTTCAGAAGCCTTTGGCTTTGTCTATGTTTAGTCACGTCTATTCTTTCTGTTTGATGTGACTTGATACAGCCAGTCAGCCAACTATGAGTTCATGGTTAATTAGTCAGTTGTGTCTATTTATACTGGACCAGCTGACGTGTCTGGTGTTGACTGCTTGTTAAGGATGTGTTTATCGAGCATTTGCCAGTGTTTGTCGCACAAAGGCGAGAATGCGGATGAAAATTTATATAATCAGACACATTTCTTGGTGGGCTGGCTGTGATGTGCCAAGTTCAGCAGCAGTTTAAAGGGTAATTTGAGAGTACAAATGGGGGTGGAGGCAGTAATTCACTGGTGCATTGTATGTCATCATGAAGTAAAATGTTTGGGCAGGCAATGTCATCGAGAGAGCAGGTTAGAATTTAATCTCTGATCTTTGTAGATGGGAAATATCTATCACATACTGAAGTTCATACACAGGAATGTAAGATTTTCTGAAGTGCCATTGAAGGTAAAGGAAAATAATTCTAAATTATAAGATAAAGGTAATCCTAATTACCATGGTTCTCTGTGAAGGACCTTTATGATATTTGTTGGGATAATGAATAAGATCATTCACATTTCACAGCCTGACACTTTACCATGGGCAGTAAAAACACATTTAGGAGTCTGCTTCCCTCCAACTCTCTGACATTTTTATTGGTAATGTTCACTGTGATGTCAACAACAGTCAGTATAATTATTGACCCCTGAACTGCAGTGTAATGATTAACTAGATGGTAAGTCATGTAGCGTTATATAAACTTTCTGAATGACATGTAATCAGTTTGCCTGTTTCTGTTGTTTCTTTTTTCATTTAATTGTAGCACATGTACTCTTATGATTCTGCTCAAATTTGCTACATTAAAATTTTAAAATTTGCAGTTAGTGACTGAAGTCTCTCAAAATAATGCAGCTCGTGTGTGTGTGTGTGTGCATAGCACAATAGTATTAAAGTTACTGTATTTCAAAATAGGTATTGCACTGGAAACAACTAGTAAATACGATGCTGTCGCCACAAGCCAGTTAGCTTAGATTGGACCAAAGCCTAATCTGTCCAATCAATACAAAATTGTATTTGCAAAAAAAAGTGTGTAAAAATGACACATGGATAGATTTAGTCATCTTTAGTAACCTGTTTCCCCTGTTTCCAATATAAAGCTTATTATTGGCTTAATATTAAGCCAATAATAAGCTTACTGGATACTTGCTACATATTTACTGTATTACCATTAATGTTCTTTCATTCTTCTCATCTAACTTGATATAAAAAATGTAAATAAATGTATTTTGAATACTTTTGACTCCCAAAGCCAATTCCTCTCATTTAATGTCACCTATCATCAGACAGATGTTATAATTTTGAGTACATGCTGAAGGCTACATGCTGATTAAACATTCAGGCCATAAATAGATGTATGTGGAAGCTCTTCTACTGGAATCTATCTATCTGACCTTTTCAGAGCCATTCAAAAAGTACATTGGCTTTCTATTTGGAGTCATGGAACAACACCACCTTCCAAGTATCCTTGTGTGGAATCAGTGCGTAGCTGCAATACTGACCTGGGCTGAACTCACACAAAACACTTGCTCAAGCAAAAAGAGCTGTTTTGTGCATGGACTGCATGTTACAACGCAGGGTTACAACAGCAGTTAGTGAAAGAGAGTAAAGTTGAGTTTTGGTCTTCCGGAGTGTAGACAGAGATGGAAGACATTTTCAAATTCTCTACTTAGGAAAATGCACTAATCCTGTGAAAATACATAGAAAAAATCTGCATACACCCTAACCCTAACCCTGTTAGTGTTTTTAACTGTTAATATGACCACAGCATTCATGTGTATGCTGCATGTTACTGCCGTGGGTGTTTGATCTTTTTAATTTTAACCGCTTTATATACAGTTAGGTTATTTAATCTACACCAAAGCATCATTTTCTGATCATCTTAAGTTTAAAACCAGGTACCTGAAAACCAACTGTCTCTAAAAAGTCAACTTTTCAGGAGAAAAACAGCCCTGTTTCCAGCTTTGTGTCAATGTCTTTTCAGCTAATCCAAGAGGGTTTTTAAGCACTTTATTTATACAGTAAATGTCATGGCTGTGCTATCCCAGGTGCTTTGAGACAGGAAAATTCAACGTGGAAGAGATAGTGAGATTAAGATGTGAGACAACAGAGGAAGGTGGAGCAAAACAAGGAATCCAACGGGGGAATCTACATGGGCATTTCCCATTTTTCCCTCATACAGCACAAGGTAGGATATTGTGCTATATACATTAGGTATCAAAGAATTTGTTACCTAGTGCTGAAAAGGAAGTTGTAGTGCCTTATGAGATAAAATGAGTGAGTGATTGATTAATTGGGTCATTATGACATATGACACTTGTTTGAGAGTTTTTTTGCACACATTGTTTGTGCTATGCCATCATTCATTATAATCTCTTTTGCTGGGCCCTGTCTCATCCATGGGTGCTGTTTAAGGCCACAAACACGAGGCTGCAGTCCTGGAATCCAGGTCTGTCAGAGCTGGTTCGTACGTGTTAAGGGAGTTATTTCTGCCTGCTTTAGGCGTCCTGGGTGGAAACTAGCTTGTTGGCATATTTTCCTATTGTGCCTCAGCGAAGAGACTTGTGACTATGAAGCCACAATGAGTTGTCAGTCACTCTGGAGACAGAAGCGAGTGTCACCAAGCACAGAGGGATTAGCTGGACTGGTGAAGGTTTGAGAGAAGCACATTCGCACTAGTCATATTGAAAGGTGTGTCACATGTAATTTGACCTCAGCGCTGTGGTGTCTTGTTCTTTCTATTGCAAAGTTTACCGTGTCACACCTCGACATGAACTGTTAGAGATGTCCTGGCATGAATATGAATACGTATGTGCCTGTACAAAGCAAGAAATGGTTTTGTGGTGTGTTTTGTTTCCAAGATTTCTTCTTTAAATGACACTAAATAAACACACAATACAATGAAAAGAAAGCACAGAATTGATCTGATGGCGTGGGTTTCGTGTTTACTGTCAACAGTTACCTAGAATAGACATTTCTGAGGAAGTTGTTTTTCATACTGTACATACACCTAAATTGTGCATGACTCAACAGAACACCCTTCTTTACATAATGACATAACCTGGTCTCCGTCACACAGGGCCATCACTGTGCTGTATATGAATGAAGCCAATTACCTTTTGCTGAAGTGACACAATAATGGATGCAATAGTTCTCTCATTACATTTGCTCAGGAAGTGCGCCATCATCACAGAGATTTCAAGAAGTTCTGTGTCAGTTGGAAGGTTTCAAAATAGCACAAGCGACAGAACAGATTCAATGACATGGATGTTTCAACATAGCTCAAGAGGAAGGAAAGACACCCGGAGGTGCTCCTATCGTGTTATTTACAATTGTTTCAGTTCCTCTTTTGGTATGTTGTGGTTGAGCACAGACACACACACACACACACACATAACGGGGCCCTCACCTGTGCTAACCATTCAATTAAAAGAGAAACAAATAACTGACTGCTCTTTCATGATGAGTGTGTTCATGTGTTCTCATGTTGGAATACGTCCTCACGTGCCCAGGCACATCCAGGAGATGTTTTGGAAACGTGTGTGTGTGTGTGGGGGGGGACGAAAAAGCCTCAGGAGATAGAAAAACACACACCCTGGGCCTAATGGTCAGATCACATGGGACTGAGTGATCTGAACAAAGATCGTGAGAGGAAAGACTGTGCAATCTCCAGGACAGGAAAAATTGCAATCATCCAAGAGATGAATTACCCACGCAAAAGGACAGTGGAGCAATCAGACGTCATCTGGAGCGGAGGATCAGCATTTGGTCCCTTGTTTGGGAAGAGTCAAGTGTCTGTGCCAGGATTAGTGACATTCAGCTGGTGCTACTAGCTTTGGTTCACAGCTTTCAGCTGCGGTGGCCCCCCTCTGGGGTTGTGGGGTGTATCAGTGCTTGCTCTAACATGAACTGTTACACAGGTGGCAAGTGCACCACCTGTCTGCCATGGTAATCACTGTACAATGATGAGGATAGCAGATCACATACAGCAGTGTTTCCCAACCTTTTCTGTCATATGCACCTACACAGCCATGTTGCATGAACTGAAATGCCCGTTCACCACCGTGTGTTTCAACTGTTTATCCACAACTTTAAGCTATTTTACTATTTATAGGGTATTTATTTACTTTAAGCTCATTATAATAATTGTTTCAACTGTTTATCTGTTATGACCATTTATCCAAAAGCTATTTCAACAAGTTTTCATGTGCTTAAAATAGACTTTGAGTGTTACAGCTGACTCCGTATAGGGATATACAGTGGCTGTAATTCGTAGCCTATGTTTTCTAATCAGTTGAGTCATTCCAAAATCTTTCCACCTGCCCATCCCCCACACAAGAACCTCATGGTTGGAAGTCACTGGTGTAGACCAAGAGATTTAAAGCATGCAGCTCAGCACCCTGTGTCATTTTCTGGCCAGTAATATAGTTAGAAACGTCCTACTGAGAAATGCTTGACAAATGTAAAGTCTTATGACTAGATCTGTTCATACTGTCAGCAGGGGCACGAAAGGCTGCTCTCATTACAGTTCCTTGAACAGCTTGAGTGCATGTGTGTGTGTGTGGCTTTGCCTCGTCTTACCTTGTACCATAGCAAAGCTCCCCTCTCTATCTGTACCATTTTGGTCCCTAAAATACTGTTTGCACCCTCACACAGGCACACCTCTGTTCACGTGGAACTGTAGACGCAGCTTGGGTTCCACCCTGCTGCTGAACTTCTCTGAACCCTTGAACATGTGACACCTCTAGCTGAAATGCTAAACAGCCACAACACCCTTTGTCAGCAGCTCCCGGGAAAGACAGACATTGTACACATCTATCCTGGCCAAAGTCAGCATCATGCTCATTTTCTCTCTCACACACACACATGCTCACACACAGACAACCTTCACTCAGTTTCTTTGTTTGATGTTTCTTGAAGGGAAGATTTAATTTCGCTTGCATTACCTTTTGTTGACAGCTATTCCTTCCTTTAGTTTCATTTGTGCATATTGTTGTAAAATGCGCATGAAACCACTCAAATCTGCTAATTAGAGCCTTGAATTTACAATAAAAAAAAGGAAAAATGCAGATTTTTCTGTGGTAATGTGTAATTGAGTGAAGATCATCAAAGCACTGCAAAACTGGAAACAGACTGAGGATATGGAATAAATCCAAACATGATTTAAGCAAATCTGTAGCTTTTTTCACCGCTTATGTAAATCTAGGAAGTGGAAGAGCAGCTTTGAACATAACAGGGACCTATTTGTGTTTCTTTAGTGTTGTGCCTCTATGGCCCACGTTCTCAAGATGATATATCACACACAAGGACGGCTCCATGTTTCATGGCATGAATGCATGTTTATTTTGAATTGTTTTTTATGTTGTACATGTATATTATTTTGGTGTAGAGTGTGTTGGTGGGAAATCTGCCGTCAACACACCATCCATATGTGAGCTTCTAGGTGAGTATAATGTTACTTTTTATACCTGCATGTCTTTGAATTGGATGCTTATTTCTGTGTGAATATGCATAGACACACACGAGGACAGAAAAGCACTCTTCCCATCTCCCACAAAAACACTCAATGATTACCTGCCTTGCCACTCAGGGGCCATTTGCTGTTACCACAAAGCTGATTATCTCACCCCTCCAGCAGACTGTGTTTGCGGCTTTGCGATTTTCTCCCAAATGCCCACACTGCTATTTGTAGAAATGTTACCTAGCTGGCACAAGCTGAAATATGTTTGTGTTTGTGTGGATGTTTGTGACTGGGTGAGTGATTGCGGCGGTGCCTGGCTCTGTGTGTGTGTGTGTGCGTGTCTGGCGGGTGGGTGGGTGTTTGTGTGGAATGGAAGAATGGAGGGATGGATGACACAAACAGGGCAGAGTGGTGGGAGGCTGGTGTCAGGGCCCTACTCCTACTACCAGGCTGGATGCAGTATCTGACAGCTGACTGAGAGTCTGCAGGCTCCCTCTTTACACAGTTCCACCAAAAGGTCAGCACTTCAATCAGCTCTGGTCTCTAGATGCCTCTCTTTCTCTTTTACCACCGCAGAGCCTCAGTTCGCCCCCTTGATGCACACTTAGCCGTGCTTGACCATATCTCACAGGTGGAAATGCAATTTTCACACACAAGAAAGTGGCCCAAAAATGCTTCTATCTGTTTGTACTGTGTGACATCCACAGTATTAACATTTACAAGACATATGATTATGTGCACTGGATGATATGTGCAATTTTGGCACACTATGATGTGTGGAAAATTGCCAACCACAGTCATAGCTGACTCATTGCTCTAATCTTTTAAATTTTCCGGACCTTTAATTTCCTCTCACTTACTTCCGAGGTCTCTAATTTGCCTTTACACATCAGGCACTCTCAATATCCTGTTGCCTACCGTCTGCCACAGAAAAATATTTTCTCTGCAGATGATCAAAAATTGCAATTAAAATATTACTTAACATGGCAAGACTATTCATGTGTCTGTACTGCACCGAGAAGAAGAAAAAAGTGGACAAACAAGACAGACAGACAAATGTTTCAGCCCTTTGCAAGAACTCTTTGTTTGCTTCTGTCCTTGACTTATCAAATCAAATCAAAACACTACCTGTAAATGGGTAAACTAATGCGTGATCTCCTATCTTTTGTTTAAATCATAGGTATGTGGATCTTGATGTTTTTACCAAGTGACAGCACCTGTTTAAAAATCAGATCACTCTCATAATGCGTCACCTGTCACTCCCTGGTTTAATGCATAACTCTCTCATTATTCACCTATTACACTGTTTTATTTTATCATAATTGTGCATGATAAATTAACAGGTCTCTCAATGCTGTCAGCTGCGTGAATTATCATTGACATGAGGAGTGAAATGGGGTGCATGTTAAGTGTGTCCCATGATTTAATGAGGCGAGTAAGAGAATTGATATAAAAGAGATGAAGAGGATTTTTGTTTGAGAGACTCTCATATGAGGTTCAAATCTCATGAGGCTAAAGTGACACCATATTCAAGTCCCTACAGCCAGTGACTAAGCCTGTGTCAAGACGCTCTGAATGCAGGACGTTCATACAGCAATAAGGGCACGCTGGGAAAAAAAATAAATAAATCATACTATCTCACAGCCAGTGTGTGTCATGCTGGAGCTTCTTCCAGTGCCTCCATTGTTTCCATTGCCTGTATGATTCCTTTTAATGCCCTTTACCTGACTTTTGCTTACCCTTGCTGTGACAGGTTCCTGGGCGCAGGCCAAACTTCATGAAAGAGCAAGCTCAAATTTGTTTCCATTACTTAACTTTCACTTTATTTTGTCTTGTGTTTGTTATACTATGAAGCTGGTGTTTTTCTGATCAGTTAATCTTGTTTTTATCATTTTTATCATAAAATAGTGAAGAGAGCTGAGCAAATTTCCCAGAGCATCTCCAGACAGTCCACTGCTGAAATGATTAGCCTGTTAATAAATTAGTCGAACATCAGAAAAGTAGTCAACAATGTTCGTAATCAATGAATGGTTAATTTATCAAGAAACAAGACTGAAAATCTACAGTCATCATAGCTCTGTGTGGATGTTAGAACATCATGCCAACAGCATTAGCACTAAACGCAAAGTACAACTTAGTTTAGCAGGTATTTAGTGATAAATACAGGTATTGGTCAAATTACATTTTTGACCTTATAATTACACGTGATTACAATTCATTTTGAGGGAAGCATGAATGTTTGCATATAATTTTATGGCAATCCACAGATGTCAAAATTTTGTCCCAATCCGTCCAGACTAGTTGTTACAATAGTTAGTTTGGAAGCACCACAGACTGTCTCTTGAGCATGTCGCTAGTATTGCTAAAAATGCAATATATTGGTAGTTGGTTTAAGTTTCTCATGTGAGTATTTGCTGTTTTCTCTGTGAGTTTGAGACTCATTGCCAGACAGCAGTGGCAAAAGAGTTTGGTTCTGAGAAACTGTAAGGGAAAGTGAATAATCTTTGAAGTGGCTGAAAGATTCATTGACATTAATTATTAGCTGTTAGTCATAGTTTGAAAATTATAGTGCTTGATGATTCATTTGGCGTTGATCGATCTAGCTTTTCAGCTTCAAACTGTTTGCTCTGTGACATCAAAGATATTCACAGGCGTGATCTTGTTTACAGCTGAAATCTCACAGAAGAATACACTGCTCTACTATCATTTTAGAACATCCTAAATATGATGATTCATATGGGCTGGTCTGCTTTATTCCTGCTATGGTCGACTCAGTAAATACAGCTCAGTGAGCGCTCACAAAGCCTGGAGCTGAGCTGTGTTAGACTACCACTCAAAGATGACAGCATGGATTGTCATAGCATGCATCATGTTATTCTCTTCTGGGTGCAGACGGTGCAATCTTTTAATTACAGTACATGGCCATCCATGGGAGATAGACAGTGACTTATTATCACATGGCACATCAGTCCTGGAAACACCAATGAGTGGTTCTTCAGTAAGGACTCTCACTGAGATACTTATAGTCCTTTATCAATGTACAGCACTTCACCGCTTCTATATCAACGTAGAGCACTTCAGCACTCGAGTCAGACAGTTCATTTATGAGACATTTACTTCATTAGGCTGTGTGGCTCAGGCAGCCTGACAGTCCTTGATGGAAAATGCAAAACACTGAAAAGATGAATTTAGTGATTTCACCTCTGAATCATTCTTTGGGAGTAAAACTGCAAACCATGTCAGTTTAAGTGCAGCAGAAACTAAATGTGGACAGGCTGCAAACCTAAAAGACTGGTTCCTCACTCATCTTAAACGCTGCAGCGTCCTACACTCTGTTTTAGTTACATGACTGTGTAGAAGTTGAGAGAACAGAGGGTGCACATGGAAAGCACATGGTCATTTTATACTTTGAGTTTCGATGAGAGTGCCGTTAAATGCGTGGAGCAATCAAAAAAAAAAGGGAATAGAGCTCGGTTTCGACATCCTGTATCATAAATCTGAATTAAAGAAGTGGTGGTTTTGACACGACCGTTTCATCCTGTCTGTCTGAAGTGTTGCTTGCAGACCCTGAGGCTGACAATGAGTGTGTATTGTTTATGAGCAAGTGTGTGCAGCTGGGACAAGAAGGTTTTGATGAAAGAGACAGATTGGAAAAGAAAATAGAGAGCTGGGTGTGGGAGAGGTGTTGAAAACTAAAGTTTTTTTCTTTCCTTTTTTTTTTTTAATTAATACATAGTGAACTGAGTCACAGTCTGCCAGTCCACAGCACGTGCTCAATCAGTGGAAAAAGATAGTTCAGCGTATTTGACAGTTATAACACCTTAAAACATGGTGATATGCATCTTCACTGGAAAAACTCTTCCTGTTTTGAAGTCAGACCTCAATGAAGATAACGCTGTTTTATTGTGTGCCTCCGCCAACCAGTGAAGTTGCACCTTACCGAGGACTGACACAGAGCTTAATCACATGGGGAAGCAACAATCACCTGAAGCTCAGCATCAGAGAAGAACAGTGAGGGTGGCTTGGGGTGGACTTCTGCTGTATGTCTATTAGGTCATTGAGAGAAACAAAAAAACATCTGATTTGCTGTATGTGTTCACGCGCTTGGTCAGTAAAGCTGATTCTGATCTAAAAACATGGATGCTTCACACACATCTTGGATGATGCAGCACAGAGGATCTATACAACTGGCACAGTTTGCACCAGATTCGTGTCACTAATTCACCATCTGAAATAAGGTCACAACCCCAAATTCCAAAATGAAGTCATATTCCTCTCAAGATGCTCATACCATGTTTGCCAGAAAGAGATGGACTAAAACTTAAGTCCTCCGGCCCCAGCAGAGACGTAAAAACATACCAACAATAGTTTCACCATGGAGATTAGCACGGTCATGAGTGTTTCTGTCTTTACATTGGTATTTCCAGCAAATTGACCTTTAAAATAAGTTTGAGTTTGACATTTAAAATAAACCTGTTGTGGTTTTCAGCTATGAAAGCATCGAGTCGGCACGTGCATGAGGTCAGCGCTTCCTGGAGTGAGTCTGAGCAGAAATTTGTGGTTATGAAACAAGAGAAGGGCCCAGTTTTCCACAGGATGGGCACTCAAGGATTTTCCTGGCTTTGTCACAGAAGCCTGAAGTCATCACTCATAACAAGCAAGCTCAGCCAACACACTCAAATCAAGGCAGCAGTGACTGAGGCTTCCAAATTAGTTCAACCCACAAGTTGGCCTAAGACAGTAGAAGTGAATAAGCTTTCATCAGATACAGAAACTGGTACACAGCAGTAATCCAAAAAGAGGATACTTTGCTAAGGAGGTATCACAATGACCAGTGGTTATATGACAAATGCAATGACTGTTCCTTCCCTGAAATAGTGGTTTGACGAGAAGTGGAATAAAAGTCTAATCATCTGAAATGATGTTGTGCAAAATATAATATCTGCTGCCCCCAAGTGGCAGAAACACTAAATGCATAGCAGTCCATCTGGCACAGAGGCATAGGTGATTTTTCAACACAACACAACAAGGTTGCTTAATGATTAAAATTATTTCCTGAAGTCAAGGTGATGAACTTTACTTTCATGCGACACAGGTGTGTGGTTTTATCACAGCTGAATTACACAAATCTGTTGGAGTGAACTACACTCGGTCGTCTTTGTGCAGTAAAAATACTGCATATGATGTAGAATGATGATGATGGGAAACATTTAAAGAAATTACCACAAACACAACCTCCGTGTAATTTCAAATAAATTTATTTTGTCATTTTATCCACTGTACAAAGCAAGCATGGAATCTTCTGGACACTGATGTGACTGAGCTGGAAAAACAGACGGACCATTGATTTCCATCAAGAAACAGAAAAGATTACCTAGAAAAAACAAACGATGATTTGGATTGAGAAACACAGCACATAACAGAATGAAAATGACATCTTATGTCTTACCAATATTTGCATGTTCAGCTGTATTAACAACTGCTATTATCCTGCTGGGTTTAATGAATTAAAAGGACGTGTCTAACTGTCAGATCTTGGTGCAATTGCAGAGATTTCATACCACAGGTCTACTCCAGAGCCTTGACAATGGCCTCGTTGGCTTCTATGCATATCTGAACCTCTGCCCTTGCTGCTTCGTCAGATGTGCTAGCCAAGTCAGACTGGGCCTTCTCCAGGTTGGCCTTGGCAGCCTAAAAAATAGACAGAAAAAAATGGAATGTGCCACAGAATAAGAAACAGAATAGGAAGGAAAATAACAAAGAAGGACAATCCAGATTTAATTTTGTTGCAACATCAAAGATCACCTGTCCCCCTAACTCACAAAGCTCTGCCAGGCTGATTATGTTTTTCAGAAAAACCAAGAATCGAGGCAAGAAGAGAGCCTGCAAAGTTCTACTCATCCTAAAAATCCATTGAGACTGATCATGATATAGAAGTCTGAATAACAAGACAGAGCAATGAGTCAAAAGTGAGGAGTAAGATGAGCAGAGAAAATCCCCACTGCCTCTTTGCTCTGAAAGCTCCATTTGTCACAGTAGTGATTAGAAACGAGAAATGCCAAACATAGCTGGAAGTTAAAGGTCTCCCAGTAGGATTTGACACATCTGCTATAACTCAACAGTGACTGACCTTTCCCTCCTTATTAACAGTGTTGGCCAATGTGCATTTTCACTGCAGACTGGAGGACAATGAGGAAAAAAATAACTCATTTACTGCTATGAAGTCAAGTTGACAGTGACACTGGCACTGCCCAAGGTCAAAGACAAACACCTCCACAGAGAGAGCATAATAACGCAGCCTAGCATTAACAAGACTGACATTTAAACAAGGGACTCAACATTTAAGTCCGACTGCAACACAGATCAGATGGATAATTATCAGCTGGGAGGAGCCCCCAGCACTGAGGATCAAAATAAGAGAGGGAAAAACAATCCATTGGGAGTTCAGAGAATAGTCTCTCCTGACAAGATCATGTCCCTGCTGGGTCACAAACCAGGGTAAATGATAAGTAATGATGCATGCCTCAACAATATGGCCACGGACACCAGTCTCATTAAAACACTGTAAGATCCATAAAGGTCTGACTAAGCCACACTAGACTAACATTATGAAGACATAATTGACTGACACTGAGTGGTACAGATGTGGCAAAGCAGAAGTCATATTTTAGAAATGACAACAAAGAAATGCTGAGAATCTTTACAAAATTTCGTTATGCTTGCATAATGACAATAAAGACTCTCGATTCTTGATATGTATCAATCTAACCATAAGTGTAACAAAACAAGGAACATTCAGAAATGATACTGTACAGTTTGTGACAAAAATGTACTTCATATGTACTTCAAATGGAAGATACTGACTAACATGCTGAAACCTGGCAAGAACACACAGCATCATAATTCTGTCAAGGGAGGAATTTATCTTTTTGCTTTCCACCTTCCACAGTGGAAACAAAAGTTCTGAGTTTTTGTGAAGCAAAACCTCAAAATGTAGAGACATGGGAAAAGCAACCAGCCTCTGAACATAACCTATCAAACCAGTATAATTTAAATGCAACGGACCAAAGGAAATAAAGTGTTCAATTGGGTTTTCTGACATACTGTACTGACGATCTTACTTGAAAAGTGAACCCGCAGTTCATAAGACTTTCTTGATAGTATAGTTAACTAAATAAGACTTGCTTGTGTTGTCATATTCTGAATCTCATTCTGCAAGTTCAAAGGATACTCATTAAAGGCCACAGATATTGAATCCAAGCATTTATGAACATCTCATTAAAAATATGTAGCACCTGATCACAGTAACTCATTACACAGCTTATAAAGAACGATATCAATATTAGTTCACATTATTATGTACGGGATTGTTGAAAGCAATTATACGATCATCTGCACCATACAACACAGTCCAATCAATTAACTCTTCATTAAAAAACAGCTTTGCCGCACTTGTGTTCAGTGTGTATTGTGACGGTGTCAAGAAGGTGTCATATTTTTGAGCTATATGGATTTTACTTTTGTTCATATTAATGCGTCCTCTCCGACTTTTCCACATTGATTTCAAACTGGACATCTAACCACGTACCGGTGACTGATGTTTTTCATGATGCAGCGTGTAATTAATCACATGCACTTCTTCCATTTTGATAACTATGTCACCTATACAGAAGCCTTTAAGATAATCCAAGCTTGCTAGTCTTCCTAGCTTGTGTTTAAACCATTTATAAGCATGCTGAACGTCATTTCCTGGATATTAGGCTGAAAAAACTTTTATTACGACATTTTCTGTTTAACTGTAGTTCAGACGGAGGACAAAAAAATATATAAAACATTTATTATCGGGTGCAGAATTTTATATTATGATTTTGAGAAATTCATTTATCCTAATATAATTCTCACTTGAGAAAATATTTGAACATAAAGTAAGATAAGTTTCACCACATTCCACAGTCCTGGGAATCCAGTGTCGCAAATATCTGATGATGTATGGTACATGTGGCCATACTGTCCAACATTAGTGCAGACGCTGCTGCAGTCTGTATGTGAGAGGAAAGCAGCTGATATTTTACTCACAGCGATGTCCAGCTGGTCCAAAGGAACAGCTTCCTCAGCCAGCAGTTGCACTGAAGAATCAGCGTTGACGGTTATCGACCCACTGCTCACTGCATACACACACAAAAACACACACTGTGTAATTAAACATGGCAAAAAGCAGCCACCTGCACTGTGTTTTATTATCAATGCACTGTGCAATACAGATTCAGGACGTCCTGTCTCATTCTCAGCCTAGCTTCTGTTCCAGTGTATTTTCTCATCAAGGCTTTCTTTCATCAGTGTGAACAGCTGAAAGAAGACACCCTTGTATTCAGCTATATTCTTTGCTTAATAGGCATCTACAACTGAACTCAAGAGAACTTGAGAGTCCATTATTTTAACAAAGATAATTATTATTATTTTGCTAGAATGACATAACTACAGCTTCCATGAGTCTGAGACACAGACGCAAGGTCAAATCTAGGTGGACGGCAGGGCTGCTTGCTAGTAAAATCAGCTGCAAATAATGTAGGCTGGCACATGGACAGAATAAAGCATGTATCATGATTCAGCTTCTCAGAAAAATCAAAGATGACAAACACTTCTCTGCATGTAAGCTCCTCTACACTGACATCACTAATGTCTTTAATGAATAGCTTTTGGTATTTGAACACACCTAAGCAAAGCATTGTTGGCTAACAAACGGAAACGTCATGGTTTGACACACACAAAGAAATTCATAATTCATTTGAACAGCAGAAACATTAAATCAAGGCCTTTAAGTGTTCTGACTATGCCAGACCAAAGATCATTCAGAATCCTTTTTGAAATGAAAAATCTCACCAAAGTATTTGGCAGAGGAGCCATCGTCACTGAAGACTGTGACAACACCAGGCCTGAGAACCTGCAGTGTGGGTACGTGGGCAGGAAGGATACCGAACGCGCCGGTAAGTGTTGGTACATCTACCTGTTTCACACTGGCCTCTTTGAAATACACCTGGAGAATAGAGACAAGGGATGGAGAAATAAATTCACTGACTTATGGACTGCTCTGCAGCAGTTAAATAGAAAAAAATGGTGACCAATGGTGGATCCAACAGGGAGCTGCCAAACTGTTGAATCTGAAATAGAACAGAACACCATCAACAACCACTGGAAGATGGTCAGCCACCGTTGTGTTTACTTCTCATGCAACATGACGGATTTCTTTTTGTTGTCAGCTGCAGCAGAGTTTGGGGTAGACGTGTGAAACTGCACTTAGCAAAACACGTTTGTTACACTAGATTTAACCACTGACATGACCCTCAAGGTTAGAGAGCTGAGCATTTAACACACATTTGCTGAGCTAAACGAATTTATTTATATTTAAGTTGCAACCACACATTTGAAAACAGAAAATTTACTTTGAAATTACGGGACTGTAAAGGGAAAAGCTTCACTGATACCGTGTCACAAAATAGTTTGCCACACTGCTGGTCAAAGGCAGTGAATGACAGGTAGGTGGACTAGAGTTGGCTAACGTTAAGCTAAATCCTTTACTGTCCGCGTAAGCTCTAGCGCTATGTCTAAACCGCATGCTTTGTATGTGCATCAATGATAGCAAAACAATGCATGAGTACGTAATTACTAAACGACCCCAGAGGAAGACTTTTCTGCAAAGCGGGACTGTGCACCCACGAAATTAAGTTAGCCGTATAGCTAGCTGGGCCCGAGAAGCCTAGCCAGTAACATTACGTTAGCAAGCTAACGTTACCTGTGTCGGAGAGGCAAAAGTGAAGGACATCTGCGGGGTACCGGTAGCAGCCTCGGCGTAGGAGCGAGTTTGCCTCAGCATAGGGATAGCACGGCGGAGAAATCTGGCTGCCATCATGTCTGAAAATCAGATTTTATTGAAGTTACAGTGAATGACAGTGATCCGCAAGCCCTTGCGTGAAGTGTGCGCTTGGTAGGACAAGGACGTTGGTAACCTACCCATAAGGCTTTACGGGTGGTGCAAAGGCTGCAGGGTTGTGTAGTCTTTTGTAGAAGAGAGTTATGGCCAGCAGGTCGATTATAATAGTTACACTGTGAGTTTGGCCAGTCATTTATCTTCTCGTTAGCAAGTATTATGATTTATAGTCGAATAAACGCAGTTTCTTACACATACAAACGATATCTGGTTCAGTTACTGAGCCGGATGTACCTTTCAGTTTTCGTCTTTCATGTTTCATTTGTTCCCATGTGTTTACATAGGAACGCGGTGACAGTCGTAAATGTGTACATTTAGTGAAGAACAGACTATTGGGCAAAACGTTCACTTCTCCTACATTTCCTGTTTTTGTTTTTTGTGTATGTATGTGTGTATGAAGCTACCGAGCACATGCCACCACTAGATGGCGGCAAAATCATGCGCCATGCTGCCTAGCTTACAACAGATGAAGACCCACTAGTCTGCTCTGGGACCAAGTTTTGTTACTCTTAATAAGTATACCCCTTGGCGTAAAAGGCACCCTACCACACACACACACACACACACACACAGACAACAGACTTCTGAGCCTGCACTGCCTGTCAGTACCTGCACATAACTAATGACAAATAAACCAATAAAAGAAGCAAAGAGAACAAAAGAGACGCCGTACAGGTGCAAGTATAATCATGAGAAGGGGAAAATACTTCAGTTTACATTCACTGTGACATTCGGGCTGTCTGTGAAGACAAATTGAGCATCAGGCTAATTTGAGAAACCCTTCAGTCAGTCGGTTTACCTCACTCGTTGCGTCACGTGGTGCGCCTCTGACTGGGTGGTGGGCGTGTCTTAAACAGTGGGGTTTCATTCATAAATACTTTTAGCTTTAAAATCCACATTAAAGTGTTCACAGAAGAGTTTCCTGGTATCGACTTCGCCCCTCCACCCCTGCATGGACCAGGCTAGTTGAGTAGGTGAGTGCTACCTTCACCGCATGGCCGCTCGTCTGTTTGTGCAGCCAATTCAAATCGTGAGCTACCTTCTCTGTCGGTGTCACCGGACTGATGAAAATCACAGACGCCTGTGAAATAACAAGATGGCACATTTATTAACGTCGCTGCGCTGGTCGGTGTCTAGCTCCTTTTCATCCATTTTTAAACTTTACTACCGGCTGCATTTCATCACGTAATGCGGGGCGATTTTGTTTTCTTGCAAAAAGATTTTATCAGCTGAAGCACCAGAAGGAAACAGCTGCAAGAACCAGAGACGAACGAGCTCATTATTTTGTTTCGGGGAAATAATATTTCAGTACAGAGCATTAAGAAACGGAGTGGTTTCTTTTGTGCAACAGTATCTCGTTCTAAACAGGTTATTACAAGATCCAAAATTAAGCATTACAGTCCTGTTTTTTTTCTTATGGACCGAAATATAAAAAGACTGCTCTATGCGAAAATGATACACTGTATAATGCAGCTGGTGTAGACCGAAATTTTGTTAAGCGTGACGGGATAGGCCATTGCCGGGACACCCTTGTCTAACCATCTGCTCATACATCCAGTCCATACGGGATTTGTAACGCCATAAAGTAAACAATTCTTAATGAAGTTCTAGGCTGAATTGATTTTCATTGCTTGTTAATATACATATCTATATATATAGTTATCTGTACTACATTTCTTAGATTACTTTGCATTTCGTAAACACTGTGAGCCACTTTAGTTTTCTTAATGTTCAAGAATTCTTCAAAGGACTTGGTATTAATTCTTGTGAAACAGTGCTAATAAATATAGTATCTTCCCATGATCATCACTACCGAAGACAGACTGCATGTACATCTGTTCAGTGCTGTTAATGTAAAACCTATCTACACAAACTGAATAATTAACCAGTCCTTCTGTTTTATGTGTGTTATCAGCCATGCAGCACTGCCGTCCTGTTGCTCCGAGGCCAGTGGGCCAGCCCTGAGGGGGAGCACCGCTGCTCAGGCTCAGTCGGCTGGGGGCTGAGGTGGCTGAGGATGCAGCAAGGGAGCTGAGGAGGAGACTCCTGAGCCCCAGCCTGACACACACGCATATACAGACACACACACCCAGAGCTGCTGCTGCGCACTGCCCTCCATCAGGGTAAGACACTGGGCTGGTAGAAAGCAGGATGTGGTACAGTACTGCAAAGGAAAGCATTCTGGTCACAGTCTGATGTGTGTTTCCCATAACAGTTTTCATGCTTGGACGGTAGAGGCAGGTAGTTAGACAGGCTGGCAGCAAAGAGCTCGGCAATAGCTCACAGGTTGTGGTGCTGAAGTTGAGTGCTGCAGTGATTGGCAGGCAAGCAAGGAGTGCTGAGTGCTGCTGGCATGTTACTCCTGCCCTGCTGGGTGAGTAGATCTATCCAGGGTGTGTTTGTGTGTGTGAGAGAGAGTGTGTGTGTGTCTGTGAGTGTGTGGGCGTTTGGTGCAGCAGTAGCAATATTAATGGCTATGATCAGTAAGAGCAAACGCATAGCAGCAGCGGTAGAAGAACTCAGCTGCTGGAGCCAGTGTTTAGCGTGAGCTTGTGTTTCTCTTTCCTCTGCGTGTGTGTGTGTGTGTGTGGGAGGTAGATAGAGTCTTCAGGCTGATATGGAATTATGGGTGATGATTTACGGCCAAGATGCTAGCATTTGCATCTTCCATGGGATTGGACGCACGCACACAAGCACAAGCTGTACACACATAGGTTTGTTTTCTGTTTCAACTTGTAGTCTGTTATGGCTGTTAGAGATGCGACAAGATTTTTGTGCTGCAATGGGCATCTTCTGCCATGTTATACAGTGTGATATAAATGCTTTGTTATTAGACATCAACAACAGACTACATAACAACTCTCCATTCTGAGAGTTCAGAGAAGTTTGGGTTTATGTTTATACTTACATTATTTGTGGATGTATTAACACAGATAAAATGCAGGATCTTTGGTGGCTGGTTTTGTGTTTGGATGAACAGCTCCAATGACAGTCATTTCCTCTCTGTTATTTATATGTGCATGTGTTATCTCTCAGGGGGACTCTCTAGTTGATTTGGACCATGAGCAATGAGTCTAACGTCTGGAACATCTTACCAAAAAACTCCACAGTAAGTCTGTCCCAAACCTCCTGTGTGTGTGTGTGTGTGCATGTGTGTGTGTCTGCTCACGTGCATTCACCAGAACCGTGCTTTCCCTCATATTCTGTTCTGGCCGATTGACTGGCTAATGGAGAACATCCTGACCTGGACCTGAAATAATTAAATCTCCAATCTAATCTCAGCTTTAATTTCCCCTTGCAGAGACATTACAATGTGACGTCAGACTGTAGCGCTCATTAACACGTGCTGTGCGCTCTGCCTCCCCCAGGGTACAGTTCAGCATCCACATAGAAAATCATCATTTGTGATGTATTGAAAGTCTGTTATTCTATTTAAGAACAAGGCCTGTTCTCTGCTCTCCCACTTATGTCACCATCTCTCATTTTGTTTCAACCGTTTCAGTCCTCATTCTCGAAATGGACACAAAGAAACTTACTTGGGAAACACATTTTTGCTATTAAAACTGCATACATAAGCAAAATTCAACTTGGAGTAATTGTACTGTCCTGTTTATAGCGTCACTTTAAAGCAGCAACCAGCAACCAGTGGCTTTAAATCAGTTGTTTAAGCTGTACGGTGTTCCTGGGAAGGTAAAACAGCTTCACAGTGAGGTATTCAAATCTGGGCTGCCGATGTATGGATTAGAGAAGGTTTGTCCTTGCGTCTTATTACAAAAATGTGACTTAAGAACGAACTGGACAGTTTGTATCTTATAAATGAGCTGAGTGGTGAGACCAAAGTGTTGTGTCAGAATTCTGTTTTGAGGCTTTCAGAAAAGAAAACTTTGAGTTGAGAGCAGGCAGCTTAGAGAGGTCCTGCATTAACCCTCAGGGAATAGTTTCAGTATGTTTATGTGGGAAGCTTTTTGCTTTACATGCGCTTTCTCTTTTAAAGTAGCACACTTAATGTCCAAATTCAACACAGGAAGACACCTACCTCTTTTCCTGTCATATCTGCTTGTTATATATACTGCCTACTCATACATCTCACTTGTACTGAGATCTATCAGTCTTATCTTAACAATTTCGTTGTATTCTTTGTACAATGACAATAAATTCTTCTGATCTGATCTATCTATCTATCTATCTATCTCTTATCTTTACCCTCCTTTGTGTGTTTCAGGAGATCCCATTTGAGGCTGAGGAGCAGCAAGATGGATATATGCTCCTCCTGGTGATCCTCTCCATCTTCCTGGTAGGAACTCTGATCTTCGCCTTCGTCTTCCTCATCACCTGCCGTCGCTGTTGTCGAGGAGGGAAATTCTGCTCCAGGTGCAATGCAGAAATTAAGCATTACATTTAGCATATCAGAGTTTTTGAAATAGCAGAGCAGCTGCACATTTGCAGTGGGGCATTTTAATACAAGATAAGTTTATGATGTTCAGATGTTGTTGTTACAAGGTGAGACAAACAGAAGTGTTCACTCAACTCTATGGTGATTTTGAGGCCATAAAATATGTCGCTATTGCACTGGTTTTCAGTATATTATACTGTTTCTTGGTGTCCCTAATATTTAATCCCTCAAACCTCCTATGATGCAAGACAATAACACCAAACTGTCTCTCCTTGAAAATTCCCTCAAACTTAAATCAACACCACTCCTACGCAGGTTCAACAAACTGAAGACTACGCAAAGGTAGTTTAGTCTGCAGATCCAGGTGCACAGGTGGTACTTTTATTGTGTTGCATGAAAGCTTGTGTGCACACACACACACACAAGTACACACAGTTTGTCGAAAGACAGACTACTCTTCCTGAGCTCATGTGAAACTATTTTTTCAAGACTACTAAGTACTTATGTTGAATGGGTGTTCCTACATAATAGATAAAGCTCATTATACTTCCACATATAGCTAACTTCTTCCTGTGGAATCGTCCAGTTTGCTCCACCCATTGAGTGTGATTACATTACAAGATGTGATTCATCTGCATTTATTTAACAGTAACATAGCTACCATTGAGACGCTTTGTCCCTCTCTACAGCAGCACGCATCATCAAGTATGCTTGAATATATGAGAGTGCACCAGCTAGATGCAGATAACAGAGAGCACAGAGGCTGAGCTGTGAAAAGGAGAGGCTTGCCGGGGGAGAGCAGAGGCGAATCGGGCAGACTGGTACAAATGATGAGTGTAATGAGATTTCATAGCAGCCATCGGCTGTGATTAATCTTGTGTCTCAACCCAGCCCTGTGTGCACATGAAAAATACACACACACACACACACACACAGGGTATGGGGAAGTGGAAGCCACAGAGGAAATGAAAGACAAGAGGAAGCAGAGATCTGGTTGGACAGAGAAATCCCTCAAGTCACTTCACGCTCACACACATGCAACTCATAACTCTGCACAAAGATCAGATGGAGAGAAATCACTGTGCAGAGCTTTCAGTTTCTTTTTTCTGCCTCATAAAGTAAATTTTGGGCATGGGATTTAAGAAGCTTGTATGGAGGATCAGCAGCAATTACAGATGTAGAAACAGGAAGGTTTAAAGACAATATATACCAAAAGAATTAACAATATGACCTTTACTGTGTCTTTACCCTGTGCCCTTAAAGATGAGTGGAAGCATACAATCCAATAAAGCACTATGCTTTATCAGTTCAAGGGGTCCCCTGGCTCTGAAGGTTATCAAGTTACTGGCAATGATTTAGGCTCGCATTGATTATACAGGCAGGCAGGCATTTAGACAAACAGCATAGTGAAAATGCAGTCCTACTGTCCTTCTCCTTATAGTTTTCTTATAGCTGGATTTTTAAACCTGATATGTGTTTAAAACTCACACTGAACACAAAGGCCAAATTGTAAAACAGCTGATCATAAAGCCTTGCATTGTGCCCACATCAGGAGGCTTCAAGAGATGAAAGACAGACTTCAGGGGTAATCATGTCACAGCATTGATCCAAATGTTTCTGTGTGCCCCAGGGCCAGCGATGACCCTGAGAAAACCAACACCACCTACATGGAGGAGTCTCAGCCCACCCATGGTAAGAGAAAAATGAACAAAGAAGAATAAATGCAGGGAGGGGGGAATAGAGGACAAGATAGGGAGGCAAGTAAGTGAGAGAGGGAGGAGAAATGGAGACGGGCGGGCTGGAAGATGGAGCAATTGGACTGATGGAATCAGAGATATTTTTATCGGGTCAGCACGAACATTTAATGTCTATGCCATTAAAATATTGTGATTTCAACCCAGTTAGTTTAAGTAGGTGTGCCATTCCTGGAACACATTTGACATTTTGGGACCAGTGAGTGCACTCTGAGCCAAAGAAAAGGATTTAGTTCAATTTGGAACCAAACTGCTTTTGTGAGGCTTTTTGTTTAAGTTTTTCCTGGACCCAGACACCATCCTATCTGGACCTGGCCCATAACTTACAAATTATTGAGAATTATTACATTTTGACAAATTGTTTCAATTTTAACCGCTGTAGCATTTCTAGCTTTTATGGCACAAGTAACCCAGGAAACTCACAGACCAATAACACATATTGTCAGTCATCTCAGCCCATCAAATCTGTGCATTCTGATAAGCATTGCAACTGAGTTAGTGAATGAGACAGATAGACACACAGAGGAGAGAAGAGATTAGAGAAAACAGTGGGTCAGAGAAAAGTAATTTCATATGACATTTTTTAAGAAGAGAAAAGTAGACAGCTAAACCAGCTTTTAATCAAAAGTGAACTGATTCTTGTTCAAAAGCAGTATGTCTCATATCCTCGACCGCGGTGATTATTAAAAACGGGAACGTGAAGTGCTGCAGCGAGACAAAGCACAGAGCATCTTTTGAGCAAACACCACTGCTCAAATGAGAACAGATGACACAGAAGATAACTGTTTTATATGGCACTGAATCATAAGACAAGCTAGATATTATTATGTAGCAGAACTTTGGTTTGAAGGATTTTCAGCCCCCCCCCCTAAAAATGAACAAATGGCTGACTGCCGTTGGTATGAAATGCTTCACTTTGCTTGCATGATCAGTGTAAACATACAGTAGAACAGACATGGGGTGACTTTTTCCAAAATAATTTTCAGTGTATTTTATGCCTTAAACATAAGGCAGTTGCACAGTTAAAAACAGTTGACAGTTGCAAGAGATGGGGACTGACACGCATGCAGGTCCCCGTGGACCAAGCTGTGCTCGAGCTCCGGGTATGCTACAATATATTTGAGGAAACATCACTTACATTGACCAATGTGCACATACCACATGTAAGAAAACAAGAGGCTGTGTGACCATGCTGATGTTAAGCAGATATAATGCGTATCATGTCAGCCATCTTAGTTTGTTAATATCTGTTGACTGGTACGAAATGCACAGTACAGTTTAGTGGGTATTTGGTTATAAACGAAAGTATTGGACATTTTATCAATCCATCATTTAGATGTTGATATTTCACTGACTGAGTAAAATTATTTGACCTGCTGGTGACTGTCTATCTGTCAATCTGTGTGTCTTCTCTGTCTCTTCCCTCTTGTATTTCTGGTAGAAATCACCATCAGGGTGGATGAGTCAGAGTGCCTGTCAATGGCCAGCTCTCACGACCAAGAGACCGAGCGCTTTCTCTCCACGGGCACAACAGGCCGTCGCGTCTCCTTCAATGAGGCTGCGCTCTTCGATCATGGCAAGAAAACCCAGGAGAAGGGCCGCAGGTCAGGCAGCCAGCACACGCACAGATGCACACATTTGCTAATCTCAATGCTTTTTATTGAGTGTTCAGCTTGTATTAATGTCCATAAACTCCAGCTTTGCAGCTTTCTAAGATCAAAGGATGTACATATTTTACTGTGTCCAAGTCATATCCGTGTTACTTTAGGGTTAAGAATTAATTCAGAATCCATTATGTATGCTGTGGACACAAAGAGCTCTCACCTTTCCCATTATTTCCCTGCGCTACTTTTCTTTTAAAGCCCTGAGCATGATATGCAAATTCTTCAAAAGGAATTAATCCGTGGGGCGAAAAGCAGAAAAGTAGCTCTGATGCGTTTGAAGTCAGATGTTTCCCTTGGCTGTCTGTCTCTTGTGCCAGGATAATCTCCCTAATTTCTAACATATCAAGCAACTTACGTCTCATCTAGTAAAGATTTTGTAGTTTAGATAGTTTTGTATTTAACTCCATGTTGTTCACCACAGGTACACTCTGACCGAGGGCGACTTTCACCACCTGAAGAATGCCCGGCTCACACACCTCCACATCCCTCCCCCGGCCCTCAAGATAGTCACTATCCACGAGTGCGACTCGGCCGAGAACAGCATCACCATGACAACACGCCCGGTTGCTAAGTCAGCACTTTCCATCTTCCAGGTGACAGCCTTTGGCCTGTTATTACTCCTGATGCATCATTAGTCCAAACGGGGCCAATTAGAACATCAGTCACTCAGGTCAGGGTAAGAAAATGTATCAGGCTAATGTACCCAAGTCGAGAATCATGGATCTCTCTGCCTGCTCATTTCAACAGGCTGTACACATTGATTTCCCATTTAGGTGAGGCTGTTCAATCACTTGTGCTTGGCTGACAGCTGTAGAGGGGATCTAGGCTTGATTATTATTCACAGATGTTACCTAAAAGTTAAAACTTTTGAAGTGAAGTTACATTACTCACTGTAGTTGCCAAAAGGACACAGTAGTTGTATGATTCAGAATATCTATATTAATCACTACAGCCCTGCATAAAACATGCCCCTACAACATTTAATTTAAATAAAACAAATTTTTTTCTGTGTTCTTTTCTTCAGCCCATGCTGTGCCCCCTACCACAAACAGCACTGACCAGCCTGAGTGTCAATCCCAGCTGTGCCCTCCCTGGAGATGCTCTCAACTCTGTGGTGGACACCACCTTCAGTGAGAACACTATTTCCCTCAGCACCAAAGAGCCAAGCTCTGTAAGTTTACTGCAATAACTGGAAAATATACGTAATATCGAGTGATAACTAAGTGTCACAATTCTGATGAAGAAGCTCCTAAGTTTGGCATGTTACACAGTGAAAAGTCACACGTGAAACAACAAAGCAAAGTGCAAATATCTCTCAAGTGCTGAGTGTGCATACAAATTAGCTGCAAGAGCTCAAGTTAGTTGAGTTAATTATTCGTAGAGTGATGAATTTTCCTAAGACAGTCTCTCAGTACACCGACCATCTATTCAACAAGCCAGTCAACCGGTGAGTCATTCATGCAGACATTAGAGGGTCATGCAGCCCAAGGGAGGACCAGCAAGAGTGATGGTTGATGGGTAAACAAGGAAGCCTGTGTGGAACATCACTGTCAGAAGGGATTGCATACACACTGCTAGTCTTGGCAGGTTTTTCTTTCTGACCACGTTTCTTTCTCTCTTCTCAGATTGAGATGATGGGAGTGGGGCCCCGGGGCAGAGGCAGCAGTGTCAGTGTTGGAGAAGCGGCTGTGGTGGGGAGCGGTGCCCCTCCTGATGGTGGCATCGCAGGAAGCCAGGGGCCCGTGTTGCAGTTCTTAACTAAACTGCGGCGCCATGCTAGTCTGGAGGGGGCCAGCCCTTACTTCAAGATCAAGAAATGGAAGCTGGACAGCAGCCAGAGAGCCTCCAGTCTGGATACGAGAGGTAATGAATCTTTGATGGTGTAAAGAGTGAAGAGAGAGAATTTCTATTATTTTATCTTTTAGAAACAATCTGTACCAACTGCAGCAATTCTTTGTGGATCTTTGTAAAAATCAGAGCTGAGAAAATAAAGTTATACTGTTGGCACTTTCTTTCTTAGGCGTATTTTCTTTCTGTATCTGTATGTTGTAAGTATTTTTGGCAATATTCTCTGGTGGTAAACAGACAACGGTTAAGCAGGGGGCTCCAGCAACCAACTGTGAGATGCCTTTTGCCTGCTATGACTCGGATGTACACACAGACACACACATGTACAAGACAGATGGCTCAGTGACGTAAAGTTTGGTGGTTCCAAGTCAATTTGAGCCCCTGAGTAAATCCTCCCTGCCGATCTGCTTCATATATACACACCCTGCGCTTCCCCAGGCTTTGTTCTATTGTACCAAGGGACCAGAAAAAGATCACAAAATCCCCTCAGAAACCTCAGCATTTGATGGAAGCTTTCTCCTGAATTATGTGTCACTTCAGCTTGCCTGCTGTTACACAATTTGTACAACTCAGTGCTCTTTCCCCATGTTTTCGGTGAACCAGGCTCTCCAAAGAGGAGACAGTTCCAGCGGCAGCGAGCCGCCAGCGAGAGCATGGACCAGGACGATAATGACGCGCACCACATAGACCTCATCCAGTACATCGCCCGCACCCAGGACGTCACATATCGTGCCAGCCAGCCCACTTCACGCCTCCTCTCACCTCCTTCCACTCCACCCCCCTCCCTCGGCAGGTATCTTTAATTCCCTTGCCATTCATCCTGTCCGCTGCTTTGCTGCCTTGCACTCATTTCTTTACTACAGCCAGAAAATGTATGATTACAATATAGGATACAGCTCTAAGTCCCACTTCTTCACCACTTTGCCATAACATGAAAGTGTACTCAACCATGTAAAATATCATTTAGAATAAGTCAGAGTGGTTGTTTTTGACATGCCAGATGTGCATGACAATCAAATGGTAAAAGTCGAGAAAGTCAAGAAAACTGAACCGCAAGTCATTGAAAAATATAGAAACTTAAAAAGTGTCCTCTTGACATTTTCATGATTTGAAGCCAGATGTAGGGGGATCCTAGAATGCACTATTGTTTTTGGAGAGTGGAGTGGAGAATGGGGACGTAGGGTTCATATCTGACATAGGAAACCATTTCATTGCTGACATGGTGTAATAATGTCATGACTTCAACGACAGCACAAGGGTCACTTCGGTTTTGTTAGTTTAAGTTAGCAGCTACAGTAAAGCAGATTTGACTCCATATAAGGTTATGCAACAAAAATAAACCAATCTCCCAAAGTATTTTCCTATGTAACCATTTATTTCCCTTCACTGAAAATTAGATTAAACATAATTTCCTGTGGATTTTTTCTGATGTTTGCCATTGAAAATAGAAGGAATTTGCTGGAAGCAGCTGTGTGTTAAGAACTTGGATGATCCCTGTGCTCCTCTGCATTTTATTGCTACTGATAAGTTATGTTCCATTCACTATGGATTCTTGAAATCTACCATACTAACATATGAGCAGGGGAACCCTGGGAATTTGGAAGTGCACATTTCATCAGTATTCAGCTAAATGCAGTATAAGGACATGCAACAGCAGCCATTGCAAGTCATGAAAATCATTCTGTGTACTGTGAACACAGCCATGTCTCAGGTGATTGTGTCATGCAGAAGAGTACTCTGACACTGACACTTGTTCTGCTGTCTGTGTGTTTCTTCCCTTCCTTCACTTCTTATTTCTTTCATTTTATCTCATCTCTCCACACCTGTGTGCACACTGCAGGGTAGAGGTAGAGGTGATGGTGGAGCCCAGCTGCAGCCGTGGTGGACCAGGGGTGATTGGCCTATCCCCTGATCCCCAAGACGAAGCACTGTCCCTTGCAAGAAGGGAAGGTGCAGACCCTTTGGACCCCCTCAATCCCCGGGATCCCCAGTCACTTTACAAAGACATCTGGACCCTACGTGCAACACTTGAACAGTATGCGGCCTCTGACCAGAGCAGCAACAATGACAGGAACTCTGTCTGCAGCGATGCTGACAGTGTGTGTTCGCTGAGCGGTCGCACAGAAATTGAAAGAGGAGGGCTACCCAGCTACCCGTCTCAAGATTTAGGGGATGAGGCGGAGGATGACAAGGACATTTTGATGTATATGGATGAGAGGTTGGGGTTGAAGGAGGGAAAAAAGAGGAAACAGGAAAGCACAGAATCAGAGGGAAGGGGCAGCGATGGAGAAACAGGGACTCGTAAATTGCTGCAGATGGACAGTGGCTATGCGTCAATAGAGGCTCCATCTCGTGGTCCGGAAGACCTGCGACTGTTTGGGAGCTTCAGCAGCAGCCCTAAGGACAGAACAGCCCACGAGAAGCGACACCACTTTACCAGTGCAGGAAGAACTGGCACTATTGGTGAGAGTTTTGAGTCTCATCTCTTCGAGGAGGAGCCGGAGGATGAGTTGTTGTTGGGTGCCAGCGGAGGAGTTTCCATAGAAACAGGTGCTGGTTCACTGAGCTGGTTCCCGTATGGTCAGATGCTCACACCTCGAGAGGCTGCACAGCCTTCACCCCAACCGCCAACACTGCACCGGCGAGACTACAGCATTGATGAAAAGACGGATGCCCTCTTCCATGAGTTTCTCCGCCATGACCCTCAATTTGACCAGCAGGAGTCGCCACTAAGGAGGCACCGGTCACGAATCCACCTCCGCAAACAGTGGCAGCGCCACAAGCAGTGGAGTGACCCTGGTGTCAGACACTTTCAGTCCTCTTTTGACAGACAGCGAACCCCTTTGCGGAGGGGTGACAGTGTGAACTACCCACTGGACACAAGTTACCACAGCACACTCCCCCGCATCGTCAGTGCTCCTGACGAGGAGACCAGTGATGGGACTGGCAGCACTGCGGATACTTTGAAGGTAGAGCCTACAACTACCGAGAACGAGGGCAAAGACAGGGAGCAGGGTGTCACTATCAGAGATGCTGACGACAACACCTCCTCTCCTGCACAACCTCTTCATCCCTCCATCTCAGAGAAAGATGGAGGACTGGGTGAGCACCATGACCCTCAGGAGGACAGCAAACAATCTGGACTCCCTCCCGAACCTTCGGACGAGCGCTCGCCCCCTCAGCTGCCCGACTCCTCAGGCTACGGCCCGCAGACCATCACAGCAGAGCTCACAGACAAACTGACTGCTAACCTAGATGAGAGGCTGTACATGGGCCTTCGCAGGACCAAGGACACAGCCACCGAGTGCGTGACAGTGACGGCCACACACGCTTCTCCGGACCACAGCCCAGTGTAGCAGTGCTTTAGTCTCCTCCTTATCAATGTCACTCCTGCTGATACACACTTTTCTTTCTGTTTGGTTTGTCTTGCCTCATTTTAAATGTCTCTCTGTATACGGTTTGAATGTTGTGATCCACAAATATTAACACACAGTGAATATATGCTTTATATTAATTCATCATTTAACACTTCCTCCCCAATCATCGTCGATGCGGTGGATCCACTAGACATGCAGCCTCCTCATGCCTGTTATCATTACAAAGCTATTTAGTGGTGCCATTTTACAGTCTGTTAATGAAGAAGGAAACAGCTGACAATAATAACAGAGCTAACATATCAAAAATCATGTGGTTTTAGTAAGAACTGTTTCCTCATTATTTATTTCTGTGTCTGTTTCCGTCTGTCATTCCTGTCTTGGCTCTGCAGTATAAATAAGTCAAGCTGAGGGCCAGTATGGCCTCTGTACTTGTTGATCCACTGTGAAACCAGGTGCTATTACACAAACAGAAAGTTACAGATATGGACAGTCCCCTATTAGACTCACAATCACAATATATTTGTTGAAAATAAGTAATTATATCACCATTCAGGAGCTAAAAAGGATTTAGAGTGCCGTATTTGATCTATCGCAGTGGTTGTTTAGAACAGTAGTTCCCAACTGATCGGGTCTCAGATGAATAAAGTAACAGGGAAGCAAAGTATATTGATTTCTTTTAAACAAAATTATATTTATTTTTTCAGGAGTTTGTCCTGTTAATGTCATTTTCTCTCAACATTGAGGCTATGATAGCCAATTCTAGGAGTAGTTAGCGTTTTTCACATCTTGATGAAATATGTCAGTATTTGATATGAGTTGCTGTTTCTATAACGTTTCCAATTTACAGTCACCTGTGCAGCTTGGTCAGTTTCATCTGTGCTCGTTGCCATGTTTGTGGACATTTTCCAGGGAAGTAATGAGGTAGTTATGTGGAAGGACAATCTTCTCATTCTCTTGATCCTGCCTACAAAACTCTGATTGATGAAAAAAAAAAAAGGTCACTGAGGGTCACAAGTAGATATTGCTTGATTTTTAAGGGGCCACAAGCCAGCCCAGAACTTCTCTCCCATAAAGCTTTCTTTTGAAAAGGAAAATATCATTAGATCCACTTCATTGAGCGTTTTACTGTTCATTTGTTGTTTTTGCTGCTTCTCATCCACGTGACAACATGTTGTTTATTTTTTATGGATTTGTTTCATGAGTTGTAATTTATTTTTGTACGTCTGCTTCACTTAAATGATGACAAAAACTGATGGTGTGGCAGGTTTGACAAGGACAGGTTCAGTTCAGTTCAGGTTCAGTAATTTGCATTACTGTAAATTATTAGCATGACCCCTGTCCTCACAGAGAGGGCAAACAATGTTGTGCACATGTTTACAGTCATTATGTGCGCAGTTACATTAAAGCTGTTAGACAAGATGGCCGCCCTCACAGACATTTGGTGTTGAATTTATGAGACAGGCATACTTTCTTGTTCATGGGGCTGACAAAACAGGCTTTATTTGTCTGCATATGACATTCTTAGCCCCCCCCCCCCTTCCCCAGAGAAAGTTGAGTAGTGTAGTAGATTACTCCCAGGGGGGCCAAGGACTTCACTTCCTGCTTATAAAACCAGGCTGAACAAAGATGTTATTTGTAGCTAAGTCCACTTTATTTTTTTCTCTTATTTGGCTCCCTTGTAGCGATTAAAACAAACGGTTGTTGCCATTCAAGTGAAACTATTTCAGCAGCTGTCATCCCGTGGGCAAACAATGCATGTAATGACCAGAATTATGTTGGAAATGTGTGTTTTACACGCAGATTTCTGCTTTTACATCCTCAGCATTAGCAGCAGGTCGATTGTGACCCAGTTTTGCTCATAAAATCTTATTCTCAGAGGGGCTAGTGGGCCTTCCATCTCTCCCACATACAGTGAGGGAGAGCCACTGTGGAAGAAGGTGTTGAATATTAATCATAACAAAAGAAGGATTCCCACATTTAATCCCCTGTCTTCCTTTCCTTGTTCTTTGAGGCTGCAGTAAATCGAAAGGAGTGAATAGAAAATCAGAGGAAAAAACATTATCGTCTTCTCTTCTGTCAGGGTGTGATGACGATGCTGATGGTCCAGATTATATCTTTCTTTCTATCTTTCTCTGCTGAGTGACTGGAGTTTACTTTTGTCGCTAAGTGGACTCTGAGACAGGAGCTGTGTCCCTCATTTTTCTCCTAATGAGGGACACAGCTCCTGCGTCCCTCCGTTATAATGAAAGTATGTGTCCTTGAGGATAGTAACTCCTATCTAATCTGACAGGTCTGGAGGAAGGGGAAGGCTGCTGCATTTTCCACAGATGAAAAGCTCAAATGTCTTGGGGCTGAGTCAGTGTGAGATGACAGCAGTACAGCAACTGCAACAGTTTAAAGAAAATGGCCATTAAGGGTTCATTTTGGATCCAATCATTTGTACAAAGATTAAACTTTGCTGTGTACACAAGCACAATGTGACAGGAGCTAGACTAAATCAATGTCCTTTACTAGGTTTAGGCAGATACTGTATTACTGGGGACACTGTGTGTTTGTATACTAACCAGTAGCCTGTCAAATGCATTGTTGCATAGCTGTGTGTAGGTCTGCATGAGAGTTAACATTTTACTCTAAATCTTCATGTTTTCTCAGACAAAATGATCATAGTTGGCACTCATTTGTTTCAGGCAGAAGTCAAAACATTGGTATGAGTAGAGGTTTTGTACTTTTAACAGTCATGCTAGGATGCTTTAACTGATGAGATTTGTGAGATTTATCTCTTTGGAAGTAGAAGTATTTATGTTTTCCTTGCTTGTTAGTACACTGCTTAATTTCTCAAAGAAAAAAGCTTTCTTAATAACTTTGCTTTTGTTGATCCAAATCTATTGAGCCTTGAGGGACCAAACCATAAAGAAGTGTTATTTTAGGGTTGTTTTCCAATCTGTGAATAAATGAATGAAGCAAAAATGGTTCTAACTTGCTTTATTTCTATAGAATGGTTGTCAATCAAGGCGTGGGAACGGATTGCAGATAAGACTCCCTCTCATGAACCTCATTTCATTTTTCTCTGTTGCTTAAGCTCATATTGATTTCTTGCCTCTTCTTATCACCACCTCCAAATTAATTGGAGAGAAAAGCCAAATCTAAAGCTTGTGATCTACAAAGGGAACTTCTCAAATGTCTGCCTCTTCACACCTTATAATTTATCCCACTGGCCTACACCTTCAACCGCACTGCTAAAGTTTAGAAGATAGCTAACGGAGAAATACAGCCACACCACAACACTGCTTTATCCTGCTAGATTCTTGTTTTGATACAAATGAAATCAAACACAATACCATGTGATTGTCAATACCATGACACCCACATTCAGAATAGAGATTTACCAATGCATATTGATGGCAGCTCTATCCTTGTGGTTCCAAAAACTAAGATGGTGGCTCCTATGATGCCAAACTCACGGCTTTGAAATGATAGTTCACAAATCAGTGGGTGACGTCACAGTGGCTCCATTCACTTCTGTATGTACCGTCTATGCTGACAGACTAACACAGCCATTTGGACAACCAAGCTGTAATAGCTAACAAACAGTGCAGTGACTAACTTAAGCACTACTGGTAAAGCTGTGTGAGTTTGAGCTCATTGTTAAGCATCAGGACAGAAAGTGATGGACAAAAGATTCACGCAGATTTATGCAAAGTCTGTCTCTTCCTGTACAGGAATGGACCATATACCAGATCACCTTATCGAAGTTTCGGATACCGCCAAGCCACCCATCACAATAATACTTTATATTCAGGGTGGAGCGAACTCCAGAGTGTTTGTGAATGAACTGAACGACTGCTGTTGCTGATGCAGAGAAGAAAGTCACGAATACACAGCAGGCATGCATATTCAACAAGGTCTGAGGTGAAAATACATCAGAGTTACATATGAATGCATCATACTCATATTCTTGTGACCAACATATCGTAGTATTTATAGTTTAAATAATTAATTGATATGGTCAATGAATGATCATGAAATAGTCACTGAAATCAACAAAGGTGAAAATTCACCAAAATTTCACTACTGCAAGCTACATCGCTTCATATTATTTATTCCCTTGAAAAAATACAGTTTCCATAACAGCAAATGCTTTGTCACTTTGCACTTCATACTTACGGACTGCAGAGTGAACTGTGTAGACTAAAACAGTTACATTCATTCAGTGATGGGTGGGAAGCGACAGCTGAGCCTTTGGGGAATCTGACGTTGAGCATCTCTGAAAGAGCAGGATGGCTTCGTTTTTCAACTGCCTCTCCTTGTTTCCCTCTTTTGCATCATTCTGTACCTTACCGCCATTACTCTTTGTTGTTTTTCAGACAGTCATCAAACTAGACTGCTTAACACCTTGAGTTAATTATGCATGCAAAGGTACGTCATCATCTGTGCAGTGTGGAAAATCCAGTGAAACATCCTCTGAGGCTGTTCACAGATCCATCTCCATGTGCAGCCTCTTACTGAGGCTGATTACCAACTGGGCAAAGTGGGCAACTGTTCTGCAGTCACAGACCTTCAGGGATGACAAAAGCCCCACATTCACTGTGTATCAGATCCAAATCTGACAACATCAAGCTAATCCTGCACCACTGAGTAATCTTTTGGCCCCATATTAAAAAGGGACCTAATTCAAACGCGTGCATGGTGGGGGACATGGTGCATTTTACTAAATTAAAGTTGTGTTTTCTTGAAGTGCCACAAACCAACTAACATAAAGCAAAATCTGGGGCCAGTGCACTGAACACAATGGGAAATGCCAGAGGCCCAACAACAAACTCTGACTTCAACACAGCAACATACAATGATTAAGGTACAGTGAGAGCAAGGGAGCACTGTTCAAGACCACTTCAACCAACAAAATCAGGATATTTTGTAGCATAAAACCTGGCATTTTTATTGAGATGTTGGGACATTACAACTACATTTGTGGCAACAAAAGAGGGTAGATTTAATGAGATATTGAAACATTTTTCTCGTTTTCTTTGCAGCAACAAAAATTTCAGCTGTGATTTGCAGAAAAGTATTCCCAGCATTTATTCTGGTTAAAGGGTTGCTAACCAATATCTTTTCTGCTTTACTTCTTTGTACCTGCAATGCTGGTCTTGTATGTAGCATGAAAACTGATGTTAATCTTTCACCAGACAGACAAACAAGCCACAAAAAACCAAAATCTTCTGAGAGGTTACGAGGCGCTTCAGTTGTTGTGGTCTGTTACAGATGGTTACTTCACTAAATAAACACAGTAACTTATTCAGGCTAATCCATTCACAACTAAACTGTTGCTCATACCGTCCAGAACCACAAATAGTGATGGTGACGGTGTTTCCTGTTTTGTGTCCTTGCTTCACACAGTCACCCACACACGGCACATTTAAGATTATCTTACACATATCGATGCCTCTGCAATCCCCCCCACCCCCCACCCTGTTCTGCATCCACTATAAGACAACAGTATTCATGCATATTTCTGAAAGGGAAAACCCCTTTCCTCCATCCCTCCTCATCGCTCCCCTTCACCACCACCACCTGCTCCTCTGATCCCCCTCCGCCCACGTATTCCCCTCCTCCCCTGCCTCTCTCACCAGATTTCCTTTTAAGTGAGCAGCTACAGGCGGAGTTCGAATGTGTGAGAGATGCCGATGACTCACCGGGTTCCTCTCACGATTAGGTGGCTATTCTGTTTCTCGCTTATTATATGAGGCTAAATAAATGTGATGCCAAAAGCTGATAAGTGCGAAATAACGTTGACTGAGGCAGACCTTAGCTGTGTACAGCCATAAACCTAAAAAGAGCTTCACTACTACAGTGCTATTTTATGAATTGGACAAGGAAATAATAACACCAAATTATTGTATTTTGTTTTTGTGTTTGTCTGCTTATGATGCACAAAACACAAGCAAAAGCCAATTTCTTCTATTAGACATGTATTGTCTGTGCCTGTAGATATACACAAGGGAAGTGAGCAAAGATGAGATTATTTTTCATTCTTTTACAAACAAACAGGGGATGAGGAGACTTTAAGAGCCAAAGCTTGTGCTGGTAAATAAGCCACGGAGGAAAGAAGGGAAGAAAATAGTGAAAACTGAGAAGAAGATGAGAAGAACAAGACAACAGAGCAGATAGAAATAGGGCTGACAGAGATGAATGGGCCGGTACCGCTCAAACAAAAAATGGAAAAAAAGACAGCAAAGAAAGTAAAAAGAAAGAGAGAGCAGGAGAAAACCCTGGAAAGCTGATTATGCAGCATCTCCTTCCCACAAAGTCTGCCCACGCACTCTCACCACCTCCTCCTCATCCTCTTCCTCCTCTCCTCGTTCAGGATTCTGCTATATCCATTTCTCCCTCCCTTCCCCTTCTCGGCTGCGTCATCCAGCTTTTCATTGTGTGCGCACCCCCACCCTCCTCCCACCTCTCTAGGGACTCTATATTGCATAGCTTTGTTATGACATGCAGACTTAAGCTTTTGGGCTATTTGTAAGAGCAGCTATACTCCATGATGGGTTGAAGGACAAAAATACACCCACACACATGCGGACATTAATCCACACACTGGAAAGTTGTGATTTATTTATCTACTGGCCTGTAAAAACCCTTCCGAGGTCCAGTGTGTAGGATTTAGTGGCACCTAGTGGTGTGAAAGGTCTCTCTAGAGTCACTGTTAGGTTTTGTTTTCATTCTTGGCTACTGCAGAAACGTGCTAAAGCAACATGGCAGTGGAAGAGGAGCAACTTCCTCTATATATAAAAGGCTCATTCTAAAGTAACAAAAACACAATGAATCTCATGTTTAGATGATTATACACCAATTAGAAAATAATTCTGAATATGATACTTCATTTCTTTCAATAGATCCCCTTAAGTCCTACACACTTAACCTTTAAATGTGGTCATACTTTCATCCCACCCTGACTTTTAGAAAGTCAGTTTTATTTATATTGTAGCATTTAAATGTATTTAAAATCTGGAAACAACATTAATGAGGTGAATGTGAATGTAAATTAGCATGAATGTGTGGTTAAGGCGATTACAGCTGAGGGTTGAAACTCTTTTGTCAGATCTTCGTCTGATCCTGCACATAGAGTGACTCTCCATTTTGCTTTTCTTAACATCACACACAGACTCCTGAGTTCCCATCCTGCATTCAGACAGCTGTTGTGAGCATGCTGCTCTCAACAGGCCTCCTTAAGACAGCATGGGGACCACAGGGCTATGACTCTTGTTATCATACCATCAGTACTTGTCCAGGTCACAGAGGGCCTGAGTACCTGAATGGGATCAGTAAAGCTAGTAAAGCAAAGTAAAACAACTTCACTTCTAACTGAGTGAACATTATGATTGTTATCAGTTAGCACAGGGCTGATGGAAAAGATGAAAAAAGAAAAGATTAAGGTGGCTGTAATCAATACTTTATGCAAACAATGTATCAAAAGGGGTTGCTTATTATAACCTAAATCTGCAGCTCCCCTCTGGCTTTAGGAAGCCTTCTAGAGAGCTTCAGCTCATTGTTTAGTCCAGCATGCAATTTTACTGTATTGTTCCCTCTCACTACTCTCCTAGCATTGTTTTCAGCAACAACAGCCAGCTGTTTTCAGCAAAAAATCCAACTGTACACTATCTGCTCAGCAGCAATCAGCAAACAGAGAGCAGCATAGTTTGCAGAGCTAATATATTATATAAATAATATATATATAACAAATATTAGACTCACATTCATATACAGAATCACAATGTCAGATAAGGTACAATATTAATTTCTTTGTCATTCTACGCAACACACAGAACAAACATTATATAAATATACGAATACGCAATAAGTCACCAAAATATGGTGTGGTATTATGATAGAGTGTGGAAGGTGAATTGAGATGATGTGGCAGCAGATACTTCTGTATCGCTGGCCAGATAGCAGCAGGGTGAACAGGCTGTAGTGGGTGCTGTCATTCAATAAAATGAATGAGAGTGATACATTTATAACAATTTCAACAAAGGAGAAACAAAACTAAAGAATCCACTACCGAGGCAGCGGCACAAAGTGCTTTGAGCTTCGTATTTATGTATAGCAAGCAGTATTTATGATGGTCATGTTAGTTTATTATCATTTACAGCAAGTACAGTTGGAGGTGATGGGACTCTCACGTTTTGTCATTTTAATTCGACTTGTTTGTCAGAATACACTGTTTTCCCTGTGCTCGCCTCTGTTTCCCCTCTCTGTTGTCTTTGTTTTTGTTTTTTTTGAAACTCTGCTCTTCTCTTCCGTGGAAATTCCTGTCGCCCAGAATTTATTCGCCTCCCGTTATCACACTCATCACCTAGACTGCTTCCTGGAACTTAATGTCTTCAAACAACCACTGCTCAAGCCACCCTCCCCACTTTACCAGTCAGACCTCCATTGCTCTGACTCCAGACTGGTTTTCTGAGGCTTAATTCTTATCCCCTTTGTCTCAGTGTTGTGTTTTCTGCATTAATGGTCCAAAGTTAAAGTGCCTTTAAAGCATATATATCGGCAATAGTGTGAACAGCTGTTTTCAAGCAAAACAAACTATGCATCTAGCACAATTATTTATAATTCACATTAAGATCTGAAAATGGCTTATTCATAGAAGATTTGAGGTATGATCTGCCTCAGCTTTCAGTTCATCATTAGATGCTAGTTGCTCATGAAATATAATCAAATCTACCTTCACTTTTCAGCTCAGCAAAGATAAGTAAACAAGATGCCATAAAAAATAGACTTTGACCTAATGAAAAGCAGAGGGCAGACATTATCTGAGAACATCCTATAAAAGCTCTTTTTCACACCAACATCGCATGTCTTTACTGGAGCTGTGTGACAATTAAGTGACAAAGAGGTGTTTGATGATTCATTTCTCAAGCAGGGGCGTATTGCTAAAGCTGGGACACACAGCTGTAAACTTGCAAATTGTTAGTATAAGAAAACAGGAAATAACTTCCCATAAAGGCAGTCAAACAAAAGAAATGATCTGTTTTCTGCAAATTCTGCTCACTTAATCCGAGCTGACAAGCGTTCTTGGATGAGGAAAAAGAGTGTGAGTTGCCCCCTTCCACTTTTTGCCTCTCTCATCTCATCACACACCACCCGTCTCCTCAGCTTCTCAGCTGTGGGTTTACTGATTAGCCTGATCCATAAATAAGTAATCAAAGCAAGAGCAACGACATTCCGCTTGCCCTTATTATCAACCTACTCTATCTCACACACACACACACACACACACACACACACACACACACACGCATACGCATACGCATATGCACACACATACACAGCTTTGAGCAGCTATCCTTGTAAGAACATTCCTTTGACTCTCAGCTGCTGTGGACAGCCTAACTCAAATCCTAATCCTAACCAGGACCTTCGAAATGATACTGATTTAGATTTTTTTTATCCTATTTTACCCTGTCTTGATATTATATTTTGGAATAAGTGGGGATGCCAAGGATCTTCCACTCAAACAACAAAGCGTTTTATAGGGATAGAAAGTGTGTGTGTGTTAAAAAAACTGAATAGAGAGAAACATACAGTCAGTGCGAGTGTGACTAAACTGACTGCAGCAGAATGACTCACCCTGTTGCTATGGCAACCTAAAGACACGCTCCCCTCTAATGTGCGATTTCAGCTGCTGGTGGCTGCCAGTTAACGGTCAGAAAATGTACTAGCCTCTGGAAATCACTGAGGAAAATGAGAGTTGCAGAGGGCAGACATGACCAGCATGGAAGACTCTATGTGAAAAACAAAGCAAAAATATACTAGCAAAAACAAAGAAAATGATCAGCTACAACTGCACCTCTCTGACTCTCTTGCTGTCTGTCTGTCTGTCTGTCTCTCTTTCTCTGTCGGTCTCTCGGCACTGCAGTATGAAACCCAGCAGCTGCTTCTTCTCCACTGTGCTGAACTGATGTGTGTGGGTGTTAAGCTCGAATGCCCTTGGTGAGTAAGAGCCACGTAGGATAAAGTCTGGCCTCCCACAGCAAAATCTAAACCTTTTTAGATTTCATGATAAGTTTTGATTGTACGGATTATTCATATATCCATCCTGTTCTACAAAACTAGATATCTTTACTGCAAAATTGCAAATACACGAGAATCATGACAGAAATAAAGGTGGAAAATGTTCATTTGACTGTCACTGAAAATAACTGGTTCTGTTTGTGTTCTGTGACTGCGTGTCAACAGAAACTCCCCCTCTTAGTAAATATGAGTGACACAGAGGATATAGTGATAATAATGATATTGAATAGAGGATTAACTTCTGTCATCACAGACAGCATAATTGCTGAGTTAAGGGACTGTACAAAATTTACTGATGTGGAGAGGGGGAGTCTGTCTTATATTCCTGTTTGTAAAACTGCAAGACAGCATTACTGATGTGTTATGAAGTGCAGCATCCTCCCCTTAATATAGTGATGGATGGGTACAACTTGATATACCAGTAATAACTGGTAATAACTAAAACAAGGTGCAAAGTATAAAGAATTTAAGATGTGTTATCTAATTTGGCTCAGTGTTTGGTCAGAGTGATTGTTATTTGGGATGCTTTAACTGTGTGATCTCCCACATTGCTCTCGTTGCATGGAGAGTTGTTTTAAATATCTCCTACTCTACCCTATACAGCACTTTGAAACTGCACTTGCAAACTGTCCTTTCAAAACCTTGAACTTGACTGCAAATCAAAATTGTATATAAAATGTACAATAGAACATATATATATATGCACACACAGTGCTTTCGAAATAAGTTTAGCTGTTCCTGCTCATGAACGTAGGTATGTATAAGAATAAAATAATAATAAAGAAAATAAAAATATATTAAATATATATTATACATATTAAGTACACTTATTATATATTATACTACCACACATCTTCTTAGTGGTGGCTGTATTTGTATACCTATTGGGAATTTTCTGAATTTGGGGATTTTTGCTAATTTTAGTTAATTCCCTTTCTGTGTTAGCATCAAGCTAACTAGCAGTAGTTATTTTCGTATACAAAGTTAATCTTGTATCCAAGAATCATAAAAAGAGAATTAATTGATGTTTCATTTTTGATAGCTTGTGTTGTCCCCCTGATGATGTAATACAAAACAGCCGATGCCAATTAATTCTGAAAGTGCAGTGGCCAATGGGGAAAGACCAACACTCAGCCATCTGACCCATTGTGTAACTCAATGACTCAGCTAGTCAGTCAGTCTTCATTCATTCATTTTCTATACCACTTATCCGTCAAGGTTGCAGGGAGCTGGAGCCTATCCCAGCTGACAACGGGCGAGAGGTGGGGTACACCCTGGACTGGTCGGCAGTCAATCCCAGGGCTGACACACAAAGACAGACAACCACACACTGACACACTCACACCTCAGGGCAATGTAGAGTAACCAATTAACCTAATATGCATGTTTTTGGAATTGTGGGAGGAAGCCGCAGGCACGGGGATAATATGCAAACTCCACATAGAAGAGCCCAGACCGGGATTCGAACCTGCAACCCTCTTGCTATGAGGTGACAGTGCTAACCACTGCATCACCATGCCGCTCCCAGTCAGTCTTATAATATCAAGACCTTTCTCTGTACACCATTTTCACCACTGCCTGACCTTCTCTGCCCCCTAATAAATTGTGTACAGTCTCTAAGTTAATGTAATAATATGTGTCTTCACTTTGAATTGAAGGAGGAAGTACTCTAAATTCCCACCACACATACAGAGGACTACAGTCTGACATACTTAACCTACAGCTAATTGGCAATAGAAAATGAATCAGACCGTTCCCCTCCTCATGTCCTATTGTTCTAGAGGTAGGAGAAATACAAAGCACAAAAGTAAGGGGAGAGGAGAATGATGGACTGCATGTTTAATTTAATTAGGTCCAGTGTGGACATAGTCAGAGTTCCAACAACTCATTAAGCACCAGTATGGAAAAATAATTGTTCCAATTCAAAGACTAGCACAACAAAACAAGACAGACTAAGAAATAAAAAGACAGAATTTCCCCTGTGTTTCCAAAGACGGGCCTGGCTTCCAGAGAAGTTGTATACTGCAGTGCAGTAAGACATGTAATAACAGGGAATAAAAACATTATTCACTTTAACTTCCGGCTGCCTGCTACAGCAAAGCACTGACGGAGTCTGTGATAGAGGAGGCTTGATTACAAACGGCTCCAAAGAGGCTCTTACACTGTAGCCTCTGTCACCTTGTTTGACTCACCAAGAAGTCAAGGCAATAAGAGTGGGAGGATGAAAAAAGTTGTTTCATAAGAATGACAGAACCGTTGTAGAAGGGAAGGACTTACTGAAGATACTGCTCTGTATTTTTGTATGGAATTTAATTTAAACTTGAAACAGAATTTTTACATTGTTCTGTTGAATCCTATGAAAAAAATAATAACTTTAGTAGATTTATTATCACCACAGATTGAATATAATCTGTGTCTTTGTGAGATCATGCTTTGGGATTCTGCACTCTATCATGAATGACCAATATGTTTGCATCTGCATGCCTGCGTGTACGTGTGTGTGAATGTGTGTGTGTATGTGTGTGTTGGCTTGCTAGAGGGCTGACACCGGCACCATGCTGCAATTAGCCAAACAAGAGACAATGACATATTGAGTGCTGCTGGCACCTTCTGTTACTCAGCCTACAAATGCCTCTTCACGCTGTAGCTGCTGACACGACTACAGTATCATCCTGAACAGCATCACACACTATTTCATGTTGAAGCAGGTAATTCCTTAAGACTAGAATGTTCTGCATCACCATCAATAGTTCATAATGAATATTAATAATAAATCAATATCGACCTGTGTTTAAATGGTACAATTCTTTCAAAACTTTCCTCTTTCTTTCTCTCAGAGACAAATCAAACACAAACCCCCTCAGCAAACCACACAAAGCTGTCATGACCTTCTGGTAGGACCTGTTGGCACAGCAGCAAAAAACAAGATCCCTCACTGGCTTCCCACCAGCAAACACTTGTGTTTTACATGTTTCAGATATTCTAACGCATGTGGATTAAAGTGCCACATCTCTGAGCACTCAAACCTTACAAAGGAAAGTTAAAAACCGGGGGATTTATTGTGCCAGTCGTACTGCCAGACTCCAATAACTATATATAAATGTATATGTTTAAATGTCTTTATATTTACATTAGTTTGTGTATATGTCTTGCAGTAATAAATGGTTATAGGTAACAATAAACCATGAAGGGTTATTTTGCACAAATGTGATTGGAAGCAGAGTTATGTGTTTTCTGAATGTAATAACTGCACCAGTAAGACTTGCTTTCAGTTACATTCTGTTGTGTCACTTCCAAAACTCGAGGCCCCTCCTCACCTCTGAATCCTCTCATTGCTCTCCAGGGCTCAGCCTTATATAGCACACGCTTAGCTGGGGGCAAATGACATCACTGTCCCCAGAGAAAGGCTGATCAGCAAACATCCAGAGGAAAGGTCAGAACATAGAAGAGAAAGTCTGATGATGGCTTTATTTTAAGGTTGTGATATATAGTACTCAATTTCACATGTATTGTGACAAAAAAAATTCTACACACTTAGACTTAGAGACTAAGACAGACCTTATTGTCATTCGGTATGCACAATATACACAGAACTAAATTTCGTTGCAATTTGTCTAAGCCCAGGATTAAAATAAATAAAATATATTATTATCTATAAAAAGGAAAAAAGGAAAAATAATATATGCTTTAAAGTGCAGCGGTAAAAGTGACCTGTGGAGTTAACAGTACTGCAAAAGGAAATTTAGTACTCATTTAGACTCAGTTAGTACTCATTTAGAGTTGAACAGTCTGATGACCTGGGGGAAAAGGTGTTACAGAACCTGGTGGTTCTGCACCAAATGCTGCAAAATCTCCTTCCAGAGGCCAGCAGGTGGCCATGGTGGGGGTGTGAGAAGTCACTCATAATGTTTCTGGCACAGGACATGCAGCTCTTAGGTGTCATGTCCTGAATGGAGGGAAGAGAAATCCCAATGATTTTCTCCACTGTCCTCGCAGTCTTCCAGTCAGAGACACTGCAGTCTCCACACCACACAGAGATGCAGCTGGTCAGGATGCTCTTTATGGTGCTTCTGTAGAATGAAGTGAGGATGGGCGGGGGGCACTCTCTTGTATATAGTGTCAATCCTGACATTTTTTAAGCACATCAGCTGCAGAGATAAACACATCAGCTCTCTTACTGCATGTTAGAGGGTACAAAACAAGCCCACAGAGCTATAAGGACATACTGACAAATGTGGGACAAAGGTGTATGTGAACATGTGTTGTAGAGCTAAACGGGTTGTGACTAGTGTCATCTCCTTATGGAATGTGTCTCACAAATTCCAGTTGGTCCACTCATGACACACACATGCCCCCATGCACGCAAGCACAGATGCCTGTACACACGCACACACACACACACACACACACACACACACACACACACACACACTTAAACACTTTTTTGCCAATTCAAAACACTGCCATTTCAAATGTACCAAACACCTCATTGTTTAGCTGTCGACTCATCAGTCAGGATGAAAGCACAAAAAGACCACAGTTAAGTAATTTCTTCCACTGGCAGTGGAAAAGGCATGTGATGATACTGACTGAAGCTGCTGTCCAGAGATGGATATGGCACACAAGGGGCTATTATAATAATATCTTCCTGGCCAGACATCGAGAGATATTATGATACTTCTGTAGACTTGAACAATCTTCTGGACTATTATGTTAAGAAAAAGCCCACCAAAGATGAAAGTGTTTTTGACTGAACTCAACAGTGTGTAGTTGGTGGGACCAAAAAATGTGCACCATTAAGAGAGTGCCATTTTACACAAAAGTTTGATTTTGCTCCATGATTATGTTGTATTATGTATGATGTACTGAATGTGCTGCTTCATTTTGCAGGGTCTATGAGTCGTTTTTGCACTTAGTGTGTGTGAGTTTATGAATTGTGTTAATTGTGTTTGAGGAAAGAAGTCCTCCTTTCAAAAGTGTGTCTTAGCAACTGCAAAAAAAAAAAAAAAAAAAAAAAAAAAAAAAACTGTAGCAGGATTCACACAAAGGAGCGGGGAGAGTTTATAAGAGACAGTTTCACAATGGTTGTCACTATAATACTCCATGTGTCCTCAGTAGGTGGCTTTCTCCTGTTCAGATTACGTATCATCTAGGAGACAAAAATGGACACATGTCCTTCCCATTGCCAGAAATATTGAATAGAGCAGCCCACTGCATGCACACACAGCTTGGAGGGATGAAGACCTTTCGTTTTGTAACAGCTCACAGAGCATGAGTGATGCCAGCTGAGCCACAGGGGCATGAGGTAGGTAGCTGTGAGTGACTGTGTGTGTGTGTGTGTGTGTGTGTGTGTGTGTGTGTGTGTGTGGAGGGCTTTTTCATAACCCATCTGTGTGAAGTAGTGTTTGTGTGTGTGTGTGTGTCCATGTGTGTGTGTGGGCACAAGTGTGGAAGGTATGAGCGTAGTGAAGAGTATGTGATGCGTGGGAGGTGCATGTGTATGTTTTCACGTACTGTAAGGAGAGACGTACACACTGGGAAATCTTTGCTTTCTTTGTGCTGTTGTCACATGTAGGTCCATGTTGGTTTGACTTGTTATCGCCACACTTTAGTTCTTCCCGTAATCATCAATATCCATTCCCAGAAATGAGTTTCTCTTCCTTTTTCCTGTGACTAAGCACTCTTCTACCCACTTCCATTCCCCAGTATTAAATAGCTCATGTTGCTTCACCACCTCCACTACCATATAATATAAAAAAACACTAAAAGGGGCAATTATCTGTGACTTTCAACAAGTTCAGCAATGAACAGGAGATGTTTTAGCAGAGTGATTTTTGGACATATGCTGGTGCACGCTGTTCTCAGTACTTTGAAGTTTAGCAACACTTTATTTTTAAAAATCTTGTGAAATCAGAAATTGTACCATACAAAAAGTCTCTGGCTCCTTTTAGATCTCTAAAATCCTTATTGCCAACCATTAGAGATATCAAGTTTTCATGTTAATGTCAGTATATTGTTAGAATCTATCTTCATGAGCATAAAGGGAGCAACAAATGGATTTAATGATGAGGTATTTTAAGCATATTGATTTGAGATAAGAAAAGGACCTGCAACCTTTCTCTCCTGATCGTCTATTTGTATTGCTCTCACACTGTCTCTTTCTGATTGAGTGCAGATTTTTTATATCCCTGTGTTAGGTCACATTTAACAAATAGAAACTGTAGCCTGAGGGATTATGGATTTTTGTATGCAAATAGAAGAACTCCTTACATTTTTTTTAAATGATTGAATGGGACATTTTACAGTTGGAACAAGACAGAGAGTCTAGAGCTGTGCTAGCAGCTCTTTGATGCTGCACAGCGGTACTTTGAACTTAATGCTTACACCAGTATTCCAACATGTTCAAAATGACAGTGCTAATCTGCTTGTGCTCAGTGGTATTGTGTTTACTATGTTCACCATCATAGCTCAGTGTGTCAGCACGCTAACATTTGTTACGTGGCACTGATCACAAAATGCAGCTGATCTTAGGTCAGTAGTTTTTCAGTTATAAAACAAAGGATTAGTATAAGTAATTGAGGATAAGTATTATGAAGTATGAAGTTTTACCTCATGGTGGCAGTGGAGGAAAAGGCATTGTAAATGTAAAGGCAATACATGTAGCAGATGTTAGACATTTTAGTCTGGAGCAAAGTGGGGGACTGACTAACTGACAAGCTGACATTGCCATTCCTGGAACCATACTGCTAAAAAACTGCTAAAAAGTCCTCTGCTGGACAAGCGATTTAATGGCATTAGTGGATCTAAGTTATTTCAAACATACACTATATAGACAGAAGTACTTGGACACCTGGCCATTACACCAACAGGCACTTTATTGGCATTGCATTCTGAATACACAGACAGCTTTGCAGCTATAACAGCTTCCACTCTTCTGGGAAGATTTTGAAGTGTTTCTGTGGGAATTCTTGCCCATTCATGCAGTAGAGCATTTGTGAGGTCAGACATTGATGTTGGGCAAAAAGGCTTGGCTTACGACCTCTGCTCCAGTTTATCCCAAAAGTGTTTGGTGGAGTTGAGGTCATGGCTCTGGGCAGACCAGTCAAGTTCTTCCACACCAAACTCATTCAGCCATGTCTTTATGGACCTTGCTTGGTGCACTGGGGCACAGTCATGCTGGAATAGAAAAGGACCTTCACCAAACTTTGGCCACAAAGTGGAAGCATTGTCCACAGTGTCTTGGTATGCTGAAGCATTAAGATCTCCTTTCACTGGAAGTGAGGGGCCTAGCATAACCCCTGAAAAACGGCCCCCACACCACACCTGCAGTGAATAATGCATAATAATAAATAATAAAGAGGTGTGTCCCAATACTTTTGTCCATATAGTGTATCTTTCAATTTCAGTACTGCAGCTTGTTGTTACTCATCAGCCAACACAGTTCTGAAAATATCATATTTTAGAAATGTTAGGCAACACTGACCACAAACTTGAGAGCCACTCCTGTATAGGTCTAACGTATAGCTTCTTACTTTGTGAGCACTGTCACGTATCAGTTAAAAGTCATTCATTCATTCTTATACCCAGAGTAACATTATGAGGCGTGCATGTGCAGTGAGCATATTCCACTTTAAGAGTTGAGGTGCATTAATACTGCATGGACTCTAGCATGGTGCCTCATCTGATTGTAAGTCGCCTCTAATGTTCATATTTACACTGAGAAGGGTAATTAATTTTAAAGACCTATCTGCCCTTTTGCTTGTTTAAATATTTATACAACAGCCTGGCACTGTGAGGAAGCAGCTACCATATATGGTAGAGAGATTGATTTAATTTTCTGGAATAATTCATTGCCGTTAATGACCAGAGCAGAGGAAGCCCATTTATCAGCTTGTCGAACATTCATCTGCAGCCAAGAACAGCACAATATCAAGAGATCAAATGTAAAATCATCTTGCCGATGACATTAAGCAACAGTCCTACCAGTCTGCCACATGAATGTGTCTGTGTCTGTCTCCAGCTGATTCATTTCCCCGCCAAATGCAGAGAATCAAAGTCATATGATTACAGAGCTATCACAGTGCGCTCAAATCTGAAGGGTAGAATCCAAACTTTCCCTCCTCTATTTTGTTTTATTTATCTGTTTCTGACAGCTTTCAACATAACAGCAGCAACAAATACTCTTCAGTCATTTGTTGCCATAGTAACTGCTGCCAGGATGAGCATCAGCTCTTGTGTAGTCAAGAGTCTTTAAAGGGCTAGCTCGCAGAGAGAGACAGACTCGGACGCTAGAAAAGACGGCACAGAGGTGCTCGTTTTTAAACTAGTCAGACAAAAGACATCAGTATGTCCTTCCACTGCAATACTGAAGCTTTGAGTCACCTGTGGTTTGCTTGAACAGCTGATACTTCACTGTAGAATCTGAGAAAAATGTGAAAACTATACCGAAATCTGTTCATCTCTATTAATTAGACTAAAGCTTTGTCAGTGTTTTACAAGCATGAAAAAGCTTAACGAAAGACAAGAGTCATGTATCTTATATTTGAGCCATGGGATGTGCACAGTCAGCCCCGTTTTGCAGGGTGTGATCTCTGCGTGTGATTTGACGAGGACGGGTCTGACAGCAGTTCGCTGGGTTCTGCCAATGGATCCACCTCAACAAAACAGACTAGGCAAACACAAACAAAACGCTTCACTTCAACACAATACAGGCTGCAAAGAAAAAGAGCCAAAAACACAAGGCTTAATGCAAATGACAGAACAAGAGTCTGCTTTCATTTTTAGTAACATTTTCTCTCAGGCCTGTATGAATGTGAGCTGAATCGCTGTTTCAGAGGCAAACAGGAGAATGATTACTTACTTATGCTGCATGATGTGCTGTGTCAAGAACCTCTCAGCAGGCTCATATTCAAGCCTCCTTGAACAATGGATAAGAGCCACTGTTTTGGGTGTAATTTAGGGACAAACAACAAACATGTTCTATGCTGTTCTCAGAATTCAGTTAAATAACGGTAATAATACAACATTTCCCATCAGACACAATGCTTTTCAGTGGTATTTAACAGATGTATTTTGTAACGGATGACATTTATCTATTTGTTTTTATGAAAGAAAGAAGCCATTATGTTTTCTATTATACCTGCTGTGTATTCCTGGAAAATGTATTCCATAACGCAGCATATAACCCTCTGGTGGTAAAATCATGCAACATAAGAGAGAATGCAATACGAGACAGGCTGCCAGACACTTGTTTTGCACCTCTGACTCATATCCTGATTGCACCTAGAGCTGACGTCGCTAGACTAAATTCACAAGTGGAATTGAAATACATTCTTGATATATACTGAAATTGGATTTCTTTTCTCTCGCCTAAATGTAAATTCCCAGTCATGTGACGTCCTACCATAAAAGCTATTTATGCTGCCAGTTCCTGAGGCAAGTGCACCTGGAACACGCAGATGCACTAAATCTAATTTCTGTTTGATCGCCCAGCACTGATGTAAAAAGAGGATATTATTGCAAGAGCGTCAAAAGAAAAAACTCACCTCTGGTTCCCCGTGGTCTCAAAGAGCTTGTGATTGTTATCACTTTACAGGTTCCAATTTGGTTGTGATGTTTTTTAACCAAAAACATAACACATAGATTATTTTATACTCCGTTTGACTTGCAATGTGATTTAACTGATCAAAAATGTTATGAAGCACCAGAATTTCTATATTTCATTAAAATCTTCTCTCAATTCTGATAGTAGTGCAAAAAAAATCACATTAATACTTAAGATGAAGCTCAAAAGGTTATTTTTCTGTCTGTGATGTTGATTCACACAAAATGTCTTTTGTTTGTAACATATTAACTGTTCTTCTTCTCCAATCCCCCCCCCCCCCCCCCCCCCCCCCCCCCGTGTTTGTCAAATATCACAATGACTTTTCAGACTTTTTAATTTGATGCATTACATCATTTTGCAGTGTCTGTGACTGCTGCACCAGCAACCCAGGAAGTGACTACAGTAAGTCGTGGCTGCCTGCCTACAGTAAGTGAGTCATATAAAGTTGAATATTAGCAGTGCAGAATGGAGCAGCGTTAAATGAGGTCTGATAAACTCTGTTTTGTATAAGTGAACTCTCATAGCAACATCAGGCAAAGTGTAAGGATGGCACATGGTCGCTGGCACATCGGCCATAGTGTGTGGGCCAGTGTGGCTGTAGTGCAGCTGTCATCAGGACACGGCTGGAACTCTCCACTGAAAAGGCAGAGAATTACATCAAATGAAAATGTTTATTGTCTTTTATTTGATTAATAAAAGCATATTATGTCAGCAGAGTTGATTGACAAGGTATAAAATAATCAAACTGATGTTTAATGCACCTGATGTGTTCACATTTTGTCTGGGATCATTCATTTAAAAGAGCTGAGCAATTGTTCCACAGAGAATAACAAATCAGAGGTTGGGACAGTTCAATTCATAAAACCACAGGATCATTAAAACAGATCATCCTAACATAGTATGCTCAAAATCACTTTAAAACACAACTGAAAACTTTGCCCTCACTGTGTAAGTGCCTAATACAATTTAGCAACTTTCTGAAATAACTAAAAGAAACACAACATTTTGAATTGAGCACTCGTGAATCGTCACAGTGCTTGTGTAATGAAAATGAAGTGGCAATTATCAATACGCAAAAAAACAAAGTTACACATTAAGGGACTGAATACACAGGAAGCATATTTTCTCTTTTCCCTGTATCCTCTGCACTCGGTAGTCCATCACCACATAACACAGTTAAGGAAATTACGAACATGCTAGAACCACTGGCTGAGGCAATATCAGTTCTAGTCATAAGCCATGAAAAGGCAAATTAGATACTTTCATCATTCCATTAGACAATAATCTGACACAGATTATATTCGTTATCCAAAATGTTACATGGAATTTGATATACTGGGCGTTGGTGGCATCACTACAAAGTTAACACTGGCTGACTTCGACATTTCAACTTTAAGTAAACTTAAAACTGAGAAATCTTTACAATGTGTATTTTATTACAGAACTACCTGCGAGAGACGACGAGAGTCAGAAAAGTCTGTTATGCAAGTTGAGTAAAGACACTGGAGAGCTTTTGCAAGTCTTTATGAATGCAGGAGCATGAGGCGCCAATAGAGGAGCTCACTGAGGGAGAGCACGGAGATCAGGAGCAGCACACTGACAGAGCTAAGTGACAGCTACTCTGACACAGAGGGAGACGTTTAGTCACGACCACGTCGCTGCTCTGCTCTGATTACAAAATGAGAGACGGAAAGAGAGTGGAAAAGGTGGCGTGGGGGCAGAAGGGGAGGGGGACTGGGGGAGACGCAGAGAGTGGTGTTTGTATGCACAGCGCGTGCACTGACATTAACCTTTCCCATTAATGAACCATTGGAGGGACTTCACTTGGGCAACGCTAAACACAGGAAGGAAGCAGGAAAGAAGAGGGTGAGGAGGAGGAGGAGGAGGAGGAGGAGCAGGAGGAAAGTTGTCTGTAGAGGGACAGAGGGGGTGATTCTATCCGGCCTTGTCACTTTTCCTGCCCTCGTTGCCGGTTCAATCAGTAACACACATTAGGAGCAAATTGAGTGGATAGATGATGCAGCTGCTTTCAGCCAGTCTGGAGCACAGAGAGCAATTACCACTGCTGAGCCCTGTTTAGCCATGTGACGTACTCACCGACACAATGACTTAAGATAGGCCAGTGGGTGGACTGTAATGGGGTGGGTGTATTTCTGTCTTATCATCTGGTTTGAGTTCAGCAATAGCAATAAAGTGAGTGCTTTTTTTTCATATAGACTTCATACTCTATAAGACAAGAGTTCTTTCACCTGTAAAATGGAGGATGTGGTTGACACAAAAGGGACAGAATAATATCAGTTAAGGGGAGTGGCTATGTATCTTGAAAAACTGCAGGGGAAGGTCATGCTCTGTACGTCTCCAAGGAGTGACCTAACTTGTTGGTGTGCCTTAACCTCAACCACAAGCCCAGTCAGCTGTCATTCCTCAAGGCACCGTGACAGACATCACTTATGTCGAAGATGACAGATGTATCTGGAAGACAAGCACAAATTCAATTTAGGCCTGCTCTGATGTCCAAAATTAAAGACTAATGACCTTTAAAAGTGAAAACATGTGGTGAGGTGAACAAGCGCTGGTTAAAAAAGGATGGAAGGTTGAGAGACAGATGAGGGGCGCCCTCATCTGGTTTTTTTGGTTAATTTCAATTGCAAACTATACAGCACATGTGTAATGAACTTCCAGCAATGCAGTATGCAGCAGTATTTTTGGCATTATGCTACCAACAAGTGGTATGAATGGAACGTCTGTGAGTAGAAGTGAAAGCTTACCACATCCTCAGGTGGTTTAATGATGTGGCTCGCATAAAAGGGCCATGATGTCCAACATATATTTTCTTTACTTACTTTAACCAGGACAAACTCACAGTTTGTAAGAGGATCATGTTAAGGACATGATAAGTTTTGAGCACAGTTTTAACATGATCACAAATAAATATCAAGAGGACAAAACCAGCGGCTTCCTCTCAACACTGCCTCCCAAAGTGGTTAACTAATGCTACATTATCTATGTAGCATTAGTGAATTAACAATGGGAATTTCTCACTGTGAGACTAATAAAGGATTATCTTGTCTTATCTTACTAATGCTGCCACAGTGTTTCCCTACATAATGTTACTAGCCAGTTGTAGGATAATAAGAAACTTTATCTTATATGTAACAGTTTTAGCACAGGTTTCAGCTGGCTAATGTCAGCGATAACACAACTAATGCAGGTGATAGACTATACTGTGTGTTTATAGTTAAAGTTGTTTTTTATGGTTGAAAACATAGCATGGAAGTAAGTCTATAGAAAGCTGTTAATAAATGCGGTTGATTTCATTCTAGCCTTTCTCAAAGGCTAACTGGATAACTTACAGTCTCAACTAGTTGGTTAGTTAACCTGTCTAGCTTAGTTCTTGTTTTAGTAAACTACCATCTATGCAGAAATATGTTCAGGTTCCATGTTGCCTTTTACACTATGGCTGTGGATTTGACTTTGTTTTTTTGTTTTTTTTTTTCAAATCTGTCGTGTTTGTCCTGTAAGGATAAAACTATGTGAACTAGAAGTTAAAAAAGATATACCACCATCAAAAAACTTGATGCAACCTACTTCCACCACTAGATGGCAGTGCTATTTTGCCTTTTCTGTTTTATTAGGGAAATGTACAGTTTAGCAATCTTGAGCCCCACACCTGCCCTGTCAGAGATGCACTCACTCCATTTCACATCAGACACAGTCTACCATGGGCTCCTTCAATTTCAAGCTGCCCCACAGAGCTCAACCACTTGAAAGAGACCAATATTTCTAAAAGACGGGACACAGTAAACGGCATCCTAATGAAGATCATACATTAGTGGCTGCTCCATAGTCCGCAACATGTTGTATTTATTTGTATGGCTCGGCAGTGATGATCTAAACCATATGAGGAGCTGAGTGGATCAGCAGAGACCTAGTGAGGAGGCAGGCCACCCACAGCCATCGCTCACTGCTCTCTTTCCTCCCCTCCTTAGGTCAGGCAGCATTCCTTCTGTGCCCTGGGGAGCTCTGCTGAAGAAGGGAACATCATTCAAGACTCTGATACTATAGCATATGCTACCTTCATTTTCCCCCCAGCGATCAAAAGGTAACATAAAAAAAAAAAAAAAACAGTGACAGACAAATGGGGAGACTCACATTACTTTAGCATTAGTAGCATACCTCTCAGTGTCAGAGGTGAATGAGTGCAGCGAGAGAGACGAGCAGTGCAGATGTTCAGACATGATAATGATAAAGGTCAGCCTTTGTCACCTACAGTGAGTGCTTTACGAAGTCTGGATGGTGCTAAACAAACAGACAGAGACGTATCCTCAGTATTTCCAGTGTTTTCAGTCACACTAGCTGTGCTTGACTGCGTTTGATCACAGGGTGAAAATGGAGGGATGGGGGCAGACATGAATGTTCTTGATAAGCTCTGACAAAGTCATGTTTATTGAACTTGATGCACTGCTCAAGGGTAGACAAGCTTCACTCCCACACTTCCCCTCATCTCTCAGTATTGTAACCGCAGCTGTAGAGCCAAATATCAGCATTCATTGATAAACCCAGACAGTCAACAAAATGAGGTACGAGAGACTGTGGTCCTGTCTTTCATCGTACACTGATCGTTTAAACTACAAAGAAGTATAGTTTGGGGTCAGTGCTGGATCACATCACTTCAAAGGATTATTGCTCGAGTACAATAATCAGATAAGATATAAGTATGTCATTTCTATAGGCCACTTTTCCCCCCAAAACCACATTGTGCAGCCAGACAGAAAATTACCATAATCAAACTGTATATGATTTACGAGGAGAAAGAGAAGTTCTGAGCTATGCCACATTAAAGAAGGACTTGAAAGAATACAGAACAAAATGTTCAGGACCCACAAGAAAAAAAAAAATCTAGTGACTTAAACTGCTTCTTAAAAGGTCACATTCAGTGATTATTATGCAATAAAGTATTTTCCCAAATACCTGAACAGCTCATTCAATAACCTTCATGAACAAAATAATAATAAAAAAAAAGTAATTTAAAGTTTAATAATGAAAAGGCTAATCTAAACCCACTCTAAATCTTTTCCAGGACTTAATTAGCCTTTAATTAGTCTAATATGGTGTGAAAATGTTTTGTGAGGTCATGTAAGTGCCCAGCGTCTGGCGCTGGAGGGCATGGATCATTTCCCGACTCTGGAAATTGAGTCAGAGTCAAACTGTGTCCTGCCCTGGCTTATTACTGGCTGAGAGGATCGCCCATCCCAGCAGCATAATTCCATCTGGGCTAAATATTTATATAGAGGGGGAACGACATCACTTATCCACAACACATTCATTCACATAAGGGAGAGCTACTTCCAGAGTGGAGTTAGGAACTCTGTTTTGGAACATCACTTCTTCTTGCTGATATTTGCTTAGACAAGCTTTCAGAAAAGTTTGTACTAACTAGAGAACACAATGAGCTTTTCCGCCTATGTTCTTGGAGTGATTCTCACTTTTTATCAGATTGGGAGGAATCCCGCCAGTGGTGAGTGGACCTTTTTGTTCCTTTGTGTATGTGTGTGTGAAAAAGTAGGACAACAATGTCGCATTGCTTTAAAATAACTGAATGGATAAATTATCTTGCACTTATCCTAGTGATGAGGTACTTTTTTCCCCCCAGAATTCATATTTTTATATTTTTACTTCAACCTCTATATCTATCTGGGTAGATAGATAGATAGATAGATAGATAGATAGATAGATAGATAGATAGATAGATAGATAGATAGATAGATAGATAGATAGATAGATAGATAGATAGATAGATAGATAGATAGATAGATAGATAGATAGATAGATAGATAGATAGATAGATAATACATGGAAAAACATTCTGTCACACAAGTGTTATATATTTACATTCTAGGTAAAACACAGTGCAACAGTTTTAGAATTATCAATTTATTTAGTGAATATTGACTAGTCCAAAATGACAATGGTTCAGTTTTCTAAGATACACATTTTTGTACATGTTGTATCAGTTTATATGTATATGTCGATTAACTTCTTGTTGATATAGCTAGATATATATGTATTGTAATATGGTCTTATCTCCAGCTGGAATGTGCTGGCTGCAGCAGAGTCAAGACCAAAGGTGTGACATGGTCCTGATGAGAGGGGTGACCAGAGAGGAGTGCTGTGCCGGGGACCGCCTGGACACAGCGTGGTCCAACACCAGCCTGCCCATGAATGAGGTCAGCCTGCTGGGCTTCCTGGGAATTGTTTCCTGTAAACCATGCAAAGGTAAACAAACAAACCGTTAAAAAGAAAATTAACTGAGTCCTCCATGTAATAGGAATCAGTCACTCTTGTATTGCTTTGGTGCTAGTCATTGCATGTAACCCAAATCGTAAATGCTGTACTGTGTTACTTTGAGCCCACATTTAAATTTATAGTCATACTGTGTGTAAACAACCTAAATAATTTTCACTGGACTCAGTGCTGGTTTTAAGGTAAGTATTAGGAATTTTACTGCTTAGATATCATTTGCATAAGAGAACAGCAGAGCCAACTTGTGTTTTTAAATATCACAGTAACAAAACTGGCTTTTCTATTACACAAAATAATGCTCTGTGGGGAGTTAGCGAAAGTTAACTGAAACCACATCATTTATGAATCAAGATATTTACACAATGGGTTCCTGGTGCAGCTTTCTAACAAAATGCAGACGTGGATAGAGAGGCGTTCCACATAACTCCACCCAGAAGCTTCAGGAATTTCTACAAGGTTCATTCCGGTTCACTTATAGATAAATTCTCATATTTCATAAGCAGTAATTAGGCTATGTGATCATAGACCAAAAATGTGAATTGATAAGTTCCAGTAAAAATTTTAGCAACTGGAAGTTTTTCAACACAGTTTTCTCTGGCCTTGTCAGATGGCTGGGAGAAACTGAGATATGGACTGTATTTAGATAAACCTGAAAAAGACTGAGAGATCGCAGTGAAAGGTAGTCTACAGCTAAAGAAAATCTTCTCATATAAAACTAAAAGGCTGCATCACGTGGAAAATGAATGAAGTTGTTGAATAGAACCTCTGTCCTTGTTGTGTGTTCACTTTTTCTATAGCTAGTTAAAAAAAGGAGCCCTGTTTGCTTCCATGAGCAAAATAAGAAAATACATTCCTGCAGGCTCGAATAAATGCCTGCCACATGCCCTGATGTCTGGGACTCATAATGTGCAACACTATCTTGATCATTTGGAATTCTGTGGGTGGAAAATGTTGGTATCATGAATGTCAATGGAAGTTTATCGGTGCCTTACACCTACATCATCACAAGATGTTTGTTTGTTTCCAGACATTCTGTTCATACGAGACACAGAGGTGATAATGACAAAATGTATACGCAGCAAAAGACGGAGTGAAAGATGGAAATCAACCAAAAGGGGAAAAAATACTGCTGTGGCAAGAACAGGATATTGAAGCTAGAGAGAAGAGAAAGGAAATAAGAAATAAGTTCCTCATTGTTTACAGAATCCTCAGGACTCAGAGCTGATCAGGCATCATCTCTAAAGACTCAGAGAGGTCCTGGGAAGAGACCTGTGTGCATTGTCAAATGTTAATTCTGTGCTGTGTAGGATTACAGTTCCTCCTGTGCTTTGACATTATGGGCTGTCAGAGGAGCCCAGGGCTTCCTCATTTCTCAGTCTGTAAACTTCTCTGACAGCTATTTGAACTCCGTCTACCTCAGAGCCCCTGCGTCCCTCTGCAGGAGCTCGGCCCAGTCTGTCTGCAGCCGTACACATAGATCTGTTATGAAAACACGCCAGCCTCACATTCCACCCGGCGAGACACCCCTGTGTGTAATGGTCAATAAAGAGATGTGATTATTGTAAATATTGTGCAAGGTGAAAATTGTGTTATGGTCTGGGAAAACCCCAGATCTCAAGCTTGTTTTGTATGAAAATGCCTGAGGATCACCTGATGTCTGCAGACTTGTTAATACAGTAACATTACACAGACAGTGTGCAGAGCTCATGCACATATGAAACCACTCACTGTGCTTTTGTAGAGACTTGCGAGGGAGTCAAATGTAGTCCTGGGAAGGTTTGCAAAATGAAGATGGGAAGGCCCCAGTGTGTGTGCTCTCCAGACTGCTCTCACATTTCCCGGAAACATGCTGTGTGTGGCAGCGATGGAAAATCATATATGGATGAGTGTACCCTGCTGATGGCCCGCTGCATGGGCCACCCAGACCTGGAGGTCATGTACCAAGGAGAGTGCAAAAGTAAGCAAGATTGATCCAGTTTACGCACAAAAGCAATATATCACACTCTGTTTATTTTTGCTAATAGTCCTTCTCTCTTCATGTCTTGCACAGAGTCATGCTCCAATGTGGTGTGTCCAGGTACCCACACCTGTGTGACTGACCAGACCAACAGTGCTCACTGTGTTATGTGCCGCACGACCCCTTGCCCAATACCCATGCTGTCTGAGCAGGCAATCTGTGGTAATGACAACATCACTTACCCCAGTGCCTGCCACCTCCGCCGGGCCACCTGCTTCCTCGGCCGCTCCATAGGTGTACGCCACTACGGCCACTGCAACAGTAAGGCTATAAAAAACACCTGTCGCTTTCTCTTTTCACCTGTCTCACTTGTCTATGATAATATAGGTAACAATGAGTATCCTACAGCTTTCATGCAAGTAGCTCTTGACTCTCTGTTTTTGTCCAGATCCCCCTCGGAAATCTCACAATTTGGAAGGCAGTGAGGAAAACGCAGTTTAGACGGATGACTCCGAACAGAGTCCTTTTTCAAGAGATGAGTTCATCAACAAACGTTTCCGAGTGTTACACCACTAGCTTCCCATGATGACCTCTTTTCATGACAATCACCCCCCCCCCCCCCTCCTTTGTGCACAGAATGGCAATATGTTTGATATGGATAGAAAACCTCTGTTGGATTACATACACTCCTTTAACTGCCTCAAAAAAAAGCTACAAAAACCTGTGAGCAATTTGTGTTAATCTTGTGTTGGTCCTGGAAACAGAGGCAGGTGAACAAATGTGTCTCGACATAGAAGCTCTCGAAGCTTTGGGAGATGTGTGCATATTGTAAATAGAATACCACTACTATTTATTGGAGAAGGTATCAAACTCTATTTATGTTTTTATCCTAGCAACAAATCCATATACCCCTTGGAAAGCTGATGCAAAAAAAAAAAAAAAAAAGTATTTATTGTGTTTTTTTTTTTTTTCTTTATTGTGTACAATAGTGGTCACTGGCATTGGCATTTTACAACAGTTTTTACAGTCTCCATTCCCCACAAACAAGCAGTTGCTCCTCATAAGCTGATGGAGAGCTACACTAATTTGTTTGGAAAGTTGATACCACTTCATAGCCTGCCAATGTGGTTTCAGTTCACCACAAACAAGAACAGGACAACGACAGTTGTACTCTGTGTATTATAGCTTTTGTCTGGAGGTGAGGAAGGGGTTCAGCCTAAACAAACCTGTATAGTCTCTCTCTCTCCCCACACATGTTTACTTTAGATCTTGATCCAACCACTCAGCCACCCGCTGATCACTAAAATGATCAGTTTGGTTGTGTTTGTAGGAGTCTCAGAAGGCTGTTGGTACAACCCCAAATCCCTCTACAATACCTCCTCTGTTGAATGCTTGGCTTTGTTTTCTTAATGCATTTCATAGGCTGTGCTAGTTTATTCCGTTGCTGTTTTGCTGCTTTGATTTGATTTGACTTTTTTAAAAGAACTTGCTGGACAGACAAATGTAATCAGTATCATCCAATTACAAGGAAATTAAATTTGTCTGCGAATAGACCTCAGTTTAGGCTAACTGAACATACTTGATTACACTGCAGCCAGAGGTGAGTCAATCATTGGTAATTCTGGTCAATTTCGACACAAATGACTTATTTTAAATAGTCAAGTGATCTAACTAAATATTTCAACTGAAAGCAGATGTTTGAAATGCTCAGTAATCTTTTCAGTTTGTCACGGAACAATTCAACGACTCTCTTGTAAATAACAGTCTCATATGTACCTACCTGTGTACTTACTGTGAAGTTTGAATGATGAATGCATCAACATATTTTTGTATTTTTGTACTGCCATTCAAAACAACATAAAGTTTAATATTTGTCACAACGTGTCTTCTTTCTTTTACAACTTTTGAAACAGGATCATACTTGATTCCTGCCCACGGAATGTGCTGTGCAACCTGCTTTTCCTGTTACATCTCAGTTCACCTCCGCATACTGTCTGCAGACTATTATAATACATTCAATACACAATGATACACGCATCACCCTACAACTGTGAAACTGCGTCTGACGTATTTTATAATATTTGGATTTCTTTAAACTGTGTCACAGTCTTAATCATAGCCAAATGAGATCATATTTGTGCCCTAAGGGGAACTGGACAGCTTTCCTCTCACGCTGGGATTCGGTTGGTGGAGGAGGCTCCAGCAGCCAGCCAGGCACTCACTTTATGCGTGCAGTGGTTAGACCTCCCCTCTTGTGCGTGCAGTGGCTGAGCCTCCTCGTTGACAGGCCTCTTGAGGCCTCATGTGAGACTCGACGGAGAATCAAATCCAGGCCGGGTGGCTTTTCTCCTCAGGGATATCCCCCTGCTCTAGATTAGGAGGGAGGGGTCAGGGGATGGGGGGTGGGGGTAGTGTGAGGGAACGGAGGAAAGAATGTTTCGAAGTGCTGAGGCCTGGGTACTGACTCACTTTCCTGAGTAAAGTACCTCCCTTGTTTTTCTGTCTTTCTCTCTCCCTCCTCTGAATCCTGCGCTCCGCCATGCAGCAGCATCTGGTTCAGCTTTAGGAAGATGTTTATATTCCTGTCCAAATACCCTTTTATTACACTGGGAATGGAATTAGATGTTTTGTTAGTTCGAACCGGGCAAATAACAATGCCACAAGGGACTGTTGCTGTGCCCACAAGTAAAACTGTCTTTTTCAGAAATGTGCCTTTAAATGTACCTTAAAAAGAAAAGAAATTAGCTTAGCCACACAAGCATATTGGGCAAATTTTGTCATCGGGCATGCAGACATAACCTCAGTGTGGCCCACTGGACTTCTTCCTAAGCAGCAGATGACTTTCTGTCCAATGAGGCCATCTCTCATGCCAAGCTTGTGATTAATGCATAGAAATGTATTCCAGATATTCTGTCTAAACTTGAACTGCCTAATCGGCACCTCATTCTGTGTTAATATAATGCTAAAGCCAAGTATTCCCGTACCTTTGTGAGTGTGAACCACCTATAAATTCTTCTGCAACCCACATAATATACTCACCAAACCAGTGTTTCAGTGCCACAGTTTAAAAAGTGGCCACCCCACAGGAATTTGCAGTGAACACCCATTGAAATAAAGTATTTGCCACACTTTGCGGTGCATATGTTGAAATGACTGTTGGCCATGCAGTAAAATACACAACTGAAAAATAAATTGAGACAGCACTTTTGATACATGTGTCTGGACAAACCATCCTGATGGACACAAGACAAGAAGCATCCCATTTGTTTCTGTCATTAGGACTGTGTAAACAGCGCAGTACCCTCTCCAGGAACAACCTGTGTATCATTACTGCACAGCCCTCTGACTGATATCGGATATGATGCGTTTGTATGACACCAGTGGTGGTAATGACATAACCACAGAGTAAACCTATGAGCCATTTCAGAGCTATTCTAATTACACTCAACACGAGACCTCAGGAATTCTCTGCCCACTTTACTCCATATTTCATTCTTCTTTCTACATGTTATGGTCTGTGGTTCAGCCAGTGAGGAGTTAGCCTCACTTCTGAAACACAGCTGTCTGTCTGTGTCTGTGTGTGTGTGTGTCTGTGTTTCTGTATATTTGAGTGTGTGTGTGTGTGTGTGTGGGTGTGATTATGGATACTACTCTCCCGCTGAAGCTCACCTGTTATAAGCATGGGATCAGTCACACATATTACATCACAACCTCTGGCTGTGTTGTTTACATCCATACAAACACATGGGCTTATAATGTGACGCCCACACTGACATTTCACGGATGCGTAATCGTCCTACTCTGATATGTCAGAGCCTTTTTCTCAACTATGTCCACATGGTATCATTTCCGCTAAGTTGACTTACTATTTCCAGTAAGCTAACAGCCAGCATTTAGATCTGAAATGATGTTGTGATGAGACCAGGCGCTGCGGAGTGTTTCTGAGACCACCCACTCTCTGGATCGCGCCACTGGCTTGTAAACAGCTCAGTCCCACAGCTGAAACTAATAGATATCAGATCCATCACTCCATCACAATATATCTGCCTCAGACATTATTTCCCAGACTTGCTTTGTTACATGACGAGTCTTTTAATTTTCCACATGTGCCTGACATTTAACTTTTGACAACTGATTGTTATACTGAGACAAGAGCCTGGATTCCAGTCTTATGGTTTATATTGCTGCAGATGATGTGTTATGCATTTCTCAGAAAGGCTTTATATGATCTCTGATCTCATCTCATGTATTTTTTTATTGAGGCATATCAGACAATCGATCAGCCTAACTGTCATCCTAGATGAACACTCAACATTTGTAGACACGATGGACGTGTCAGCATCTTACAGAAAAGAGAAATACTGTTTAGGAAATGTTCAAAAGTTTAATTTTGTACCCTCATTTGCAACATAAATAATCAGTTCATGCTGTTAGAGCCTCAGGATGGAAATGTTTGCCGGAGCAACTTTGCAGCCAAAGCTACCATCATCACTTTAAGCAACAACTGAAATTCCAGGCAGGTTTACTGCAAATGAGCAGTGTTTGTAAGTGATTTGGTCAGGATCAGATCCACAACAATAAATCAGCAGAGTTAGGAAGTTGTGCAAAGACTAATTGTCCCCAATTATTGTTGGTGAATTGTTTCACTTCCTCATCATGACCTCTGGAACAGCTTCTCTTAGGGCTATGTGTGTGGTCTAGTAAGTCTAACAGGAGGACATTATAGTGGGAATAAAACAAGACATGCTAGGATTTTAAAATAATTTGAAAAATGTGACAAATCAAAACAAAGTATGAATTGTTATCTGAAATAAAGTCACTTTATTATGGCATTCAATAAACATTTAGGTACTTTATCGGACTCCTCAGGGATTTTAAAGTATTTGGGAACACGTGTTTCTCAGACATGTATAATATGTGATTGTTGTCTTCCTTTTCTTGGCACTGACAAGTGCACTGAATTAACTGTGGTTTGAGTTGATGTTGAAATATCAAGCCACATATCTGAAAAAAGTCAATGAAGTGTGATAATTGGGCTACACTTAGTTTCCAAACTTGACTTAAATTGAGTACAGTTGTGCAATTTGAGGCTTGGAAAATTACCAGGCCATGACCATAATTTCACATCAGCTCTGCAGGTGGCTTTCGTATCGAAACAGAACACAAATACCTTTTTATTATAGGCATTGGCCCAGATACCTGCTTGTTTGTAATGGAAAGTTGGTTGAACATTTAAGTTGCTGTGTTGTATCATGGTATTCTATGCAAATTTAGCATAGATGAGAGTGGGAAGGTTGCCGTTGCAGTACAGATTTCATTTTGCCCATTCATTATTAACAACTTCTTTCAATTGGACAGCTACATTTGCTGCTATAGGACACGTAATTAAATCATCTGTTGGGAGATCCTCTGCTTGTCAAAGAAGAACAGTGTACCACAGTGGGCCTGTATGGTTTTTATTCACGTAGACAGAACTGCACATTTTGTAAACAGCCTGCTGGTCAGTTTCAGATCAGAGGCATAGCAGCAACCATGAATCGTGTTATTAGCCCAAGTGCTGCTTAGTGCGGGCCCTGGAGGCTACAAGACGTTCAGCTGTGTGCGCTAATACATGTGCCAAGCTCAAACATATTGTATACTCTTTGCACGCAAAACGTTTAAACAGCACACCCTGGAAACCCACATGCTCATACACACAAACAGACACAGGTTTACACATACACGTAATGCATGCCAAAAATAATACTCCAAACTCTCCTGTAGAGAATATTCTGCACAGTGCTCTTCTCATGCACACACTTTGCAAGTGTCCCCAATTCACTCTCACAGCCACCTGCAGGCAAATTTCTTTATGACATGAATATTCTTGTTCTTCTTTTTCATTCAGAATTTTTTGACATTTATATCACCGGTACCTGTTTATAATTTTTTTACCAAGACCAAATGTTTATAGCTGTGCAACTGCATGTTGTGTCAAAAGTACAGCCATCCTTTCAGTTAAACACGGGGGCAGCTGTGGCCCAGAGGTTGGAGAAGCGGCTTGTGATCGGAGGGTCACTGGTTCGATTCGGCAGGAAAAATTTGGGTGTGGTGGAGTGATTAATGCGGAAAAAAAATGCAAGGCACTTAACCCCCCAATATGCTCCCCGGGCGCTTGACGCTCCCCTCTGCTCCTGTGTGTGTTTCACTGCATGTAATTTGCCGGGTGTTGCATGTGTGTTCAACTAAGGATGGGATAAATGCAGAAGTCAAATTCAGTATGTGTATGTAAAAAATATATATACTGCCAATAAAGATTCTTCTTCTAATGCTGACATGTTAGCATGCTCACAGTGACAATGCTAACCTGCTAATGTTCAGCGGCTTTGTTTTTAACTAAGTTTAGCTTAGCACGTGCTAATTAACACCAATCACAAAGAGCACCAAAGGCTGATCAGATTTTTGTTGCTTTTGCATCTGATTGGTCATCAGCAAAAGTATTGGATTATTTAAAAGTTTGACTTGATAACGGCACAAGCACAAACTGTTATCCTCAAGGAAGCACGAGATGAATGGTTATGGGATTAGCAACTGATTGGCACCAAGAATATCTTTAATCCTTGTAGTAGTTGTTGAGATATTTCAGTCTGCACCAAAGTGGTGGACGAATCCCCATTTTAAAGAACAAGATTTTCATCCCAACATCCACGCCAAAAGTGAGATTAAAGGGTGTTAGACGCTACAAGTCACCTTCTGACATTAAGTGAATAAAAATAGACATCAACAGAGTGAAAAGTATTTAAACTGTTAAAAGAAAAGTATTTTCAATAGAGTGTACTGTGCATACTTTGGACAGATTGCTACAATCTAATGACGCAATGTGTCAATAAAAGCAGATAAAATCAAACTCTGCTGAAACATCTGCATTGAGAGACCAAAAACACTCAAACACAACTTAGGAAATTGAACTTGCTAATTGTACACATGTGTTCCTCTAGCAACATCTATATTTTGTTAGCTGCCAAGTGATGTAATCCCAAACAGTCATGTACCAATGTTGTACTGAGGGATTTTGTTCTGGAACACAAGCAGAGCGGGTTGTACAGAACAGAAAGGACACCTGCTGTGATTTAAGTATGTAAAGTGGTACATACAGGTTGAGGTTGAGGCTGATGTTAGGTTTATTTTTTAAAGACAGCTTTGTCCATCACTAATGTTGACCCTCAAAGCCTTCTTGCTGTTTTTCCAGGGATCTTATGGTGTGTGTGCATGTTTGTCTGATGCACAGCTCTTGTGACACATGGCCTCAAACAGAGTGTGTCTGGAGGGGGAGAGAGTCTTCGATGGGTTGGACTGAAAACAAGTGACGCATGACTAAGAGGCCCAGGAAGTTCCAGCAGGCGGCTGTTATTGCTGAGTGTGTGGTTGTGTGGATGTGTGTGTCTATAGACATGTTTATGTGTGAGTGTGTGAGTGTGATTCAGGGGCCCAGAGAGACAGTGTGGGGCAATCCCGGCTGGAGAGTCTGGAAAAACTCTATGGAGTGACAAAAGCAGCAGTGTCCCTTGCAGCATATCCGTCTGCTGCCTTGGCTGCAACTATTAATTGCCTCCAAGAGTATAACAGAAATGAAAGCATAAAAAATAGGCAGAGAAAGCAACAATCATTATATAGTGTAAGTTGCTGTACGTGGATGTATGCATGCATGTGCATATACATGCCTTTGTAGCCTAAAGGCTCCTTAGTTACAGTAGCAGGAAGAGATGCAATTAGTTACTTCCACCCCATGCAGTGTTTTACAGCATGTGCTAAGAGGTTTAATCAGCATTACAGCAAGAAAATATCTTATGTATTTATGCTTCCTGTAAAGCAGTGTAGGTCCAGTCATGCAACAATATGATTTTTGGTCAACAAATTCCAAATCCAGATTGGTAGTGATCTAAAACTACATTACGCGGACGGTCTCTCTGTCTGGTAGAGTTGTTTTCTGCTGCTCACATGACCTGTCTCTGACCCAAAGTCACTCACTCCCCAGATTGCATTGCTACAATAAGCATTTGACTGGGTTGGCGGTGACGCACTGAGTGCAGAGAGACAATAGCTTACCTCAGCCAGGCAGACATAGCAAACCTCAGTGCTATCAGACCCTCTCTAATCTCAGCCCATGGGACAGCCATGTCTCTCCTGCTCCCACATGGCCAGATCAGACACAATGTCGGCCTAGAGAGAGGACACAAGTTCAAGTTCATGTTCTTTTATTGCGAACAACAATTAATACAGAGCAGTTGTTTGCAATGAAATTATCAGGCTCCCTGCAACAGTGTTTAGATATACACAAAAATATGTATAAAGAAAAATAATATAAGTGCAAGAAAATCTAATTAGAATCTAAGAATCTATACAATAGTGCAGTAGAATACATATAGGAATAAAATTCAGTACAAAATGAAACATAAATTCAAATAGAATACTGTGGTAGGCTGGTAAAAAAAATTAAAAAAAAATTAAAATGTAGAAACTGTGATGTAAACTGGCTGTAGAGCAATGCAGCATGTGTACAGACATATATATGTAAATATATACGTGTGTGTGTGTGTGTGTTGTGATGGCTGATATAATTTAATTATATTATTTAAATAAATGATGACATAAAGAGGTAGCAAAATAAATATATGTGCTGAGTTGTAAACAGTAAGTAACCAGGGAAGTAAACAGGTGGACTTATTGCAGTAGAACACCGCACAGTACTAGTAAGTGCAGTACAAGTAGGCAGTAGTATAGAGCAGTATGACTGCATTGTGAGTAAAGTGTCATAAGAAGGCATAATCTGGTTGCACTGTGAGCTTTGTTATGATGGAATGTCCAGTTTTATTGTGACTAATCATATCTCTGAAGTGTTGGGAAATTAAAACATTGTGTTACTGAAATTTTACAGTTGTTCCACTTTTAGGCCATTAGAACATGTGACTTTTCTGCACCATATTAAAATAGAATAAGTGTGTTAGATGATAATGTATACATTGTTACAAGGCTTTTTCCATAGAATTATGGTATTTTACCGTGCACCCATAAAATACCATAAGAGTAAGCTGCACCCAGGTCCACTCTCCTTAAGCGCATAAAATGGAACATTTGTAAATAAAAATCAGGCCAGACAGCTTGAGAGACGTGATTGGCTGATGGGCAGTCGGATGGGAACTCCTACTTAGTCTCAACATGCGGTGCCAAGCACAAGAGATACTCCAGGCTTGTGTGACATGTTTATAGCTGTCAATCTGCAGTTACGGGAATCGCATTAAGGATACCTGCGAAGAAAAATACTGAAGAAATTTTAAATTGCAATGTCCAAAATGAAAACAGACCTGAAAACAAAATAAAAATCAATCATTCCCACCTCCAGTTCTTATGTAAGAAAGTGATCTCTGAGACCTTTGCTGCTATCTCAGTGCCGCCAGATAGCCGCGGTTGTGTTTGCATTTGCATAAAAGGAGCCAATGTCTTTCCCATGAGAAAGGCTACTCATTTACTGTATCTTTTTTCTCACATTTGACACTTGATAAAATGGTCCCAATAACTACTGTCAAATAATCAAGGTCGAAATAAAAACCTGCCTTTGACGCTATGTGTTGAAACAGATTTTAATCGCTTTAAGTATGCCTGTTAGGCTCAAGAGGTGGTTGACAGGAATCCAATGGAAAAGTAACATGTGTCAGAATAAATCCAGTGCAATGCCAGATTGGAAAAACACATCTCTGGTTTTCATGTGAACAGGGAGAGCAGGGGGGGCCTGAAATAGCAGGGAAACGACATGAGTTCACTGGAGACACAGTGGGCTGATATGCGATACAGATTTGCTGGGGTGTGACATTAACCAGACAGCAGTTCTTCACTTAACCCAGTTTTCCTAACATATATAATCTGACTGAAAATCTCATAAATTCCCAAAGAAACTTATCAAGAGTATGTGATGTCCCCAGTCCCTGCTATTACAACGTGAAATATAGAACCGGTTCTCAACACTTGATACACAAAAGCACCACCATGTGGCCACTTCTTGTAAGACACATGATTTTTAGTGGTTGTCAAATGAAAATAAGTTTTAAGTTAAACTCTTTGCAGTAAAACAAATTGTCTTTCATCCGTTCCTATTACACAATTAATTGATTTAACATAATTTACTCTTGAAATTTTATCTAGTACATAAGTTTGTATTGACCTTTTTATCAGCTATCCAGCAATACCCCGCTAATTCTTTACATGTAGTCAAGGTGGTCATTATTTTTATTTAACAACGTAATATAGTTTAACATTATCTAATGTAGTATTGCCCAGTCACATGTTCGTCGTATTTTCTAGGAGGTTAACATTGACCTTTTCGGTGCTCCGTAGTCCATCCCCCCACCTGTTTAGTGGCTAAAGATGGCTGAAGCTCCTCTATGGCCCAACCGGTTCTTCTGTCACAGATGCTCGGCAGAGATTAGTCCTCGACTTCCCGTAAGTGCTATGGAGAGGAATTAAATATATAGACGTATGTGTAAATGAAAAACACAGTAGCGTTGTTGTTACTTTTGTGGGAATGGTTTTAACGTTTGTGCCAGCAGTTACTATGCTAACAGTATTAGCTGCCTTGCTACGAGCTTCCGATTATCTTGCTAGCGCTAGCTAGTGTTAGTTAGCTTGTTATGTAAGTAGTGGATCACCGGCATACAAACACCAACTGCTTCGTGATTACTTACAGAATACTACTATTTTTCCTACATAATCTGTAGTGATGTTTGGTGGGATCACCTATTGGTTACTTTGCATTTTCGAGACATATTAGCCTAAATGTTAGCTTTTTTTGACTAGCATTAACGTTAACTGTGGTCGCGTCTGATGATTGACTTTAGGTATTTCTTTTATTAATGGGACGTTGTTGACGGTAGCCTGCCTTAAGACTTAAAACTTAAGACTGTGAGCTAGATTGTTAATAATTTCTGTGAATGACCAAGCGGCAACAGCTCCTCTGCGTCCCTTTCTTGTTTTGCCATTCAGTAAGGGACACAAGTGGTATGCCTGTCCCAGGCTAGAATGATCGGTCATAGAGCTGTCATAGGTTTCGGTGGGTTACTGACAATGACCTGCGGTCACATTAACACTTCATACAACTATGCAACCGCTGTTTTGAATAGTCTGTGCATTAATTGAAGTACATTTTTCCCGTACAAAATACACCTGAATTACATTGTTTGTCTGTGTTTCGGGATAGAAAAACCAATAACACAAGGACAAAACATTTGTATGTTCTTTGTATAAAGTGTCAAATTTGGGTAAGATTCGACACTTTATACTTTGTGTGTGTGTTTTGTTTATATTCCTTAAGGAGTGTGTTGGTTGTCAGGTTGCTGTAAAGCGAGGAAGCTGTTGTTCATTCTGGTGTTATTGGATTTAACACTGTGGTATCAACCTGGAGGCTTTCATTAAACACCACTTTTTGTAGATGTCCTGAAGGGGATGAGTGACTTGGGAGTCACTTGGTCCCTTTTCGGCCCTTCTCAGTGTTTGCTGTAGGGTCTCACAGACTCCACTTACCATACTAGTGACAGAGCTGATCAGGAGACTTGCTTCAGTATCCTCAGCATCCTCTAGGGAGACCTTTTGGTCAGATTGGTGGTATTCCAGGAGAGATCATCTGCAATGATGGTATTAAAGAAATTTAGTGTTGAATTGCCATAGTAAATGAGACATTTGGATGTTACTTACACAATAGTGTTTTATCAATCCTCCAGACTCTTCACATTGCTTTTCTTCTCTTTTAGAAGTTAGGACTAGAAAGGTATGAAAAATAACCCTTCACCATTTTCCTGTCCAGCCGTTCCATCAGTTGTGGTTGACATATCTGATTTTCAGTTTACATTTGCCACATACTGACACATTAATTGGCTATATTGAGCTTGTCATGATGAATGTTGTTGTTTACTATTTACTTGTTTACAGGAATACACATGTCCGAGATGTGATTCAGGGTTTATTGAGGAACTGCTAGAGGAAAGAAGGTGTGTATAAACATATATTAAATACATTCTCATAAATATCCTAATCAAGGTACCATTTTCTTTTTTTTCTTTTTTTAATCTGGATCTTCATATGTTTGACCATCATTCCTATCAGTTATGTTACTCATAGCAACATAGACTAGTTGACCTTTAGGATAAAAGCTCTCAGCGTTACAGCAAAACCTGTAAGGATGAGCAACGTGAGCATTGACCCTATTATTTCTGCAACAAATTCAATCAGTAAAATTTGCAGGTCACAATATTAAACACCAACAATTGATTTGTCTCTCATATGAATGATTTAGATGACATTATTATGATATTTTGAATTTTGGTGCTTGTGCTAGTAAAGGCCATTGTATAGCTGTGTAGAGCAGAGTCACCATTTCAGTGTCTCTCCCTTTGAAGCGGTCATTCAAGAAGGACAAATTAGTGAAGTTGGGCACTACATGACAATGACTGCGTTGATTGTTATGTTTTATTTTTTAAGTGTTGTATTACTGTCCTTTATCCTCTTTATTCAACTGTTGTCATCATATTTCTGGTTAGCGTTAACTACAGTTAAAATTTGGACCACTAGAACTACAATTCACATTTGCAATCAGGGTGGAGGGGAAAAGAGGAAGCAGCAGGACATGAAAATACATGATATCATAACTCATAAATGATGGAAACTATGAGGCATCTTAATATTACTAATAACCTTTTCAACTGTTTGTCCCCTGTTAAGTGCTGACAATGGCTCCATGTCTACCATCTCCAGTGGGCCCCAGAACCAGCAACCATTTGAGGTTTCTAACCTATTCTTTTCGACACAATCTCTCTCTGTCCTACTACACTGTTGCATAACATTGTCAGTCATTCCTATGATTGTTTCCACTGATGTTTTTTGCTGATCTAACTGGACATGATGGAGGTCATCCTGGGGCTTCCACTTCTGCTTTTGCAACTGACCACAGTCTCCCTTTTCATAGTAATATTACATTGAATGTTTGGGCTGTTTTAACTTTGCTCAACGATGAGTAACATTCTTAGCTTAAAAGGTAGTTTGTGTCAGTGGTGTGGACAAAACTTGCTACAAAATACTGGGGCTGTGATAATACTGTTATCTCAGAAAACATAGATATTCTGCATGCCAGCATGTATTTCCATTAGGTTGAAGTTTGACCTGACTGTCAACACGGGCTTCACTGCCTCAGATGTGTTCGTGTGTGTGTTTTGACTATAAATAGTTGGTAGCATGTAGAGAAATCATTTATGGGTGATTTCTACCATCAAGACTACAACACCCAAGATTTTCTGTGCACTTTCATATCTTTTTCTTTTCCTCCCAGATGGCGGAGCAGCACTTTTTTACATTCCCTTCCGGGTATGGTCAGTTTGCCCTGGGTGTCTTTGACGACCGCTTTGATTTTGGGGCTGGACTGGGAACAGAAGACAACCAGGACGCTGAAAACAGGCGAGAAAGGGAAAATGGGTCACGGCAACGATATGGTGCCAGGCAACCAAGAAGTCATTCAAGACGACAAGCGGGGAGGCATGAGGGAGTTCCCACTTTAGAGGGGTAACAAGCACAGTCCGTAGTTATTGAGATTTAAGTTAATAGTGGCACATTTTAACACTCATAAACCAGTTTAGTTTCACCCTCAGTACATTTTTATCATAGCTGTTTGTTCTCTTTTGTAGAATCATTCAGCAACTAGTGAATGGAATAATTGCACCTACTGCAATGCCGAATATTGGCGTTGGACCCTGGTAAGTCTCTGGAATTGAGCTATACTTAATCAGAGACAAATTCTCAACGCATTGTGCTGATTGTCTCCTAACTGTTATAATGCTTAATCATTTTCAAAGGGGTGTTCTTCATTCAAATCCTATGGATTATGCCTGGGGGGCTAACGGACTAGATGCAATTATAACTCAGGTATTTTTAAGAACCCATTTGAATGTTTTAAACTGATTCTTACTCTGCTTATTGTAGTTTTGTATTTTTAGCTTTTGGATTCAATATGATGTTGTGTAATAAAATAGGCAGTACATGCAATAATATTCATATAACATGTATTTAATTTATTTCTTTGCTAATCTTTTGTTCGTTTGTCTTAAGTTATTAAACCAGTTTGAGAACACGGGACCTCCGCCTGCTGATAGGGATAAAATAAAAAATCTTCCTACAGTACAAATTGCAGATGAGCATGTTGGTAAGTTAAAACATAATGATTGGTACAGATGCGACACACTTTTTTATGACCATTTTCCTTTGTCATATTTTAGATTGTATTATATGCACATTTGGGTGGCAGCATAATTTTCTTCATCAGGCTTTAGATATGGTTTGTTTTATAATTATCCAAGTTATTTAACACACCCATCACATCGGGTTTCAGAGAGCTGGTTGTCCAACTGTCTCCTGGCATAGCTTAAGGCAAGTCAGATCAGTAACAGAGCACCCAACCCTCTACGCCAAGACCATGCTTTGTGTTTTCTTTTGTTTAATAGCATTGATAGTTCATAATGTAATGGCACTATTGGTAAACCCTTCATTCAAATCTGCTTGACAGATCTTTCTCAACAATTTCAACATGTCTTTGTGTCTTCTAGCTTCAGGACTGGAATGCCCAGTGTGTAAAGAAGATTACAGTGTTGGGGAAAATGTGAGGCAGCTCCCATGCAATCACATGTTCCACAATGATTGCATAGTCCCCTGGCTGGAACAGGTATTACACACTAGCTATTTAATGCCTTTCGTACTCAAATATTTACCATTTGCTCTCTGAAACTATGGGGTAACAATGACACTTAAACAACTTCTTATTTTTACCACTCTGTTTCACCAGCATGACACTTGTCCAGTGTGCAGGAAAAGCTTGAGTGGACAGAACACAGCCACGAACCCTCCAGAACTATCAGGGATGAACTTTACCTCCTCCTCCTCCTCCTCTTCCTCCTCCTCATCCTCTTCCTCCTCTTCTACCCCTCAGTCTTCAAGTTCGACCAGCAATGAGAACTCAACTGATAACTCCTAGAGAACCTTATCACCCTTTGGGCTGTTTATAGCTCCGAGGCAGCTGTACTTCAGAGCTGTGACCTCTAGTCTCTCACTGCTGTAGAGTAGAGACCTGAGTGCATCTCGCCATGAGCACTCAAGCCTGATTCAGGGGTAAGCGATGCGTGAGGTCCATGTATTTCTGCCCGTCCTGTTACTCCCGCCTTCATCAGGAATCTGAACAATGGAAGGGGTGGAGGCTTGGAGTGCAGCTTCTGTCAGGGAGGATGTGGAGAAGCACGGAAACTTCACAAGGCTTGATTTGCCTGAATAACCTCATACATGAAGAGAACACAATGGAATCCAAAGGTAGAAGACTTGAGACATCAAGAGAATTGTTGTTCTTTTTTTAATCTCCAGACTATGATATAAAATGATTTTTGCCTTTGAAGCAAAAAGAAGCATAATTATTTCTTTTAATGAGTAGCATCATGTCTCACTGATAGAATGACCCAAAGTGCACTCTAGTGCGCTGTGTAAGTGTGCACTTAAGTTTATTCATGGTTTGGAAGGATATTACTATTGATTCCTTTAGTTCTCAAAGCAAAATTAAGGTAGTATAAAATAAAAATATTTTATTGTCAAGATCCGCTTACAGTTTTAGGATTACCTGACAACCCCATGTACCTTTGTTTGCACTTGAATGATGCATCAAATTGCAGAAAGTTTGTGCTGTTTGGATAATTTTGTGGATAAGTACTAAATTAAACACACAAGGATTTTTTTCCTGCAAGCCAACAACATACGACAGCTTTTTCCACTAAACACTTTTTTTCCCACATTAACCATTTCAGTGCATTTGTGCATTTTAACTTAAAGATAAATATTTTCTAAAGTTGCCAGTTTAAAAACTATTGGTTTGCAGTATGATTGTGTCGAAGAAATATGAACTTATACCTAAATAAAGATGATTGAGTGCTACCACTCAAAAATCATGTAAAACATTCTTAGTGTGTGTATGTGTTCCTCTTTGAAGGTCTAATCATGAGCAGTAGTATAATATGGATGTAATTAAAAATGGTAAAATTGAGCATGTTTTAAGGACTTACAGCAGCTACAAACAAATGTGCTTTAATTGTGTATAAACAGCCACTGGGACAGAATTTGTTTTCTTTTTCTGCACTTAGTATGTGGTGCTGTGGTTAGACACTAGATGGGAGGGCAACACACATTCCTTTCATTGTTCGTGTGGATAAGCTTCCATTAAACAACAACAACAAGAGTAATAATAATGATCACATTTTTGGCCCTAAAACCAAATAAATAAAATAGAAGGTAAACATTTTTTGGTAAAAGGGCAGGTTCTGAGCTGTACTGCTCACTGTTTCCCAGTTGGAATTATTGTCCCTTCAGTGACGTCTTGCAGGCTTAACTGGGGAAATCATTTTCAGTGCTGCTGGAAGTGATTTCAGTGCATAATACAGTTTGGAGATTGTTTTGCACCTTCAAAGTAAGGCCTGACATGCACATAATGAACATGTTCATATTAAATCTGTCAACAGGGTACTTGCCTGTTAAATGTTATCAATAAGTTAATAAATTCTGCTTCCTTTTATTGTGTAGCCACATTGGGTGTATTTCCTCTAAATTGTACCTCTTTTCTCTGTTGGGGTTTTGGTTCAAAGGCCTTAATATGTGGGAATTGTTGTTATGGACAGAACATTAGTCTTGCAAAAGACCAATGGATACACTTATGACTATGAGTTTAGACTTTACAATGGTTAAATTGCTCATTCACGGTTTATTGTTACCTTTCTGGCAAATAATTGTTCCCTTGTCACAATGTACTTTGAAATACAATGGGCTTTTCTGAGATTCAGATAAGTGGGTGGCTTTTTTCAGTGTTACAGCCTGAATTTAAAATGCATGTAGTTTTTGTGACTACACAAAACATCTTGTGACAGAGTGAAAATATTCAAATATATTTTCCATAGGTAACCTACATTTTTACACATTTACTCCATGTTCTTTTGTTGATACGGAGTATCTGTGTACTAAGCTGAAATAAATAACACTGAATTTTAACAGTACTGAAATCTGGATAGACTTACAAGCTGTCTTTTGACTCCAAAACGGGTTGTCAGGAATTTCTGTGTGTTTTTTCATAATTCCCTCTACAAGTTTCCATTTGACAACTGCCCCCACAGCAAGACGTCAAGCATCACTATATATTTTTGCTGATTTTTGATTTTTATGTGCCTTTTTTCATGGTCACTGCAACATAGCCTAGATTATTGAAATGGTGCGCTGAGTATAATGTTCCCTCCCAGCTGGATGAATTTCGTCATGCCCAGATAATCCGATCAAAAAAGTATTTTGTGTTTTAGTCTCATTGTCCTGAAACTGGGAGTTTTGAAATCATCCAGCACGTTTGATTTTCTTTACGCTTTTTTGCAGTTCTTGCTGTAACATACACGAACTCTGAGTGGTTTTCCTTAAGACACGTTATTGCGATGACTGACATGCGGTGTGCTGTTAATATGCAATAGTAAATGTGCTTCTTTCTCAAATGAGATGTGCTACTAAAAACTGACATGATTATTTTATGGCTTCATTACATACCTTATTAAAACCTTAATATCTTTTTGAAATAACATCCTTAAAACACTCCATGAGTATGGCCGAATCACGACGTTGGTAAGTACTTTCTTGTTTTTTCATTTAAAATGTTGATCTGAGCATATCTATCCAAATGATGAATAAATACGTTTAAATGGCTTCAATTGGACTCCATGTAACTCATTTGACGTCGCCACGCCTCTACAAAGTACGTCATGCGTACGTGCTGATCAGGGCGTGTGCGTGAGGTGCAACTAGAGGACGACTAGCTATATCGGTTCCACTGTGTAACATTCAGCGCCTACATCTCGCTGGAAGTTCTCAAGGAAAGAAGAAGTTTCATCTCGTCGTAACATTAGTTAACACTGCGTCTGTTCGACGACCTTGCTAATCTTTAAATTATCAACAATGAAGTTACTGTGGGCTGTCGGTGCCCTTGTGTTGAGCTGTTGGCGAGCCGATGCGTCCACAGGTAAGAATTTTGTGTCAGCCATGTTGGTTGAGGATGTAGACTTTGCCCTGATTTCGAATATTAGAACTGTTCATTTAGATTCATGTTAACGTAGCGGCAGTTTTGTTTTTCGATGTCGGATACCCATTTAAAGCTGTCATTAATACAGTATGTAAGCCACCTTTTCTTGCGTTTGTAAGAAACACCCAAAATCCAACGTCAAAGCCAGCTTCTTCAGGCGTAGTGTTATTGCTAGCGACACATTCGGCTAATTTAATTTGCAGTCGCAAAACCCTTTCGGGTGATTTTTGAATGTCTAGTGGCCTGACTGCATTAACGTTGAATGTATTTGTGATAAAATCCGATTTGTCTTTCGCTGTTTTACAGAAAACGAATTTGATGCTAAACGTTAGCAAATGTAAACGGTCACATGATCGCTAACGTTAATTTTAAACATATGGTAGTTCGATAACATTTGTTGCAACATTAAGTGAACTCACAGTTGCTTAACGTTACATGTGGTTGCTATGCATTAATAATCATAGTTGGGGTTAACTGTCGTTTTGGCTGGCTTGCGCCAAGGTTTCCAAAACTACCTTCAGGGTAAAATAATCAAGCTTAAGGTTTTGTTAAATTTTTACTCTGCGTTTTGGTCTCTCGTTCACACGCAATAGGCGTTTTGGGTCATTAAAGCTTTTTCACGATTTTCGTAATTATTATAATGCCAAACAATATGCAGATTGTTCAAAACTCCAGTTTCTATGTATGTATGTAACAGATTGTTGAAACGATGGCGTTGTCACCTCAATTCGCGCATGCCCATTGTCGTTTTGTGCAACAAGAATGCGTCTGCGACAGCCGCAACGACTGCACACGGGTTTGTTTACGTAAAGTTAACTCAGCCTAAACAGTGTGCAAAAGATTGCAATGTGATTGGTTCTATACACTGTAGCTTAGTATTTAATAAAATAATAATGTTCAAATATCAATACAAATGCTATTTTGTAGATAACAAATTGTACTTGGTAGATAGATAGATACTATATTGATCCCGAGGGAAATTCAAGATATAAGTATAAATTGTTTTGATATTTATTGATTAGATTGATATTTAATAATAATCAATCCATCCGTACCTCGTACCTTCCTTGTACATACATGCCTTGCGTAATTACTTAATTAACGTAGGTTTTAACCGAAGTACGACATTTTCCTAAACCTAATCTAAACTAGTTTTTGTACAGAAACCTAACCAAATTGCCACTGTTTCACAACCTTGATTACATAATTTACATACATAAGCTCTTATTGTATTTTCGGTAGACTTGCCTCCCATTGTAAGTTCTGTTTTTTATAGGAACTGCTGGGTCAAATTACAAGTTCAAACCCTAGAGGTTTTTTGCTGTTTTGGATAATTTTATTTGAACTGTACGTGCACTAGGCATTATCTGGTGTTTGATTTATTAGGCTGTGATCAGTAATCTTTGGATCTGTGAGCCATTAGACCCAATCCACATAATGTGTATCAATTGCTAGGCAGTACTTTTTTTGTTATGTTCTGCTGTTTGTTATTAAAGGATTGAGAATCTAGTCTACTGGTACTTTGACTTCCCATCAATTTATCAACCTTGGTCGCTGTTGAGTAACTCACTCAGTAAAATATTAAAATTTCAGATAGATTTAGTTTAGTTTTTAATTGCTTTGATAGATTTTGCTTTTGTTTTTAACAGTAGATGAGTTACTCAGAATTGTTAAAGTACACAGAAAATACCTAAACTGAGCCCGTTTCCTGTCAGTATTTCATTAACCTTGTGGGCAAGAGAGATGGACAAAAAATGCACAGCTTTTTAATGTATTTTAATGTATTATACATTAAAAAGCTGTGGACCTAACTCAAGTGCTAACCTTATTGAGTGAGTGAGTAAAAAGAAAAAAAAGAGCAACTTTTATGCAGATAATTGGTGCCAGCAACCAGACTGTTAATGGATGTTATGTGCATGTGCTTATTAGTCAAACACATGCAACTAACCCTCATGCCACTTGATGCTTCCTGCTTTGGTAAAGACAGCTCTGCGGTATATCAGGAGTAAAATTAGATTTCCCCAGAGTTTCAGCTTCTTCTGTAGCTTAACTTAGGCATGGTAAGTAGGTTATGTGGCAAATGCTTAAATAAGGCTTCTTAATGTGAAATAAAGCACACATGTTAAGTACTTGATGTTGTGTTAATGGTGGTGATACTGACTCATTTTGTTGTTGTCCACCATTTTGAGACTACAGCTACTTTCTGTACCTGCTCTCACTGAAATGATAATTTTATGTTAAAAGTCTGTAGTCCAAGCAGTAGCAATTACAGTGGCAGTTTTTTTTTCTTTTTGGTAGAAGGTGGTGGTAGCAAATTGTGTGTGCTGAATGACAGGTATTTGGCCACTTGTCAGAAGGTGTTTATTTCCAAACAGTGACATTGACCAAGTAATACATCACTGAAATAAAAGCTTGAAAATGGTTTCTTTAAACACTGCGTCTGTCTCCATGCATGTCACTGTTTTCATCATGTTGAAACCACTGGTATTCAAATTCTATTGGAACAGACGGTGCGTTGTACAACCTTTTGCTTTTCAGTGTGAACGTTTCAGTCTGCTTGTATGCTTTGTTAGGTGAGTGTTGAAAGTAGCCTCAGGATTACATGTCTTTGTCATTTCAAAAGGCTTAGTAAATTTCTACTTGAGTTGTTAGTTTTCAACCAGCTGCTACATTGAATACTGAAAATTCTATGAAGATAAAGCATGTATCCCCATAGTTAAGGTTTATTTGTTATGCTTAACAGATCTCATACTAACTTTGTATCATATCAAATATTTAACCTGTTTTCCTGCATTTTAAAATGATTGATTTAGGCCATTTAGTTTGCTGTTGGCCATATGTAAACATGGAATGTCACCTATGGAATGTGTTCTTAATGGCTCTCAGCAAGTGGAATTGGTTCTCATGTTATAGAGCAGAGGGCTGTGGGCAGCAAATTACTGTCAAGCTTCATGTGGTTTACACTTAATCATTGTTGAAACTGGGCCATAGACTATAATTAATTTTGAACTTTCATACAGCATGTTGAAAGGTGGTGATAGGAAGGTGACCTTCTGAAGACCTAAGCAGGAAAGGTTACTTGAAAAACATAGATTGAGGCTCTTGCTGACACATTCACAAATCTGCAAGTTTAATTTTGTCTTCAGTTGACATTTGTTGATGGTTTCGCCCAGAAAGGTTGTTAGGCCCGGTTGTAAGCATCTTTTTTTCTTACCCTCATGAAGAGTATATGGAAAAAGGGCCTCCATGTGGTGTTTTTATTTTGAGGTTTTAGAAAAAAGTTTACAGTTTGATATTTAGGATGATCCATATTTGTTATTGGTACCCTGGGACCAGCCCTGTTTTGTTCTGCTTTGTGTTAGGATTTTCTTGAGAGCAGGGGAACAAGGTTGTTGTACTTTGTCCAATAGTGTGAAAATGTTGTTTTTTCCTTGACCCACTTAAGTTCATAATCTCACTGACAACTGAATGGCCAAACAAATCCATACTGCCTGCTATAATTGTGGAGATCTGCCATACTGGAAAGGAAACAGTTATATAAAGAAGTAAATCCTTCAGAAAGTGATTTGTTTGAACTGAAGCATAGCAAAAAAATATATAGAAAATACTTCCTGGCATAGTCAGCTATACATATTCAGGACACAAGATGTGACAGCATAATCAAAAACATGCCACACTTAAGAGAATATTCTTCCAAACTGGCAATAGATTTGTAACAATGTTTTCACTTTGATTACATTTTATTTTTGGTACAGTAACGTCTACAACTACTGAAAACAAGTGTTTTTAGAGTTATTATCACATGTATGCATTATTGGCAGATGCTGAACTCTAACATAGCGTGCATTAAATTATTAGCATAATGTTCTGAAAAAAGGCTCTGTGTTAACCCAGAATAGCACCCTGAGCACTGTTGCGTGACATTAGGCACAGCACAGAAAAGTCACAAGCCCAAAACACTTGGTGCACCTCCTAAGGCTTTCATGGATATTTATTATGTGATGTATTATGTGAATTGTTTTTCATTTCAACCTCATCTGCTTTTCTTCATGTTCTGTTTTATTCATTGCACATTGTTTCGATTTCACCGGCATGCTATTGGATGCTTTTAATGTTCTTGTTATTTATTTATTTGTTTTAAAGGGTCAGAGTACCAGGAATGATTAAAACATTTCTTGAAATAATTGGGTAGAAATATTGCTCTGATCTATGCCTTTTCTGTGTGCTTTTCATATTTTCATTTCATTTGTGTTTTATTAACTTTGTTTCTTTTTCTTTCTTTCTTTCTTTCTTCCTGTTTGCTTTTCTTTCTTCCATCACTACCTTTGATCATCCATGAAATCACCTGACCTGCTTTAAATGCACCACATTCAAAATTTGTCAACTTCTCTGATTGCTGGGCTGACTGTAAACCGTGCTCAGCGGGTTTTATCAAGTCTCCCCTGTCTCAAATGAAGCTCATTGGTGACAGTGCAGAGCTGCATTGTGAGGTGATAGGGAATCCTATTCCTGAGGTGCAGTGGTGGTTTGTAGAGGGTGAAGAGCCCAATGAGACCTTCACCCAGCTCTTTGATGGGGCATGGGATGACCGTGTGCAAATAAATGCCACATATATAGCACATGCCACTAGCACAATTTACCTCACTAGCCTCACCTTCGATGACTCGGGCACGTACGAGTGCCGTGCTTCCAACGATCCTGACCGCAATGAACTGAAGAAGACGCCAAAAATCAAGTGGATCCGCTCGCAGGCAAACATTATTGTGATCGAAAGTGAGTGGCAGGGGAAGAATGAGGAGAAATAGCTTGGCTGTTATCTCCTCATTAGTGAAGTCCTGGACATTCAGCTCCTGTTACAACTCCCATGCTTCCCAGTGCAATACCCTCTCCACCCTGCTTCACCCAGTGTATACTCTCCCTCTCCTCTCCCCAAAAGCTCCAAGGTTGTCCTGTAGTAGAACACAAACCTGGTCATAAAGCATGGCTGGGATGCTGCACCATCCTGTATTTACCCGATACGCAACACGTCTTTAATCTGATGCCTTTTTTCCCCCCTGTTTCAGGGCTTTGGTACCATTATGATTTGATACCATAGGATTTTTTTCCATGTAATACTGGTCATAAGGTTGGAAATTTGCAAATGGCTCCTTCAGGAAAATTAATTGTATACCAACAAAATATGAATGTGTAATAATTTTGAGAAAAACAAAAAAGGGGTGTCAGATTACTTAGTTCTTGTCAGATTAGTATTTCTTCTTGGTAGATATTTATTTTGCTAGCATTTTCTTTAATTGATACTAACATTGGCAATGCCCCTTGTGCACATGCTTGTACACCATTTCTGTGGCTTATAGCCTATTGAACAGTAGGCACAGAAGATGGCAACTCATTATTAAAAATAGATTCCCAGCCATGGGGCATCTTTCTGCCTTGTGGTCCAGTATTATTATTATTTTCTGATTATTATTATCTGTCACTTTGGAAGAATTGGTCAGTTTATACTTTATCACAATACCTAATTCATGTGATTGGCAGTGCAGCTGTCAATGATTTTCAATCTCGTTATTGTTGCTTCTTCTGCATATGAAAAGATCTTTTCCCCATGACCTTACACACCCATAGTGTTTCTACTAGATACCTTTACAACCCCTGTTGTTCCCTCCATTCTGCTCTTGGTGGGACAGAACTCCCCATTGTGGGGAGCTCTTTCCACCTTTCTTTTTTTATTCAGAACTTCTATTTGTGTCACAATGTTTTCTTGGTTGAATTTGTGAAAACTAATTTACTTTCCTTCTCAAACTTGGTAAGTTGAAAAAGCAGAGTACTTGATAATTCTTCTTTGTTTTCTGCTTGCTCGCATAACACTCAACAAAAGTATTACGTGTTGTATCCCATTTCATATGTACACCCTGGCAACATGCCCTATGACATTGGTACCATCAAATCATTTGTCTCTAAAGACAGCTGGTGAGTGTCGAGATACAAAATGTCAGATATACTAGAGCTTAAATGACGCATCCAGTGATAATGATATCTTTCAAGACAATACCTTGATCAGTAAGGAATTCTTTGTGCCTTTGTGTAAATTGTGATAAATTATTTATTATTCTCTTTCTGTTTATTTTAAGTTCCAACAGTCACTGTTGATCCTCCTGTGGTCATCAACCAGACCACCGCCACCCTGAGCTGTAACTTGACGGAGACCAACCTCCCCATCAAGGGTTCCCACTGGCTGTACAATGGCAAAGTTATTGAAAAGTCAAAGTCTACTGATGCCGTTCGATTCACAGTCCTCCAGTAAGTAGCTGCATCCACCCCAGTTTGAGAATATGGGCAGATTCGCCCTGCAGTTACTTTATGTTACTAATGGCAGAAGGTGCTCATTCTCTAATAGTAATAAAAGTTTCCTTTGTCTTGAAGTTAGTAGTGTTTCCCCATAAACTTTTTTTTTTGTTTCTGTTTTGTACAACCGTTCAGTTCACAGCACTACAGAGTAAGGTTGTCAAAAATATCAGACTTTTAATACTTGGTGAGACCAAGTGTTTGAAACAATACAATAGTTGCATTCCTAGTACGGAAAGTACTTAAGTTATTGGGTTTTTTTTATTCACTTAATTTCCACAGATATTAGTATCATTATAAATAAAAGGAAAATTATTGTTTTTCTGTATCTGTTCCAATTTTAGGATTCCCAGTTGGCTTTAGATTAGCTATGGACAGAAATACTGAGCATCATTGATATTAGAAGACATTTAACCATTTCTAGGACTAAAAGAGCTTCTGGCCTTGCGTGTCTTGCCTTGGTGTTGTTTATTCATCCTTTTCTTTATTCTGATTTCTTATGCTGTCCCTTTCTGTTACAACAGTCAGTAGCCATTTTTATCCTGTAATGTTCACTCGCTCTCATTTTGCCTTTTGCTTGTTTGTCATCTCCCCTCTTGCTACCCTCCCCTCCTCCCTGGCTGGCTCCATTAGCAGCAGAGCTCAGGGCGCCATTCAGGCTTTCACTTCTCTTGATTAGCAGAGAGATGGACCGTGCATTCGTGCAGCTTTGCCTGTAGTCTTGGCAGCGAGGATAAGCGCCCGTAGCAGTGTGCTCACTTGCCCTGACCTTAATTCCCCATTAGAGAGAGCAGGCAGGACTGTACAGGACAGCAGCACCAAACAAACATGAAATTGTGATTACCAAGGGAAAATTGAAATATTTCTTGCATGGACAAGCAGGTTTTTTTTGTTTGTTTGTTTGTTTTTTTTTTTTTAACCACCAGCTCTTGAGCTTGAACAGAGTTCTATTGTGAATTTTCTACTAAGTGGAAAACTAATCACTATCATTCATGTGTCCCCTGTGGATTTGGTTGAAGTAACTGCTAGCTAACTGTATGCTGGATCTCTCTAGATAAAATACACCTGATTTATATTATTCTGTGTTGCAAGGTGTTCTGAAATCCTGAACTCTCTCTCTTTCCATAGGCTGGAGAAGATCACCCACAGTTCTGGTGGAATGTATGAATGTGTGTTCTTGAGTGATTCAGAGTTGAAGGGAACAATTGAGGTCAAAAGTAAGTTAATGAATATCACAGATCAGAGTTCATTGGTCAAAGTTCATGTCCATGTTTAGAATGAGTTTTAATTAACAATATTGCAAATGTTACGTTGATTACTAGTTACACACTAGATACCCTGTCATTTAGATTCACTTTTGCTGCAAGATCTTGTAGTTAAAGGGATCCATTTGTATGACATCGTGTGATCTTCTATGTTTCTATAAACACCAAGTACTGACCTAATCTGATGCTTTGGCTCTCCTGGTGGTTATTTTCATGTGGCTACTGTTTCACAACATCCAGGATTATGCATTCATAAACTATTGATTTACTTGAAATACACTGCATTTACTGTATGTGTGAAGCTGTGGAAATAAGCAAGATTGACAAACTGTAGAGACATGCATAATTGAAGATCTGTAATGTTGGTGCCTCAATGGAACGTACTTAGCTGACATGAACCCTGATCTTATCTGATGTTCTTGCTCCCTGTGCTTTTTCACCAGTTATAAAAATGATTCTGTGTCAAATACAGCCTGGGTGTCATCTGCACATGAGGCACATAAAGGAGATAATCATGGGGGTGAAATGAATTTAAATTGTCAAACATTAAATGGATGTTTAAGAAGGGAATTAAACAGAAATTGATTATTAGAATCAACAAACCAAATAATTATCATTGTAGTTTTAGAAACATTCTAGTGGGTTCTTGGTAGCGACTTTTTTTTTTTGTGACGGTGTCTGTTAATTAACAATTAAGGGGCAGTTCAGATCATCAGTTAACAAGATTTCATATTCTAATTTCAATATGTGTTTCCTGCTGTAGCACTTCCCCATGTTGCTGCCTACAAACACTCTGAGCATGGCAATGAGAATGACAAAGGTGTGTTGGTGTGTGCGAGCCATGGCTATCCAGAGACCACTGACTGGACCTGGTTCAAAGAGGAAGATGGCATCCTAAAGGTATGTGTGGATCTCAAGCCTGTCATTATTATCTCAACTCAAAATCATTTATGATATGTTTTGATTTAAAAACCTAAACATTTCATGTTCCTTTTAAATTAATATTGTAATGGTTTATAAGTTGAAAATAATGTATGTCCTGTACTTGTAGAATTCCATGAAATATGGCAGAACGGTCACACGTGTTTTGGTGCGTTTCTTACCAACTTGTTACTTAAATATATCCTTCAGCCTATCACCAATGGCACTAGCGACAAATATGAGATCAAGACTATCCCTGACAAGAGCACCCTGACAGTTAATGACCTGAACATCGAAAGCGACATCGGAGACTATGTATGCTCTGGAACAAATGAACTTGGCACAACCAGCGACAAGATCCATCTGCGTGTCCGCAGTCGCTTGGCTGCTCTATGGCCCTTCCTTGGCATCGTGGCTGAGGTCATCATCCTGGTGACCATCATCTTCATCTACGAGAAGAGGAGAAAGCCTGATGAGATCAATGACGGTATGTTTGCAGTACTGCCTCCATTACTGCATATTACAGTACAATATTACAATGCAACTCATAGGTCGTGTACAGATCGACACTGGAACTTTGGCTAAATGCTGCCGCCTCTTTTATTGTAGTGAGACCGCTGTGTTAATGCAGTGTGGGTTCAGGCCAACAAAACACAACTACACTGCTCATGATCCCTGAAACAAGCCATCACCAGGGCTGTCCCTGTTTTTTTTGTTTTTTTTTAAGTATGGGGTGCTGTTTTCAGTCTGAACAACTACTTAGAGCTGACAATTTTCTGTCAGTTGGCCACAAAGGTTGGTGAATTCCTAAAAGCTAAAAAAAAAACTAAACTTGCTTTTTGCTAACTACAGAGTTGGAGGAGAATTAGTTGGAAAAAAATTAAATCATATAATTAGTAACATTAGTGGGTGGCTACCAATGTGGCTATGAAAATAACCACCAGAATATAAACTGACAGTGTGAGTGTAGTTACAGCATAGGCTTTTTCCCAACCTGCACTCAGGTTCTTTGTCACAATGTGTGGCTAAAAGAAGGCAAAGAAGCCTCTTTTATTTGTTTAACTTCTAACAGGACAAAACAACATCAGATTGTAGGCCTTGTTTGTGAACTGTTAGCTGAGAAGATTTAGTGTCCCCAGTGGCTCGCTGGATACTATTGAGGTGAACCGTTGCTCTTTAGGTGAGGAAGTATAGACTGTGGATGCATGCATGCAGTATGAACCCTTATTGTCTTTGGTTTTGCTGTTATTTACATTTTAAAATTAAAATTTAAAGATCAGATGTTAGCTTTCAGTCTTTTTGTAAACAGTTTGTGATAGAAGCTATTATTTTTATTTTTATTTTTTTTACATTTTTACTCCTCCGTTCGCTGCTGATTTTGCATTTTGGTAAGTGAACAAAACTGCATGTCAGACTGAAGTGGTTGAGCTGAGATGATCGCGTGGACAAAGCTATGGGAGTCTGAACTGCTTTCACAGATGCCACTTCTAAGAGGAATGTACTCAAAGATTTGGTCACTCTTTCACTGGCCCTGCAATCAGAATAAGCATTACAAGTGTTGTCATTACACTTCATTTATTGGTCCTTTTAAAAATCCTCTTTTTGGAGCCAATGAAAGAGTCAAATGAGACTTGTAAGCTAGTGCAGTGGTTTGACATGCAATTGGAAAAGGTTGAGAAGTGAGATATTTCAGCGTTCTGTCTGCATGCCTTCTGCATCTTGTACTTTATGCATGATAAATGATAGGCCACCCTCAAGATCAGTACATCACCTACATTTGTCTCATTCACCGTTAGGCCACAGAGTTGGCCTACCCCTGCCTTAGCTTGTGACCACATGCTCTTGTTCTGGTGTGAATATTGCCACTATACATGCCGGGTTGTGTGTTAACTCTGCCAGTTTTGGAGGATGTTACCGTAACTGTTTTTTTTTGTTTGTTTGTTTGTTTTTTTTCTTAATACAGCCAATGCAGTATGCCTTTGGTGTCCTTTGCTTGTATTGCATGAGCCTCTGTGATGTTAACGGGGCATTGTACAAGAATATCCATAAACAGTAATTTTCAAATCAGATTTTACTAAAGAGACATACAGTTGTTAATAAAGAGACATTTTGGTAATGGATCTTTTCTAGAACACCACCATCGACTTTGTGTGGAATTTCTCGATAAATAGTTTCACATGATTTTGTTGTATCACTCCTTGTCAGAAATACAACAGGCAGGCATGTTTCAGTTCATGCTAGATTTGAACATAATCTCATTGCTCACACATATTCTAACGTTCAGGGGGTGGCATGTATTGCTCACACCAATCACAGACATGTAACCTGCTGTTGACTGACTGTTGTTTTTTTTTCTTTGCCTTCTCTTCACTGATCGTTTACCCCTGTCCAGATGACGACTCAGGATCTGCTCCTCTGTAAGTATAGTGAGCAGCTTAGTACCTTGATTGTCACTAAAGATATTCTTGTTTTTTCTTAGTTCTTACAAAAGTCATGTTTGCTTTCTAATGTGTTTTTTCAGGAAGAGCAATTCTAATGCAAATCACAAAGACAAGAATGTGAGGCAAAGGAATTCTAACTAGGAGCTGACAGTGGTACGTGTAAATATCCATGGGGGATACAAAGGTCTTTTCAAGTTAACGCCAAAACTCCTGACTGTGTTACCACTTTACTCAGTGTCCGTATGCCTTACACCACCTTTTCACTCGTGCATCTGCTTTTTTCCCTCTCCTAGATAGACATCCAGATGGCAGTACAAGATTCGGCTGTCTTGATGCACATTATACTGTGCACCCTGCAATTTTAAGTACCTTTTTTGTGTTTGGGTGTTAATGTTTTCAGAAGCTGACTGATTTTACTCTTGTTTTGTTTTCTTCGCTCACATTGTGCAGCCAGAGATCATAGTGTGAAATAATTTCTGCTTGAGGTCGTGGGACAAATGTTGCATGAGTTCAAAAGCTGTTCTAGAAAAGTGTGTTTGTAGTAAAATCATTAGAAAGTTCATGTGAGGAATGCTTAGTTTGTGGTTTTCTGTTCATGCTAAAGCTTCCTACACTGACCTCACATTTGTCAATAGTTTTGCTTTTTTTTTTTTCCTCCAGTCGGGAATGGTTAGTTAGCACAGGCTGTGTTTTGAGGATCTTAAACATGTTTGATCCTGATACATCACTACCATTCTTCAATAGTAGCTACTGGAGTGTGTGTGAATTCACATCATTTCAATTGTCCCTACATCACTACAAACCTCCCTTAGCAGAGTTCTATACTTTGCCTTAACAAACACCATTTCTCTTTTTTTCTCTTTGCGTTTTATCTGTTACCAGCTTTAAATGTGACCCTTAGAACTAAATGCAGAAAAGGATTTAAGATCCAGTGTCTGCTAGGTTCGTTGCCGTAAGAAATTACAGTTATTTTAGTTGAAAAGCTTTTGTCTGTTTAAATCATGCTTTTAGTTCCTCCACGTGCTTTAAATTAGAAGTTTTGCTCACCCATGGTTTTGTTGCTGATGTCACATCCACATGAAGTTATATTGTTGAGGACCAAGTGCAATAGATGTAACATCTGTTGCTTCTCTTTAGCGCAACTTCAGTACTACACACTGATGTTAAAACCTAATACAACACATAAACGTTTAATAAAACGCCTTTTCTTTCTCACTCTACATGATCGGAGCTGAAACGTTTGTGTGCGATTGTTGGACTGGCGTGTCTCTTCCCTTCACTCTGTTAATGATTCGGAAGCCATATGTACCATATAACCTGAGTAGTATTGTGATTGGATGTTACCACCTCAGTTACCCAAATGAATTGAACACCCAGAGTTGTGTAAATTGTTGTACCTTCCAAGTACATGAAACACCATCTGTTGTACAACTTGCACACACTGAATAAAGGTCTTGGGTTTTACATGTCTGTTTACTTTCTTTTCTTAACTTCACTCAAATTTGCAAGGAGTTGCTTCAGGTCAAGAACTCTTGTGTAACACAAGTCCGCCCAATTCGCTGCACAGAAGATCATAATCATCAGCCCTGTGAACAAAGGAATAACTATTACAAAATGTAGTTAAGGCAGGCGAAAAGTGTGCTGATAATCAGTACAGGAGACTAATATCAGTGCCTGTTGTCTTGAGTCTGAAGCTGATGATGACTAAGGATCTGAGGCTGGGAATATCAGTGACTATGTATATCCACTACTGCATGCTTGCAGGAAGTGATTCACAAGAAAAAGCAGGAAGAGTTAAAGGGTTCAATGTGTCTCAACCCATACGTTATTAAACGTGTATAGCAAACCCTCGTAAGCTTCAGTGCAGAGAATGTCAGAATCCAATCTGAAGGGACATTGGGAGTCCTACACGAAAACTGATCTATTTATAATAGTGACAGTTTGTATTTAAATGTCCTATCAGACTGCGTTCTTATAAGCTTTACCTTGCGTAAATTTCTCTTTAAGACCAACACCGATACTCAGTAAAAACTAATGGAAAGCATTGTTTGGGACTTTCTTTCTCCTCCTCCTCTTTATTGGATTTAAATAACACCCACTGAAAAGCTGCAGCGGAACAGAGTTTCTAAAGCACAATGCACGTCTATAAAATATGGTAAACAATGAAATTAGGATGGCCTCGAAAAAAAATGAAAATATTTTAAGAAGCTGAAATCAATGATATGTACAATCGGTTCGAGGTCCCTCTGAGTCCTAAGACCTGAGTCTTTTAGAATCAGAATAAAGGAATTATGATTTTGATTCTGATTCTAAAAGAAAAAAAAATCCTCGTGGTTGCTGCGAAAGCTTGACAGTGTGCAATGTGTATATTTTTCCACAAGGTGGAGCCATTTAGCCAAGAACGAGAGGGGGTGGGGGCATATTGGCAGAGTATCATGCTAAAGCAACAGGCAGACGATGCTGATACAGTCTAGTCGAGAAATATCTAGTGTGAGAGTGACTGTGGATCACCTGAACACGGCAGCACAGGTTGCTGTCTGATATTAATCTACCTGAGATCAGCTGGGGATGACAGAAGATGGAGAAAATTGGTGGGTTCTCGTGACCTTCATCTGTCACCTTTGTCCTGCTATTCTTTGTCCCCATCAGGTGAGTTTATTCATGTATTTAATAATATTTATTTATTTGGTGATTTTCTTTCTAAGTACATGGTCTGGTTATTGGGCGTGTCCTGCTTTGTTCAAATAGGCCTGGTGTGTTTTTCATCTACCTGTAGGTGGTTGTAGCCCAGAGGTAATGCTCTCTCTCTCCCTCTCTCTTTCACACACACACACACACACACACACACACACGATAACAGGAGGTAGGTTGCAGCCATAGAAACGCCATCGGTGTGCTGTTGTCCTTAAAGTGGTGTCTGAATGGAAAGCAGAGGGCTGTTGCTGCTTTGAACTCCACACTCCTTCCTTGTTTCCTTCCTCCGCCGCCGCCCCAGTCTCGACAGGTTCAAAGTACGGGAGTGTCTGTCTCTGTCTGCCTTTGCCTGTGATGGACGAGGCAGAAGACGGCGAGGAGGAGTCCAAATTCCAGCATCCTCGACCACCCCAAGTAGCCAGCTTGGCCGGACGCGAGGATCATGGGAACAGCGGAGGAACCAAGATGAAGAAATTTATGCCAGGAGGCGGAGCTGCGTCCATTGCGCGCAAAAACTCCAACAACAATGAGCTGTGGCTCCTGCGAGACGAGGACAGCGCACCTGCCAGCGGCAGTGGAAGCACAGCCTCTGTTCTGTTAAGCCTGAGGGATGCAGCCGGCGCCTCGGAGTCAGACCTCAGGGGTGGAGGGGACACATTCTCAGAGGCAGGCGCGATAGGAGCGGGAGCCATCGGCATGATATGCAACAAAAACGGAGACTGTAGAAGGGACCCGACCAGTTCTGGGAGCCTCTCCTCTCTCATCTCAAGGCAGGACAAGCAGACAGATGGAGTAGCAGCAGCAGCAGCAGCTGAAGACGGCAAGGCTGCGATCATGGACGGCTCTGTCACTTCAGCGGGGTCCCTGACACAGGGGTCGGGGACCGAGGTCAAGACCGGGGCATCTCTGGAGAAAAAGGACTCCAGAGTTTCCTTCTCCAATGCGCCGACTGGTAAAGGACAGACCCCGAGTCAGCAGTCGAGAAACTCTGTCACATTTTCCAAAGCTGAGGACGGCTCTCAGATAGTACCAGATGATGGAGATTCCAGAGGGAATCAGACTTACATGCAGCGGCAGTTTAGTTCCATGCTTCAGCCTGGAGTTAACAAATTCTCCCTGCGCATGTTTGGCAGCCAGAAGGCGGTGGAGAAAGAGCAAGAGCGCGTAAAGTCAGCGGGTAATTGGATTATCCACCCATACAGCGACTTCAGGTAAGAGTCAAATTCAGTTAGGCTCATTAACAGTGTTTGGTCGTAACACGTGCTCCATGTCAGACTTTATTTGAGAAAAGACTGAAAATATAATGGAAAACAGGTAATATTCATGTATTTGTAAAGGCATCTGAAAGCACTGTAGCACACATATTTTCCAAATATTGTATTGTATACAATAATATCTGTTGTATATATTGTAATTTTTGCTCTTAATCAGATTTATCTGGGGGAAAACTTGAAAATAAAGGGGAGAATTATTTATTGAGTGCCAATAGGATAAACTCGTCCATATATGAGTTAATACTTGGTGCATGTCTGAAGACGGTAGTCACCTCATTTCAGTTCATCATATGTGATATTCTCCATTTTAAGTGGCAGGTGAACACATGTTGTTGTTGTTGTTGTTGTTGTTGTTTAGCATGCCCTGAGTAGATTACTGATTTTAATATGTGCCTGCACTGAAGACCATCAGTTAAACTAATTTGGGTCTCCAGACAACTCTCGCTTTACCTTGTCAAAATATAAAAATAACTGCTGTAGGACGTACGTATTTGTAACGATCCAGCGTCCTCAAAAAGGCTTTGCTTAATGGGTTTTGTCTGAAAGATGAACTTGAAGTTCAAGGAAAAGTTACGTCACCGAGTTATTGAGTTGAAGTGTATCTGTTTCAGCACCAAGGACAGTTCCCTCATTTATCTCAAGTGTAAAACAGCAGCAGTCTGAAGATAAACCAGCAATTAGAGCTCATAACTGGCTTTGACTCAGATTTTTCAATCAAAACATTATTTCACAGAACAGCGATTAGCAGCTTTATTAGGAAGGTTGCCAGGGAACATTCCAGACTGAACAAATTTCTGAAACACAGAGGATTCAAGTCATGACTCAGCAGTGCTCTTCAGACAGAAGTGTAACTTCAGCTTCCTGAATAACCAAGACGAGAACACGAAAGGGCTGCTATGAGTATTTTTATGGCTGATTAATGTGTTCATTATTTTCTTAATAAATTGTTTGCTGCCTGAAGTGAAACATCCCAATTTTCTGAAGTCCTGTATTCAAATGTTACATTAAAGAAAAGCAAGAAATCCTCACTTTAGAAAGCTGAAATGACATTTTTGCTTGAATATTGCTGAATCAATTATCGATATAGTTGCTAATTAATTTCCTGTTGACAAATAAATCAGTTAATCAACTAATTGTTATATCCCTAAAAGTGAATATTACGCAAAGGTGGTTTTGGACAAAATGTTAACAACTACATCTCATATATGGAACACAAAACTGTAGTTTGATCATTTCTGAGATGTCCTCTGCCCGTGGCTTTACTGTCTGCTGTTCTTTGATTTGGGATTTATTGCACCCATCTTACCTGTCCTGTAATATTCCCATCTCTCTGCTCATCCTTGGTTTGACCTTGACTTGAGTCATGTGCTATCGGTTACCTCACCAGGAGACGATACAGTGCACTTGGTGGGAAAAAAAAAAAGCAGGCGTTTCATCAAAGCCCATGTGCCCACCCATGTGTCGCTGTGTTTAGGGGTGGCGCTGTTTTCTGAGTGTGTGTGTGTGTGTGTGGCCCCGTAGAGAGCATTGCTTCATGAAAGATGGAAAAACCACTTGGCATGTGTGATATGCATAGCCAGCAATAACTCCAGAGTCTATACTAAGTATAGATAAGTATTTCAGTCTTGAGCCTCTGTTCATACACAGTGAAACTGGCTCAGATCAGATTTTCTGTGTAGCTGTTATGTGTTGACTACACTCAGACTTGAGAATAGTTCTGAATATTCTGTGGTTCTCCTTTCTGCTTTACCCTGTCAGGTTCTACTGGGACTTCACCATGCTGATGTTCATGGTGGGCAACCTGATCATCATCCCTGTGGGCATCACCTTCTTTAAGGACGAGACCACCACACCCTGGATCATCTTCAATGTGGTTTCTGACACCTTTTTCCTCATGGACCTGGTGCTGAACTTCAGGACTGGCATTGTGTTCGAGGACAACACCGAGATCATCCTCGATCCCGACAAGATTAAGAAGAATTACCTGAAAACCTGGTTTGTGGTGGACTTTGTCTCTTCCATACCTGTGGATTATATCTTCCTCATTGTGGAGAAAGGGATCGACTCAGAGGTGTACAAGACAGCCCGGGCGCTCCGCATCGTCCGCTTCACCAAGATCCTCAGTCTGCTGCGACTGCTGAGGCTGTCCAGACTCATCCGGTACATCCACCAGTGGGAGGAGGTAGGCTTAGAGAATTTCATTTCATGAGCAAGTGCTGCATCTAGCCAGTGGTGTTTGTTACACAGTCCTTTAATCAGTATACCGCTGTGCCTACCTGTAACCTGACAAGTCTGGGATGATGCATTAGCTGATATTCCAAATACACATGTTTTTGGTGATAGCATGTGAAATTGTGTTAATTTTACGCACTTGGACAATAAATTTCAAAATAAAGCTACTTAATTACTGAAACAGTAAATAACAGCAAAATCTGTATGTCTGAAAAAGACTCGAAATTCAATAGTTATACATAATAAGCACCAGTAAATATAGAAACGCAGAATTTCTTAGAATTTAGAAAACTTGGGCTCAATAATACAAAAAAACACATGTAAGCCAATAATGTTGTCATTCTCTGTTCTCATGCTGGTTTGTTAGGTTTCTCACTGAAATCTCACAAAACAACTTTTTTATTGCATTAAATATTTAAGTTTTACATTTTACTAAAAGAACCAAAAAATTGTATTTTTTTGTTCCTTTTTGTTTATTGATCAGATAAATTACGATGTTAGCAGTCGATATTATTACAGCTCTGTTGTATTGTGTATGTCGGCTGATATCTAACAGGAAATTGCTCCACAGAAAAAGTTTGCGTTTATTGAGATACATGGTCTCTGTGGTTTTTCCACCAGTGGACACAGACAAGTTGACTTTTCCTTGATATGTCTTTGTCACAGTTCTTTAACAAACAAATCCAAGCAATTGTTATCGAGAAGGTCATTTACGTTACATGTTGGTCGATATATCATGATCGAGGTGTTTTGTGCTCCCATATATTCCAATATCGATACTGGCTTCTCCCTCAGAAATCCAGTATTACTTGGCCTTTGCAATGTCTGCTGTCTTTGCAGACAATAGCCTATACATTTAGCCAGTGTTACCTCAGAGAGGGTGCAGTGATGCTTTATGGCAATGCACCACTGCAGATCAGCGCTATACTGATCATTGCTAATGTTCCAGTACAGAAGGAAGGTGCAGTTTGGATATTAAGACAAAGTAAATTGTGTTTGCTTATAAGAGAAACTAGTCTTACCATCTGACAAATTGATATTACAATACTGAATTCCAGTGCAGTGGTTTATGTCTGAAATTCTGATTGTATATCAAATCAATCATCTGTGCAATTACTTGCCAATACACACATAAAAATTTGGGGGTTTATGATGTGTAACAAAAAGTCTGATAGCTGCAGAATTGCTCATCACAGATGTAATGATGCAATTGAGAATTCATGAAAAATTAATTTGTCCTTATCTGTGGGAAAGTGAAAAAGGATTTAGAAGGAACTCATGGCAAGCGTTACCTGTTCCGTAACTGTTTTAATATGGCATGTCAACCAATCCAATGCGTCAGACAGTCATAAATGGATACTGACAGACTGGCTGATGCAAGTACACAAGCTTTCTGATGACATGGCACATCAGGAAATAGACAGATGCATTATCAAACATTATACAACCACATGCTCTATAAACACAATTAACCCTTACCTGCTATGTGTAGGTGCTTGCATACATAACCTGAGGATCCCTGTTTGGGCTAACCAAGCATCTATAAATGTTTTCTCTCCCTTGCTGAAAATAGCCGCTGCTCGTTTGATCACCTAGCGGGAATTTGAACTCAACGAGAAAACTAACTACCGATTCAAACCCTCACAACTAATCGCTCCTTTGCTTCCACTTAGCCCTGCCCTCCATCAGCTTAGTTCGGCTGAGCTCCACTCTGCTCTGCTCAGCTTGAATCCAACCGTGGCTGGCTGTGTTTCCGCTCTGCCCAGCACGACTCAGCTCAGCTCAGCTCAGCTCGGGGTTTCCTGAAAGATCATGTTAGTGTTGTGATGATAACCGTTTCGCTCAGCTGCGGTCTAACTGAGCAGAGACTTCTGAGCTGACATCCAGGCTCATAATTTAAAAAAGAATAAGCAGAATAACAGTATATATTTTTGATGTGATCTTTCAATAGAATGGTGTGTGTGTATGTGTGTGTATTATAAGGCAGTGATAAGCACTGTCAGAAATAATGAGAGCAATTTCCAGTGGCAGAAAGCTATCAAGGCATGTCCCAGAAGAAGCCTTTTGTGAATAGTGTAATCTGGTGTATTGCTGTACACTAATCAACATACTGTAATATATTACAATTTTTAGTATGAAGAAAACACCACCATATGTTTAAAATCTGAATAAAAAAGTTTTATATTTTATGCAATCAGAAGAGTGGGATTTGCATTCGTAGCATCCAACATCGTAGCACTATGTTCAGGAAATCTGAACAAAGAAATAGATAAATAAAGGTGCTTTTGCTGGATTTTTTAAAAAATAAACATGCTGGCCCTAACATGAAAAATTAAGAAAATTAAAAAATGCAACAGTAACTGCCAGAAATTTTGCATGTGCATTAAAAATTAGTACAGTGATCGATACAAAGCATCACGTGTGAATCAATATTTTCTTTCACCCCTAGTGGTGAATTGTTGGCAGTGGGAGTGTACGCAAGAGTGCGGGACTCAGCTGTGGGAGTAATATTAATCAGACTCGATAGTTTTCTCTAAATGTTTTCGTCTGGATTGTCTTGATCCCTGTGTGTTCGACCATGTGCAGCACAGAGTAGTAGGAAATACTTCATGTGTGTTTTGTCAGGATGTGGGTTGTGGTCACAGTAATGTGCCTTGACCCAGATTGTGGTGTGACAGTGACACATGGCCAGGTGCTATTCTGTTGTCAGGGGGAACATTAGTCCTGGAGCCTCATTAATCATGATGGGAGCGCTTTCTAATCACAGGGCAGGGCCTCAGAGTGTGTTACCCTTTATCCTTCTCCAAATTAACTACAGCCAATAGCCATTATAGGAAATAATCCAGACACTGTATACAAAGCAGTGTCTTTGGCATTTTGGGTTGGGGTTGGGGGGGGTTCAACTTAGAGTATGCAGTAAAGAGAAGAATAAAGAAGAAACACAACGTATATTCAGATATTCAGAAGGGATGTAACGCTTGTAGAAATTCTATGTATAGTGCACAGACAGATAACATACTGTAAACAATACGTTATGAGAATTTAACATTGAAAGCATTTCGAGTAAATTACACACAGGATAAAGTCATGGGGAGGGTTTGGAAAGCATGTTGTTGTTGAGTTGCAGACCAGAAGAAAAGACCCAGAGCGCCACGAGCCCCACACATTAACGAGTGGAATATGTGTGTTGGAAGAATGTGTTAGACTCTTCTTGGCTCTCTTGTGTTGGCCCTGTAATTAACAAGAGACACCTGGACCCCGGGGGTTTTAGAGGAGAGCAGATTTTGACATTCAACCAAGCTGCAAGTTTAGGGCAGAGAGCCTCTGGGGAGACGTTTTGGGTTACCCAATGTCCCGACCTGACTGCCGCCGTACTGTAAATTCACAGTATACATGTGACCGAGTATTATACAGTGAACAGAGTATTTGGCCTAGTTCACATGTAGGACAACTCTCTGTCTCACATAGACTTACATTCATTTCCTGGAGGCTTAACCACCACCTAACCATAACAATCTAACTAATCCAAACCTTACCTTAACCTAACCCTAACCTCAGCCTAACCTTAAAGCTTGTCTTCACCCCAATATTTAATGATTTACGTTGAGGAGACTTGCATTTTGTCGTTTTGTCCCCATATCTCTCTCTCTCTCTCTCTCTCTCTCTCTCTCTCTCTGTCTCTCTCTCTCTCTCTCTCTCTCTGTGTGTGTGTGTGTGTGTGTGTGATAGACATATATGGATATACATACAGCATCTGTCCTACTTCCCTTGTAGGAAAGTACTCTGTCCCCAGTGGGGATTTTGCTTTGCTTACAATTTTGTGAAACCTCTAATTGGCGTAGCCAAGCAAGGGATACACATCAGTGCACACACGTGTTTAATTCTACCCACATACACAGACACAGCGTGGTAACAACGCCTGGACTGGAGCCAGTGAAGCCACAGTGAGTGGTGTTTACAAGGCTGCGACCACAACAGCAGCTCCACACAAATGAGCCTTCCCACCTGAGGGGAGTAGATGTTCAGAAACAGCAGAGAGAGGCTGGCCCCGGCTGCTGATCAAAGCTTCATCAGAGTCTGATGACGTTTTTTATCATGAATGAGACCACAGACTCTGTGCTTGTTCATTTTCCCCTCCTGGTTATAATGTTGAACCTCAGCCTGACACATTATCTGACTAAGATGGAGGAATGAGATGTAGCACGCACCCACATCAACCCCAAAATCACCTGTTTTGTTACTCATTCATATGTTTTGTCACTGATGATCAGTCATCATCATCACACCATGTTTCATGTTTCACAGGTTCTTATATTCACTATTTATAGCATATATACACCAGGGGAAACCCAGCTGGGAAGCATGCTCTTCCTTGCAGCTCTTCCTCCCAGGCTGTTGTGTCACTTAAAGCTGCACTGATCAGTACCTGTAATGTGAAAGGGGGGCTGAACTTGAGTTGTTACATGACTCAGCTTTATACTGCATTTTAGCTTGTTGTTTTGGTTTTCTGGTCCAAAACGTTACTTCTTCCGTTCATTCTCACAGTTCTCATCGAGACACAGCAGAAAGATGTTGTAAGCCAAAAAAAAAAAATAAAAGCTCTGATTAATTCCCTGTGTGCTTCCCGTCCACCACCACATGGTACAGTAACAAAGGTAGCAACTTGTGACAGAAGCAGAAGAACTTGAAACAGAAGCTAAAAGGAAGTGTGAGTGAATATTGGACTTGCAGAATATTGGACTTCCAGGTGACCAGAAAGCTAATGTTCATCTGTAACTGCTGGTTGTGTAAATAATATGTTAATGCTGTGTTTAAAGTTTGTTCCACTGCCACCAAGTGGCAAAAAAATAAATGAAAATCAGTTCGTACTGCTTTCAGAGTAGGATATTACAGTACTGTATCTCATAAAGATAATAGAGAAGAATTAATGTCTTCACTGTTAGCTAGTATTTCTTTAAAGAATGAAAAGTGCTTGAATGCTGCTCTTTCTAACAAATATACTATGTTTATTTTGGGTTTTAATTAAAGGATCTATCAAAATATACCAAAGTTAACAGCTGTATCTGCTGAAAACAGCCTTGATGCAGGCCAGATAGCAAACCAGTTTCCACTTCTCTCCTCAGTACAACAGTATACCGCGTGTATTAGTGAAAACAGTTTTAGATTTTACCTCAGCCTGTATAAACATAAACTAGTTTTTCATTCCTCTTACACATCTCTGTCTCTTTCCTCCTCTCCACTTTCATAACCCCGTCTCTGCCTGTCTCTCCTCCTCCTGACAGATCTTCCACATGACCTATGACCTGGCCAGTGCTGTGATGCGAATATTCAACCTGATTGGTATGATGCTGCTGCTGTGTCACTGGGATGGCTGTCTCCAGTTCCTGGTTCCCATGCTGCAGGACTTTCCGTCTGACTGCTGGGTCTCCCTCAACAAGATGGTGGTAAGCAAAATACTCTTTGTGTGTGTTTGGTAAAACAATTTACCAAAGCAGAGCATCTAACAGATCCTCCATGCAATACAAAGGTATGTTATTTGCAGACAGATGGGGAAATAGGATTTATTTAAGGCTGCACACAGCCACACACGCACAAGCACACACACACACACACACACACAGGGGCAGCCTCAATTAAACCCTCTCTAGTTAAACCCAGGAGACATACCCGTGTACAGAAAGCGAGGGATGAAGACAGAGTCTGTTTTCACTCAGTTCATGCAGCCCATTTTGTGGTTTGTTCTTTAGCCATTCTCTCCTTCATCTGTCTCCTATTTACTTCTCCTCTCAGATGTCCCTCCTTCCTTCGAGCTGGCAGGTAGCCTCTGGACATCTGCTGATAGGCAGACCATTAGGAGATTTCTCCAAAATGATTGCTGGCATGAAAGAAGAAACTCTCTGGAGAGCAAGTGCAGCAGTCAGACCACATGAAAAACAATCATCTGACCAGACAGTTAATGAGTGATCATCAATGCATGCTCATTTAGCCATCCAAACAGGAGCAATCAATTGCCCAGTCAACCTTTTGACCCCTAGCATTTTCTTTAAATATTAAGTAGGTTCAGAATTAGAAAAATAATAATAAAATAAATCACACTAATAACCAAGATATTTATAGTAAGTGTATCAGTTCAACAGCACCGCAAACTATAGCTTTCAAATGGCCATAAAGCAAAAACACTTACTGAACATTAAATACTGAACATTATAACCTTCAGGAATGTAGGATTTGTATTATGTATTAGTTTTTGCTGCTCTTAATAAATTCACAAATGAGGGTTTATTCTGTATCTGCTTCTTACAACAATACTAAAGAAAATATGTTAACCCAATAACTTCTCTATGGATTTACCATTAAATCAGATGATGAGGTTCAATATGATTAGCATCTTTTTCGACACATTATCCTAAAATTATTCTGATATTTGTCTGACAAATTGACTTTACAATTTAAAATTAAGTGTGATGGGTTTGAAGTACCTGAAGGGGTTAACAGAGTGCTGCTGTATATCTGCTGCGTTCAGCCAAGGACAAACACTTTTCTTACAAGCTAGTAGATATCTCAAATAGATCATAACTCGCAAATTAGGAATACTTGTAAAACACAGAAGTAAAGCACAGAAATAGAGAGGAACAGCAAACGTTTTCCCTGCCGTCAGTCTGTATCAGAGATAACTGACTGGAAGTTGGTGACTGACAACAGCAGAGTCATGGAGAGGTCAGTCCTTGTGAGCAGTGAAACACATACAGTATGTCTGAGTGCCCTGTTTTTGTTTCTTATATACTGTATTTCCACACATTTCTTGTTTCCTGAGCCTTCTGACCATGCTGTTGCTAAGAAATGTTTCATACGTTGAGAGTGAGCCTTCTAAATTTGGCACATAGATTTGTGACACTCGGGCCTTGAAAAATCCTCTGAAAACCCTGCGTACTATGACACACACTGTTGTCTGTGCCTGTGTGTATAGGGTTGTGTCTGTGTGTATAGGGTTGTGTCTGTGTGTATGTGAGATCTTCAGGAACAGATGGATCTCACACCCGTTGACCCTAGGGGACACATCACTGTTGCTTCTCTGTTGTTCCACCTCTCGTTTCTTGTTTCATCTCTGGCTATCATCCTTTCTCTCTCTCTCTCTCTCTCTCTCTCTCTCTCTCCCTCTCCACACACACACACACACACACACACACGCCCCTTTCATGTCTTCCATGGAGGTCAGTGGTGGTACCACGCTGCACTGTGGAAATACTGTGTTATAAATAAATGTCCTGCATAAAACTGTACTCAGAAGTATTTGCATTGACAAAGGTTAAAGTACCCATTAAGCAGAACTACAGTTTGGATATTACTGGACTCCAGTTGTATCCTGCCGCCTTGTCCTCAAATATACTGACTCCCTCAACATGAGGAGTTGTTTTCTCAGTTGTGCTGATCTCTTATTAGCGCTCAGGTTTGTGTTGATATTTTCCAACCCCAGAGGCAGGCAGCTTCCATATTGCACAATTACATTTTTGTGTACAATGTTAATTATCACCAAAAGGTATGAATGCAGAGAAAATATTCTCTGAGCTGTCATCTGTGAATTCCCTCCTTTTTCCTGACTCGCTTCACTCCTTTCCTCCCTTCCTTGTGTTCACATTCACTCCTGTCTTAGATGCCTCAGACTGATGCGTGTTGTTAATGCTTGTGTCATTTTTTCTGAGCGAGATGCCACAATGCGGGCATGTTGCCTGTGCTGCTTCCTCATCTCTAATCAAGATCAGAGATCCTCTTCAGAATGTCTTTGAATGAGAGATACAGCATTAAGTGATCCTCATCCTCGTGCTTCACGTGAGGCTGACTGGCCGTCTGCCTGCGCCGGACATTTACTAGACTCCACCCTACTTTCCCTGTTTGCGTCACTCTGGCACTTGGTGATGAAAATACAGCCAGATACGAACAATACATGATTCATTTACTTGCTCAGAAGGCACTCTCATATGCACTATTGTACCTGGGTATAGTCTCAAAATCTTTTTATTCTTGTAATGTATTCAGCTGTGCTTCAAAACACTCTAGAACAATATCTGTGACTTGTTAAAGATATGCATGCAGCAAACAGTGGTGTTTATTATAAACCTCTTAATGAGGCTCCTGCCGCACAAAGATCACAAGAGACCAAATCGTCATTGGAGTTATTTAGGGGGCTCTCTCTTACATGTATGACAGGTGGTTTCCTCCCATTTACATCAGCCTGATTGGCTGTTGGATCAGTGGCATTACATTACAGGCATTGTAGTTGTATGGTTTATTATCAATGCATACACACAGACAGATGCACTTCAAGAAACCCTCCTGCTTTGAAAGTTAATAAGGATATCCTCCATTCTTTCAATTACTGAAGTGATCTAATTGGCAGGCAGGCCTGTCAGCGAATATAAGAATAATAGACAGTTGCTAAGATTTGTGTTTTGGAGGTGCTGGTGTGTATTTATTGGTGTTATTATCCAATAGCCTCTTTCACTACTAACATGGAATGTGTACGATAAAGTGAAGCCAATCTCAGTAACACAGCATTCTTTTTTAAATATATTTTTCACAGAAAAAATTTTGAAGTGAGTGCGAAAGTGACCACGGGAGCTGAATGTTTTGTGTTGCCCCACCTAGTTCATATATATATTTTATATTTAAGGCATCTTAAACACAAATAGAGTTTGGAGAATGATAGTATATTGAATATACGCATAATGATACATACATTGAGGAGGTTTCACTGTCTGGGCTAGTTTGTGTTTTGCTAGGTCAAACCATGTGTTAGCTATCTTTAAAAAAAAATGTTGCTCAGCCTAGTTGGAGCTGCAGCCTTTGTGGGGCAAGTTGCCCCTCTGAGACCAACCCCAGTTTAAGAAGAAAAAAGTTGTCTTGTCATATTTAGCTTTGCAGTGGAGTGCAGTGTTATTGAACAACAGGATAAATATTCCATGTTCTGAAAACAGGTTTTGACTTTATGTCTTGACATAAAAGCAACTTAAAAATGCAAAAGAGATAGTAGGCCTACTCTTTCCAAATATAGGTACACTCAGACACACAAAAACTGTCAGTCTTGATCTGTTACATACATACACAACATACAGTAGGTGATTTAGGGTGGAAAATTCTTATGTTTCACTTTTTTATGAGAGCCAATCTAAAGCCATGCTAATGGCCCTGTGAGGCTGTACCTCAGGACATTCAGCTCCCCTGAACTGGAGCCAAAATATCTTGACCCCCCGCCTCCTCATGAGAAAACAAGCTTTGTTGTCTCTAGGTAATACAATAAGTCGTGGTCTTGAGCTGTAACAGCTTTGAAAAATTAATTCAGAGCACAGCCATTCCATAGACTTCCATAGACAGCAGTTTCTGTAAGACACGTTTTCATTTGAAATGTACTATCAGATGAGCTGACGCTGCAGTCAGCTGTTCTCACTGATACTCTGAGGCGTCTGCTAACTAGTGTAAGCTAGCCAGCTAATCTTAGCCTACTGTAAAACTCATAGCTCAGTAGAGTAACATTAGATAATGTAAGGTTAATGCTAATAGTTAATTATTTTAGAGGTTGGTGAAGCGGCTTGTGATCAGAAAGTCGCTGGTTCGATTCCCCCACGGGACGGGCAGCCGGCTGATGTGCCCTTGAGCAAGGCACTTCACATGCTCCTGTGTGTTTCACTGCATGTTGCATGTGTGTGTGTTTCAATCAGTGATGGGTTAAATACAGAGAAGTAATTTCCCAGCTTGAGATTAATAAAGTAACTTAAATTAAAAATTAAATTAAATTAAAAAAACATTTTGAGTTAGCCAGACTGCAGAAAACTCAACCCATAAAATCTGTTTATATTTTTAATTTGTTTTTTGGTAAGATTAAAATGATTGAATTGGAACGGTCTTTAGACCAGTATGATTGCTTCAGTTCTCAGACCTTTGCACCATCTTCATTTTTGATCGGTTACAAAACAAAGCGGGTTTGCTTTCTGTCCACATGTCCCTTGTTTAGCAAAGCGGTGTGCGCAGCGGTCAAAGTTCAACCAGGCTGAACATCTAAAATTGTGTTGTACGGGACAGTACTTTACAGTGGCACACTGTAAAGTACACTTTTTATTCTCCTCCCTCACACCTTCAGTGCTAGCGTGCCAAAAAATTATGAGCTGACAAAATGCAAGCTGGAAGAAGAGTTGAGCTTTTTCACTTTTTCTATAGCATATCCTGATATGACATAGCGAACGGAAGGGTGTGGTGACAATTTCAAAAGCAAGAAATCTCAGAGCAGTGAAGTTAACAAGATTTAACCAAATACAATTAAATGTAAGAAGAAAGGCTCCAAACGTAAATCTGGAGAGAGCAAACTAGCCCCTCTCCCATATAATTTAGACTACGTTCCCTTTAGCTGTTGAAACTTTTTAATGTAACAGTTCAGTGATAGTATAAAAAATGTGACATCTCAGTCTCCACTGGAACTATACAGAAGATGTCAAATATGTATGCCACATATTTGTTTAATCTATTGCATTAAGAGGTTCTTTGGACACATGATACTGAAGTACTTCCTCTCAGAGAAATACGAATTTAAGTTAATGAGCTCAAACCAAACAACAACAGCTTAGTGAGCAGCAAGCACTGATCCACTGAGTCATATTCCTCTTGCAAATTCATTCAAACCCTGCCACATGATTTACAAGTATCAATGTTCCATCTGCCGAAGTTAAAGACACAATAAGTGCTTCAGTGAGACTTCTATAAACCAGACTGAAATAAATAATTTAAATCAACCACACAAGTACACTTTAAGTACAACACAGTCTGTTTTTGCTGTGGCAGTTGGTCTGATTGTTGGTCAGCCAATTGGTTCATCCCTTCTACTCCAAAGTTTCAAGGAGTCTAGAACAGATTGATATGAAATACTGTATTTTACCAGCATTTATGGTCCTCAGAGGATGACTCTTCTTTACTTTAGTTGACCTTTTCACTTTTCCTCCAAACGTTAATTTGTCCAAAAGTTCAGTAGAGAGTTAACAGTTAAGAGTTCAGTACTGCAAAACTGATGCAGTTCCCATCGGACTCATTGTACTTTGTGTTTAGTGCTCATAAACAAATGTTAACACACTAAACTAAGTTACTGAACATGGTAAACATTACACCAGCTGAACTTCTTTATGTTAGCATGTAGCACAGTCTCACTGTAGTTATTGACTACATTTTAGAACACATTCATATGATTACTTACAATGTTCCTTATTTTTGGGAGCAATAAAAATAAATAATGATTGTGGCTACAGTATGCTGCCACCGATACATATTAACTCATATTCAGAGAAAACAGTTTGGTACCACACTTTGAGAAAAAGCTACTATCAGAGGAAGAGAAGAGGATGATGATGTTGCAGTTCATGTGATGAATTGAAGTTATGCTCTTAAATTTTGCTCATGGGTCCATTGTTTCTACTTTAACACACACTCCAGTTTAAGTTAATGCTTGAGTACTCCAGTGAAAAGAAATATTTTAGTATTTAATGTCAGTATTCTTCATTAATATTGTCAAGTATTTCCAGTAGACAGCAAACCATCTTGCAACTCTCTGTACTCATTTGGCTTTAAATAATGAATAAAAACACAAACCCACTAGATTTAAATAATGAATCTTACCATTGCTAACAAGGTTTATTGCAGTTTAAATATTAAAATTCTTAATGTCAGTGTCATAAAAATGTCAGTCCTCTCAAGCAAACCAAACTCACCATGTCGGCTTTAGACTGTCAGATGAGGACTGTACCATGTCAAAGAGATGCTCAACAGAATGACTGGCACACACACACACATTCACATGCACATGCACACATACACACACACACACACACACACCAAATACAAGCTGAGTGTCAAACGGCATGTAAACCCAGATGGATGTGCCAGCATGCACGTACGCTCACCATTCTATACTTGTTCCATCATGCATCAAAGATGTGCCTTTGTGTTCCTCCCTAAATATATTATGTACAATTTGCTATCATCCACACTGCTCAGTGAAGACCGATGGCAAATAAAATGAACACAAGAGCTAATGTCATTTGTTCCCCCCACACCCCTCTATCCCCTCTAATTCTCTCTAGAATTAGTTTATTGTGTTACTATGAAGGCTGTAATTTAAAATAGTAAGAGACAGCTGTGCAGTGTGTCAGTTTTAATCAGCTATTATCACAAACTTATAGCAGTTATTGCTGGACGGGCTGTGCTGTCGCCGACTTGAAAGGTTTTCATACAGCTCATACAGTCACATGTAAAGAAACAGTTCAACTTTTGGAAAATAGGCTTGTTTCCTTTATTTTGAAGGAGCTGGGTGGCTTAGCTTAGCATAACAAAAGGGAACGGGGTAAACAGGTAGCCTCGGTAGATGCCAGACATCCTGTGGAGACTCCATAAGTTTCTGCACCAGCCTACATGCTAAGCCAAGCTAACTAGCTGTAGCTACCTCATTACCATATGGGAGTTGTATCAAACTTCTTGTCTTTTGGTGAGAAAGTGAATAAGCATGTTTCCCAAAATATCAAACTATTCCTTTAAATCATGCATGTAACTAGACATGCTAAAACCGTTTTATTATATATAGGCATTCATATGTTGTGAATGCATCTGCTGGTTTCAATATCTAAACTTGGAACATCAGTTATGCCTAATTCAGATTTGTGATGAAAATCTGTGTGTAAATCAGAGCAGGCACAGGAGACTCACCTGCAACATGGAGCTCCATGTTTACAAAAGCATTTCTACAGGAGCTGATTCATACCTCTGGGCTTTCACCAACACTCAAACAACCACACAAACAGACTGAGAGTAATGCATCTTCGACCCAGTGATGAATTATACTGTTACTGGCAGGACGCCTGTGGATTTACAGTAATGTTGTCTTATAAATGCCACAGTAGCATGTGGCAGTAGTAGAGAGCCAATTTTATCATCAGGAGTTGTTGCGTGAATCACAGACAGTCAAGCCAAGGGCTGTTTTTCGATTTCATGTACAGATTCTACTCAGCACCTGTCACTTTTTTCAATTTTTGTTCATATTTTTGCAGTCTAGCTTCCTTCACACACTGTACTGCACAGTAAATTTGGAATCCATAATATGTGTGTGTGTGTGTGTGAGAGAGAGAGAAACAAATGCAGCCATGTGTAAGAAGGTGTTTATTTCTGTGCCTGGGCTCTGGGTTAGGGCCTCCTACTCTTGCTGTTTATCCACCAGCAATGTGGCAAGCATGCTGATATCTGTCTGGAGACATTCAGCTCTGGGTCTGATCACCACCCGGGCCAGCGGGGATGAGGCTCAGACTAAGGCAATGTAAATGTTCTCTCATGGTTTGTGGAAAATGTTACTTATTATAATGGGCTTAAGGGCTATGGCTGACAGTGAGACAAGGACTGCAGTTAGATGGCTACATCATATAGAAATAACTACAAAGCTGGAGATGTGACGATAGCGCTCATATTAAGACTTCAAACTGAGGATGGGGGTTTCTCTGTCTTTTACGAAAGATTGGAAGACCCACTTTCTCTCTTCAAACAAATACAAACAACAATCCAGATGGCAAATCAATACAGATAGGAAATTTTGGGCCATGCTTTGGGGTGGAGCTAAGCTCACAGTCTGACACCAGGGGCAAGTTTTTGGTTTTCCTGCTGTGTTTTGTTTCTTTGCTGTCCCTCACATCACCTTTTCAAACACTCATTTTCAGTTTTGCCAGTGCGTCCTCTTTCACCTCCTTCAGAACCAACCAAATTTGAATTGCAAATAAAATGCAAATGCCCCTTGGAAAAATACAAATCAGATAAGAATCCAACCAGTCAATCAGTGACTGCAGACACCACTTGTCCCAGAGAGGGACAGAAGGAGCTGGCGAAGAAATGCACACATAGTGGTAAACTCCGGACAGTGTGTGAGCCACAGCTGTTTGAGGGGAGGATGTGAGGTTCGGCTGTGCCTGTGGAGAGCTTTCTGATGAATCTAACATGGGGGAATTAAGGTTGACTGAGTGTGTGAGCACCAATCAAAGGCAGACTGGTGCGAGCAGATGTACAGGCTGCTCATTAACCCTCACTTTTTTCCTTCTCCTTCTGCTTGATGCTCAGTGATGATGATAAGGCTCTCCACCAAACCTGAAACAATCAGCAGACACAGTGCTCTATGCTTCACCACTAATGTCTCACTCTTTAGCTCTTTTATTCTTAAATCCACTCTCTGTATCACCACTTCTTTCACACTCTAACTTGTATAACTTTCACTGCAATGTGCCTTTAACAGTCTACCTTAGGCAGACAGGCTCGGGTCATCAGGTCAAAATCATTGTAGCATGACAGTGAAAATATAAGTAAGTAAATAAGTAAGGAGCTATTCTAAGTCAGAATAACCCTGATTTTTCTTCTTTCACTCCCATCTCTTCCACCTTCCATATATTTTATTTTCTCAACTTATTTATTTGTGTTTTTTTTGTCCCTTTCCTCCATCTCTCCCAACAGAATGACTCATGGAGTGAGCTCTACTCCTTTGCCCTCTTTAAGGCCATGAGCCACATGCTGTGCATTGGATATGGAAGACAAGCACCAGAGAGCATGTCAGATATCTGGCTGACCATGCTCAGTATGATCGTCGGAGCCACCTGCTACGCCATGTTCATCGGCCACGCAACTGCACTCATCCAGTCTCTGGACTCATCCAGACGGCAATACCAAGAAAAGGTAATGTTCTGGCTGGTTTTTGCAGCTGAGTCATTTCATCAGAGTTACTGTGCAAATCAAGCTAATGTTGATGGGTCAGATTAATGATCAGTTTAACTAAATTAGAAAAAAACTGTGTAGTGACTTACACCCAGTAGTATCTAGACATGCAGACAGTTGTGGTTTTATTTGTCCAAATTTTGAGATTTCAGCAACAAAATGGTGGCAAATGGAATTTTTGTGGTGATCATAGTTTTGAAATTGTGAGTTGAGAAGATGAGACGATTGATACCACTTTTGTGTGAAAATCGTTTAACTTAGCATAGCTACTGGAAGCAGGAGGAAACAGCTAGCCTGACTGTGTCCAATGTTAAATATGCCTATTAGTACCTTTAAAGCTCACTAACTGATTGCAGCGTATCTAATCTTGAGTTATGCGCTGTGACAAAAAAACAGTCTTTAAGCAAGGCTGGTGTTCCTGGCTTCACATATAAGGGGCCGGCATCATAGTGGTATCAATGTTCTCATCTAACTCTGGAAAGAGAACATATAAGCTCATTTCTCAATATAAAACTGTACTTAAGAAGATAAATTCAGCACTAACATCTCTCTTCAGAAACAATGTCCTGGTCACCCTAAGTAATCCACAGACCACGCAGTAAACAGTTGTCATTGGAACTACCCTGTAGTGAAGAAATAATCCCATATAAAACTGTGGACTCTGTTGGATTATCCAGAGTCACTGAGAACACATTTTCTGCAAAGATATCTCGATGTTGATATCTTTTTTATTTTAATTTTTCATCCATGCTGTATTGGAGTGGAGTTTTTCTTTTTCTTTTTTTTTTGGAATTTGAAAAAACCAAATGGTGTAGTATAGAACAATGACTGTTTCATTAAAGTCTGTCTTTAGCTCTGTGATAAGATAAATCAGGTGGTTAACTCCAGGATTTCCTTTCCCAGCCAGGACATGTCTAGGCCAGTGGTTTTCAAAGTCAAATGAGTTCAGGGACCCCAGGGGTCCTTGAGGGGGTCCCAGCAAGAAGGGGAATAATTTATTTCCACTATATTTGCATCCACAAGTAAGACAGTGACAGAATGTATGACTATTTTGGTGACGGGTTGGCAAAATTCTTACCAGATGTGCGATTCTGGAACAAAAAGTTTAGGAGCCACTGGTCTGGGGTATGGGAAGACACCACATGGCTCCTTGAAGAGAGTTAACCCACAGTGCTTGTCCTCTGACAGTGTGGGTAATGTTAATACTTTTGACATAAACAGAGACGGGTTGCTCGTTTAAGATTCGAGAGAGAGCTCTCTCCTGCCTTATAAGGCGATGGTGTCAGTGCTGCTCTGTGCCTTGTTAGCTTCCTTAGATCCTGAATGATGTTGTGGTGTCATATGCTATCTATCACACATGCACTTGCATGCAGACACGCACGCGTACATCAGAGGGATTGGTCAAGCTTTGTTGTTTGGCTGAAGCCTTGACCAGTGTTTGGAACAAAGGGTGATCAGGTTTACGTCTTTCTTTTCCGTACTGTGTAGCTGTATTCTGTTTATGTTCTGGCTCTCGTGGCCTGGTTGTGCGTCATATTGGAGAGTTAATCATCTTGCTTTATTTTGTAGGTCATGATATCAGTGAGCATCCATGATGATGTTGAGTTTATAGCAAACTAACTCTGCTGTGTGTGTGCGTGTGTGTGTGTGTGGGGGGGGCTGGTTTTTGTTATGTATGTGTCAGTTTTATGAGGATAGTAAATAAAGCTGAGAAGGGACACGCTATTAATGGATCTGGGGTACACCATCCATAATCACTGAGCATACCGAACTCCATGCGTGACTGTATACGCTAGATACACACACATGCAAAATGGGTCGTTGTTGTGGAACTTTCACCTCAGTGATGATGGTCAAAGATAAAGTACAATTCATAGGGTCAGTTTTACTCAAAAAATGAAAGACTCTTCTGCAATACAATATAAGAAGAATAGACTTAACATGTATTTTGTGTCATTTTGGATAAACCCACACTTTCATTAGCTGTCCCATGAACTTTGCTGACATGTTATATGGCATTTAACATAAGACCCTCACACAGGACATGAGCCTAAAAGTGACTGTGCTTGTTTTGTCAGATGTCAGCCTTTGGTTGGTTTCCCCATTCCCCCGTGTTTTCTATGTTTTTATCTTGATTGGGTTTTACACTTTATTATTAAATGTTTTTATTTTTTTCCCCACTTTCCTGTAGTGAACTTTGTAAACTTTGAAAACAGTAGGCCTACCTCAAAAACGAGATGTTACTGGAATTTTTTTGCCAAGTTAGGTCAAGGTCCAAGGAGAAAGTGATAAGAGTTCTGCAACCCTATAGCACTACAGAGTGGACAATTATGAAATATTTCACATTTTGCCTCATAACTCCTGAAAGCGTAGGGGAATACTTTTTGCTTCATGATCTGTTTGATTCAACTTGATCATAAAACTCCCCACCCATTGCTGCCCGAACTCTTTTGACTTTTTTTTTTCTCCACAAACTTCATTTAGTTTTCACCAAATTTGTATGTATGAAACTTTGTTGGAAAAAGTTGCCATACCATTATGCTGTAATTGGTTTCCAGATGGGTTGTTTGACATGAATGCCAGAAGTGTAAAGGACGTCCTCTTGAAGCGAGACTAAAGGGAAAAAAGTGCAAGGAAAGACAAATGAGCTGCTGACTCTATGCTGGAGTCTGTATTCTGTGTCAGTTACGTGTAGCTGTACTCTGTCAGTGATGTGACGTCTGTAGCAATTTAAAGTTCCTGCACAACAGTGAAATAATGAACAGATTGGCAACACCCTGCTAGGCTGGACTAAGACAACTCATCCAACATGCAGTCCATCTCCAGCTTCTCGTGACTGTTTGTTCATCATTAACCAATGAACTGAACCGTGCTGCACTGCAGTCCGCAGTAAGTCTCGCCATCAGATAGCAGACTGGAGACAGAGCTATGGGTTGGAACCCGCCTGTCTGACAAAAGGCATTCTTTATCTAAGATAATGTAAATGCTAGCCACAGCGTGGACTTGTATTGACATAACACAGAGTAAACAGTTAGCATCCCGCTCAGCGTCGGGACAGAAATAATGTCTCCAGCACTAAGTGTCTTCTCTGCACAGACAAAGACCTCACTGACAGAGAGATTCCAACTGTTTACTGCAGGTTCAACAGTTAGACAAGGCATGCTGCTATTTTTTCTCCTTTATCAGAACATATGTTCTTTGGTGAACTGTGTGTTTAGCAGGGTCAGGGACCAAAAAATATAAATAGAGACACACACATAAGAGAGGGAGATGTTAATGAGAAACACTGTAAAGCAGTGCTGCCCAGCTGTCAACTGTTTGTCATACAGCTGAATTGTCACGGTTTAGCTTTTGGTGGCCCTTTCAACCATTTGTAGGTTTCTTTTAGCTATTTCACTGAATGTTACCAGTTTACCTACTGCTTCTGGTTAAATGCTCTCTCTCTCATTGTTCTCACCTATTTAGACCATTTAGCTCTGCTTTTAAAGAATTTCCCTTGGGGGATAAATAAAGGAATTCTGATTTTTAAAAATTTAAACAAATTTACCAAAGATCAGCACCACCCCAGTTTGTAATCCTGTAGGAGGATCGTTTCCATCTTAAAGACATATGTGTAAATATGTAAAATGTAGTCATAACTGTAATAATAATAATCATAATCTATTTATTCAGATTACTTGAGCACTGTACAGCCTTTCCCCATACCTCCTGGCAACTGCAGAAGCATCCCTGGGACCCAAGTGCCTCCAGTTAGGAATCACTGTAAAGCATCTCTGTTCTCAAGAAACAACCATTTTTAAAATGAGCTGGCCAGAGTGTGGGAAGCACCACAGTGTTGTCAAGTGAAGCTGTAGGTGCTGTTATTTGACAGTGAGTGTGTCTGTGGGTGGTCACACAGTCTCCACAAACAATACATCAGTAGAAACGAGGCAGTGGCGGCAGCTTAGTGTAACTTTGTTATCCCCTCTCTCATGTTGAGGTGTCCGGTGCCCTCATCCCGTGTTTCTCCACACTCTTCACATCTCCAGCCCTCCCCTCCTTCATATGTCCATTCGCCCTTGACTGTTGGGCAATACACCATCTGCCAGCGGACACCGCACATCGACAGAGGGCATTAGCCATTATGTAACTGCACTCCCGCTATGCCTCCCTCATCACTTCCTCCCCCTCAAGAGAAATACAGCACTATGTCCGAATAGTGGTGAGACGAGAAAGATGTGACCCCCGGGGAATCCAATGATGAGCAGAGACCCACTGGGCCTTGACACATCATACAGCGACTCCACAACATGTACAGTGACCTGACCTGGTCTCTGACACTTTGATGGATTTGATAGATTAAACATTTCAGTTTAAATTTGACAAAAATAAAGAAGTAAATAAATTTGAACTCAAGGTCACTTACTAGCTCTCAGCTACATCTCAACAGCGACAGATACATTTGAAAGCTCCAGCCAATAAGTGGACGTTGAATTAAGATTTTTGTGTTGTCAGACACTGTTTCCCAAGTCAAGAATACAGTTTCAGCTCAGCATCACCCGAACTTTATTTGAATTGATTCTGTTTTCTTCTCTTTCGTAAAGTGGGGCCGTGTGTGTGTGTGTGTGCGCCTGCCTCGGCCTGTGCTAGAGAGTGTGTGTGCACATTTGTGTGTTTAATTCTGTGAGTCTGTCTCCACTCTTCAGTCCATGTGCTAAAGGATGCTGCTGAACTCTACTTGGGTTTAACTTGGGTTTCACTCACTCACACACACACACACACACACACACACACAGATATAAGACTTTTCATATCCTGAGCCCTGATGCTTAGTGACATGCCCCATTAATGGGAGGGTCACTTCAATTTCTCCCTTCCCTCCATGGCAGCTTACAGTAGCAGCCATGCATCATGTTCAAACCAGGGGCTTTATGTCCCATAAAAAAACCTCTGTGCCCCCCCAACTAAGTCCACAGGCTGAGAGGAACAGATTGGATTTAAGAAATGTAATGCATTTGTTATGGCAGGAGGGTCTAAGTCCAGTCTTATCTCATCCCCCGCCACAGTGTTTGAGTTCTTAACTTCATTACAGTTTACATGGCATTATTAATGCAATTTAGGTGTCAGATGTGCGTATGTGGTTGAAGTTCAGTTTCTAAAATCCTTCTCTCTTGGGAAGTAAGTATTAATGGCAGAAGTGTGTCCCATACTATAAATTTGTTCATATATATGAGTTTTATGTCAGTAGTTTGTGAGTCAGAGCATTAACTGACAGTTCAGGGTGTCATACACCCATCATCTGTTTCCATCTTCCCCTTTGTTTCTTCTCTAAGCAACAAACATGTTCATGTGGTAACATGGCGTGAATTATGGATTTCCATAATATTTTCCATTCCCAACATATTCTCATGGTGTTTCCCTGTTGAGAGAAATAAGCGTCACTACAGCTGCTTATAGCTTCAGATTGTGCAATTAAGCATTTTTCTTTTTTGGGGTGCGGTAGGCATGAGGCCATTTGAGTCTCACTCCCATCCCACTGACTTTGAGTGACATGGTCACTAATCGAAGTCTAATGCTGGAAAAAATCAGAAAGTCAATAAAGCTCAGCTCCTTCAATAGCCACTTTTAAAGAAGAGGGGAACACGAGGGAGAGAGGGAGTTAGTGAGATGTCATTTCAGCTTAATTGAGACTGCCACACACTGAAACCCGAGGCAGGAAACACTTAATAGGAGCCTCTCAGTTCATCCTCATGCTTGATTGAATGAGCTGGATACTCTGGAAGTCAGCGGCATCTTTATTGTTACTGACACACAGCAAATGGGGAGGAAGTTTAAGTAAAAAAAAGTCTTTAGTAATTTTTTTGCTGAAGTGTGTTTGTGAGTGTGTGTTGGGGGGATGGGGGGGGGGGGGCTTTCTACCGACTCCTCCAATGTTTAATTGAGTAGTTAAATAAGGAATACTTTTGCTTTATTAAAAAGCAATAGTAAATAAAAGGGAAAATATAAAACAATCAGCTATTTGTTCATTGATTGTGAGTGTTAAGACCGCCTAATGTATATATATTTGCAATGTTGAAGGGTTGCCTCACATCTGCTGACTCTACTCACTGCTGTCAAACTAAACTGAATATAATATATAAAGACAGTGTACACAGTGTATAGCTGGATTAACATGAGCATTGAAAAATAGTAAGGAAAGAAATTTGAATAGAATTACAGAGGAAGATTGACAGCACTATTATACATCACTGGAGAAAAATGACAGACAAATAATAGGGACAGATGTCACTCTCTTCCACAGACACTGCAGTTCTTACAAAAACCCCAAGTGTTTCTCTTTCATAGAAACCACTCACTGCTTTATATCATGAAGAGAAAATCCTCCTGTAGAGAAACAAAATTAATGATGTCCTGTGCGTGCTGTAAGGATATTGTGATTTGCCATGTCACCCAATCCACCAGGGTCAAGCCTCCATTTTCCACTCTAACCCATATGTCACCTTACGGTGTGACAAAATGCAATTTCCTGGACGGTGAGCCATCCTATCTCATGTATGTGTCATCTACTGACAATGACCAAGCAAGGTCACTGTCAGCGCCCCGCTGGTCCTCCATACAAGGTGTGTCCTTATAAATCATCACTGTCTGGTCAAGACTCACAGGCAGGAGGCCATCGGCACTCTCCGTGATTAAAGAATTGGATTGCTTTTGATACATACATGATGTATGTCCACAAGGAGGCCTCTAAAGTCCATCTGTTAAATTTACTGCTTCTGTACCTGAGCTAAGAGGACTGTAAAGTGTTGAGCTGTAAACGAACCCCCAGTGATTCTTTGCACACTGTAGAGTCTCCAAGCCTCTGGAGACTTTTACTCTCAGAGATGTCGGTCCAAACTCTCACAGAGGTGTTCAGTTTGGTTGAGATGTGGTGCGTGTGAAGTCCTTAGCAAGCACTGAGTTATGTTAGCTTACCGGTTCCTAACCTTAGCAAGCCACAGCATGTAAATCAGACAGTGTTCTGCTCCTTTGGTAGAAGCTCACAGCTTCCTGCACCTCAAGCCACTGTGCCAAGCAGACATGAAGCCCACGAGACCAGTTGGTCGGAAACCAAACAGATAGAAATCCTCCAACAAAGTTAACTCCTAAAGCTAACTCCTGAAGTGTCAAAGCGTGTCGTGGAGTGTTAGTAATTGTTCTGTAATTACTGAATGTCAAATTGTAATCCCTGTACACTAGCTGTTAATGTAAGAATTTACCAGATCAGCTGTGTGTTATGCCTAATGCTAGATGAGTACCGCAGTCTTGTTGTACTGTGTGAATTTATAGGATTCATCATTAGTGTGATGAAGAATGGTCATGCCAGACCTGTGCAATAATACATGTGTAGTAATAATTGTGCAGTAATCCTTACTCATGCAACACCACTACTAGGATCAGTACCTACATACTTAGTCTCTGAAACAGATCTGTGCAATAATCAATCCATCCACTAATCATAACTGGAGGGACTCTAGTGTAAATAGTCTTTTTCTTTTCTGTACTGTGTACAACTGCAGGTACTTGTTTCCTTTGAACCCTCTATGTCCTGTTTTCTGCTGTAACACTGTAATTTCCCAGTTATGGGACTAATAAAGGATTATCTTATCTTATCTTATCTTATTCAGTAACCCCTTTCTGTCCTGTATGGAGACTCCTGCATTTGTTTTTCCACTCATTCATTCAGGTTTTCCCTTCAATTTTTCACTCACATGAAAATCTCCAAATTGTGCTTTTTTTCCTTTGGCCACCATTTTTTTTTTTGTTTATCTCTTTGAAAATTTCTAGTTTTTCTACTTTTGTCATATCCAGTCTTTCTAACATGTGTCCTCAGCTAAGGATAAAACAATGAAAAATGAAAGCTGTGACAGCTCTAACGTCAAAGAGAGAAGGCAAAAGAATTAGAGCTCTGCTGATTAATACAGACATTGCAAAACCACAGGTATGCTGTAAACAACAAAGGCTGTGGTTGACAGGGTGCAATCAATTTCTCTTTCACTGCCAATAAGTGGCAGCGTAAAAATCCAAACTACTGTTACCCAAGGCTGTTTGAGCAGTACTTAACTAACCATCATATCCGAGCTCTGTGTGTAGCTGTGAGCTGCGTCTTGTCCTGTCCAGGTGCGCTGTTGGACAGGGGAGGGTCTCCCTTGTCCCACGTCATAAAATCTACTACTCATTCAATTGACAGTTTATTCCACAGTAGGATGCCTCACATTGCCAAACACACACACACATACTTAGGAGACCTTATGTAACATTTTAAAGCCATGTGGATTTTTCCACCTACTGCACAGTATTGATGAGTTTTAAAACAGCTTTTCTGTCTTTGGGGTCATGAAAAGCTGATTTTATCATTATTATTTTTTTTTTTCTAACAAAGTGACATTTTGTTTTTTATGTGCAGCAGTTGTTGCATCGTTCTGCATCTCTTTGTGTTCGCCTGCTGCTGATACAACAGATATGCAGGGGTTATCTGCTGCTCTCAAGCAGAAGTCATGTGGTCACTTTTTTACCCAGCGGATGTTGTGTGTTGTTGTGTATTTTTTTTGTTGTCTGTTTTGTTTGCTTGTTTACAAGAGAGTGGCAACACATGAAACCACATGCAATGTCCCCTTCCTGGCATAAATAAAACAAACCCAAAAGCCTTTTCCATTGTATACAGTGTATAGATTTATTCCCATACTGACACAGTGCCATGCAATTCCACCTTAAAAGAGATGCTATACAGTAGACCCAGACAGCTGCTATTTTCACAGGGAATCCAGCCATGAAATGTGTTATGGAGCATCATAATGACTTGAGAGAAGTGGACATTCAGGCTGAATATGATGTAGATAAACATAACAGCGATGAATGCAATGTGTGAATCACTCGGATGAGCAAATGCGATGTGCTTCAGCCAACCTCCATTTTCAGCTCTTTTTTTTTTCTTGCTGCATAGTTACATATTTATCAATTCTAACATAAATAACAAACATCTTCCTTTCTCAAAATAGTAACTCAGAAAACACAAATGCCCACTGGTTCCATTTAATTATTTATCTGGGTCTTTTTTTCTGGTCTTCACAGATCATGGAAGGTTTGCTTTTGCGTCACTTTTTCATGAAAGGCAAAATGCTGAACAATAATAGACACGTTTTCATAGAGCCTGGTGATATTTTCTGCTGATTTGTCCCTCCAAGATAAAGCATGTTGTGCCATCAGAGAGAGACTTGCTGTGGTTAAGATGTACAGCAGCAGCCTCTTTCTTCTCTAAACACAGTAGGGCATGATGAATCCTCACGGGCTTCACAGAGCTGTCACATTTCCTTCACAGCTTTAGCACAACTTTCCTCTCATAGTTATAATATAAACAGGCGGCAATATTTTCATGATGCTGCAACTTAAGGCAAACTTCTCAAATGCATTCCTGTCACAATTAGCTTAGAGTTAACCATTATTTAAGAATTGCTGAACGCTGTTTTCACTGATGCTTCTGTTTCTCCGTCCTCCAGTACAAACAAGTGGAGCAGTACATGTCCTTCCACAAACTACCGGCCGACTTCCGACAGAAGATCCATGACTACTACGAGCACAGATACCAAGGCAAGATGTTTGATGAAGAGAGCATCCTGGAGGAGCTTAATGAGCCTCTGCGCGAGGTATGAAAACACCCATTCATCCACCACAATGTGTTAGTTCACTCACAAATGCACATATCTCAACTCTGCAGTCCACGGTATTGGACCAGAATAAATTCATTGTAAAGCTGCGACAGTGGTCTCTTTCTCAGACTCAGTTCCAGCATTTTTCTGTATTTATTTATTTGTTTCCGCTTATTTATTTACTTTCGAACAAGGCAATTAAGTAGCCTGTTTTTGCCAGTTTTCAGTGAGAATTAGCTAGAACATATGACTTTAAAGTTATTTTCCTTATGTTCCCACACACCCAGAAGTTGTTTTTCCTGCTGCCAGTGGAAACAGTTTACTGCAGTTTACAGAAAGGACACCTTAAACAGAAGCTGAACTGTGCCAGGGTGCCTCAAGGTATATTGAAAAAAGAAACAAACAACAACCAAACAAATATGGTTCAACACGAACAGAGAGTTTGCTCTGAGATGGTGTTTTTATTACCTGTTTTTTGGAGTGAACAGTTCATCAGTCACAGAATCAATAGTTCTAGTAGTTCTTCCTGAAATGCCAATGCAACACATTTTTCCAGCGTTCTGTTCCTGTTCCTTCTGATGTTGGAATTCGTTCAGTATAACTTTTCAATGCTGCATGGAAACAGAAACAGACTTTCATCATATGTAACATGCATGTCTGACAATCTTACAATGCTGCTTACTGTCACCCTTTAGGAAATTGTCAACTTCAACTGCCGTAAGCTGGTGGCCTCCATGCCGCTGTTTGCCAACGCCGATCCCAATTTTGTGACAGCCATGCTGACCAAACTGAGATTTGAGGTCTTCCAGCCCAGAGACTACATCGTCAGAGAGGGAACCATCGGCAAGAAGATGTACTTCATCCAGCACGGGGTGGTCAGCGTCCTGACCAAAGGAAACATCAGCATGAAGCTCATGGACGGCTCCTACTTTGGAGGTATGTCTCTGTCTGTAGGATCATCACTTACTACTCCGTTCTGCTCTGTTCTTCTCTTCTGTCATGTTCTATCCTATTATTCTGTTCTGTAACAAAAACAAACCATAATAGAATAGAATAGAATAAATCAGAATAGGATAGAATAAATTAGAGTAGAACTAATACAATATTTGACACATTTGCGCTTGTGTTGTCACAATAGGCTGAATTCACCATTACACCATTGCAACCACTCAGTGGCAAAAACACTACTCAATACGCTAGTTAATATTTGTCAAGTGTCGTATACAAAAACACAAAAAAATACATCTGAAATGAAAAGAGCTGTTTGACCATGCAAATACATTCAACAAGAAATCAGTACGAATCAGTGTACTTACGCTGTAAATGCCAGGAACGCCAATTCTTGGCCACGGACCGCCGGTTCTTTGTTAAATTGCCAGGATCAGTATCAAGTCCAACATTTTAGAGGGAGTCTGAAGTCAACACACAGAGAACAGAATAGAATATAACATAATAAGGCTGAATAGAACATGTGTTCTGTTCCATTCTGTTCTGTTCTTAACAGGACATAACTGAATATAACAGCATAGAATAGAACATAACAGAACAGAACTGAGTCAAACTGAAAATATTTTTTTCTCTTCTATTGTATTCTCTTCCATTCAGTGCTTCAGTGCCAATGTCATTTACATTTAAAAATCCCAAAAGATTTAACTACGGTAAGATCACAGATGTGTGTTTAGTGTTTAAATAAGAATTGTAGCCACGTGCAGATGTAGGAAAAAACAGCACCCTGACATTTTACTTGGACTTCTTGTGCAGTCTTGCCTTACAGCCACGTCTGTCCCACTTTGCCAGGCTGTTGTTCCTCTGTGACTGTTTAAAAACATTTGGTGCCTCTGCTGCTATCTCCATCCATAAACCCACACAGGCATGCACAAACACACACCCGGTCTCGCTGATGGTTTGGGCTGCATTTTTAACATCCCGTGCCCCCTTGCAGCAGACCAGACTTCACTGGCAGTAATGTTGATGTGCCTGCTGCCCAGGGCATTGGAGTGGTTTGGATACACGGCGCACACATGCCATACACATCTCACACACTCACACACACACGCATCCAATTAATAACAGCTAATTAGCACAGCGCAACAGTGATGACGGGGCCATTTGTAATGTCAAGCACAGACCATTCAGAGTCATCCCTGCCACCAGGGAGGAAATCACAGCTCTCTCTTCATACACAGTGGGCTTGGACTGCAGGGACAGCATGCTTTAACCACTCCAGTGAGGTGCTGTGCAGTGTGTATTTGTGGTAAAATCTCTCAATTAGTAAGTAGCAGGAAGTAGATAGTGATGTCAGGACGAACACGAGACTTTGCCCTTATGTACACTTTCTGACTGAGTTACAGTTTTTTTTTTAATTGTATGCACTCTAGTCTGTTTACATTTCTTGGCCTTTACTATCGGCACATGTTTGTCATCAGCAAACCTTGCCTGGATTGGCTCCATTAATGTATTAAGTCGTTCCGAGTAAGGCAGAGCTTTGTAAACACTTTATGGGGCTCTAAATGCAGCTGTGTCTGCAGCTTAGCCTTTGACTGTTTCTTCAGAATTGCAGTCTGGCAGAACAATGCACCACTTGTCCAGCCACATCCGTCACATTACTTTGTTTTTTGTTCATTTGTTGTTGTGCATTTCTTCATTTAATATCTGCTGGATCCTAAATTTGGGTTTGGTGAAACTATGGCAAACTGCCTGAATTTTAGTCTGCATAGGTTTGTGTTAGTACTTGTGTGACTAATCTGAATTGCCAAAGCTTTCACAATATGTTGCCTCACAGTCACTTTTCAGTCTTGTAATTAAAATTAGTTGTATTTATAATCGTTCAGATTGAGGGGGTTGTGTATACCTTCACCAGTTTATCTGTAAACTGGTGTACATTTTCAGAAACTTGGAGATGAGAGAGACAAAATGTGTTTATTTGAGTTTCCCTGTCAAAATATTAGGCAACAAAACTGTAAAAGTTTTTTGACTTGATTTTTTTCTGCTTATCTGAACAGGCCAAAGAAAATCACTGCTAAAATGCAGCCGCCTTGGATTTCTCTGTATTTTCCATCATATTTGAGGATGACAGTTGCCCTATCCACAAGATGCTAATGGTTACCCAGTGGTTTGAACAGATTTTTAATGGAGCCTCAATGGTTTCATTAGCTGTCCTCTCTCAGCACTTTCTGCTTATGATCTTAACAATATGCAAATTTTGTGTTAGGTATAACCAGGAAAATCCCAAGTTACACGTTATGAAAGAATCTTAAAAGAGGGTGTCTTGTGTATGCTGTAGAGTCCACAACTCTTACTAAAGTGGAGCTTGTGTAACACTTAGAACTTAACTTTGATTTGTCTGACATGACAGGACAAAAGTCACAAAAACATTTAGCTAATTTCCTGTCTAAAGAGCTTCATACAGCTTCATACTTCCCACAGCTTTTACTTGCATTCCCACATCTGACCATGAGGAGCATAACCATGGATTTATTAATCATTAATTTACAGTATATTTAAAATCCTTTATCAGAGAGGCATACTCAACATCACACATAAATAATCTTTGAATAAAAAGCTGGCATATTGAGTGAATGTATGTATACAATATAGACAAAAGTACTGGGACAGAGGATCATTACAGCAACAGGGACTTTAATGGCATCTCATTCTAAATATGTCGACAGCTTTGCAGCTATAACAGCTTCCTCTCTTCTGGGAAGGCTTTTAACAAGATTATGGAGTATTTCTGAGGGTGCATTTACCCATTCATGCGATAGAGCATTTGTGAGGTCTGACACTGATGTGGGACCAAAAGGCCTGGCTCACAATCTCTGTTCAGTTCATCCTGAAGGTATTGGAAGGGGTTCAGATGGATAGTATGATGGATAATATGAGAGTGGTATTGGTTATCTCATTTAACTTTCAAAAGCAAGCAAGCATGTTTCCACACAATGACTAACTATTCCTGTAATAAACTACTACTACTGCTAATTACTTATAGTTCTTTTGTGCTGTTTGATATCCGTAGGTTTGTGTTTCTGTAATTTTCTGAAGACCTCCTGGTTTGTTTGCTTTGTGCAGTGATCCAGATGCTGCTAGAGACGCCACAGTCATGAACACAAAGTTGCAGTCCATTCCAGTATACTACTGCCCCTATGCATGCTCTTAATGGATTTTCCTTGCGTGTGTGTTATTTTTCTCCCTTTCCCACTGAGAGTCAGGGGACGTCGACCTTTCAAAAAAAAGGAGGGCATGTGGTTGCCAAGACAACAGCCCCAGCCCAAAGAAGAAGAAAGCTAGACAGAAGAAGATACAGGAGGAGGGAAAAGGGAACAACTGAATGTAATGAGGCTTAGCTGCACATCTCCAAATATAGAGTGGGCTTCCTTCTTACAGCTGTCAGTGCTGTGCCAGTGGTGGAGGAAATAATCAGTTTTACTATCAGTGGGTCATACTGACTGCACACAGCAACTGCATGCATAAACCAATTTCATTCTGATCACAAATCTGATCGCAGCTTAAAATTTTGTTCAGTTCAGACTTTTGAAAGCTCGCTGAATCCACATTTAAACGTTCGAATAACTGAAACACCCTCAAAGTCTTGGTCAAACTATACTGAGAAAAAAATCTAAATTATTGCTCACAGAATATCCTAAAGTGACATTTAGCCTATTTTGATATGAATTAGTGGTAGTGCTGATACTTATGGTCATCAGCTGAAGCTAAATGCAAGGTTTCCCTGACAAGACTGAAAAGAAACAAACAGGACCAAGCTAAGCTACAGCATTTAATCATTGTCATTAGAAGATCTTTTGTGTATGTTGTTTTGTACTAGTGTAATGGCAGGGTATCCATTTCAGACCACTCAGCAAATCTCTCCTGGTTTATCGTATCTTTGTCCTTTTCTCTGTCACTGTCTGACACCCTCAGGTCTGTTGGTCTGCCATTTTGTGATCTGACCCTCTCCTGACGGGGTTCTCTTTCTCCCCATCAGAGATCTGTCTGCTGACACGTGGCAGACGGACAGCCAGTGTGCGAGCAGACACCTACTGTCGTCTGTACTCTCTCTCTGTGGACAATTTCAATGAGGTACTGGAGGAGTATCCCATGATGAGGAGGGCCTTTGAGACGGTTGCCATTGACAGACTGGACAGAATAGGTAAGAGCCACCTCGTTCAACCAAAACTCCACCAGTTGCGTTTATTTGATATTGTTTAACTATGTACCTATTGCAGTCTAACAGTGTTGAGTTGGTTGGTGTGTAAATGTGTCGCACTACGTTTGCCCATTCACCATGATGTCAGGTGGATTTACGCACAGATAAATGGATAAAGTTTTTAAGCCTACATTCATCATCTGTACACATAAACCACAAAGCCATGAAGAGTTGCTTTCAGTCTTACAGACTGACAGATCTTCAAACCTGGTCACTAAGCTCATGAGTCTGTGTGGCTTTTTGTTTTGATGACATTTATTGTATCTTTAGAACAAAGCACTGAAATGTAACATACAAGTCTTTCCATGCAGACCTAATATAGGAAATGGGTCTTGGAGATTTAGTCATGGATGATTAGCATTATGCTTCACTGATGAAAGCCACAGGTATGGTGTCCTCATAAGCATATGAGTCATTCACAAGACTCAGCTCAAGCATAAGGAAAATGTTTTCATTCATTACTGTCTCTGTGAAAACACTGCATCTAACAGGGACAACATGTATGATGGAGGGAAGTAGCTGAGGCTGAGAATGTATTCATGGCTGTGAATCATTCATTAAGTTATGGCAGTTTAATGCTCACTGTGGAAAGCTGCCATTTTGGAAAACTGTTCTAATTTGATATTTGTGACACATTTACTTATTTGTTAAAATTCTGGCTTAGGAGCGACTCTGGTTGGTGGCCGTGTTCCATGACCAAAACATGTTAACTTTACATTATTATTATTTACAAAAACTGCAATGTGACTGTTGTTACACACAGTAGATTCCTATTTGTGTTTCCAGCGATAATTGCGGGATGTTTAAGAACTATTTAAAATACTCAACTGCATAATGTACATAACTCGGGTCATGTAGCTTACGTAAGTCCTAGAGGCATAGCAATATGCGGGTGTATACAGTGCAGCAATGAACAAGCTCCAGTCTTAGCCAGCTGTTGCCATAGCAGCCAGATTCCACACATGAGTAACATGCAGTCAGTCAGCTCAAATATTTAGAGGGAGACTGATATGTCTGCTTTAGGTCCTAACTACCAGATATTCCCAATGGGCTCTGTGTGTATTTGATGAATATTAATCACTAACAATGCGTTTTTCTGTTTAGCTTTATCAGAAAAATCATATGGATCAAACACTGAGAGCTATCAGAGGCCATGTAAAGAATGTGAAAAGACACAAGCTTTGTTGCTTTTGAGTTACTGTTGCATGTGTCTCTCAAAGATCCTCACTTACAAAAAAAAGAAAAAGATTTAAAAATTTTTTTTTGAGCACCTGTGACCAGGAGTGCTTATTTAGGATCAGTCCAGCCTTTTTGATGGATCCTGGATTGCTCCAGCAGCCATCCACACATTTTCATAAGAACATGTAAAGTGTCTGACCTGTGAGCCTTTCTACATAAAGAGGGCTGATCCCTTGTCATTTGTCCCTATAACCTTAATCCACCCAGCTGTACACACAGTGTCACATAAGGTCAGCAGAAGAAGCAGCGTACAATGCAGCATTTCCGATTTCTGTAAAAGAGGCAGCTTCAGCTTACCAATTGCCTCACTTTCAAATGAAGCTTCATAACTCCCAGTGAAGCTCTGTATTGGCACCTGAGACATCTTATGTGGTGGTGCTGGCCCTGTTGGGGTTTGTCTGTAGAATATGTTTGCCATCCATCAGTGCCCAAGATGGCAGCTCAGCTAGTGCAACCAGACACAGGCAGACAGTTTTGTTCTACCTGTTTCGAGTTTTGACAGGATGAAGTGTACTAAGTTCATCACCAGTTTCTTTGACCATTTTGTTTTCTGGGTTTCACTCAGGCTGTTGTGCTGACTAACACCTTAGCTTTTTTGCCAGCTATCTAAACCACCTGCTGCATCAGGCAACTAAGCTTACCACCAGTGAAGGTAGTGCAGAGGAGCTACTCAAGCTGCTCAAGTTGCCCACAGGCAGATACAGACCTCCCTGCATGCTTCTGTGAGTCCCCATTCATCCCCAAGGTATAGCAGCTGGTGGATCATCTGGTTATCAGGCAAATATCCAGATATTCCAGCATTTTAGCTGGAAACAAGCCTGGATAAGCTTAGAGTGCCCCTCACACACACACAGTCGTCATGAAACTTGAATAAAAATTTTAATGCTGCTTAAGGCTGCCCACCTCCCCCAGCAGGGCATTTCCATGGGACAACAGGTATCACACAGAAAGGGACAATGAAAAGGACAAAGGACTACTTCAAGTGGCTGTAAAAGCAGACTCTCAGTATTTCCAGCACCCACAGCGGGTTAGCCCTGACTACCAGCTGTCTGTTCCTGCTACACAGAACCGTGGTCAGTCTGTCACGCTGCTCACGTTGCTCTGGTGTTTCCACACCTCATGCATCAACCACTACTTTGTCATGAGGCCATGCACCTTGTCCTATGCAGTGCTGTGCTGTATTTTTAAATATGCTCGGAAGCATGTGCAGTTCAATGAAGCAAACAACTGACATTTTGAGGGTTTGTGTGCCTCAACTGCCCATTAGTTGGATTAGAATTGTTCCCCTAATAGGCCTCTTCTCTCACTTCATCAAGAAGAGAGATGTCTCTGCTTACCTTCTCTATTACTTTTCCTGGTCGTCATGTCAGAAAAGAGGAGTTTTCTCTGACACATCAGTCTCTAAAACACTCATCTTACTTATGTGACAGTGGTGAGAAGCCAGGGAAATTAAACCTCACAACTCTGTAATGCACACAACCTGATAGAGCCTTGGCCAGTGATGAACCCTGTGAGATCAGATCACACTTTCCTGCTGTGTCATCTCTGTCTCCTTCTATGGGAAATATATTCTGGGGAATATGAGAGTCAAGGCACGTGCATTACAGTATGCCTGCTGTTTCTTGTGTTGTTCAGTATAGTAGTGTGACACTGGGTTGGCCTAATTCCACTGTGCACCTGCTTTCAGATTATTGTTCTGCCTGGCTATAGCCGCGCAGCTTGCTTTTTCCAGAGCTAAATAAGATTCTGAAATTCGGGTGACAGTCTGCATTCACCTACGGTACATCCAGGAGAATTCTACAAATCCCCTCCTCTAATCTATCATAAAGTCATGGGTCACAAGAAGTGCTGAGTCTTGATCACAAGAGTCTGTCTTTTGGCTTTGCTCCAATCAAGCGTTTATTTGATCTTCTTGATTGCATTCGTTGCTGCATTAGAGTACATATAGTCAATTTTCTGCTTGTGTTTGGGCATTTCCTCCCACCCATGCCCATTTTTAGTTGTGTGGAGACAGTTTTGAGTTCTGATAGTACATATTCAATATTCTGATCCTTTCCACCTCACAAGAGGAAGTGCAGACCCCCCCTAATGCTGATATATTAAATGCTTGGTCTTTCCATCATCCATGAAAAGTGCACACTACAGTTAGGCCAGCAGATACAGCAACTGCTCAAGCATGTGCTTTTGTCACCATGGTAACAGCTGAGATTGTGATGTTTCTTTTCAGTCTCATGTCAGTCCATCTTCCTGCACATGAGCTGGTTTGTTTCTTTGGACCTGCAACAAAGAAGCATCTTTCATACACACAAGCATTCAGAGACAGTGGACAATGAATCTTGTGATTCAGACACCACTCACTGTGACTACTAACTCTGACAGTGTGTTCAATTTGAATTTGTTATCAGTTTCTTGAGTTTAAGGAGAGCTGAGAGTGTGAGCTTGTTACTCTGTGGTAGGTCGAGCCATCTCCTTACTCTTACTTGTGGGACTTAAGCAACGGTGAGACCTCTAGGATGGCTGCACCCATATTCTTAGAGCTGGAGTTAAATCCAGCTGACTATTATTTTCTCATGGAAGGCCAATACATGTTAAGCACCAGGTGAGCAAGTATACACACAAACAAACACATGTAATGGTCAGGTCCATTACACCAACAAGGACTTTGGTGACAGTGTATTCTAAATGTTGACACTGGTATGGAGTTGGTCCCCCATTTGTGGCTGTGGAAGCTTCCCCTTTTCTTGGAATGCTTTCTGTAGGATTTAAGAATGTTTTTGTGGGGTCTTTACCCATTCATGTGGGGTAGGGCACTGGTGTTGGATGGGCGGGGCCTGGCTGGTGGTACGACTCAGGGGTGTTTGATGGGGTTGAGGTCCGGGCTGTGTGGGCCAGTCAAGTTCTTTTGTGCTGGACTGCTGTGGGATGGGAGGCATAGCATTGTTCAAAATGTCTTGGTATGCTGAAGCATTAAGAATTTCCTTCACTGGAAGTAAGAGGCCAAGCCCAACCCCTGAAAAACAGCCCCCATACCCTGAATTCAATAATAAAGAGGTTTGTCTGAATAATTTTATCTATATAGTGTATATGATGAGTCACATACAGGCACAACATCCACAGATGTAGAAGCACAAATAAACAAATTCTTTAGCAACAAACATGCTCTGTCTCACTGAGGTGACTCTGCAAAAAACATTGCCCGATCCCCATAACAGGGAATCAGTGCAAAAGAGAAGATGCTGTGTATTTCTTTTCCCTATCTCTGTGTGTGTTTGTCAGTGATGGATTTTGTACGTGGAGAAAATGTCAAATAATTCCATATATACAGTACTGTGCAAAGGTTTTTGGCAGGTGTGGAAAAAAAATGCTATAAACAAGAATGCTTTCAAGTTTATTTTTATCAATTAACAATATGCAGTGAATGAACAGAAGAGAAATATAAAATCAAGCTAATATTTGGTGTGACCACCACTTGCCTTCAAAACAGCATCAATTCTTCTAGGTACACTTGCACATAGTTTTTGAAGAAACTCAGTAGGTTGTTCCAAACATCTTGGAGTCCTAACCACAGCTCTTCTGTGGATGTAGGCTTAACACCAAACAAAGGGTAGTAACACCAAATATTGATTTGATTTAGATTTTTCTTTTGTTTGCTCACTTTGCATTTTGTAAATTGATAAAAATAAACAATTACTATGTATTTTTGACAGCATTATTAGTTTACCCCATTTTTCACACCTGCCTAAAACTTTTGCACAGTACTAGGCTAGTATATCCACTGTGGCCAGAAACAGAATGGAAGACAAAGGTAAATGGTAAAGCTGTTATGTATGTGTCTAACAAAGTCTGACTGAAAATAAGTGAAGGTAGGACAGTGGAAGGGGAGCAGACTTGTACAACAAAGTCTGCTTTTCCTTTCTTGTAAACATTAGCTCTTTTAAAAACTGAATATATAATCAAGTGTAACCATCTTTAATTTAGATTCAAACTCTAATTGGTCTTGTTTTTGGCAAATATGTCCAGTGCTTTCTCATCTAATTCTTTTAAGGAAGATCCTCTGACTTAATTACAGTAAATGTCATCTGTCTTTGAGTTATTTTCCATCTATATATAAAGGACTTGCTTGAGCAACAATACTAGTTTCTCTCTCCATGTAATTGCAGGCAAAAAGAACTCAATCCTGATGCACAAAGTTCAGCATGATCTCAACTCAGGTGTTTTCAACAACCGCGAGAACGAGATGATCCAGGAGATAGTTAAATACGATCGGGAGATGGTTCAGCAAGTTGATGTACCTCGACCGCGGGCCATGTCAATGACACCTCCTCTGTATGGCTCTACTCATCCAGGATCCTCCACCCAGCCCCAGAATTCAGCAATTGCCTCCCTCCAGCAGGCCGTAGCCATGAACTTTTGCCCCCCCTTGCAAGGGAACACAGTGGGACTGGGAAACCTGCAGTCACCGAGGATGGTGAGGAGATTCCAGGTGATTGAAAGTGTATCCAGCCCTATTTCAGCCTCTCCACTGCAGTCTCAGCTCCTTGCTTCTGGTGCCTTTGCTCCTATCCTGTCCAGCCCTCCTGTCCAGAGCCCACTGGCAGTTGGAGGGCGATCATTCCAGTATGGATCCAGCGCCCTTGCTGGCCACACCTCAGGCTCCCAACTTTCTCTAGCCCAGCAACACATAGCCAGCCCTGCACACCGACCCAGTACACATAAGAGTACCCATTCCTTGCAAATGGGCAGTCTGAGTCAAGATGCCAGGGCCCTGTCAGCCTCTCAGCCCTCACTGCCTCACGAAGGGGTGCAGCCAGGTGCCCCTAGTCCACCACAGTCTACACGAGTCTCCTCCACTTCTATTGGACCCCCTCAGACCCCTGCAGGTCACACAGGCATCCGGAGTGCTATACCACATAGGGTGATACTGCCCCACCAGATGTCTGTGGGTGCCTTCCCTGTAGCATCCCTACCTGGTTCTGCGCATGGTTTTGGGGCTGGTGCAGGGCTCGGAGACTCGGGACTACCCAAGAAGGACTCTATAGCAAGCATTCCTGAGACAGACCACATCAAAGTCAGATCCAGGCTATCCTCAAACTTGTGATCTTAATGAACTCTTCTGGAGGAGTGACTCAGTGAGGGTCTTGGCTGCAGGAACACGGAGGATTTCTGCTCTTTCTCCTACAGTTCTTCTTCTCTCTACCCACTCCAATTTGACTATTCGAATGTACGAATGTTAAGTGAGTGGCACCAGGGAAAATCTATCAGAACCGAGAGAGGACTGTTCAAACATGAAGTCTGTACGGTTAATTTTGAAACTGCAGCACTGAGATGTTTCTACTTACAGACCATAGAAGTTGCACAGATCAGTAGTGGTAAAGTAGCATCTTCCCATCCCCAGCTCTTACTGTATTTTCTCACAACACAGGCAACAACATAGGAACATGTCTTCTTCATCATCCTTCCATTCACCTCATTTAATGCAAACTTGGGGTCAGATGGGACTAAAAGAAAATCAGGGACCTGCTTCAGATATCAAAATTTGGCACTTCAATGGGGTTTAATTGCTGTACCTGCTGTATATCTATCACTGTATAAAATGAAACAAAGGCATAGTTATTGTGGTTTTGTAAGTCACAAAAAGTTTGGACATTAACTTTGTGTGTATCTTTATAGACCAAATTTCAAAAATTGGATAGAATCCAGTAAGAGATCATATTCAGTATATTGTTTTCCCCCAGACTATGAGTGCATTTATAAATCAAACTGGAATTTTCAGAATCTAGCTGGCCTCTTTTGTGAATCTTCTTTGCCTCTGATAGTCTCCACAGATAAATATCTGAACCCCAGACAATGAATATCCTTCATACTGAAATTACAGCTGTGGGACAAATTGCCTAGTTCCAGCCAAGCCATTGATTTTTACAGGAAATGTCTGCATGTTTGTTTGATTCAAAGCTGCATTAATCAGTATTTATCACTAACAGTGAATCAAATGACTAAAGCTAATATGAAGGGAGGTGATTGTAGAGATGAGTTTAGACTAAAAGATCCCTCAAGTCTGCATAGCTGGAACTTTTTAGCTTTTTTTTTTTTTTTACCCTCATTGTTTGGCTAAAACAAAAGTCTTATTGGTTATCAACCCTGTTTCCAGTAACAAAAGGCCACTGTGGCCTTTCAGCAAAATTCATTGCTAAAATCCTTTATGTGTGCCCTGTACACTTAACAGGATAAAGAGCCAGATGTTCTTCAGAGAACTTAGTGTAGATTAAACCAGATTTGTAGGGGTCAAAAATCCACTTGTAAAATTCATTTGTCATTGCTGTTGTTCTTAATACCAAAAGTGTAGCTGGAGTTTTGACCTCTTCAGACTTCTTCCCTTTCTCTATGTACTTTGGAAGTATACTTGTGCCAGAAATCCTTACTCTGCTTCTATAGCATTAAACCAGATCTAAAAGGTGAGTAAATATCAGACTTACATCTGTCACTCAGCCAGAGAGAGGACTGCAGTGGGATTATTGTGCTGCTTGTGTCCACAGTTATATCCAGCTGACTATTATATGCTTATCTCATAGTTAATGTGTCTGCCATAATAACTTGATAAGGTAATAATGTGTTAGAGCTGTGTCAGCTCTCTGTCAGCTTGTTTTGTTGTTTGTGTGTCTCTAAGCTACCGACAATTGATTAATGCAGCTTTAAGATTAATGAATTAAACACATGTATTAAAAGTATACCTGACTAAAAGGCACTTCCTCCCAACAGCAGGCTTGATTTTTTGGGTTAATGGGTTGATGGTGAGTACTAATATCCCCCACTTTGTGAAAGTGTTTTATTGTATATTAGACATTATAATTCCTTGGAAGTTAAAAACAGAATTTTATATAACTCAAAAACTCCAAACTCACATAATGAAAATATATAAATAGAATCTTTTTCACATTTATTGTACCAACAGTATGGGCATTGTATCACTATGCCAAAGTCAGTTTATACAGATAATGAAACTCTTGCAAAGCTCAACCACGCTGTAAGCGTTACTGTTTTGATCAGCAGCCAAGGACAGTGCAGATACTTTGCAGAATGTATATTGCAGTGTGCCTCTGTCATTAATGCCTCAATAAGAGTTCATCGGATGCCGCTGATATGTGTCCAAAAGCATTAGGAAGGGAACCTTTTCTCCCAGACCTGACATTCTCCTCACCTCATCTCACTAATGCCTGAACCATTACTGGGTAATGAGAGTGGAAATTGGACTCCCTCGGGTCTGTTTAGGACTGTTATTATTCTCCTTCGATTGGATTTCATTGTACAGTGCCAATGATGAGTTTCTCCTCTATGATCATTTTTTTGCATTTTCATTTTGCTTAGCTTCAGTTCCTGCATTGTTATCCACCTTGAGAGTTCTGAATGGGACAAAGTTGAAGGTTTGTGAGTATTTTTATACAGTGTTTTTGAGGTCTGTTGTGCTTTTGTTTCTATGCCCAAATTATGCCCTGTGGAACCTATTTGGAGGCTCAAATATAATTAATTCGGAGGCTTGTTTTGAGACTAATGTTTTACTGGACTTCCTGTTGTGTCCTCGAGGCACTGTCTTAGGACGGGAAATTTTAGGGGCAAAATTAGTTGACAGACATTTTGTTCTTCATTGGAAAGTACACACGAGAGGAAGACAGATGAAAGGAGACAGGGAACAAATGGATTATTTAAATGGCTCATTTGACCTAACCTAATTCACAGCCAGATATGAATGACTCAACCCCATCATTTTAATAAAAGGTGAAGAATTAACGGTGAAACCAAAGTTTCAAGGGTAGAATTTTTTCGTACACAAAAACTGCAGAATGTCAAGATATGATTAACATGTCACAGACTGAATCCTTCACACTGGCTAATCATACAAATCAAAGAATATTCACCAAACTTATACGGTCATACTGTATGAAAGTGATGTTCATCACACAAAGCAATAACTGTATGAGAAAGAGTGAATTTTTATGCAGATGACATTTTGTTGTATGCCTGAGCTGTTGATGGAGATGCAATATTTCACCTTTTTGGACTGATTATTCTGAGAATTTCTAAAGTCTGTTTTCAGACGATATTCAGATTTAAAATGCACTCTTTAGTGACAATAATTTGATTGACATGGTTGTTATTTCTATGTGTAAACATATAGTTCATCATGTAAACCAGACAGTTTATTTAGCCTAGTTTACTGTAACTGTGGACATAATGAAAAAAAGAAAGTCTGTAAAAATGAAATAGCTTTTTAATATCTGACAAAATGCATATTATCATATGAGCTGATATTACTTGAGCATATAATTAAAGCAGAACAAAACCGTTTGGATTACAAAAGATGTATCACTTCTTTCTCTACAGTCTCTCACAGTACCACCCACAGTTTGTATATAATCCTGTGCCAGTTGCTGTGAGGTCTGCATGGTCCCTATTGTGTTTGTTTTGTTTATTTTTCCAAATCTCACACCCTAGTCCATTTGCAAAGGCTTTTCTCCCTTCTATGCCGTTACCTCTGCCATCGAATCAGCACCTCGCCCAGAACTCTGTAAATGCACTTTTTTAACTTTACAGGCATATTTAGTCTTATGAAAATGCTACAACAACTCCGCTATTCAATTTTATCAGTACGTGCAAATATTCAACTGTGTCTTTGGGTTCATCGATGACAGTAAAGCTTGGAGTTTCAGAGTGCTGAATATGGTTATCTACAAGTGCTGCTCATGTGGATTGAGTGGATTGTGACAATAACTTTTTTCACCCAAGTACAGTACATTCACACTAAAGAGTTCAGATTATTTCTCTCTTATCACCCAATAACAACGATGAAAAATCTATACCGGTAATGTATGTTTTTTTTATACTAGCTGTTTCTTTATTTTACAGGACTCAAAATGAGACCACATTCATCCAGCATTTATTTGTTATTTCCTGTACTTTTTCCTGTACTGTTCCTGCTTTTTGTTGACTTAGAGTACAAAGTCAACACCAGTACTAAAACCCATCCATACCTTGGTACTACAGACACATGTGGGTCATATAATGTACACTGAGATCTTCACCAGTAACCATGAATTCCTTTGAAGCAAACGGGTGATCTCAGGCAGTCACTGTGTGTGAAGACACTCAGAGCGCAAGTGCAAGTTTTTCTGTGTAAGAGACCTGATTTTCTTTTATTGAGCCATTCCACAGTTGTCTCATCCCTTAACATGTATTGTGCATACCTGGTGCCTAGCATATATTATAGTTTCCATATACATGTACTATATTCTTTATGCGTGTGGCTGTAATAAAAAAAACAAAAAACAAAGAAAAAAAAAACAAAGTACAAGCTCCTCACAATGCAAGCATCACTGTCAGTTATATTCCACTGCAATACATGTAAAAAAGAAAAAAAAATGTATTTGAATACAGTATGAATCTACTGCTTCATGTTTAGGTCAATATTTTTGGTTAGCATATTGGAAAAGCACAAACAGGTTACTAGTTAATAATTTTGCATATTCTTAATATAAACAGAACTTCTTAATGCAATAAAGGCATGTGATGGTGACTGCCTCTGCTTTCTGTTCTGTTGTTCATGTGTCAAATTTACAATGGCTTCTTGAATGTTTGTTATTGATTGTTTACATTCTTACTGGCTTAATAAGATCTGATTATCTGTCTGGTTATCAAGAAAATAATAATTAAAAAAAAAACATTTCAAACTCATAAAAAAACTGCATTATTTCTTATGTGGAATCACCAAGTCCACACTACAAATAATGCAGTTTTATTTTATTTTCTTTTTTACTTTCTTTTGACTGACATGCAGTAATGTTCTCTGATGGATTAGAGGGTCCTTGGTGGTACAGAAAACAATTAAAAATCAAAATATTTTGTCAGTAATGACAGCTAAATAGTGTTGCTTTTTAAAGAAAGAAAGACCCAAACCAAAGGTTTCTTCTAATGGCCAGTTGATATTCCTAAAATGACAATGAACAAGAGTTGGAGGTATTAGCCAGAACTCCGACTATGCTTTCAACCTGTGATAATTTGATTTTCAAAAAACTCAAAGGGGAATGCATTTGAAAACTCTGGTTTTGCTTTTTATTATGGACAGATAAGAATACTTTCTTAAATTGTTATTATCCTTGGCTAATGATTCCTGCCATTTCAGTTTTGTCTACACAATCGGGATGGATGATCTCCAAAGGCAATCTTAAAAGACTTCAGACACTTATGGTGTGAGTTTGCCATCCAAAAAATTAAATAAAGACGACAAAAGAAGCCTTATAGATGTAGTGCCTTTTGCCTATAATATGGTATTTGAAATAGTAGAAGCCCTTACATCCACAAAGTTCTTAAAGCATGTATACATCGATATAACATCTGATTTTGATTTGAACATCTAGGAAGGCACTCTTCAAAAGAGTGGCACTGACACCTCTCTATTAGAAGATCCAGTTCAATGAAGTGTCACTGCATCAGGCATCAGATGTTTGTTCATCAACCAATCACAGCCTGTCAGTCACAAAAGAAGGTCAGCCAAAAGAATCTTACATTGACATACACACACACACACACACACGCACCTGTCAGCGCTGTACCACCTGTATCCCTCTCCACTGTGCTGCCTCCTGCTGATGAAGAGCTCTGCCCCCCCTTTGCTCCCTCCAGGACTGTCTGCACACTCTGCTCCCCTGCTAGTGCTGCTGAGTGCTGGACGCTCGTGACGCCACAGGGCAGGAGATATGCTGGGAGACCCCAGGAGCCTGGCAAGGAAATCAAAGTGCTCTCAGTGAGAGTGAGTGGTCCAACTATCAGAGAGTGGCTTCCAGCTCCGGCATGCCTGGGAGATAGCGACCAACGCTTCCCTAGTGTCCACTTTCTGATTATCCCGTGGCTGGAATAAAGACCTTGTAGAAAGCCTCAGGCCACCCTCTGTACTGGATGTTATACACGTCTTTCTACAGGTGTGATGTCATTTAGTCACAAACAGCAAATACTCAATTCAAATGTAATTTAAATGTAAAACAGGCAGTGTTCCTTACTAATGTGTAATATTCATCACTTTTTAGATTTTGCAAGGAACATTTAACGTCGTCATGGTTGTCTATTGTTTTGAGCAGCTTTCATCTATTTCTGGTCATGGTGAGCAGCAGCCTATGTCAGCACGCTTTGAGTGTGAGACAGGGAAGCTATCAGGTCCCTGATAATTCACAAGGCTAACACGACAGAAGGACACTCACATTCACACTTACGAGCAAGCCTCCACTTGTCTCCCATCGAGCTGGACTGTTGGCAGAAAGCAGATGAGCTGCATGAACAGCTCCACACAGAAACACAAAGATCTGACACTGGCTGCATCTTGACCTTGGAAACAGCAGCTTGATGAAACAATCTAAACTCAACATCCACTCACTAGCTTTTCTTCAGCTGCATCTCACAGTTTTCATAAGCAGACTGGACAGACTCTGCCTGCTGATGAAGACTGTTACATATGAAAGCTCTAGAAAAAGCTGGACTTTCTGCTCATTTAAAATCTATTCACAAATATACTGCATGTTAATGACTGATAAAATGAACAAGACCATTACAAGGCCAACAAAGGAGAACTGGAGTCTAAGAACCAAAATTGTTTTTTTTTTTGTTTTTTTTCTTTAACCATAGCATGTTCACCTGTACAACACTATTCCATTCACAAGTCATTAGGTAATAGAGGGTTTGCCTTCAAGACACCTCTTAAGATCTAATATTATGATATTTTACTGTAGTATAGCTAACATTTAGCTTGCTTATGAATTAACGATCTCATATAAATCCTGTCTCAAGCATTATGATAAACAGAACTCAGGCCTGAATCAGTCAATAAGCACACTTTCTTTTCACACATGTTCGCATGAACATTACTGTGGAACAAAGAAAAAATCTTGCTGTGTTTTAGAGACATAAGCACATGCCGAAGCGGATCCATCAGTCGGGTTTAAAAACTGAAAAACTGAACGTGTGGGCTTAAGGGAAAAAAAAACATTTCAAAGGTAGTGCATAATTGCATTTTCTCGTCTCAAGAAGAGTCAGAACTCAATCACTTTTGCACTATATATTTCCTTAATAGAGAATCATTACCAACAAGATGTGTTAATCTCTGGAGAGGACCCATAATGGAAGCTATCTGACTATTTCCTGCTACTAGCCGTGTTCCATTACTGCAGCTCTCTGATCTAACAGCAGACATCCTTGGAATCACCCCAGAGAAACTGAGACAGGCCCATCAGGCTACATGGCAACTGCTGCTTGCTGTAAGGACATCTTCAATATCCTGTTTACTCTTCTCGGCCCAAGTCAACAGTAGTTTACCCAAAGTACAACCATCAGTTCACAAAAAAAAAAGACATTAAGTATGTGTGTTTCTTAACCTGCCCTCTCCGAACTAATCCTGCAATATGTTCTGGCATTTTTAGTGTTGTAACAGCAGCATTTTAAAGCTTATTAGCCGTTCCTCTGACATGAGTCACAGCTATTGATTGATCCACTTATACCCTCAGCATCCACCAATCCATCCATCCCCTCATGAGGTCATGTAGTGCGTTACAGCCGTGTGTCAGAGGCTAAGTTGTGAAATGTAATATGTGTTAAGCATGTGAGATCCTAAGAGCACTTTGCAGGACATGGCTCTGTCCTTGACAAATAGTCTCCAAGAGACAAAGGGAAAGGGGAGAGACACTGGGCCGATGCTTCGTGGAAGGAGACCTTAGCTTAGTTTTCTTTGGCATTTAGATGATGGCAGTTTAAGGGCATTGTGAGTCAATTTGAGAACGTGAAGGGTAACTAAGAATGGAAATTTACAGTCTAAAAATGCAAAGTGAACTTTGCGTAGAGCTGGATGGAATATATTTGCCAAATGCACAATCCTTGACGTAAGTCCTATCACAAAGTCCTTATAGGATGACTGTAGCCTGCATTGGAATTTGGAAACATGCTTATTTGCTTTCTTACTGACTTACATGACAAAATTCTCAAGTCCACAGTAAAGCGAAGCTGCCACCAGCAGCGGGTTTCTTAGCTTAGCATTAAAGGCCTGCACAGATTTCAAATGGTTTCAGACATTTTGTGGTGAAATCATATGTTCTATCACAGTAACATAGTAACAGACTCTTTTCAAAGTATGACTGTATTAAAAGAGCTCTTAGAATACACAATAAGGTAACAATATCCACATACTACCAGCTGTAGACATCCGGCTGTTACTGTGCCCCAGCAAGAAACTGTTCAGATTTGTTTTTACACTACATTTTGTACAGATTATAAAAACAAACGTAACATGTTGATTTGTGAGCTTTAGAGGTACTGATGGGTGGATTTTGTTTCCTTTGTTTTCCCTTTCTTTCCAGTGTTTATGCTAAGCTAGGCATTAGCTCTTGCTTTATATTTAGTGTACAGATATCACAATAAATAGACAGATATCAAATAAAAGTTATTAATGGTTTTTTGTGTCCTCTTTCTTATAAAATGGAAATCATATAAATTCTGCTTTGAAACAGACACATTTTTTTTCTTTTCTTTTCACATTTTATACCTGTAATTAGGCAATATTAATTACTGATCCTCACAAAGAGCACAATCACTGTAAAACCAAGTCTTTAGGTAAAAGCTCATTTTTTAAATAAACAAACAGATGAAAGTCACGGGTCACGCATCACATCATCAATATGAAGCTCATCTGCGAGTGCACATTGCCATGCAAATCATCTGAAAACCTGCAGTCTGATCAGCACCTGATTTATGCCCTCTCGAAGATTATTTCCATTTCATTATATTGTCACACAGGCAGCTTTGTTTGTCTGAGCCTACATTTGCCTTTGAAGATCAATGGCACCTTTCGTCTGAAACTGCTGTAACGTTTCCAGCAACGATCTGATAGCACTTCTGCTATTTTTACTTCTAGATGTAGCACTGGCCCAGAAAAATAAGATCTGAGTTGATTAGCAAAGCCTGCAAACCCTCTGTGGTACATCTAAAAGGAGGCCTTCATTTCACGATGCACAATAGAATCAAAATATGCCGATATAACCAAATAAAAGGCTGTCTCATTCATTGTACTTAAGCACACAATGAATAAGGAGACATTTTAAGAAACACATTTATTTTATGGCAATTGTCAAGTGCTTAGTCACTCCAAGAAGGTGAGAATCCAGAGTACACTGGAATACAATGCAACGGTATGAGCCCCTCAGCTCATCCCTCCACATTTTCTCTTTCTTTTCCTCTGAAACGTCTCCTCTTCGAACTTTCTCAGAAAACGTTTCAATGTTTGAACATTGTGCCAAAGAGCATCCTGCCACCCAGTAAGTGATGGAATCGATGATTAGGTGAGACACCCGCAGAGGCTGGCCAACGCTGTGGAGGTCTTCACAGCATGAAAATGCTCACACGCCACCAGTCAGTTACAGTTTGCAGGTGAAAGAAGTTTTCACTCAGACTTATCAAGCAGCAGAAGTATTGCTAAGCGATGAAAAAATAGACACAGCTCACATGTGACCCAGCCAGTATCGCTCACGTATGTGCACTTGCACACATACGGACCCAAATACATCCATTATAAGAGGTACTTTTCACTGATTGAAGTCTTAACATTCCCATCTGGTGCTGATTCCCTCATCTTACGCCTGGATGAGTATCTCACTCCCCGTCTGTCAGCCCACTAGTCAGTTAATCAGGCAGGTTCACTGTGTGCGAACGCCTCCGGTAACTCCAGCAGCTCCAGCCAGTCTGTGGACCAGGAGGCAAGCAGGCGTGTCTGGATCAATGTGCTGATGTTTGAGGGAGACCAAGCCAGTCAATAGCGCAGGGCCTGCAGCCTCCCCACTGCAATGTGTCAATCCCACTCATCTCCCTTCGCTGGCTCGCCATCGCAAGCCTCTTAGCTGAAGAAATATGTGGATTCTTTCACCTGCTGGAGATCAAAATCACCTGGAGAGACAAGAGACAGAAAAAGTGTCAGAGCAGGTTAAAATCTGCAGACAGCAGTTACAGAAAGTCAATCACATGTACTTCAACTTTAATGAGAAACATAACTTGAAGTCATAAATCAACAAAAAATGTACAATCTCATGCAAAAGTAATTTCTCTCAATCATCAGTTATGACCCTCTAGAAGTGAGGGGTGATGCCTCTATCTGCAGAGACCCTGAGCTCTGCCTTTCTCTCCTTATTTTCTTTCTACTTGTCAGGATGTTTCAGGGCATCGGCCTCTGTGCAGTGGTGTTTAGGCCCAATCCAATAACACTGCAAGGTTGGTACTCTATAAAAACATAGCGAGTTACAGCTGCCTCTGTTTCTCCATGGTCTCCCTCATCTGCTCTAAAGGGCTGCAGGTCTGTCTGCGTGAGCTGCACAGATACAGGCAGAGCAGGGAGACAGGATGAAGCCTACACTTCAGCTAAATTCACATGAAAGCCAGAGGGTTGTGCAGAAGTTTGGGTGTGTTTATTAGTGTTTTACAATGCAAAAGCTGTAAAACAATCAAAAAATAAAGTGTAACTTCTCTGATTCACTGCTTTGTTCATGCTCTCACCATCATTGTAAAAGGCAGAAGTGACTGGGCCTCTTCTATAATGAAAGTGATGGAATAAGTAATTTCTGCAGAATTAGCTTCCGTTGTCCTCTTTACCTCCTTAAAATTTAATACTCAAACAAGAGTTCCCTTAAGACCCTTAAGTTCCCTTAGTGTGATGTGTATTCACATGTTCAACAGATCATCAATGGAATAATTAAACATTTTATGTTAACACTGGGTTAATCAAAAATAACTTACAATAAATGTGAGACTGTACTCAGGAAACAGCTGTGGGTTAAGCTAAATACTAAGATTAGCATGCTAACACATTCAGAATGGCAATGCTAACTAACATGTCAATGTTTACCAGGCATAATGTTTAACATGTCTTATGTTTAAGTTTAATGTGTTAGCAAGCTAACATATGCCTGTTAGCCCAAGACACAAAGTACAGATGAAGCTGATGAAAATGTCACTATTTTTGCAGCAATTTGGTCATAAACCAAAGTACTGGACACAATGAATTTTTTACTGATTGATAGTGCTTGAACAGCAGGAGGAAGTTATTATAGTTCATTATACAGATGAAGCGACTGTAAACAATTTCACAACAACCCATTCAGTATTTGTCAATACATTTCAGTAAAAGCCATATGATGTCAACCTCATGGTGGCACTAGAGAAAAAAGCTGGCGATCACCAAAGTTAATATGATTAATCCCCTGGGCACCATGACTGTATGTAGAAAACATCAGGACTGGACACAAGTAGAGAACTGACCAACTGAAAGACCAGCATTGCACTCAGTATTTTGTGAGCTTTTAACTTATGGATCTCTTGAAAAGAAGATGATACGTCTCAAGGGTGTTTAGGATGTAGGTAGGATGTAGTCTGTTCTTCAGCCCCCTGAGTCCAGTGAAAGGAGGAGGAGTCACAAAGGGAGAAAAGGAGAGGCTTTTCTAGAAAAGTGGGTCAAACTCAAAAACTTTACATTTTTAAATTAGATATAACTTTTCAGTTTTCCTGGGCACCAGTAAATTTTCTATGAACTTTAATACACCACTTGACTGCTAATTTTAGCTCTAGATGAGGCCCTGCCCTGCACTCTGTGCTTTGCTTCTCTGACAGCTGCATACACCCGCAGGAGCTGCAGCTTGAATTATTGAGAAAAGGCCTGAAACGGCTGAAGAATGCAAAAACTAGCCATGAAGTAGCCAGGAAATTACGCTGACACAAATGGTTAAGCTAAAATACAAACTAACCAGTGCATCAATGTTTAAGTGCTTGTCAAAACATTAACAAGATGGTGGAACTGACATACTCTGCTGTGTTAAAAACAATTTCTGCTTATTAATATGCTAATCATCCAAACATGAATATACCTCGTACAGTTCATTTTTGTAGTTGAGTTCCTGTCTTGTATTTTTCTGAAGTTACCATGTATTCTGCAAGAACATTATGCAATAATGGCAACAGACAAGCTGTTACCATAATGACATATTCTATAGCACTGTGCACCAAAGTGAAGGAACAAAGAACTGAAAAGATGTTTTTCTTGACAACAGCTCACCATGGGTCTTACAACCTTGCAGCCTTAGTGTTGTCAACTGGAACGAAAGCAAAAATGTCATGTTTAAAAGACAAAAGACATGAGCACACTGAATAACTTAAAGCTTTTACTATCCCGATGGGCTGCTCCTGTATCCTCATCAATTTCGGACTCTAACTGTCGAAGCCTTAGAGTCTGCACGGTAATGGCTCTAAGTTATTCAGTGTGCACTCCAGTCTTTCCCCCACTCGCCTCTGTGGTCATAGATGCACCTGATTCGCCTCATCTCCTGCTAAATTACACACAGTGAGACCAGTTTCACCTTAACAAAGAGTTCAGGATCCTTCGTAGTGAAGGTTATAATGGATTTTATTCCAGATTCACTCAGTCGCTCATGGAGGGGACCCGGGGACGGATGGACACACACACACACACACCCCTCAGGACCACACCTGACTGGTCTCAGCCACATAAGCTGATTATGCGCAGAGGAGGGACACAATTAACAGTAATCAATTTATACAACCCAGCTGTCAGTGCCAAGCAGACAGTAAGTGTACAGATGGAGATGGAGTGAGGGGTTACATAACAGCAAAGCCTCCATCCACCTGCCTGACAGAGACGCTGCCTCTGTAGCTCCACTCTGGACAACAATAGACAGACGCTCACAGTGGTGTGAAAGGAAAATGGGAATCTGGACGTGCTATTGGCCACACAGGCAGGCATGAGTCCACCACTCATTACATAAGCTGAAATTTGAATTTTAGCCAAACTTTTCCTGTTTAAATCAGATGGCTGTATACCATATATGGGCAACAAAGACAGCTGGACAACGGACTACAGACAACGGGATTACAATACAAATGACAGTAAACAATAATTTAGCAATTATGAAACAGTACAGAAAATACAGGACTGTGCAAGAACCCTGTTTAATAACATTTTTATCATTTCTGTTAACCTCAAACAGGGCTTCAGGACAATAAACTGCTCTTCAATCCAATTAGGAAAAAACCCCCAGCTCCCTGCTTGTCAGCTCCCTCAAACAATAACCGAGCCTTGGCAAGGCCAGGTGCTGCATGCTAACTGACCTGTCTGGGGCACTTTGGACAGCAGCAGCTTCAGCCTCCTGTACTCCTGGTAGTTCTTTTTATTGGCCTCAGCCCTGCCACAAAGAAAAAGAATAAAGTTATTAACTCTGAAAAGAACACGAACATGTACGCTTACAGAGGTACTAAGTCAAAGGCAACTGGAATCATCTCTGGGAAGTTTCAGCTCTTATTCAAGTGTCATCCCCCAGTTCTGCTCAGTGATGATCCCACATATTTAAACCTCTGTAGGTTGCACAAACCCACATGTCACATTTAGGTTGTTGAGGTTGTTTATCAGACCAAACCTACCAGTTCAGTTACTTTTTTTTTTAGTTTAGGCACGGTGTTGAATTTTCATTATATTTAACAAATTCCAGATGAAGCTGTAGGGACGGTTAAAAATCTCTTCAGTTACACACTGCAACTAGTGAAGGAATCCAAAAAGTCTTTCTATTCCCATACGTCTTTCTCTCCGGTGCCCACAAGAATGAATAATGTGCTTGTGAGGCTTAGGGAGCAGTAATGTGTCTGTGTGAGAGAGAGGGAGGGAGGGAGGGAGAAAGACAAAGAGGACGAGGGCTGCTACGGAGTAAAGGCTGTAGAGAAGGTGTCCAATTATCGAAAAGAGAGAAAAACACAGTCGGATGATGAGCATAACCCAGCCTGAGGACAGCAAGACGGATAACACAGAGAGAGACGGGGAGAGACAGGGATGCTGAAAATCATTTTGTATCTAATGTCACAGACAAGTGAAGGAAAAACTCTGTCATGGTAATATAAATTTTACAATCTCATAACGCTTTATGTGTACCTTCTATTTTGACTGTACATGTGGGACTTGCATGTTCAGCGTGTAATGGCTTTTGTCAATATCATTAAAGTCATAAAAGTTGCATAAACACAGACAGCAAGGTAGAGATTGATGGCTGCTGTGCAACAAAAAAATCAAACAATAGAATAAGAACAGATTGCAGACATGACCAACTAAGTGTGAAAGAATGACCTTCTCATAATGACATAATATTTTGCTAAAAATTGAATATAATTTCGCTATGATTATGTGAATAGGAGATGCTATGAAAAAAAGCTTGCTGTACTGATTTTTATCATTATAAAACATTTGTATGTGAATATGACAAATTAAAGGTGTGAACTGGACTCACGGGAGCTCGGGGCAGTATTTCTTCACCAGGAAGTTGGACAGGTCTTGAAGGATTGGCTGGTTGTGCAGGGCAACAAACTGTTCTCGACAGATCTGACAGGAGGAAGAAGAGGCAGAGAGAAGTGTAGTTTGATCTAATCTGGTCCAGAACCCTGAAAAACAATCTCCTCACAGTGTTGCCACAATATTATGATACCTTCTACTGCATATGGACACTGTGAGTACTGAAAAATACAGCAACTTGCTGGAAAATCAGTACAGATAACACAGTGCACACGAATTCAGTGCAGCTTTTAACTAAATGTCAAGAATATCGACAAAATAAAATAAAAGCACTGAAGAAGAAGGAAAAGGGTGTAATAAAATGGCTAAACTGAGGAGCCTGTCAGACTTCAAAGTACCAAAATAATGTAAGAAACGTAAATAATACAACATTACATATTAATTTGAGAAACACTAATGCCTCCTTTTGGCTCCACACAAATGTCTGCTGCTATTTCTCGTCTATTCAGTGCAGCAGAAGCTTCAGCAGATGTTCAGATCACATGCTTCAAATAGGTCAAGATTTATTCAGCAAGTACGTTTCCATCGCAATTTGTCTTATTTTGCTTTCATCTATACAGCAACTTTTCCACCTCACCCAAGCAGAGGAACTTGTTTGGAGTATTTTGATTTTTCTCGCTGGAATTTTTTTTTTTTTTTTAAGAGAACATTCAAAACATGCACAAAAATGTGAACGGACACCCACTTGAGGCATTATTCAAGAGCCACATAAGGAACTTGTACTTTTCTCTGAAATATTACAAGTGGAACAAGGTGATGCATTTTCCATACAAAGCCATCAGTCTGCCTTTCTGCTCGAGTCATAAACACATAGTAACAGTGGCGGCTTTCTTCCTTTCTTTCTTCCTCACCAGTTTCTATTCACAGCCATCCACCACCCCGTTAAGACCTGGTGCTCTGACCATTTCTGTAGCACATCATATTGATCCTGCTCATAGCTCTTAGTCTTTCTGGTCTGTTTTCTACCCGACATGTGCCCACATCCCACAGTGATGTCACTGGGAAACCTGTCTGTACTGGGAGCCTGGAGGTTCAGAGAATATGTGGATGCGTAAAATAAGGAAAGTAAGTAAATAAAGTAAAGTAAAATAAGGTCCTTCTTCATGGGTTTAAGTGTTGACTAAGATATTTAATACCCCTCCTTTGCCACTGTGTCCAATTACCTGTGTAATGAGGAAGCTGTACAACCACACGTCAAGAGAATAAATGTACTAAAGGGCAATTGCTTCATTGGTTATAACTCCTGTGAGACTGGCTGAAGAAATAAAAATGTGGCTGTGCTCTGAAGATACATCTACAGAAAATTGGGACTTTATAGTAATTTGATCCATTTTATGCTATGCTGTGTCTCAGTCTGGGTCTGTTGACAAACTAGTTTCAGCAGGCAGGAGCAGAAAGCATGTTCTGTCTAATGGGGCTGCCTACTGCCAGCAGCAGCCTGTAAATGTCCGAAACGGAGACAATATTTAGTTTGTTTTACTGGCTTCACAAGGCCAATGCATCTACCTTAAAATAAGCAATGCTGATGCTACAGAAAGTATTTTTATCACCAACATCCGCTTCAAAAGTACTAAAACAAGCTCAGTCGTCAGGACTCACACAGTCATTCAGCAAATAATGAGCCAGAAGAACTGAATGAAATGTGCTTTAATTAATCATCGAAAAGGGGGAATTCTAAACCCTGATGATACCCGATCTGACGGACAAACGGATGATATGGACAAGGAATGGTGAAAGAACCTGGACAGGGACTAAAAGAAAAAAGGTTGTACTGTGATTTGATACCTTGTTCATGGCATCCACAGTGAGGGCGTGGGTCCAGAAACAGTCGTGAACTGAGACAAATGTCAGGCCAGCACTGAGAAGAAAAGGAGAGGGAACAAAAGGGCGAAGAGAGACCATGTAGAGGGATTGAAATCAGAGGAAGAAAATAAAAGAAAAAGAAGAGAAACTGGTAGACTTTGACAAGAAGTGCATTACAGCGACAGTAATTGCTAAAACCATAGCAGACATTCATTCAAAGCCTGTGTGAGTTCCATCATAAATTATCACACCTGTCAAGAGGCCAATTCTGTGAAATAAGCTTAGATTACAAGGCATATGACACTGATGCTTATCCAAGGTGATAAATACTTTCAAAAGGGGAGAAAAGACACACAGAAAGTCAATGTCAGAAGCATATTACAAACTGCCTTTGGAAACATGACTCTGCACAGGTGAGATAAAAGGAATATACTTGTATTTTACATGTTCAAAATATTCATGCTCTGATTACAGTATGTTAAATGATACCTATTGCAGTACAGAGACGTCAGCATCATGTGTGTGGAGTCCAGAGAGTGGATGAAATTTGGCGGGAAGGCATTCTTCTGTTTAACCGTGTCTGGCCTCCTGAGAAGGGACAGAAAGCCAAAAACAGACATATAAAAAGAGACTTCTGTAATGGTACCTGTACTTTGATGCTTTCTAATATAAACTGGGACGTTTAAGCCAAGCTGTCTCAGAAGTCTGACGTGGCCTCATTCTGAACTGTGCTGATAACTCGTGGGTAGACAATAGGGAAACTCATATTTTGATTTCTTTTATATCTATGTGCACTGCTTGCCAGACAGCATGTGCTACATAAAAAGCATCATACCCTTGAGAATGTTTTTTTTCTTTAAAGTCTGATAATGTTACAGTAGTTTGCAGATAAACCGCCAGGCCATATAATCTATGCATTAACAGTCACAAAAGTATTATACAAAGAGTCATTATCTGTATCTTTATCAAAACATTATGAGACAAAAATAACCAGTCACATTAGAAATTGTGACTACTTCCCTTTAAAAATGGTCATAATCAGTTGCTGCAGTGAATACAGTGCAATACAAAGCTGGTCTTATCTATGGAGCTGTAGTGGACTGGTGCCATCCACCTTTACTGACATCATCTATGAAAATACTGTTGGGCCTGGTTAGCTTTTTGCCTTACCATTTTTACACTTTTGTACACATGTAAACAAACAAGATTAACTTATTTGTTAGTGAGCTTTACAGGCGTTGGTTGGATGGGTCTTGTTACCTTTGGACAGAGCCAGTCTAGCTGTTTCTGCCTGTTTACAGTTTTCATTAAGCTAAGTGTCTGTTGGCTGAACCCTTAGGTAAATGTAGCTGACCACCAGAAAGGAAATAAGCATGCAAGTAAATGTTTAACTAACTCAATGAATCATGAAGTATTCATTAAACATGGAGACATTGTGGTGGTGTGGACAAAAGCAAAAGCATAAGATGTAATTAACAACACTATTGATGGTTGCATCGTCAGTATTATGGATGAGACCTGTCCTTTCCCTGCTACGACAAGTCAAAAAGCATGCTGTGAAAAGGTGTATTTGTGTGCATGGATTTCAACATCAATATTTTATTTTCTACTGTGACCCCTTGGGGACACTTTAGCTCTGTGCTTTATAAACAATAGTCAATATGTGAACATACACATTTAGAAGTGATATAAAATAAATAGTACAAGGTAATATAAATGCAGTGCTGCTGCTACTACTGACGATGACGAACCGAAAGTAAAAGAAGGATCCTGCCAATCTGTATCCCCATGCTGCCTTTACCCTGAGCCTGTGCCATTCAAATCCTCTGGGCTGCCACAGACCAGAACACCCTTCTAATGGGAATGGAGACAGAGCGAAGAGAACTTGGGCCAAACCCAAAGCTACTCACAGGCACACACAGTGTCAGTCTCATTTTCCTTCTGTCCTTTGTATTTATTTATTCATTTGGGCTTTTTTTTTTTTACCTTTTTAGTTTTTAGCTTTTAAGTTCTGGTGTTTGTGGGCTTGAGCTGAGCAAAAACAAGAGTCCTGTGTGGACATGTATTTCCAAGCTCGCTCGGCTATCTATAGTTATCTCCTCTTCCTTTCCCAGTTGTCTCACACATACACTCACACACAAAACAAACATGTCACCTTTAAATCCCACAGGCCTGACAGACTGGAAAGGTGCAGTCAGGACTCTAAGGGTTAGCAACCACAGCTCTCTAAAGTGCCAGATTTCTCCCTGTAGGGCTGATGGTTCACTTCATGTCACAAGAGATAATGAAAGTTGGCACAGGGCTTAGTATTTAATATATTTAATATGCTGCAGTTTAGAAGCAAGGATAATCAGCACACATCTAACAAGAGGGACGGAAGAAAAAAAAGTGAGGGGTTGAAAGCTGTCACTACTTTGCCTGTGACGCCATTTACATATTTAGATGCTGGACAAGCTTTTTTTAATCACAGCGGGTGCATTTGTGTGTGTGTCAGTGGAAAGAGAAGGCGAGAAAAATTAGTCATGGGTATAGGGTCAAGTTTAACTTAGAATGTCAGCCTGTGAAACACTGATGCTTTCTCTGACAGCAAATTTCAAGTTTTAGGCGAGACGGCCTTTCAGAGAGGCATTTCTTCCTCTCAACTCTGACTTCCTCCATCCATTTTTTTCAGTATTCACACTGCTGGATCTGCAGTGTGCTGTAGATGTCAGACTAAGGAAGACGGCTGTCAGTCGTTGTCATCTCTGTCTCCAGTGCTCTCCATCTTCCTACTGCTCTCTGCAGTTGTCTGTCATTCTGTCTCTTTTTTGTCCTGTGCTCACCTCTATCATCCTTCCTCTGTTCACTCTTTTAAAACTCTATCTACACAGTTTCTCTAATGGCTTCCCACCAACAGGCAGTTATTCATACATGCCAAACTAGCACTTCTTCAGAAAAGCCCACAAATCATTCTGTCTTCTTTACACCAAAAGGTCAAACATCTCTGAGCATAAGGAGACATAATAAATTTAATGTGAAACAACTGTATTCATACATTAAATCTCCTCTGATAAACCTACCGGCATTAAAGGGTTTTCTGTCATTTGTTATGCAAAACAAGCATTGGAGTAAAACATATTACTTCTATGAGCCACATGTGGGTTGAAATCCTACAGTATAACGTACACATTGACACCAAAATACAGTAAATCGCAATTTAGCTGAACTACCACTACGTAACTCTAAATAATACATAATAATAGTTACATAATGGCACACTTCTCATTATAAAAATTCTTTTTCTGACCATTCTTTTTCTTTTGCTGTAACAAATCTTTTGACACTTACAAGCCCATTTTCTTGAATAATCCCACTTTTCTTTCTTGCAAATGGGTGTATTTTATCAGTAATATGATTTAGCAGTATATTACATTCTACATCTGTAAATAAAGCCTCCAGACAAAGGAGTGTCAACAACTGTCCTGAACTAATTTCTCCCAGTTGAACTTCTTCCATCTCAAACTGTAAGTATAAAACTGCTTTCAGAGTAGTTCCAAAACACTTCTGATGGCATTTGCTGCTTTATAACAAATCCAAAGTTACATCAAAGTATGAGGAGGCAATTAGTGAAAATATCCACTGGAGATAGTGCTTTTGTGCAGCTGAAAGTCTTTAAAATGTAAGCTAATTGCCTCAAGAGAGTTCAGCTGCCTCCACCTCTAAAAGCTAAGAAGAAAGTGGTCAAGTCTGAAGCTGAATTTTGAAAACTTCAGACAGCAAACTCACTACAGTTAAAGACAAAAATGACCTGCTGGAAACACGGTTTATCTCACTAGCTATTCTCTGTCCTTGTTCCAGGTCGCTAATATGACATTTCAGCACAAAATGTCAATGAACGCCACGAGAGTATTAAGTGGTCACATTATATCTGCTGCACAGTGGAGAGAGTGGAGGAAAACTTACTTTTTGATGTCATGGTTGATCTTGAGGTTGATATTTTGCATTGCACCCTTCAGCTGGAGAAGCAAAACAAAGACAACAAATTGAGAGTGTTACAAATTGCACACACCGAGGGCATAGCTATGTTAGATACGTCAGTCTCTTCATATAATGGACATTTCCTAAAAGTGGTCAAACCAAAAAATCCATTTTCACTTCATGCTTCAGGATGACTGATAACTGGTCATTGCTGGTTCTCAACCTACCTGACCAGAATCCACGGTGAAAATACAATAATTTACTATCAAAATCATGCTTGATAACACATACAGAAGCAGAATTATAATCTTCCATCCATCCATGTATCCATCATACAGCAGCTTATCTAAGTCCGGGACGGTGGGGCAACACAAAGCCACACAGCACAGAAAGTCAATGATTACGATTAAAGGTTGTGACTGTCGTTCAACTCCGCTTTCCTGATTAAAAACAGCTGTTGTGGTTATCTTTGTAATGGCAGGTATTGGCCTTTATTGGTGAAATAAACCCAGCATAGCGTAGATTTAATATTTTTAAATGGGGTTTTTAATGGGGCATTTCATGTCCTGAAACCATTTCAGGAAAAGTACATTTTCGTGATGAAACCAGTGAATTTTAATGGTGACCTCCACTTGCTCAGTGTTATATCCCACTCCAACATGTTGTTATGACATTAATTAAAAAAGCAAATATACTATTTCAGTGGGCGATGAAGAGGGTATTTAGAATATCATCTATTCTTACCTTACATGCACACACTCAGACACATCTGCATAAGCATCTACATGCAAATACATACACACATATACACCTACACCCAGACAGACAGGAGCTGATGTCAGTTTAAAGAGGAAAAAAAAAAAAGAAAGAAGTGAAGTAAAGAACAGGAAAGATCCAAGCAGGGGTACCCTCATTAAAAACAACTAACTCTCACTGAAAGTATTGCTTTAATTAAATGAGGAAAAACAAAAAAACTCAAAAGGATGGAGGTGGCAAAGAGCTCTTTTGACCACAATACATTACCTCATCACAATCTCCACTATTTTCTTTAAACAAGAACTTAAGAAAATAACTACTGTAGGACTATTATCATCACAACCCTAATAACCACTTAACAGTGGAAGAGCACAGCAAGCTAACTGCCAGTCTATTCACACTGAGAGGGCATCAGGCCAATACCTCCCTTTGATCTCTGCTTTTCTTCATTCCATCATTTTTATCCTAAACACTCTCTGAGACCAGCACTGAAGTCTTTAGTTCCTAGCAGAGGGAAGACTTTGCACTCTAATCTCTTGAGCCTTGAGGGTCCATTTGGTCGGCCGTGCCAAGGCATCTGTGGCAGGGCAGTCTTTCCCTGACCCTTGGAAACATGCCGAGGTTGGAACGACAGGCTACTATCAGGAAAAAGATATGACTGGCAAGTGGCAGGCAACTCCTCGTCAACGCCAGCACTTTGCATTTGTCTGTTTACTGTGCATTCAGCCCACACTGCAGTATCTGAGAATCTCTGCTGCTGTTCCTGAACACATTTTCTTGATGGAAAGTAGCTTTGACATGGAAATGTTTCTGTTAAATTATATTCACTGGCCTATAAACACTTAGATCTATCAGTACTGGAAAAAAAAAAATCAAAGGGCTTTTAATGTAAAAAGTCATTAGACATCATTCTTGTTAGTGTCATTAGTGTTGAGAAAGATTTACTCCCAATAATATGAGTGAACATACAATGTGTTTGCGTTTGGTTGTTTGGAGTTGTTAATTGGAGGACAAATTTGCATTCAAGCTCTCTGTTTTTGGGTCAAATACATGGATTTGCGTCACAAACAGGCAAAATAAAAAAAACAGCTCAATTCATACGGGCGGCATGGTGGCTCAGTGATAAGAACCGTCATCAGCAATCAGTAGGGGGTCTACATGCCCTGTGTTTGTGTGGGGTCGGGTAGGCAGAAAGATAAATAAATGGTTCAACTCATATCAGTTCTTGGTTTGCTTTAAATTGCCACTGACTAAATGTAAACTCTGACAAATTTTCCCCATTTTTTGCTGGATACAGTCTTTGAATTCAACTCGTTTATTGTCTATTAAATTAGTCCGAGCAGAAGTGAAGGAGAAAACTGCATGACCGCTGCTATTCTGACACCCTTTAATAACCATGTGTTTGGTGCTAATGTGCAGCTTTTTTATTTGATCTTGCTTGCTACTCTGTGGGATGAACACTAAGGACACCGGCCCTTTGAAGTGCACATTCTTCGAACTTATCCCCATTCAGCCTCATGCTCTTTCTGAGTCTATAATGACCTGCTGGAAGGTTGGAAACAAGACATGTCATGTGGGATGCTCTCTTGGGTGCTGTACAGGTCTTAGGAGAAGTGCACTATCGTGTAGGCCATGATGGTGAGGTGTTTTCACACATTTAAAGGGAAAACGTATCCTAGAGCAGAACTGCATTGTGCTACGTTAATGATTCTGGTAATTGATTCTTGTTAAGTTAGCACCAACAAAAATACTGAGCTAGAAATTAGGGCACAAAAAACTATTTCACTATGTCTCTGTGCTATTGTCAAGGAAATTTTTTTCAAAAAGTTCAGTTTCAAAATGTCAGACCACTGAAAAAATTGACCTGATGATGACATAAGATGGACAGTTAATCAAGCTTATTATAATTTATCTATCTATCTAACATCCACGCTAAAGACATGTTAGCATGCGACTGTGACCGTGACTGTGTTATTGCCCGCACCGCTGTTCTCACGATGTGCAGCACATGCAAAAAATGGACTGACTTGGAATCGGAGACACACAAGACTGACCGGCCAGTCCGGGCCGAGAACCCTGAAAATAACTCAATTCAATTCCAGGCTCTGGCCAGTCGATTGTTGCATCTCTAATGAATATCTGTGCAATGGCACCAGAGCAAAAATCTGAAATCAGTAATTGATCTTCCGGGGATAATGAACATCTACGAAAAGTATCATGGCAATTTTCACATCACACATCACATCACAGCTGTTGAGATATTTCAGTCTGAATCAAAGGGGAGGACTACCAACCAACGACATATCATCCCTCGATCCATGCAGCAAGCATAGATAAAAACTGAACTGAATGAAATGTGTAGTTAACTGTCATTATTATTTCTACATGGCAACCCTGTTGTAAAACTCAAATGCATGCACCTCAGTTTGGCAACTCCAGTCTAATGCTTGAAGGTCGCTCTGTGATGAATGACAGAATCACACAGTGATCAAGAAATGGTTTTAAAAATAGAAGCGTACTGTGGTAAAACCCCATTAGTTTGGGCCATGGCTGCTATCTCATCCATCATTGCTCTAGGAGGACTTGTAAGCGGAATCTGTCCATCATTCCCCTCTTTACCCTCTCTCAGTGTGTCCTAACGGATGGAGGGAGAGGACAAGCTGGGAAATAAAAAGGTGTGAGGGTGAAAGAAACGGAGGACACCTTTGGACTGAGTAATGGACTGCCATGCTGTAAATGAGGTCACTACCATTCACTGTGCTTCTGTTCATTATAATGCATATGTGCATGATTTGTGTACAAGAGCTGACTCGAAACCTGAGGCTGTGATGAACGAGACCTTGGCCTAAGCCTGCTCTGTGTCTGTGGAGAATAAGCTCTGTACTCTAAATCACCTGAGAGGTCCAGGCATCAGTAACTGTATATAAGCCATGTTGGCAAGAGGGGAATCCTCATTCATCACAAAGCAGTTAATACCACACATCTCATCTGTTTAAGTGAAAACTGTTACTGTTACTGTCACATGGTCCTCCACCCAGGCCTTGGGGGAGCTGTGGCCTAGAGGCTGGATCGGAGGGTCACCGGATCGATTCCCCCACTGGACGGGCAGGAAAAATTTGGGTGTGGTGGAGTGATTAATGCGACAAACGCTGCTCCCCCTCCATTAGCCGGCTGATGTGCCCTTCACCCCCAATTTTCTCCTCGGGCGCTTGATGCTGCCCACTGCTCCTGTGTGTGTTTCACTGCATGTAATTTGCCGGGTGTTGCATGTGTGTTCAATTAAAGATGGGTTAAATGCAGAAGATAAATTCAATGTGTGTATGTAAAAATATATATACTGCCAATAAAGCCGATTCTTCTTCTTCTTCTTGCCCTGAAGACAGATGAGGACAGCTGCAGACTCATATTCACACAGCCTTGTCTCACCACACTTCCACTGACCTTTTCCAGCTTGATTCTACCAAACTCTCTTTTTCTACCACTCGAGGGTGTCCTTGAAACTCAAACTGCATTTATTATTCACCCCAAAATGCCACAAGATACTGCAAGATCAACGAAACACCATGCTCCCCCTGGGAACAGCTCACTTCTGTTCCCAGACAAAAGGGAGGCACGGATGGCATCATGTCGGCATTCAGAGATACGTAGCTGCCAAGAAATAGCCAACTCATTCTGATTCCACGCCCTGCAGCATGTGTCCTAATCTGTCACTGGACACAGAAGACAATGCAGCCAGGAGTAGATGCAAAACAGCCAGAAAGAAATGCAAACCGATCACACAGACATCAAGAGGCCACAAAAAGACTGCAATGACTATTACAATCTGTCAGTCTGAGTGTCCTGCTCCTGTGTAGAAAGGGTGGGAGACCATACACTGAACAGCCATAACATTATTACACCAGCCTATCATTGAATAGATCCCCCTTTTGCTCTGATCCATCAATGCATGGACGCCACTAGACCTCTTAAGGTATGTTGTGGTATATGGCGCCAAGCTGTCAGCAGCAGATCCTTTCAGCAGTCCTGTAAATTGCGAGGTGGGGCCTCCATGGATCTGACTTGCTTTTCCAGCACATGCCACAGATGTTCGATTGGACTGAGATCTGGAGAATTTGGAGGCCAAGTCAACACCTTGAACTAAACGTTGTGTTGCTCAAACCGTTTTTGCAGTGTGACAGGGTGCATTATCTTGCTGAAAGAGGCCACTATCATCAGGAAAAACAGTTTCCATGAAGAGGTGTACTTGGTCAGCAACAACATTTAGCTAAGTGGTATGTGTCAAAGTAACATCCAAATGAAGGGCAGGATCCAAGGTTTGGATCCTCTGCTGGCTTGAATTCTGGTCTGGGCGCTTCTGTGCGGAGTTTGCATGTTCTCCCTGTGCCTGCATGGGTTTTCTGTGGGTATTCCGGCTTTTTTCCCACAATCCCAAAAACATGCACATTAGGTTAACTGGCTCGTCTGCATTGCCCCTAGGTGTGTGTGTGTGTGTGTGTGTGTGTGTGGTTGTCTGTCTTTGCGTGTCAGCCCTGTGAATGACCGGTGACCAGTTCAGGATGTACCCTGCCTCTAGCCCGTAGTCTGCCAGGATAGGCCCCAGCGACCCTGATGGGTAGGAGGTATAGAAAATTAATTGTATGTATTGTAATGTACTATAAAATTAATTATTCACAATGGTCGACTGTCCAGGGAAATCGCTGACTGCCACTTAAAACCTGAACCAAACTGATTCTTACCACAAGCATGGAGGACACTAAATCTCAAGTTTTTATTCACACAATAAACTCACAAATCCAGTCAAATCCAGCCAATCCAGCTGATGACTTCTTTGTGTCACCATCCCCGAGAGTGAGATTTCACTGTAACCTTGATTGGGTGGGGGAATGAAAAATAAACAAGGAATCTGAGCCAGAGTGACCTCTGATCCGATTAGTATCTCCCAATCCTGTTAAGCAGCCTCCCTGATGTATGTTCATGCTCCATTCAGCTACTCCATCCTATTCTAATTTCCTCACCTCCTATCAGGCCTGAAAAATACTTGATTACACTACAGCAAAGCAACAAATAAAAACGCAAAGATGCACACACACTCCGGTCTGATTGTGTGATGCAATTGTAGCTACTTTCTCTGAACTTATTGGTTTTCTTACTGAGCCTCACACTGCATCTTCCCTTTCTATCTAAAGTCTAATTACTAATGACCTCCAGAAGTACTGTGGCCTTGGATTTAAGAGGGGACCAGGAGATTGAATTTAATCCAGCTATGCAGGGAAAAGGTGACCTTTCTGCAAGTTAGTTTAATTTCTGTTGGCCAGTGATGCAACTGGATTATAGAATTATTGCAGAGGATGAAGAAAGTTATCTGTGAAATGTAAGCTAAAACCTTATTCATCCATGAAGCCATCACTTCATTCATTCACTCATTTATTCATCTTTAGGCCTTGAAAAAAAAAATCACAGGCTTCATGGTCCCCACTGGACCATAAAAGAAGCAGATCAAATCCAGAGAAGGCGCCCTACTACACCAACAGGGAGAGATGCACCCTCAGGGGACCCACCATCTGTCACTTTACTCTCTTGCACCTGCTTGTGAGGAGTCACTGCTCCTCTAGGCCAACCTTGTGCTTACTGTCATACTAAAAGAGCAGACATCATGCTGCTCCAACCTGTGAGCTAGCTGTTGGCCTGTGCTTGGCATATGCTACATGTCTGTCTTTCCCTTTCACTTAGTTAATGAGCTTAAGGTTATAAGAGATTTTATGTAATCACACACACATGTAGACATACGCAGTCTTTTTCTTTTCCTTGTACAGACACAAACATACACATAAGCATTTTATCTGCAAATGTGCTGGCACACAGACATGTTATCTCTAAGATGTGCTACCGTCAGCATCTCCATAGTGACGGACAACTCTAGTGATGCTGTTGAGCTCCATTAAAACAGGACCACTCATAGCAATCACAGTACACCATCAGTGGAGCACTCGTGCACCAAAGTTATCGAGACTTGGAAAGCCCAGCTGGGACATTCCACTCGCAAAACATCAGGTACTTAAAGCTTCCTGATAGGTTTGCTGTCCTGCATATAGGAAGACTGATATAATAATTATTTTAGGATGCTGGATTTCTTATGGAGCAGAAGAAAAAGAAGGATAGCTTTGAGGGAAAGACAAAAGAGGGGACAGTAAATTAAAAGAGCAAACACAAACATAAGAACTGCATAATTTGGATTTTACCTAAATTAGTTTGTGACCAAAACAAAGGGACGGGTTGTTTATACTCTACATCCAAAGACCGACTACAGTATATCTCACAAGCTCACTTTTGCGGCCCAGTGAAAGGCAGGTGCGTCCCACCTTGCTCATATCTGAGCCAAGAAGCACTTATCAATAATCTGTGAGTTCGAAAAATGGCTGATCAAACTGCATGCAAAGTAGTTTTGGTCTACGCACAATGGCAGTTCCCCTAATTCATACAGAGCTTATTGAGCCTTGCCAGACCATAATGAGTGAAGCTAAATCTTTGAGCTGACTGTGTGGGATATCACAGCTTGTTCTCAGAGAAACAGTGAATTTTAAGATTTATTTATTTATTTATTTTAGGAAAGATTTATTACTTCTTATATGCTGGTGGCATTTAGGAGAGTTGCTGTTCAGTTCTGCTCAGTTTTCTCACATTTGTGTGTAAATACTTATTTGATTCCGTACTTTGTACTTAAAAACCAGCCAACCGACTCACAGCTAACTGGCCACCCTCATTTATTATCAGCTTCATCAGAATTTCCATCAAAGTCCAATGAAATAAAATGAGTCGAAATTATACTGCAAAATTAGAAGGATAGTGAAAGTAATGACTCAAAGCAGCTTACCACCTCATGGAAATATTGGAACAAAAAGACAAAGACGGGTCCAAACGCACAGCACTAAGCTGGTACACACAGGACTTTCTATTATGGCTCGGTATGCAAAGAGAGAGATTAATGACTACTGTATATACTTGCAATTATGTGAGTTAAAAACTGTACATGTGCGATATGAAAAGGTCAGTAGTGGGAGTATGGAGAATGTTGTGAAAGGTGAGAGCAAGAGCAAAGAGGAGCCGAGATGAGACAAACAAGTGAAGAAACAAAAGAAGAACTTTCAAAAGGTCAGCAAGTGATTTTCTGAAGACACAGAGAGTGAAGACAGGGCTGTGGTCAGCTAAGCTGTTTATCATTAGACATCTGGCAAGAGTGGCCGTGGTGACTTGCATCAAAGTAACAGGTAAAACCTGCAACAACTGACATTGATTCTGCTGGCAAATTTACAAAAGCAGCTACAGAAATAACACAAATTCATAAATTTCTCCTTAAAAATGCATGTGAAATTATGTATGAAATCATACAAATTTTTTGCAGTGTAATGCATGATGGGAAGTGGAGTATATCCAAACAATTCATCCTACACAGAAATAAATAAAAATAAGTATCCCTAAGTATCCCAGAGACTAGTAAAGCTAGTAGCCCCACCCATGCCTTACGATATGACTTACCACTTGGCTGCGTGATCGGTGGTATGGTTGAATGACGGGTAAACCCAGAGGTGTCACCCACTCCACAGTGTGGCCAGACTTGGAGATGAGCCTGGCGCTCTCTGTCAGCCAATCCTGCAACACATGGATGCCAGTAGAGATAAAATGAGAACACCCAGAAAATATTAAGAGCCTTTCACTTTTGAATTTGTGCATGAGGGCAAAGGAGCATTCAAGTTCATATCAGTAAGTCTGGACAGGTCAACGTTTTGTACTCTGTGGGGTGGAGGATTTAATAAAATCAGTACATTTGGAATAACAAAGATAAAATAAGAACTTTCTCTCCACAGCATCAACAGATGATGTATGTATAAATCCACTGTTCTACTTCCTGGAGCGGCAAACAATAGTTTCAGACTTGCTGAGGAACAGGTGGGGAGTTGTTGCTTACTCTAAAAATTTCAACAGTGCAACAGTGATGTTTGCATAAGCGTCTGGCACAGTTTATAAGAATAGATGTCTTGCTAATGTTGCTCAAGTGCCTCCTCACACACGCATGCACACAGAGACCTATAGGAATGATAAATATGTCCTAGCAACTTGAGTTAGCAGTCTGGCCCAAAGCTGCTCCATTCATCATCACCTCCCTCCTTATATTCCCAGGTACAATGAAATGAAGGTAGCATGAAAGCAAATAAACTGGAGTGAGAGATACACTAGCAAGATAGTTGTAGAGATTGCATGATCGATCAACAGATTGATAAGCCAGAGAGAGAGAGAGAGAGACAGTGAAGTGTGGACAGACAGTGGGAGCACAGTTTGAGGAGATTAGGCAGGTGTTGACAGAATAAATGGGAAATGTACAGAGAAAGCAGAAGAGGTCAGGGATGACAGCATCGGGATTGATCATCTAACTCTCTCTCACTCATACGTCAACGCACCGCTGCTAAATGTGACCTATTTCATAGCAGTAAAAGTTAACACACAAACACACACACAAGAGCATTAGGCCGGCACCAAAGCATGACGGGAAGGGAATTTTTCATCTCAAACTGGGCTGTCCCCACACATTTCTCAAAGGACACACAGAGCATGAGTAGGTGGGGTTTCTATTTGCTCACCAGACTCCACTCCGCCTGTGGAGATAATGTACAATCCCCTACCAGGTGCACGGCCTAAATCTAGAAATGGAGTCTAAGTGATGAATGGGTGCCATTGCCAGGGTAAACTGTCCATTAATAAAAATAACATCCTACATGCTGTAGTAGGTCAAAAGTTAGTAAAATTGGAGTAAGGTTTTATTTTACAGGTCGTTCCTAGAGAGTATCAATTTAATTTGGGGTTAATTATGGGAAAAATAAAAGTTATATAACTGTGTCCCCCCTGATATATACCTGTAAACCCAACTCAATACTCACTTATTTGAAATTTATTCTTCATATATTTTCAATTGGGTTTTTCTAAGAAATTAATACAAAATGACAAGAATATGATCGACCCCTAAAAGTTACCAAAATGGGTGTGACTCTGGTTGTCAGGGTCTGGCACTGCACTCCCCAAAATATATAAAAAAGGATCATTAATATTTCAACATTTTATTCAGTCATCATTATCTAATTATGGTGATTGAGAATTTGTTGAATCATCATAATCTAACATACTAGGACATTAAAAAGGGATTGCTGAGACACATAGATTTATTCAATCAATGTATGTCAAAGCAACACTTTCACTGAACTGTAGAATCAATATTTTCAATTATTACTTGGTTATGAGATGGATTTGTTCAATCACTGAAGTAATATAGTATAGCATAATATACACATACTAGTCACTTGCTCGCACATAGTAGTTATACTGCTGTGATAAGCAATTTTTACAATTTGCAGAACTTACAAACCACATTGCTGGTCGCAAACAAACAAACAGTTGTTACAAGATTATGAAGGCACAGAGGAAGACAGACAGAAAGAAAGAAAGACAGGCAGGCAGGCAGGCGGGCGGACAAAAAGAGATTTCTTGCTTTACAGTTAGATATTTACTGAATGTCCACCCTATTACGCAATTAGTAACATGAAAGTGGTATATTGGTGGTAATTTGGTGGAAAAACTGTATATAAAACCTAAAACTGTAAAATATATTAACTTAATGGATGTGTACTGAACCCACCTGGATCTCTCTGGTTCCTGTAAACATCTCTTTTAAGCTACTGAAGACCAGTTGCACCAGGTAATGAGATGCTTCCCATACGTTTTCCTGAAAATACAACACATGATGATGCTTGATGATGCTGAAGTTACACTCATTACTTTCTTTTGCTCCATTGTATCGCTGAAATAAAACAGCCTATAGATTTTTTTTCACATCCTTATCATTAGGAATTAAACTTTTAGTGCAAAAATCAGTGATAAAAGCTCCAGCGAGAATGAGACTGGCATATCTCATATCATTATGGCGATATGATCTCCTCTTTGGTAGGAGCTGCCTCAGCCTCCATCCATCCCCCTGTAATCACTCACAATTACTGTTCCCCCCAATTCCCTGTTTAAACAATTAGGGACATTATGCAGAAGTCATTTAGCACAATCATCTGGCCGTGAGATGGCAGCTACACCGCCGGAAGGACCATGACGATCCTGTCTATACAGACAATGAGATTAACTCCAACAATTGTAAGAAACTATATAGCCATTTGACAGATAACAAACACTACAGAGCTATCAGAAGATTAAACGCTTCCATTCTCCTGCCATGGTCTCATTTGACAGAACGGGTGTGCCCATCAGAGAACAATTTCTGTCCAACCAAGACAGAGTGCAGTGGTTTTGAACTAAAAATAGATTCATAAAGACTGTGCACAGGATATCAAATAAATCTACTGTTGTGTTACACTCCTGGCCTCTCTGATACAACCACGCAATATCTTATATCACTGTAATAAGATAATACATAAATGAAATAGTCCAAAATAAACACTAAAAGCATCTGTTCTTGCTCTGTGCAGCTCACGTAAAGTGACAGCACTCCTAACGTCAAGGTCAGAGTTACCGAAATCCTTCTGGGTGTACGAGCAAATGTGCTGAAATTGTATGCCGCCACTGTTAGCTCTGTGTTAGAAGACCATGGAGCAATGATATGCAAGGAGGACAGACCTCAGTAGAGAAGACCTTGTACTTCATTATGAATCTGCCTGCACACAATGTGTTTGCAAGAAGGTACAGTCTTAGATGTAAAGGGAGTCCCATACAAAGGAAATCCTGTGCTAACAGGCCACTCTGTCATACCGCGCTCATACAACACTAAAAATAAAACAGTACGCAGGGCCCATCCAAACTACCACGCTCCACCACTACTGTACCTTGGGGAACTCATCAATCTCCTTCAGTCTTTTCTCTATCTGAAGGCGTCCTCCGTAGCGTGTGACCCCGTACACCACAGTCATCACGGTCTGTTTCACCACCTTCCTGCTGATGAAGCCCTCTAGGGCCTGGGCAATCTTCAAACCGTTCTTTGCATCCCGCGCCCGGAAATCCTCCACCTGAAACATGTGACGACACAGGGAAAAACTGTGAGTTACGTAACACATAAGCAACTGTCTTTTGAGGGAAATTCTAATGGTTGTCCACAAATCCACTTGTGACAGAAGTGTTGAAAAATACCTGTCACATTTCCAATGAAAAGCAGAAAATTCTTACCATTGAGAAACTTGAAACAGAAAATGAGGAATTTTTGCATAAAGTTGTCAGTAAAATTCCTATTAGCTATTGTTGGGCTGAAACGATTCGTTTAAAAACTCACTTACAACATTAAAAAAAAATCATCTATGCAAAGCTTTTTTAATCTATACAAGTGTACTGTATAAAGAGCACTGTGTTTCACACAGATGCATATTACTGCTGCACAACTCTGTGTGGACTGCAAAAGGAGACAGACTGACCGGAGAAGACTACAGGAAGTATGGAATCATTTCAAACTGAAACAACAAAATTACTCTCTATACAGCGGATCTGTTACAAAAACGAATTAGCTTACCACCATAGCACAACCTCATGTCATGGCATGTCAACAGAAAGCATCCATTCCATATGGACCCAAAGGTAACGTTAACATTTAACATATCAGGAATTCATTGTTCTTGTCAGTTGAGATGAAGGGTAAGGCAATAATTATGGCTACATGTAATGGCTAGTTAGGAGAGACCTGTCTTATTTTCTCTTTTGTATATTTAGTGAATAATCTGTTTAATACTTGATTACCAAAATTCATAGCTCCAACCCCCTAACTCCTCAACTCATCATTTCAGCTTTGCTAGTATTGGTCTCCAATAACAACTGTAATAACAACAATAATAACTGTTGTCACTGTTACTTATTGCGCAGCAGTGGAGTAAACTTGGACTATTTGTTTATCCAGGTAGTTCACAAGTATACAATCTACACAATCATCCATAACTGCAGTGCTCAGAGGTAAAAATACAACACTGAGACAGATTCCTACATCCCACCCACCGCAACCCCAGCTCTCTAACAAACCACACTATGATGTGCAGTGTCCTTGGGAGGATTCGTCCTACGACACACTTTGTTTCCACAGCACACTCCGATTCCTCCTGTACTGAAATGTGAGTACACCACAATTAGCTTCAAATCGTTTCTAGTTAAAAATGCGCAGGTTCAACCAAACAAGAAAGAAAGGTGGATCCTTTGATAGCACTGTATGTCCATTTGTCTTTTTGAGTGTTTGGATATAAGAGGCAGTTTCCTCTCACCACACTTTGATGCAAGGCATGAGAAACTAAGCACTTTTAAATGCAAGACCCTGAGTGAGAAACTTGAAATATATTCTCCATGCCTCGTCTGTCACTCACTGTGGGATGTAGTGAGTCATCTGAATATTAACAGCTGAGCGACTACAATGTGTCTTGCAACTCAAATCAACCACAATTCTCTAACTCCAAGTCTGTGTAGTTAAAAGAGAACAGAACAATGCAAACCAAAAACAGCCCTCTGGTGCTGACCTGCTGTGCTACTCCGCTGTACACATCCTGGGGCACCTCACAGGGCATGAGGTTGACTGATGTGGCACCAATAACATCTCTGCCTAGAGCAGCGTAATGCTGGAGACCATTACAGGAGCCGTCCTGGAGGAAGAGATGGAGAGAAAGAGAGAAAAGATTAAAGCAGTGATTTGGAGGACAGAACAGAGATCGGCACAGGATAGGAAGAAAGGCCAAGGGTGAACAAGACAAAAGAACAGATGATTTAAACAATGTGGAAATGAAGCAAAGAAACTGAAAAGAAGAAAAAGAAAACAGAAACAAGGGGGGACGGGTGATATGAAACACATGAGCTCAGTAGATGAGAAAAGAGATTTGGTTGAGGCTATTAGTTCACAACAACAGACTGCCATGTTCCACAGCCTGGGGCTACAAAGTGAATTTTGCACTTGATGCTGGACTATCAAATCATCTATGAGCATCTTGAATTTAGTGCGTTATTCAAACAGCATCTGGATTGGATTCATTGTCAGTCGGGGGGGAACGAAATACAACAGATGATAAATAATTTTGCCATTCTCACTAAATCAAAAGTGACTGGCTAATATCAAATTTTTGTTGGGGGTTTAACATTGCTCCAGTAAAAAATAAAACGCCTTAAGGTGTCCATCACACTGTTCAGTTTAAATGAGAATAGCTGCATCTGGTTACAATCAACATTCCCACTGCTCACAAGGTAAATGGGAAGCTTAATATAAATATTGCAGTGAAGCTGGCAACATCCTCACTAACTGCAGAATGGGTCTGTCTCTCTATTGTGCCCAGTGACCTGCATGTGTAGGCCATAGCTGTTGCATCTGTGCTGTGCAGAGAAGCAGCAGGACTTCGGTGTTCTTCTGAAGCTGTGGAACTGCAGTAAAGTCTCTTGGACTCCTTTTGGCTATTTAGATTTTTTCTTTATTTATTTAATTAGAGTAGTGCATATTAATTAACATCAGTTTGATCTAAATGTGACAGATTTAGCCAGAAGGCCAATTTTTATCTGCAAACTTTGAGCAGGTTGAAGTTCAAAGCTGCACTCAGTGAAAACCTTGCAGCTACTGTCCTTTCAAAACAGCTGTGGGGAATTGCTAAATATGTCTAACCATACTGATTACACTGCATTTTTTCAAACTTATTCTTTTGAATGTGCTCAAAGCCAAGGGCCAGGAAAATTACTACCATGTGTTTTACTAGCGTTTTTATAAGTGAACTTTAATGGAATGACAATTTTCAATATTTTATTTAGTGTCATTAACATTAGTAATTCAAAGCTATTATATAAAATGTGTATTCTTAAGCATAACATAAGTGAGACATTTTCTCAAGTGCCAAAAAAACCCATTATAAAAAGGCCATTAACAAGGGCCCGAGGAGCAGACATTGCTGCTTTACTGAAAAGTAATTCACACCCTCTTTAGTGGGCTAAATAGTGATGTGGACGCTATTTTTAGAGGATTTGTTTGGTGTATAGGAAAGCTGAAGTTGTGGTCTGGTTGGTAAGATTAGGGCTGCAGGTTTGTGGTAGATGACATAAAATGGCCCCAGATGACTGGGAAGGTCCTGCCTTGTTAACTTTAATGTGTCCTCTAAAACAGTATTATAAAACATGACTGAATGGCTCACCCTTCTTTTGTTACTTTTTTCTATACACTGAAACTGTGACTATCCTAAGATGTTGTCACATTTAAACACCAAAGGATAATCTGCTCTAATCATCCATATGTTTTGCCTCTAGCTTTCCTGAATGATGAATAACGAATTTACCTAATTTTTAGGTTTGCAGTCTATCGTGACACTCAGAATGCAATGCAACACTGTATACTACACTGTGTTCTACGGTACCTGGTGAACAGGAAAATGTGAGATGAACTGCGTTGGATCAGGAGATCTCAAAGCATTGGACAACTCCATGCAGCAGCCCAGAGCCTGCCAAGGCTCATCTGCATTCATCCACCACTTCTTACCCTGAGAAAGACAAACAAAAGCACACGGTGTAAATTTCGATAATTTTTGTCATAGTTTTCGTCAATGGCCTTTTATTCAGATGTAAATGAGACGATAACTAAATGCAAACGAATGCACGAGGACAAAAACTATGACGAAATCTATTGACATTTTCGTCAACAAATAAAAACAAGATGAAAATGATTCCTAGAGACGAAATCCAAGTTGAATTTCAAAAATTACTCGTCAGTGAAGTTAACACTGCACGAGATGCTATTCTGCATACATAAACACTGCCCCAAAAGCATTTTCACTTTTTGATAGATATTCATGGCTCCTTTGGATTTTATCACCGCTTAAAATGGCCACTGACAGGGGTTATGTTATAATTCAATATGTATGGATGTATGGTTGGATAAGCTATCTATGAACAGGAAATAGACAAAAGAAAAAAGACAAACAGACGTTGAGAGGGTTGTCAGCAGAGTCCAGTATGTCCTCCAAGATAGTGTTGGCGTACTCAAGTCGTCCCTGTAACGAGCTTCGCTTCTTCAATCCTGTAAGATTGACTAAGTGGATCTTAAGCCAGTCTAGGCCCTTTGGACCGAGGGGTTTTCCCTCTGCAAACAACAGGAGAGCCCTTGTGACATCACTTCCTAGGTGATTGAAGTACGGAGGACAGGGGTATGTACGTCCCCGGAAGTCCATGTTGTGAGGGAACCAAAAGATTTCATCCCGCATGTAGTTGGCAATAGAGAGTTTATAAAGAGCATCCATTCGCAGACTGTGCATCTCACTATATTTCTTTTTGGCGTTAACCACCTCCTTCTTCATGTGGGCTTTCTCAGAGGCAGAATAAGAGGAATCTTGGGGGTTGAAATGGGGTACTTTGGGGGCCTCTGACAGAGGAGGAGGGATGTCTAACTTATCATTACCCCGATCATTGAAGATAGAGATAATAATATCCAACAAGGGTTTGTTGATCTTCCAGGCACAGCTCCCGAGGTAGTTGAGAGAGTCCAGGACTGGATGAAGGTTCTGGCACCTTTCCAACAACTCCTCATGTTGTGTGGCCCCGCTGACTGTGCGCATCAGCTTGCTGGGTGTCAGCAGGTAGGCTCCAAACTTGGCAGATGTCCAGGGCAAAGGAGGGCACAGCATTGGTATTACGTAGGAGTCAAAGGTCAATGTGGTCTCCATGGCCTCCTGCAGAATCTGAGCCAGTATCGGGTGGGGCTTGATGAAGCCAATCTGGAGGGTGAAACATCAAAGAAAATCCAATTTGAGCACAAATCTTGAAAGAGTGGAGAAGAAAATGTTACTCTTAAGAACAGAGAAGAGAGAGTGAGAAATATTTCAGTAATGCTGAAATGAAAGATGCTGGCTTGGCTTATTTTAAAAACAGAACTTCTGCTTCCATAGCAGTTTAGATCATAGCTGACAAGAAGAATAATAAACAGTATCTGCACTGAGTACAAACCCAAATGACCAGACCACACACAAGTTTCCACTGATATTAGTCCTCTGTTCACAGAACTGGTCTGCTGTAAATATCAGATCACTGACATCCACAAAACGCTAGAGAGCTAACTCAACAAGCTTGTCCCATTTTCATTTTATTGAAAGTAATCACTGACATGTAGTTCACATTACCAGAGCTTCCACATCGCAGATGATCTGGTACAACATTTCTTTATTTAATCATGTAAAACTCTGGTCAGGAGTAAAAGTAACCCACTACAGATGAACTATTTTTCAGGTCATGGTCATGATGTGATATAGTTCTTGTGTAATAATTCTAACTCTTGTTTACAGGATGTCGGGCTGGACATAAAAACCATGATGAAAAAAAATACAGTATGTTGACAGAAAACTAAAACACCCCAGCATTGCTTGCATGAGTGAGACTACCATGCTGTGCTGTAAAATCATTAGGACGCTCCCCTGATGAGCTAACCTCAAAAGAAAAAAGAAAGAGGTAAGATGGGAAAAAGAGAAAATACATCAGAGGGGGTAAGAGAGATATATGCAAATATGAAACACACCAGAACAAAATTCTGCAACAGAATGCACCACCAAGTGCACCAAGTCCTAAAAGTTCACAATTCTCTTTCTCTTTCCAGCTCTCTCCCGACACGGTCTGCTCACCCTCCTGCAGGGTCCCATGGCAGTAAAAGAGCTAGCCAATTAAGGGGACACTAAAAAAGGGATTAGCCTGGAACCTATTCGTCTTATTCAACTGCTGCCCCTGCCAACTAACACAAGAGGGAAATGATTTTATAATTCACACTCTCTGGAGCTGCACACTGGATAGGTGGGTGCACCTTTTAAGTACAAGGTAATAGGCTTTGGAATGACAGTCTTCTCGTCTAAAGTGAAGGTCAAGTGTTTTCAGGTACTTCTTTCTTTTCTGCTCCACTATGGTTCTTTCCATATTAATGAAAATGTCAATTCTGCACCTACTTAAAATGTATCTTGTAAATCTTTTGATCTAGGCTAATTATGTGTAATTTACAAAAAGTCAAAATGGATTTGATACATTGACCCAACTGATGGAAGATTCGCATAATGAACCATTCATCACTGTGTTTTATTTTTGATCCTTTTGAACAGATCAGTTAGATCGTTTTCGACATAAATCTGAATTAAAAGGATCTTTTTTTTGGTCTGGGTTAATGCTCAGGAATCCTGTTACCAGATTATTAAAGTCCGATCTATTTGGCACGACCACTTCAGTACAATTCCCACCAACTCCAGGGTAGCCAACTCCTTTGATATCCCAGTGGTATAAACCAAGTCAACACATAGAAAGATGAGCACAGGTACATTACCTGCCATGTGCTACGGAAGGTGTACATGTGGTAGAGGATGGGGATAAGCTTCCTGTTATCAGCTGGGTTCAGAATGTCATCACTGATTTTGAGGGTCTTGACCATCAAATCAACCATGTAAGTGCCCAGCTCCAGTGTTATTATGTATGGCCAGTGGGTCTCTCCTCCATGCAGCGTGGGTCCCGAACTCTGCTCTGCCTCGAGCTTACACCACTGCTCCCGGGAGAGGACACCACACTCCTAGGAAGAATGGAAGAATCAAAGTGGGTTGTTTTCATTTAGTTTAGGATGGAACACAATTATATGAGTATCTTGAAAGATACAAAAAACTGCAATTCATCACTCATCACAATAAGCCACAGTGTTTGAAAGGTGTGTCAACATGTGAGTGAGGCTCCTTGATCTCTGTTTTAAAATTCAGACCAAAAAGAATTTGTCAGACAAGCACTATTTTTGTGATTTAATCAAAGATAACTTTCATGTTTCCAGAAAGCTATTAAATACAGCACAGCTACAGATGTATAAAAGTTTTTTTAGGGAAGTAATAACAATCTATATTAATAAGACTGACCTGAGGTGACACTTATGGTGATAAGCCTTCAAAATGGAAGTATGAAATGTGTGAAGTGAGAACTGAGACAATTAAGAACTTGGATTAATGTTTTGTGTCACAACAACAAAAACAACAACAACAACAAAAGCATAATAAAAAGCATAATTTTAACTACAAAGACCACATGGGAAATAACTTGCATAAAACAAACACCTTAACTAACTGCTAGTATGACTTGCTACTGCAGCATAATAATCTTGCTTATTATAGTCTTGATGACATTAGGGTTTTTTCCCCTGTGTACCAGAACCATCAAAAGACTGGTGGAACACAGAGCCAATGTCACTGGCTCTCAAAGCCCATTGAGGAACTGCTGTCATTTATTCCACCAAAAATTACTGAACAGCATGTCAGCGAAGTGCGACAGCGAGTTGCCCGCTAATGACCATCGATATGTGTGTGAATTGCTGAGCACAGAGCTATAGTGACATACTTTGGATAGAAAGTGTTGTATCACTTCTGATGAGCAGGTATGATGAGATATACTGGCTCTCAAAGCCCATGTGTGTGTAAAGGAGGGAATGTAGTATGTGCTGTAAAGTACTGTGAGTGGTTGGCACACAAGAAAATCACTGTGTGAATGCAATCCATTCAGTCCAAATAATTTAAATAAATAAATCTGATTATGTATGAGGTACACATATATCAAAAAACAGTGTTGCACCAGGAATTGCAAGAGTATCTCATGCAGAGAAGCAGGAGATACTTGTATATATCAAAAATAACACACATAACAACTAGACATATGAGAAGAGACCTGGAGCATGATGATTTCTCTACCTTCGTGTCTTTGGCCAGCAGGTCTGTGTAAGCGTTGTAAATGTTGCTCAACTTCTCCACCATCTGACTTTGCTGCCTCTGCCGCACAGAGTACTTGGTGTAGACTCTGCTGCCCAGATCGCTGGCTAAACTCTTCAGTGACTCTCCACTGGGAGGAAGGCTGGCCAGTCTCTGGACAAGAGTAGGACAAGTTTCAAAAGGTCAACCAGAAGAAAGCATTTATGGCAATTCTCCAAGAAAAAGCTAATCTTTTGGCAGATCTAGATAGAGAAACCCTTCAGTTAGAGTATAGTATATAATATAGTCTTTTCAGAATTAACATCATGCCCTGTAAGTTTGTCTGTGTGGGAAGCAAAGGTATCAGATCAAAGCTTACTCTCTGATGCTTTTGTAACTGTTGTCACTGACATCCACTTGATTTGAGTTCAGAAAAGAAAGGAGAATCACGGTAACATCACTACACATCATTTCTATAAGGCTGTATCAAATCTCAGTGACTCAAACACTGACAAGTCTTTGCTAAAACTGAGACTTCTGGAATTTCATTGAGTGGTAGGCAGGGTTAGGAGCTTTGTATTACCTGTATCATGATGTCAACATACTCGCTATCCTTCAGCAGACAGAGATAGGGATACACATTAAGCTTGTAGCCCTTGGTGTTGGTGTTAGCAAGGATCACCTTGCTCTCCCTCAGGGCCTGTAGGAGGGCCTTGCGCCACTGTGCCCGCTGACCTGCCAGCAGCTCCCTCTGAAAGGACAACACAACTGGAGGTCATCCATCGAATGAGAGTGACTGCCAGCAGGAAATGCTTAAAACCCTTCAAACCCTTATGTGTCAAATAAAATGAACAGTCCTGCAGCTATACTTGTTTATCACATTCTGCATGGAAAATATGGAAAGCAATTACAAAGTGTAACGAGTAACTGGGGCCACCTCTCACTGGACAGAAAGTATTGTACGGCATGTGTGTGCATTACATTTGATGGTTGGGCTTCTTTGGCTCCAAATAACAGTGGGAGAACAACTGGGACCACAACTGGGTAGGAAAGAAAAGAACCTAGTCTACTTTCTTGTCCTGGCCCATCATTAAGGTCTGCGGTTGGGAGGCAGGGAGGCATACAGTTTATCAATGATAAATCATAATTCATACTCTAGTAGATTGAAGCTAATAGAGTATCTCAAAGGTTAGTATTTGTTTTCTTTTCAAGAGATAGATGAGAAGACGGATCCCGCTCTCATCTGAAGTTAGAGCCTGTAGCTTAGCACTAAGATGGAAAACAAGGGGAAACAGCTAGCGTGAACAGCTAAATTTAAAAAAAAAAAAAAAAATCTACCTACCGGACTTACTAATTAACTAGTTATATTTTGTTTGTCCAATCCTAACAAAAATTAAAATGTAAAAATGACAAGTTTTACATTTCTTTACGTAAAATCATGTTAAACCAGTTTTTATGTCGACCTAAGTTAATCACCCTTTGGCCACAACTTCATATTCAGGATTTGTCTAATCTAACTCCTAGTGAAAAAGTTATTATTTAAAAAGTTATTGCTTTTAAAAGTTAAAAATGATATTTCCTAAATGTAATTATTCAGAATGAAGGAACACTAGTATATTTTAGCTGTAATGATTGTTATCCTTTTGTTATTTATTTTTTATTATTTTATTTTACAACCATTTCAATCAATACTCTTCTGCACTTTCACATTGTGGTACATTATGTTGATCTGAATACCAGCAAGCACTTGATTCAGCATTAATTGCTACATTGCTCTTTTGTTGCATTGTATCAACATCTTTAACTGTGTTTACTGATTTTCATGGCTGACATGAAAATGGTTTTATTCATGTCTATACCTATTCCTGTACAAGTACTGTGGTTATACGTATGTTGTCTGCATGCCAGTGTCTATGTCTAAATGTTGGCTCTTCAGCTGAAGAGTTTTGATCAGTCTGACTGAATCAGAGACACAGACTGGCTTGCGGACTGAGAGGTGACTGTGTTCTCTCCAGAGACCTCCATTACAATACATTATTATTCTGCCCTGCCTGTCTGTAAATGCTTCCTGACCACCAGGGATTTTTCAGCCTGCTCGCTTCCCACGTAGCCCATCTGCAGAGGCAGACGAGCCAGGTTGGACTGTAAATGCCAGAGTTGGAAAGAAGGCACACCACAGGAATATGATGTTTGTTCTTCTACCCCGTCAGGCCTAAATGCATATCATTTCATAGTTTAAATCAGAGAAACTTTACTCATAGCAGACAATGGGTAACGTCTGCTATAAAAAAGTTTTTAAATGTTTAAAGATACAAAATTACCACACAAAGCGGGAAGATGCTCACAATTAATCTGACAATAATATACTGATGTTTAAAAGGACCATATGCATTATCTCTAGTATGTTTTATAATTTTAGGTTTAAGGATGAATACTAAACCACCTTTTATTAAAAACTCCATTTCATAATGTACTTTCTTCCAAGCATTTTTAGCTTCACAAACAATAAACCAATATTGCTAGATGTGTACTGAAGACAGGCAACAGGTGGGTTTATTTACCATTTTGATAACGTTTTCAGTGACTGGCTTGGCACCTTCCACAGAGTCAATGGTTATAGAGCAGGCCTGTTCCAAGCTGAGCTGACGTTTGAAACGTTCCTGAAGCTCCTGCTTAGTGAAGTTAAGTTTGGGATACTGGTGGTCTGCCCTCTGAAACAAATACACACAACAGAGACAAAGACAGACACAAAAAAAGAAATAATGACTACTTACAAGACAAGAGAATAAATTTAATGAACTTATACTGCCTGTCCATTTGTTTTAGGACTGATTTCAAAGTTTTACTTGTTACTTTTAAAGCCCATAATGGCCCGGCCCCAAAATAGATATCAGTCCAACTAGAGAAACTTCGGCTTGCTGCATTTGTGAATCAGTTTTGAAGGGTTATTTTATTGAAAAGTATTTGTTATGATTTTTGCGTTTAATTTTTAGTCCTATTTTGATTTATCATTGTTCATACATGTTGTCTTGCTCCTGTGCTGCCACAATTAGCACTTCCCATGCTGTCCTTCAATCCAGCCTTCCCTAGCCATTGGTAGGATTTCTTGATATTTGGATTTGGGGTGAAACACTCCATGCATCATCAGGAGCTTCTTTGTCTTGATATCAATGGCTTCTATCTCCTCCTGACCCAGACCTTGTTCTTACCATTCAGGTGACTTCTCAGGATCTGTCTCACCCTGTGTAGGTATCTGACTGCAACCTATTTCCATGCAGCCTCCTCATGGTTTCCATTTGTGTGCTTTGGATCCTAAGGTATTTGTAGCTGTCCTAAACATGTGTAATGTTGCCTTCTGGTAGTTGAACCTCTCCTGTTCTGATCATTTTCCCTCTCTTTGTTACCATCCGACCACACTTATCTAGTCTGGATGACATTCCGACGTCGTTTAGACGGGGATAGCACACCTTGATATATGTCGCACTTGATGGTAACTTGTGCAGTTGGCTTTGAGTTGATCTTGAGAGTTGTCTACCACAGCCCCATCAAGTTCTTTCAGGTCAGCTACTCCCCCTTGCTGTAGCATCTTTGTTGTACCTGATAAATCTCTAGTTGTGATAGCAGTTGCCGTTTGCAGATGTTGGAACACTGTGCTAGTAGTTTTACATTTTATATATTTCTTACTTCTTGACCCTGCTGTTTAATGCCCATATTGCATTCACCACATAGATTTACAAGATTCGACCAGGAGACTGAGGAGCATGCAAACTACTTTCATCATTGTGAGGAAAATAAAACAATTTCTGATTAAAGAGGCACACATATAGACCAGTTTCCAGATGAGAATAGCAATCAAATGATAAAATACCAAAATAAGTGATGACAGTGAAACTAGATCAAACTGCATTTTGTACGAGCATCAACTTCATCAAAATTCCATCCCTCGCCAACACACAATATTCAAATTAGACTGGGTGTCTGCTGCTAACACTGATTCAAAATCCTCCAGAGATGATCAACTGTGCTACACTGTTATCCATGAGAGCAGTTATTTGGACAGCTTTTCCACCATTAAATCAACCTGCCAAGAAGTCACAGCTGTAGGCAACATTGATCCTTCACATTTCAGCAAATTGCATGGTTCCACATATAAATATATGATATATAAAATATATGACCTGCTGATTTTTACTACGACATACATGAGGCAGCAATAAGATACGGTAGACCAAAATATGTCACTGAGAAGAAGACAAAATTGAATATGGTGCAAGGAATGAGGCTAAAAATACTGCAATTGAGCAAAAAGCTGTTGATGAATCATGTGAGAATCATGAGGGGAAGAGAGGTGGGGAAAAAGGGAGGAAAGGTGATAGGAGGAGAGGCAAGTAAAGCAGAGGACCCATTAGAAAGCAGAGTTGACTCACTATATATAGGCCAGTGCCTGTCAGGCTGTGAAGGGGTGACAATCAAATCTTTCGTAGTCATGCTGGAGCCTTCTGACAGCTTTCCTAGCTCTGCAGCTTAGTCTCTCACAACATACACAAGACTCAGCCTTGAAATATAACTGTATTTATAGTCATACACTGCCACTATTTAAAAGCCCTCTGCAGTTTCTAAATACATTTCCATAATTCATATATATAATTTATTCATATTCATTTATATGCTTTAAAATTGAAAACCCATTCTTCATTAAATGCATGCACACAATAAGCATACACTATCTCAATATTAGCATGGGACTATTGCATCCACTGGGTTTACTATATGGTCATTCGAGGCACAAAGATCAGCAGCTAACATTTAGATGCACATTATTTTGGTTACAATGACTTTTGTGATAAATTAAGTCATTTGTTTATCTGTGAATTCAAGAGAGACAACTGAGCAACTAAACAGCATGATAAAGCATGAAGATGCAACTGGGACACTTCTCGACTTCTCTGAAAGGATTTGAATTAAATTGTTCAATAGCTTTCCAGCGTCAAACTATGTTGTACAGGTCAAAGTTAGCCTGTCATACCTGTGAATAGAGGTCCTGTACCAGCGATGAGGAGCACTGTTCTGTGTTCATGTTGATTTTGGGCTGGTAGTCAGGCTGGACAAGGCGGATGGCCTTGAGCACCATGTCTCTCTCATCTTGCTGGAACACACACTGGCTGAACAGCTCGTCCACAGACAGACCATCCTCCTCCATCTGGCTCAGGCACCTGGATACATATACATACAGTCAGGGTTCCTTTTTTAATTGGCCCTTAAGCAGGTTTTAGTCATGTTATATCTATGGGGATGCAGGGATCCACTTCAGAACTAGCAACTAAATAAATGTTTTGCTTTGAAATCTCACTTACTGGACTTGGGATAGAAACATGCTGTCCACCCAATCCACAATGACTCATAAGAGCTCTTTAAGTAAGAACTGCCAATACCATAATCAAAAGAGAGTGTTATAGAAGACAGCATCTAGTTAAGTCAAACACAATGCTAAGAGAGCTTAACACATTACAGTGCCACATATTGTGTCTATATGATACCTGCACGGAACAGTAAATTCTTCGCTATTTATTCCTGACAAAAACATAAGAGATCACAAAAGTACAGTATAGCTGTAGGTCCTCACCCCATATCCCAACTCTACAGCACAAGGTTGGATACTGAAATGCAGGTTATAGTTCCTTTATGCTACTTACAAAACAAAATTCATATACAGTGGATTAATAGATTATAAGTCATAAAAATAAACCATTACTGATATAACCAGCAGTTACAGGAAGATAGCGTTAGGAGGGAAATACTGACTGAAAATACAATACACACACATTACACAACAAAGCTCTATACCTTGTTTGCTTATGCTGTGATTTATTATAAAATATATACAGTTCTTTTCCTCTGAAAATTGAAGTCAAAATGGATTAAATACAAAAGTCTCAAGCGTGTTTTGTAAATGCCTCTCTGTATTTTCCATCATACATGTATACTTCTGTGTTTTCAAAGACAAAGACAGCTTGTTTCATAATGGAGTCATCTTTGTTGCTCTCTCAGCTAGCTGTCGTCATAGGTCAGAAAACAAACTGTGTTTCTAACAGAAACAGCATCTATCAACGTTAGTTAAGTTTATTTTTGTTTACAGTTTGCCTTCCAAGTTGCATTTTTCCACGCAGCCGTTCATCAGCCCAATTTGAAGCCCCAGACGTTGGACCTTCTCACCAGCACATGCGCACAGTGTATAACACCTATGGTTAACACAGCTGGAATATAATAGCTATTAAAATATATTTCTCTCATACCTCTGCTATGCACCACTAAATTTAATCAGTGTTTATACCTTGCCAACAAAAGAATAAAAGAACTACTATACTGGTATACTAACAGCTTAAGAAAATATAACCTACATTCAGCTCTGTTGCAGAAAGCAATTACAATACTTTTCCTTTCCGTTAGGTTACCTCATTGTGTTGTTCAGATTTAGTATTCAGAAAGCGAGCCAGAAAACCGGCCCATCAGATCACATCAGAGGTATGTTTTGATTTAGGAGGGAGATTATGGTTATTATGACAGAGTAGACTTTGGAGTCTGATCACAAGTTCAGAGCTCACAACCTTCTGACCTGCCTCTTGATGTGGGAATAGGACTAAGATAATCATATAACTTACTGGGCTTGTGATTAATTCAGCTTTAAAAAAAAATCTCCCCTGTCTGTGAGATCACTGTATATCTCTTGCTTCCCTGTTGGACAGCTGCAGAATATCAATCTAAGTATTTGCACAGAAAGGCCTTTCTGTCAGACTCAAAGTGTGAGTTTGATCCCAAAGCAGATGGGCCCTGACAACATCAGTGAAATGTTTATTTAAACAGAATCTCCTAGAGATATCCTAGACAGAGCACAGTTCCATGAGTGGACTGCAGAATGCAGATAATGTCAATGCGCAACCAGTCCCTGGAATATAGATGAGTGTGTAATAACAGGATTATTCCAGAATTCAACGTCATCTATGATTTCAAAATGGGCCTCGGAATTAATATTTTCATCCTGGTAGATTTTTTTCTTATCTTTGATAGGTAGAGTGCATTAGAAAGGGATTTGGGGAGGGCCTCCCTGGACTGAAGCCTAGCCACCTTACTGGCCATCCCGGTCGAAACTGTCTTTGTGGGACCTTTTTTTTCCCCTTTGGTGCAATGGGTTTTTTGAGGTAGACTGTGGTGTGGCTTTACTGGTTATGTAGTGTGAAAAAAAGAGGACCAACAACAATATTTTCAATAAAAGATATGTGATTTTAGTGTTGAATTACTTCAATTACTGTTAAATTCAGCTGCTGATCACAAAACTTTCAGGAAGCTGCTTTATAATCATTCTCTACAAGCTGTGTATACTGTAGGCCTAAATAATTTGGTAACCAAGGTAACACATATGATAACAAGCAGAGGAATTTTCACTGATAAAAACCAGTGTGCTTTGTCAGTGAATTACTCCATTATAAAGTGTGTGAGAGCGATCCTACAGTAGTAAGCCCTGAGTCATCTCTACCTGTTAGTCATTATTTATAACATGCAGTCAAAATTGCAGTCTAATAGCATTAATACACCAAAGAACATAAATATGCATTTTTCACCTCTTGCTATAGTAACTTGATTAGATTAGCTACACTGAATAAAAATCATAATTAGCCTGTGTTTTCACTACAAAGACATTTGTCATGGCGTGATAAGTTAAGCAGGCAATTGCATCAACATATTGATTTGGTTGACTCTGCTAGGACTTGTTATACTCATGTAAAGCTTCTTTGTTACTTTATCTGCAGGAGGAATGCAGAGTTATTTGTTGCAGTACATGAAAAAGCATCTCATTTTTATATAACAACGACTAGCCACCTAGTTGCAAACTGCCTGGCTGTACCTCTGGAATTTAGGGGCTGAAGTGATCAATATTTTGTTTGTGTAAATTATTTATGAATTCTGGTAAATGATGTTAACTAGATGTACATTGATATCCTTCTGTTCAATAAACTGAGCCTATGCAATATTTTTTTTTTTTTACCAAGACAGCCATTAAGAGGAAGCACAGACAAAAAAGTTTGGTGCAACTAATTACACAAATGTGATTTCTGGCAGATTTTAAAAAACAATATAATTAGCTGTGTATTTCACACTGCTCCACTGTATTTTGGCTTAACTGGATGACTGGATTCATCCAAGGGTGCTATTGGTATGACCTGCAGTGTACACTATGCAGTATTTTTATATAGGCAATTACAGGCACCACATGTCTACAGGGGTAAAACCTTGTTAGTACCATACACACTTTGAGGCATCAATGCCCAGCCCAAAAATAATTGAGAATCCTGAGGACCATGTTTGGTTGCACTGCTCCCTAGAGGTTAACAACAGAACTACATGACTGAGCCAGGAGACACAAGTGAGGAAAACCCATTTGTTATCGACCACAGGAGGATGAGAGAGCTCTGCTTCACCCTGCTCAACTCTTCCTCAAGACAATTATAAATAACAACACGCTAATTACCAGCTAGAGGAAACCGTGGCTCAGCAACTTCCACCAACTTAATCGAATCAGAAGAAAACAGAGTTCTGCACGTGAGTGAATAAATAAAGAAAGAAAAAAATTGTATTACAGTATTTTGTGACATGGCTACAGTTTAAAGTTATGAGGTGTACATTTGTCAATATTTCTAAAGAAAGCCAAAAAGGTCAAATCTTTTAGCATTTTCACTCATGGCTTGGAGTCTCTTGTGATGCAATGTGCAATTTCGGTTTGAGTAAATGAGAGAGTCTTGAACAAAGAAAGGATTAGTCTGGGTTCTGGCAGTGTGGTCCAAAGGAACAAAGAGAGCAGAGAGGTTGAAAGATAGAGTACAATCAGCCTGGTGACTGCTCTGCTGCACCCTAGGGACCAAAGAGCTCTGGAGGACACAGCACTTAGAAAAGGGAAAACTTTAAGGGATAAGAGTGCGCAGGAGTTAGTCTAAGTATGCATGTGTGTGTATGTGTGTGAGACAGAGGAAAAGGGAACAGACTGGTATATTGAGGGCAAAGATGATGCAGGGGAGACTTCAGAGGCTCGAGTGATATTAGGAGAGAACAGCAGTCAGGCCATAATAAAGGGTGTGACAACTCAGTAAAGAAAAGGACAGGTGGACAACAAACAAACTGAATGACAAAGAGATGATAATAGTGAGGAAGTTTTAAAAAAAAAAAAAAAAAACAGAGAGGCTTGGCTAGAGACTGAGCACAAGGGCACAGCTGCAGAACAACAATGTCACATAAGCATTGGCTTACAGTGATTGATGGACCAAGCAGATACCTACCGCCAACCGTACTGCCCTGCCACCTGTCCTGCTATTGGGCCACACTGCATAGGGTAAGGTCCCCAGGGTTCAGGAGGAGAGTATACTCGTCTTTCTTTGTGTGTGTGGTTTGTGCAACAGCACTCGACAAGACTGAGACTGATGAAGCTCTCAAACAACTAATCAAGCCAGCAGAGACACGGGCAGTCATAGGATTTCATAATTTCACTGCAAAATCATGCTGTAGGCAGGGACCTGCACAATTACTCAAACCAATCGAACCCTGCTACTGTCGCTAGTCAGCACCAGAAATACAGATGGTTAAACTTATTATTCTATTAATGGAAATGTAGGATCCATTTCTAGAGCTTACTGTATGTGGGACACCACACAGGTCCAGTAGGTGTCACTTTTGTTCTTCTGACAGGAACTTTCAGTCAGTAGACAGGTGTGTTTTTATCGCTATGCTAGGCAAATATTGCATTATTGTACGGCAAAATACATGGCTGTATGGACATTTGTGGACAATAGTTATGAATTTTTGCATCACACTGAAGAATTAATGGTAAATAAACGTTCCATTGAAAAATTACAGGTGGAAGTGGGACTGTTACTCTACTAGACACAACTAAGAGGTGCTAGGGTGAGCACTGTCCGTTATTAGCCTGTCTATGCAGCCCCTAAGTGTCTTGAAGATTATTCTTAGCTGCTACTGTATACATTTAAATTACATATTGACATAATTTGCACTGAAAGGTCATGTCATCATCATAAAATGTCCATCCACTGTTAATGCTAAAATCTCTGGTTAACTTTTGTGACTATGATGTTACTGAAACACGTGACTAAATGGCTCTTATATGGCAACACAGTTTTTTGGGACAATGTCTGACCAGATTCCAAAATTTTGAGACGAGCTGACTAGTCTAAGTTCAAACTTATGTTCAAACTTTATTTTGAAATTAGTCATCAGAAATATACCTAGCTGAAGGAATGGGATATTTTGCATGGTGTGATTAGAAACTACAAAAGGTGCCTTCTTCAAAGAACAGAGCCCATGAAGGTCAGACTTTCAGAAAACTTCTTCAAAAAAGACTGTGGGTTGAACATGCACTCTCTTTCCAAATGAGGAGTTCTTGTGTCAAAAAGACTGGAAATTATGATGCATTCAGGCAGTTCTTGTATATTAAAATTTAAAAAAATTCACCAATAGTTCCATGATATTACATGTTGTGATTTTTTCCAACTGACAGACAATGTATCAAGGTCATAGTAAAAATTTGGGCCAAACCAATATGGAATTTTAAGGGTGATGCAGATATTGAAATTTGAGACTGAAAAACTAAAAAAAAAAAAATTTCAAATTGTTTGTTTGTTAATATTCATTTTAACACAGATATTTGTGATCAGAAGGGATGTAGTGAGTATTGAACAGGTGAAAAATATACTTGTCAGAGTGGTGGACAAATACTGTTACAGCAACACCATTTCTAAAGGACTTCACAACAATCTTTGCCAATTTTGAATTGCAATTTCAGCCATGGTGATGTGGATCCAACAGATCCATTCAGCTATCTGTAACAACTTATGTGCGTTTGAACATGTCTACTTTTCTAACATGAGGACAGTTTCTTGCAGATAAGTCAAATCATTTGTTTTTTTTCCATCAGGTCCAGTCCATATAAGTGACTAATTACACCTGAACACAAATATCTGATAAGCACAACAAAGTCACATACAGTACTATTTATGGATATCCTTGGAATTGACAAGAACTGCCTGAATGCACCACTAAACACACGTGAACTGGATTATGGCTTGTGTAGTCCCTTATGTCCAGCTGTATCTATATATCAACAGACATTAGAATACATGAAACAAACACCCACAGTGCCCTGTAATTATTCATGCTATATTAACTGCAGACTAATTTTAGACTCCTAAGAAAAATAATTCTATATGAGCTCTGCCGCTGCCAGGGCACCAGACCAGCTGATTGTAGTGGCTGCCATCAAGCAGGCTCACAGTCAGTGATACAACAACTCAATAATACTTAATGCTGATTTGTCAGGATTACCTGGTTATGGCATAGACACAACTGGACTGCTGGCTGTCAAGGTTGTCAAAAACGTTGCATCAACTTGTACCGAAATTTCGTTTGTGATGAAAATCCAAGTGACAAATAAAGAAAGTCTAAGTCTATACTGTCTGAGCAAAAATAAATAAATTAAAAAACTAAAAGTATACTACAATGCCCGTCAACAGAGCCAAAGCCAACCTCATCGACACTGCCAGCACGCTGCCACAACCAAATCAATTTTAAAAGGCCTTGTGGAAATCTACAGCAACCATTACAGAAACTTTTGCAATCTAAAACTTAACAACTGGTCGATACTTGATGGTCATGGAAACAATATCAGCAGTGAGGGAAGGAACAACACATAAAGTGTAAAGTGTTAGGAACACATGCACATGTCACTTAACACAGGATTTTACTTAACACTCAGGAACAAGCCTGTCTTAACAACAACTTGTTTTGTCAGGATATAGCCAAAACTGATTATCTCAGTGGAGGTCATATTACTGCAGCAACAATAGTTAACTGATTTAGCTCAGACCATAAAACAAGTGAAAAACTAATTAAAAATATTGAACAAGTAAGTAAAATAAAATTGCTTTCATTCACTATAAAAGTTGTACTAGGGACACTTGAGGTTATGCTGCTCCTTAACCTCCTTAAAGCCATTTTTAACAACATGGTAAAACCACCATCCAACACTGATGTCATCAGCTAAATCAACAATAGCCCAAGAATGAACATGAGGCAAAGAAAAGGGATATGAACAACTCTTTGGTTGTACAACTTTGAAATCTTTAGTAAAATTAGTATTATTGGAAGATCTGATCTAAAAAAAGAGCAAATGCAACATAATTTTACAATAAAATCAAGGCCCATGTATTATGACACTGTGGAGCTGATCTACCTGTTTTATCTTTGACTGCCACAATGCAAACTATATGAGATGCCATGCAGTGTGTTATACTGATGTTTGCAATACGTCAATGCATTTAAATGTTATACAACCAAATAAGTATTAGGATTTATAAGACATTTAAGAGTGGATTTTGTGATGCAGAAACACCACTATATGGTGAGAGGAAACAAAAGAAACAAATGCAGAAGAGGTTTTCACCATAGGGTTACCTCACTGATACCTCACTAACACCTCACTACCAGAGGGCACATCACTGAAAACCAGACACTTAGGGCACATTTTGCTTCTTCTCTCACACCAGTATTTTTATATAAAAACAGCCCTGAATAGTGACAATCATGGGCACAATTGTAAGTGAAGAGTTTATGACATGGAGTAAATCATGAGTATAACATGACCCCTGCTGGTAAGTCTCTGTACTGCCACTTGTCTTGGTCCATCCTTATTTAAAATTAAAATTCTTAAAAGTCCTTAGAGCAACAGTCAACAAACGTGTAAACTTGTCAAATTTCGTAATAAATGTAGCTCTTCATGGGTTGTGTGTGCGCGTGTAAATACCTTGTGACAATCTTTGGGGAGCAGGTGGAACTGCGGCCCATACACTCCAGAGCGGCACGGTAGGATCCTGCATTTGGCTTCAGACCAGCCTCTTCTAACAGAATGAATACACGACCAATCTGATTTAATGTGTCCTATAAACAGAAGAACGCAGACATGGGAGGTCTAACTTTGCTATCAGGTAGACATTATACCAATGTTCCCTCAGGAATGCTTAGAGACACCAAGGAAACAAGTGACAATTAAACTCTAACTCTAACTCTGTGAAATTACTGACCAAAGACTTTATTTAAGTGACACGGTATACTTAAGGAGCACAACAGAAAGAATGTGCAAGTAAACATAATACAAACACTAGCATACTCTTATTTACAAGTAACAATGCTATTTTTGGCATATGATGTTGTCAGGTTTATTAAGCCTGTTTGTACCAGTGTGACAATTCAGCCTAAATAAAGCAGCATCTTTTCGTATGAGACACAATTGCCTTTTTTTTTATTTGTTAGTAAGCCACAGGCTGATGTTCAAAACACAGTGCAGAACTCACCTTCTTGGCCCACACCCTCATCATAATGTTGTAGATGTCTGTGTTCAGTTGTTTGCGTCGGCTCAAAACTCTGTGTTGGCTGAGTAGGAAACTGTGTGCCCTACCAATGTCCCCAGCAAACACACATGCCTCGAGGTAAGAGCGGATGCTCAGATGCATGTCCCCAGACGCAATTCCTTCACTGTCCTCCTGGAGGCATTTTGCATTACCTGGAGACATCTTCTGGCTTGTTTGCTGATCTTTCCTCTTGTCCAGCCCTTTCACCTCAGCCAGTCCTTTATCCATGTCCCGGGAATCCTTAACTGTCTGCTTTTGTCTCTCGTCACTGAAAACCTGATTTTTTGAGTGCTTCTGTTTCCCTTTAGATAATTTATATGATTTTGCTGCTGACCCTACTGCAGCAGTAGGAGCAGCAACCTTTGAAGAAACTGCAGCATGCATTTGATCAGACGATTTCAGATTACTTCTGCTTCCTGTATTCAAAGGTGTAGTTTTTTTAGATGTGGTAGATATAGCTTTGTGTGATATACTATGGAGCATCATGCTGCTTTTGCTACCTTTAGATTTGGTTGTAGTTTTCTCCTTATTTTTCTTCTCTGCTGCCAGCTGAAGGAGCTGCTGTTTCTTCATTTTTTTCTTCCTCTCCTCTGTTAATTTTTTAATCCAGCGGCTGGGCTGAGATCCAGAGGCTTGCACCTTTGCATGTTGGACATCTAGAACGACGTCAGATTGGAGTTGGACAATTCTGGCCTCAAGCACTGGGAAGGAGAAATAGAAAAGGGATGTCACATAAAATTACTTTTCAGGAGTGACACACAGAAACACAGAAACAGTACAGGCTATAAAGGTTGATTAGGCCCAGCAAGTATTCCAACATATCAAAGGCTGGTGGCAGCAGTCAGAGAACTCTGACACACATGATATTTAGTACAGATTAGTATAAGAAAATGTCTTCTAAATATAAGATCACAACAACCTGCCATTTACAGCAACATACCATCTAACAACTGAGACTGTTCCAGTACACGTTTCTTTCCATCTTCTGTCTTTGGGATTACAAATGAAATATTTCTCCTTTGAAGCTGCAAGGATGTGTCTGAAAAAAACAAAAACAGTTATATACTGTTAGAGATCATAATAATCATTAAATATGAATGTGTGTTAACATTTCTTCCCTTCCTGACCAATTACTTCTAATTTTACGTTCATCTTGTTGTGTTTTTCCTTCTTGTGCACAGGAGCAGAAGCTCTACAGGGAGGAGCTGGGGACCATGCCACCAACCTCTCCATCACCTGAGCTTCAGCCACCACAGACACAGTCTGCCAAAATGGGCTAAAACGACAGTGCTATGGTGAAGGACGTAATGTTGAGTGTGATCGGATTCGTTGATGGAGTAGTTCTTAAATTAGGATTTCGGGATTACTGGCGGTCCAGTAAGTTTTCACATAGAGCCTCTAGCAGTGTGAGTGAACCACGAAAGGTCAAACTGCTGTTCACAAGAAGGAATTAGTCAATGTTAACAAACACCTAGCCAAACTGCTACACGAACAAACCAAACAATGTGCTCGTCCAACATTGCAGGAGCTATTCGGTATTAAATTAGTGTCGACGTGTGAGTACAGTGACATTTAACACAAGGCTCGTCGACGAGATTAGGTGAACTTGTCCATCACACTGTAACTGCACTGGTTTGAGCTCAGTGTGAGACAGACTCTGGCTCACCTGATATTCGTCTGACTGCGCCATTCCTTCTCGACACACATAGCTGACAGGAGTCCGACAAAGACCCGCGGAAAGCAAACTTCTCAAATAAACTGCGACGATTCAGACATTTGGCAAAGGCACAAACTCTGAGAAGTGACATGTTGCCATGTAATAACCGCGTTACTTCATGCCGCCATCTTAAATAAGACCATACTAGTCGCGAGGAGCGATCAATGCAGTTTAAGGCAAGGTTAGAGGATCGCAGATAAATCGAGTGTGCTAATATCTGTGTTAATCAATACTTAAGGTGAAAATATATCATCCCGGGTGGCGATTACATACATTTTGGGTTAATTTTACCCAATCACAAACTATTAAAAGCCCAAATCCTTACTTTTATCTTGTTTTATTTATTTAGTAAATGTGATTATTTTTTCATTTGATATGTTTCCAATTAAAAAACAATAAGTTCAAAATCTTTCTAAAATAGAAAAAAATCCGACTGCGGAATAAGGAAAGGACTTTTCTTAAAAGTGGGCTTCTCTTAAAATGTTCCATTTTGATCCTGATGAAATGTTCCAGTGTCTTTATTAGCAATGTTTTTTCAGTAAATGAACTGATGAGAAGTTGAAACTAATTGTCAAACTGCTGGTCAGTATTAGGTTATTAAATTATTGTCTGAACACCACAAAACATATTTGGATGGAACATTGTCAAAAAGACCCTCTTAAAGGTCTTTCCTTCTGTTACTTAGTAGAACAAGTTCAGCAGCAGAGCGAAGAGTTTAGATGCTTCAGTGGTTTTCAGTGGTCTTGAATTTCCCTCAGGATCAATAAAGTATGTATCTATCTATCTATCTATCTATCTATCTATCTATCTATCTATCTATCCATCTATCTAAACAGGTCAGTAACGGTCTCTGGGGATGTCTCTACTCTGCCACATCCACACACATGCTTTGTTTGTTCTAAATAATCCACTTAACATTCTGAATAACATTAACATTACAGTAACATTCAAAAAGAATAGACAGAAAAACACCAGAATGTATACAGAAAAGTAAAGTGTGCTTTCCTTATATACATTCTTTGAAAAAAGAAATAAATACAATAATTAAATAAAAAAAATACTTCCTAACTGAATAAAAAATACTTAAATGTATTTTTTTTATTCCAATGGTTTTCCTATTCTGCGTATGTTTGTAATTTCCCACTCTTTACCAAACTCACGCAACACAATCTGAGACTCTTTTCATCCACAAGAGGTCAGGAGTTCACAGTTTGTACGCAGCTCGGCAAAATCTGAGCCCGTCTTTTTGTTTTTGTGGTTGTGAATATCATCAATGTCAGCTATATAGCAGAATAAGAGGTTTATCCTATATGTGATTGGAAGCTAAAAGCTAGGGTTAGGGAGGGGTAGACCATCTTAAAACTCCTTTCTTGTTGTTTCCTGTTTGGTGGTTGTTTTATGGGAGGACACTGTGTTATACAGCCAGGAAAATGCCAGTAACTCCAGTAACAGTGATAATAAGATGACTGCTTGAACTATTGACCACTCAGACATGGACCCCTCAAATTCAAATCAACGAAGAACCACTGGGGCTCAGGTTACTCAGACATCGATCAGTGGGGTTCAAGATGAACTCAGGCCTTCTCTTACATCAACTACTGAGACCAGACTATTAAGAATTAAGAAGAATCGCTTTATTGGTGGCATATATAATTTTACATACACAGACTGAATTTGTCTTCTGCATTTAACCCATCCTTAGTTGAACACCCATGCAACATGGGTTACATGCAGTGAAACACACAGGAGTGCAGTGGCCACAAGGGGCCACAAGGAACAAAGATAAGATCAGTAAAGTTATAAAAGCAGCCCTTAAGAATGAATTCGGAGCTCCGTTAGAGCTATTGGAACATTTTTACTCATTTCAGATGAGTTAACATCTGACTGAAGATTTCGCCCTTTCCTACAGGTGGCAGTCTTGTCACAGTCAATCAGAGAGGGGCTAAAGGTCAAAAAGGAGACTATGATGAAAATGAGGGTCCCACAATGATAAAGCAGTGTGTTGGCTCATACTTAGACCTTTATATTCACTTTTATGTTTTTACATACACAGCAGGCAAAGCTGTGAGTAAGTTTGATGAGACCTTCAGCATTAACTTACCCAATTTCTCCCAGGGGTCAATAAAGTATTCTGATTCTGATTGTAATTACAACGTTAATGTAAGGTGAAATTCACAATGTTTGGAACCACAAAACTAACACTTAAAAACACCATATAATTGTATGTGTATTTAGTTTCCGAACTTGTACAGCATTTACTGTTTTAGGGATATTGTGACACTTAACATATACTTCACATCAACACTACAGGTAGAACACTCCATATTAAGTTACATTCATTTCCATTAATGCAATCTGAAGTTGCAACCCACACTCATGCTGTCACAACCCATTGAAAATTATTGTCTTCTTCTTCCAGTCATCTTTTGAAGTTCAGATATCATACAGTTTAAATCAAGTGTGACTCAGCTCCAAACTGAAGATAAAACTGAATGTATCTCATTCACATCCTGTGTACTTTCTGACCCCCAGCAGTGTCAGCCTCCCCTTGTCATCCATCCATAAAGCATTCTTAAACACTTTAGCAGCCTTTTGTGTCTCGGCAGGCTGGAGGTTAACACAAGCGCTACTTGACAGAGAGAGAGAGAGAGATGGAGGGAGGGAGAGAGAGAGAGAGAGAGAGAGAAGGGGGGCTGCAAAGAGGGAAATGAGGTCCAGGCAGTACATCTTTTCTCAGTGGAGGCAGTGGCTGAGAGCACAGCGGTGGGTGTCTGCTGCTGAGCTGTAGGTGACGATCAGGAGGTGTTTGTTGCCACGGTTCACAAGCAGGGCCCCTTGACAGTCTCGTTTGATGTGGTTGGCCCCTGTCGGCGGCTGGCTCTTTGCGCTGGTGTGACAGTCATTGCCGGGTGAGTGACTGTCAATGCCTCGACCTACAAAAGAGGAGAAGACAGGCATTCATGGGGCCTGATAATGGCCAGGCCAGGACAAGGCTGCCATTCTCATACACTTTGATCATGTGGATTCTTTTGCACACCTTTGTAGGGGCTCCCTATTTGTTTAACAGATGGAGAGAGGGCTGTTTTGATGGAGATACTTCTCTCTGAGATGCCTGTGTTGGTAAATGCCTTTGGCATGTGTTTTGTGTGCGTCTCTTGTGTGTGTGTGTGTGTGTGTCTGTGTCACTTGCATGAAATCAGTGACCTGTCACCATGTAGAAAATTGCTTCTTAAGGTACCTTGCTATGAGGCTCCACATGTGCGACATCTAAGTTATATTTAGGAAAACTTTATTAATTTTTTTTTTAATGACACTTTTCTATTCAAGCTAAGACGTGAAGCACATTAGTACTTTTTACAATCTAATGTGAACTTCTAGAGCATTGGTACAAACAATAATTATGAAATATAAGTCATCACATCGCACACTTTATGTCCATTACTGTCCATTATAGAGAGATGACATCAAAATGATCCTTTGGGCTTGTGCACAGGCCTTTACTGGACTGCTGTGACTCACAGCTTTCTTATTAGGTTTCCCCACACATGCACTTAAAGTTGGATTCAATTAGTGAGTCAATTCAGATGTCTTAAGATGTGTCATCCTACTACTTTTGTGCTATTTACAAGTCTTAATAGAACCATTTGAAAGAATAATGTATACTCGGTCCACCTCAACATACACTCAAAGCGACGGCATATATTAGGAGAGTGAACAAATGCTGTGTCAGCAAAGATTTTTAAAATGCTCTTTCCATCATCACCGTCAGTCATCTTGTTCTACCCATGTGCTCAGTTTTGTGCCTCTGACATATCAGATTAGCAGTTCACAGATATTTAATCAGCCCTGACAACTTATATTTTTCTTTCATCAAACGCTATCAGTCAGTTGGATCTCTGCTATCCTGTAAAGAACTGGGAGGCTGGATCTCTCAGAGCTCTTCACAGCATCAGATAGGCAACTCACTAATCATAAAGCCACTGACAATAGACAATGATCACGAAGCAGGATATGCAAAGGGACATGTCCTCAGTGGGGCTGAGTCGGGGTGGTCTGGTCAGTTCCTTTAACCACCTCCGGATGTTTGTCAGCCAAGCACAGCAGACAGCGCAAAGATATGAGGCACACCTGTTGGGTCTGACCCAGCAACACAGGCAGTGTTGGACACACTGAAAGAGTAAATTGCATAATCGCTGAAATTATAAGAATTTACTGCCCATGAATAATATGTGTGAAATAATTTCCTTATGTTAGAGTTGCAACTCCCTACAGTATACAATAAAGAGAAAGTACATTGTTGTGTATCTGGAAACACTTTAATTTGAAAAAAAGAAAAACAAACACCTTCCTAACTCTATTACAAACTAGCAGATTGTCAGCAGACTGAAAAGTACCAAGCCATGGGTGAGCTGATAAAACACATCTACAAGAGCAAGGAAGAGAAAGACAGAGACAAGGACTTAGCAGGCCGGCAAAACAATTAATAATAGGGAGCTATTACTGAGGGACTGTCAGTTCTAGGAGGGAGGTTGAGTTTCAGACCTTTTTGAAGACTCTGATGGTACAAAACAGGCCTCATTATAGAGATATTATCTCTATTCATACACTTACAGAGCCGCTTGGATTCCTGCTGGGAAAGATTAGGTTCCTTCACTTGAGAACATCCTCCTTGGGCGCCTGAGTGGTATTCTCAGCACAGGGCACGCCCACACAGCACGGCTCAGCTCAGCTCAGGGGATACAGATCCAATATAATCCACCTGTGGAAGACATGCATCAGGCATGTTGGGGAAGTCAGAGATGCTAACGTGTTAAAATTCAGCAAGCAATTGCAGCAGGGTCATTATAGCCAAGACATAGCAAGGTTCTAGAAATGGCAATGTTGGTCTGACTGTAGGATGGTCCACTATGTTAGTCCAGGCTGAGATATCTCAACAGCTATTAGATGGACTGAGATGAAGTTTTGACATTCATGGACCCAAGAGGATCAGTCCTATTGACTTTGTTGGTTCAGTGACTTTTGTTTTTTTGGTTTTAGTCAACAACTACTGAATGGATTGCCATGAAATTTAGTACGGATATAAATGTTCCCCTCATACTGAATTGTGATAACTAACTTAACCATTTCTCTTGTGTCATCAACACATCAAACTTCTAATTTGGCCAATACTTTGGTTTATGTCCAAGTACTTGCAAAACTATTGACATTCCCAGCAGCCTCCACTGCATTTCATGCCTAGTGATGATTAGCAAATTTGAGCAAGCCAAAAAAAGGTATGTAAGCATTTAGCTCAAATGGCTTCAAAGTCTGCTTGCATCAGTCTTATTTTTTCCAAAACTTTTCTTGGGTCTGCTTCTGATCTATAAAATTATGCAGTGGATTCCTCTGACTGACTTGATGATAAACTGCAAATGAGCCGGACGTTTCTAGCTCATAGATAGCTTGAACATGACACTTATGAAACCACCCCTGTATGTGTTATGACCTTGAAATCATGTGAATTACTGTCGTTATTAAACATCAAAGATGAACAATGTAAAACAGCGAGAGATTGCACGTAAAGACATATAACAAAGAAATACATTATGCTTGTGTCTGCTCTGGCACTGAGCTCAAAGCCCAAACATTTGCTTCCAAGACCCCACAAAGCAATCTGCTGCCACATCTGACACTCACATGAGGCCCGAGCTTTGTTGTTGACCTCAGGGGGCACTCAGATTTTTCAGAAGTTATACAGTACATAGAATGATTGTATGATTTTAATTACAGGAAATTTCAGCAAAGGAAGGACAACTGGAACATCCTGGGGGATTATACTCTTTTTCTCTCTGACTTTCTCTGTTTTTCTCTTCCTCCCTCTTTGTTTTGTTTATTTGCACATGTGCACCATTCCAACAGAAAATAGTAAGAGACATGACAACATTTCAAAAGAGAAACTGAACCATATACTGTACAGTAATCATTTTAACTGCATCCATGGTATTTCATTATAAATCAAGGCTCTGTGACATACTGTAAAGGCTGTGAACTTACTGCTTTCCAAAGTAGTTAGAAATTACTATCAGCTTCAATTGCGACTAATGATAAAATTATGTTTCTAAATTTACACTTGATTTTTTCAAGAATTTTGATTTTACACACCAAAAACCAAGTTCTGTAAAGCAAAATGTGCATTTTGGCTACTACAAAATGACTTTTTGTGAGACTCTCTACTTGTCAGGTGATCAAGATGCTTAGTCTAAATTTTATGACTTTAAAAAGTTTACAACTCTGCTCCAAACACTATCTGTGTTTTACTGGGAAGAGAAATGGTTAAAGCAGTTGGAGAGTTTATAATTAACATATGGACTATGTTGGGACTATTAGTTGGAAGGATCATCTAACTTAAGCATGTGAAATGAAACAATCTGTCTCAATCAGCACAAGGAAGGGAGCAGCACATTGCAATGTCAAAGGTGAACTTTTAAAACTTTTATAGTGACCTTAAAATTCATTAGTTCTTCAGAATAAAAATCACATCTTAGTCACTAACCTGATTCCAAAGTAGGCGATGATGATGCATCTCTGTTATTGTTTGTGTTCAAACACTTTCAAGAAAAGCATTTCATACTTTTGCCCATCATAAAGGAAAGCCAGTCTCCAAACACCTTATATACCTTTGTTAAGAAATATATCTACAGAGAATAATAACTGAGCAAAGCCTGCTAACACTCACATGTCCTGAAAATTTTCTACATGTTCTTTTTTGTTTGTTTGTTTGTTTTTGAAGAGGGGGAATACCACTCTAACAAAAAACACATTCACATTCAGTGCTTTCTGTCCCTCTCTCTTGTTCTTCTTTGTTCTTGTTCTGACTTCCCCCAGGTCCAGTAACATCGGGCAGCTCGTGCAAGTGGTGATTACAAAGTATCCTATGCGGAACAGATTTGACTTTCAAGGACAGAGACGGGGGGGAGAGAGAGAAAAGCAGAAACCAGACGGAACCAGAAAGCAGATAAAGACAGAGGAAGTTAACAGACATAACAGCGTGGTTTAGCTGACGGTGACAGATTTTTACGAAGGGCCCACATAAATCTATGCTCAATGTAGTAGCTTTGATGAGGAGCCTGGTAGGGACTGAGGACCAGAACATACTGACAGGTAGACAGGAATGGCTTGGGGGGATTTTGGGGACTGGAGCAGGGAGTTTGGAGAAAGAGGTGACTGCTCTCTTTCTCGTAGGGTTTTAGGATGGTAAGGTTTAAATAGGGGCTATGGGGACAGCAAGTCTCCTGGGGCAGTTAACAAGCGACAAAGTGTGACTGTCACCCTGTCTGAGCACATATTCCACAAACACACTTCCAGCACCACTCAGGGTGGTACTTATGATTGAAACAGGGACACTTACGAAAATTAGGTAATTGCCACCAGTAACTGGACAGCCCAAACTGAGAACCTTTGCATCTTCTCTCTCTATTTCTCTCACTTTTTCAATCTCTATCTTTTATCAAATCTGCCGCTATGAAATATAACCAAAGCTTTGAGATTCAAAGATTGATACCACTCTCATGCCTGTACTGTAACTATGCAGATAGTTAGAGGCAGCAGACAATTAGCTTAGCTTAACACAGGGACTGGAAACAAAGAGAAACAACTAGCAAATCCACCATACCAGCACTTCTTAAAAGTTTGTATCTTGTTTGTTTAACCTGTATACACATCAAAGTGTAAAAATGACAGTTCTCTGGAGTCATAAGTGGGGGCTTAAGTGAAGAATATTTCTTAAGACTGGTTGCCTGTATTTTTGGATTACTGAACAGACATGAGGGCGTCTCACTGAACTTTCAGCAAAATAAGTAAAGAAATAATAATTTTCCCTGATGTTAAAATTTTCCTTCCCAGTATAGTCAGTAGTGCACAATTTTATTTTATTTTTGTTATTCTTTTTCTTCTTCACATTGTAAGAGTAATACACTATGACTGCTTGAGATAAAAGGCCAATACTGTTAACTTGAATGGGGTGGCTGAGCTTTAATGCCTTGACCTAGTCAGGTTCTTTACACACCTTGTAAAAAAAAAAAAAAAGTGGGGGAAATCACACTAATCTAACCCTAACCCTCACAAAAAAGGTGTTCTTTATTTCCGTCCTGCTTCCACAATTTAAGCAGCAAAGATCAGAGAAGGTGTTCCATTGAAATATTGACACAGGTGATCAGAGTCTCTCTTGCTTCATCTGGACTAACTCTGCTGACACTCCTGCAACCTGCTCGATGATTCAAACCAGCAGCCGCATATAAAAAAGGAAAAGCTCACTTAATTTGCCCCATGTGGCCAGGGAGAAGAAAAGAGAGCAAAGGTGTCAAAAACCGGTCTACTAGTTGGTTCACTGGACAGGAGCTGACCTGACTGTGTTACAAAGTGCCTCCCTGTTCACATCAAGGGGAGGCAACAGGGGTCAAGGGATAGGAAGAGGATGTAAGTCTTTCCAGGTGACTGTGACCAACAAAAAGAAGAAGAAAAAGAAAACAACAGTAAGAAGAAAACAATAAAATCCCCAGGTGAAAAGCAAATGACTTTTTCCTCACAGAATAAATTATTCTGAAAGAGAAGAGAAAAGGGACAATGCTCGATGCAGGCTTTTTCACTTGTCTGAAATGGTTATGAATGAGTGTGGTGTGGCCCCACCCCTCAACTCCTCTCCTTTCAACCCCCTAGATGCTGGCCCTGCCCAGGATAAAACACAAGACAACTCAGCCAGTGCCTCCACAGAAGAGAGGGCTGACTGACTGACTACACAGCAGAGCGTGAGGCCGTTCACTTACTGCTTCACTGCCCTGTGCTAGCTGACACACACTCGCTGACTGCTGCTCACTCTGACACACACAGACACACTACCACTGCCTCTCTCTCTCTCTCTCTTTTGCTCTCCCTGTCGCAAACACACATCAGCTCTCTCCCTCCCTTACTCACTCACTTGCTCACTCTCTCTCTTTCTCCCTCTCTCCCTATCTCAGTATCACACACTCACTCTCACACACACGCACAGAGTCAGTCACCAACACTCATTCAGCTCCCTCTCAGCCACGGGTCAGCAGCTCAGACAGGCACCTTGTTCCTATTCAGCTGGAAAGAGTAGAGCATCAGAAGGTGCACACACATGCACATACACTCACATAAAAACACACATACCCATACAAACACAGACAAACATACACACACACACACACGCACACACACACACACAGACACACACACACATCTTCATATATCCCAGCACTTTATCTGTGGTTCCGGAGAGAAGACCTCAGTCCAAGGAGGAGAACAAACAGAGAAACAAGGAGCAGCACTAAAGAGGAACTTTTAAAGGTGGATTCATAACATTACAACACTTCATGAAAGGATCGGGCAAATAGAATCAGAAACAAGACCAAAGATGACAACTCTGACAAGCTCGTTGCTGTAGGAGGGCCTGCTGTCAGCCCAAAGTGGAGATTGGTCATCTGTCACATCCAGAGGATCTGCTGCGAGTGCCATTTCCCTCCCTTCTCCCTTCAGGACTCCCACCCTCTTGTCATCCCTCCACTGGGACATCACCAGATCATCAGCATGCCTACAGCTTGCACAAGGTGCACCTTGGGAGTCTGACCCACCATGTGCAGATGGACGCCGTCCGTAGCTCAACTCTGTCCTGAACCTGCTCTTGGCACCACCACTACTGCAGCCGCCGCTGGACGACCTCTCCCCCTGCCCAGTGCAGCCTCCCTTTGCCTGGCATGCTTCACCCTGCTCCTGGTCACTGCTGGCACTGCCACAGGGGCCTGTCCTCCTGGGGTAGGGCATGAACCCCTTCAGGTGCTGGCGAGTGGCATCAACTGCTCATGGACGTTGGAACGGCACACTCGCAGTTACAATCACCTAGAGGGCGACGTCCGACTACGGCGACTTTACTCTGCCAACAAGTTCTTCCTCTGCATTGACAAAACAGGCAAGGTGGATGGCACGCGGCGGAAAAACTACGCAGACAGTAAGTAGCCGGCAGAGTGCATCTAAGTTTCTGTTTATGAAATGCATGTTGGGTGTCACAGAGCGCTCTGGATGCCCTGTGACAATCTCACTTTTTATTGGTATGACTGGACTTTCTTATCTGTTCATTTTTATAGCAGTTCATAGGGATATGCTATGGCCCTGTCACTGCTGAACTATTTATGTTGTGTTTAGAGCATGAGAATAGCGTTGCTAGGTAAGAAGGGAATACCCAAGTGTGTATTTATGCTTGTCAAGGGACAGTCGGCACGAGAAAGCTGACTTGAAGAGAGACATTGAGCATCAGTTGGCGGTGCAAAGTGAGCTTGGAAAAAGGAGCTTCAGTTTCACCAGGGATTATCTTGTCAAAACTGTAATGAGTGCATCAATTGTAAGTAGCAGGTGTACACAGAAAAACATTCCTCCAACAAATGCAGACACCAATTCAAGTGTATTGTTCACAGTGCGATTAGTCTTATGTAATGAGACTGTAGTTTCAGAGACATTTAAAGTCTGAGAAAAAAGCTTCAGTCTGAAACTGTGAGTTGTCCTCATGCCACCTGCACTGGTATTCAGGCTTTCTTTACTAACAAATTTACTGTTCATCATATTTTTCTTACAATCATGCACACAGCTGTAAAGCTCTCCTTAGATTATCCAATGATTGCAGCTGCCCTTTGTACCACATCCTGCCCCGCAGCGCCTGCTCAGACCGGACAGTGCTTCCCAACGTGATCACTGTACTTGTTTTGCACATAAGGAAAAAGCCAGATGTGTTATTCTGTTGGAAAGTCTCTAGTCTGTATCTAATCTGTAGTTCCACGGCACCCGAGAAGAGGTAGATCATAGATCAGCCAGAACTCTTCAGTGTCTTTATCAGTGGGCGTCATTTAGAAGCTTGACCAGGTCAGATTAGCCGAGTCTGGTCATGATTTGACCTCCTTCTCCATTAGTCACCGGCTGACTGACTGACTGGATAGCCCTAAGAGACGTTTATACCTTTGACTGTAATATTTATGTTTTTGGTCGTTAATGCCTTTTTACACAAGTGGGTGAGTCAGAGTTTTTCCACACAGCTACTGGGGGCAGGAGCAGCTGCTGTGTCCACCTAATAGGCCAGTCTGTCTGTTGCCACTGTTTCAATAAGCTCCAAGCAGCAGACTGGATGACATTTGTTAACCTGTCGGGATTAGTCACCTGGCAGAATCTTTTAAAACCACACACACTGGTAGAAATTCAAGTTGAGATGAATTATTACTCTGTTAAATTTGGACCTGTGGGCTTATCCAAGTTGGGACATTATTCTCTCATACTAGTGGCAATATATGTCAGCTATCATAATAAAATATTACTCCCAAACTTTGCTTGAATCCGACACTTCAGAGTTCATGCTGGAAGAGTAGTAGCAATACCAATTTGGCAACATGAGGGCGTTTGAATTAGTGTTCAGGGTTTTTGGAAAGTAGCAAAAGTTATGCCTGTGGATGGTGAAATTCATGCTTTTTCTTGCCATAGTCATGTCATTAATGCTTAGGGGGTTGTAGTAGCTCTCTGTGAAAAAGCGCAGTCCCCTTAAGAGTAATGTCCTCATACACTTTAGCCATCATCCTCTCATTTCCTTTGGTGGAAAAAACGATCCTTTCTGTGCTCACACAGACTGAGGGTGTGTACCTGCACCCTGAGCAGAGCACAGCTCCAAACCAGCAGTCATGTAGACCTTGGGATCAGTTTGTGGTTGTGCCTCACAATGGGGCAGATCTGGTTTAGGGCTGTTTTGAGGTCTCAGTCTGTTTCTGTGGGAGGCTACCATTACTGCCATCACATAAGGAGGCTTTCAATCTCACTTAAAACCTCCTGAACCACACAATTTCTTGATACTGATACGGTGTCCACACTATAGATTAGGGTCGAAGGACAAGCAGGAAGTTGTACATATTTAATGACAAGAGCAGTGGCAAAGATACGGCAGTGCAACATCAGCCTCTATGTCTCATACAGAAAAGACGGCACATTTCTTTTTATAATTTTATCAGCACTTTGAAATATGTCTTTATATCTGATATAAAATGTCACAAACGCATTCTAAGAAATCAGCATCATGAAATTATGAAGATGTGTTTGAAAGCTTGCAGAAACACAAACATACCCACGCAGAAATACCCACAATGTTGGAGACACAGAAGTGTTTTGGCCTTTGTTACGATTTCCACCATTATTCCATTATTTTCTACAGTAGCTCAGCTCAGGGTCTGCATGCGGCTTTCACAGAACCTGCCCGGCAGTCTGCCGACCCCTCCTCTGTCCTCTGTGTTGCCCTTACACTCTTGTCGACACAGCTATATTGCCCCAACAGCTCTGCCTGCTACACCCATTACCCGGTCCTCACCTCCACCCCACTCAGTTTTTCCAGCCCCAACTCCCTCTCAGGTGCAAAAACAGTTGGAATTAGTCAACAGGCTCTCAGCTAATTGAGGTTGGAAAATATTGTATCAATCCCAGTGGAACAGGGGCATGGAACAGCTGAGGGAAGAGGCGAGAGAGAGAAAGGCTGGCTTGGAGGGATGGAGGATTCAGAGGATGAGAGAGCAGGACAAGACTGAAGGAAGACAGAGAATTTAATAATAATGTTTAATAAGTGCATGTATGTTTGCATTTCAGTATAAGAGGACTTCGCAATGAGTATGACATGCAAAAATACCTTAAAAATGGTGCCTTAAATAAATCAAATGCTGTGGCAGATTTTATTAAGCCTTTCAGGACAGGACAGGCTGAGTGTGAGCAGATTCATCTCCAGAGTGTTCTGGGAAAAATGTTCTGTCTTGTGAACGCACATATAGAAATATACACAAACATGCACTCAAGCACACACACAAACTCTAAAGTTTCAGGTATCTATTTCTGATGTTTCATGTTCTGTTGTAACCTAAGAGGCCCTTTACTGCATTTGTTAATCAAACCAGACAGATAGAAATCAGACAAGATAAATGGCTCGCCTATTATCTGACTACAGCTTATCAAAACACATGCACTAAATATAAATCAAAATATCTATATTACAAACCATCAGATAATTCAGTGTTCTAAAAATAGCTTGTTGAAATAGCCTCAAGAAGACGCAAAGTACAGTACTTTCAGGGGCCTAAGGGGAGGGCTTTGAAAATGTTTTTCTTTTGACCTATGGCTAAGCAGCAACGGATCGAGGGGAAAAACACACCCAAGTGTTTACAAAAACTCCAGAGGCAGGTACGCATCATATCCTGTCCTGGGTCATCGGTCATAGCCTGCTAATTAGACAGCACAGCAGCTGTGTGGGCACACCCAGCAACCGTTTCATGATCAATTGCAACAGCAAATCATAAAGCTAAGTAGAGCAATATAGAATGGAGAGGAAAGTACAGGAGGGAAAATGCTCCACCTACAGTCACTAAAGTCATATTCAATTACTGCATTATGGCTAATTAAAATTTTATTTCTTTAATTACTTACAAGCCAGTGTTGTGTGTTTTGTTTCACAAATTCTTAAGCATTTTTCTTTGTGTTGGCATGCTCGATTGCATATATTTTCATGTTATTTCTTGTTCATTATTTCATCCCATTTTAAAGGATGGGCTGTTAAATTTTGGGTGTGTGTGGCTGAAGGCATCAAACGTTTGTACAGCCTCCAGGTAGTTAGAGCCCATTCACCCTTAGGAAATAAGGTCACCTCACCACACCGTTATAATCGCAGAAGTCACTGCGGCCAGACTAGCTCCATTCTGCCTCTGCAGCCGTGCAACTCTTGCGCCGAGGGTGTGTTGTATTTACCAAATTTCCCTTGGTTTGCAACATCGTGCTGTTTGATGTGAGAGTTCTCCAAGTTCATGAGTGTATTTGACTTGGATGGGACCCATGGGAAGAAAACCTTCCACCCTGCTGAAATATGTTGTGGAAATTATTCAAGCTTGTTTTAGACAGGGGAAACTGTCACTCGCTAAGGAGAGACTGACTTGAATTTGAAAATGGGAAAAGATAGGACAAGAGCAGCAGACAGATGACTAAATCCACCTATAGTTAGACCAGTTAGACAGCATTGGCAGTGATGAAGCTATGACCCTCAGCACATAAGATAAGATAGGCACAAGATAAAATAGGCCTTTGTTAGTTCTGCAGTGGAGAAATTCTCAGTACAGCAGCCAAATGAAAATGATAGTGAAGAAGAGTTTAAATGCATGATTTTTTTTGTGTAAAAAAAATTCTTCAATTTTGAAAATATTTTATTTAATTTATAGTTAAAATTGATTTGTTTATAACTTTTGTTCCCTAATAATAATGTAATAAATTATGAAGTGAAAACACTATGAGGGCCCACTCATAACCATGAATCTATGGAGAATTGTCTTATGCTGCTTTTCTCAGCTTTGTGGAGCTTTATGGCAGTGGTTTACAAACCTTTCACATCAAGGATTTCTATTTTCTATGATTCTTATGGACGAATTATAGTGAAAATAAATGTTTGCCCTTTTTGCTGGAAACCCCTTAGAACGTCCCTAAGGACGCCTGGGGGTTCCTGAACCCCACTTTGAGACCCACTGCTTTACAGTAAGTTTCAGCTTATTGTAGGACCAGTAACATTATTGTTTTGGTTAGCGTTACTCCCACAGCATGTGGCTTTTTTCAGGGAAAAATTTTTAAATTCCACTGTACACTATTTGCTCAGCACCAAGCATAGTGGAACACTTATTATACTTATTACACAGGTAATAAGCCACATATTTCCAACAGGAGTTGACAGAGACCAAAATTGAAGCAAATAGAGAGTGAATATTGGACTTCATCAGATGGACAGAAACAAAACTTAAAATGAAAGCTAATATTTATTAAACATTCATTGGGCAAGTCATGTGTCAAGCTTGCAACCTGTTATTTGCTGCAAAATTTTCTCCTTGTTAAGCGAGTGCTTACATGATTGAGAAATCCTAAAGTTTGTTCAATATTTTAATAATTCTGTAAAATTGCATTGCATCACATGTGCATATTTAAACACAATGGCTACTTTGATTTATTGTGCTCCGCTGTCAAATAATAAATGACGAGAAAATCTAACACAATTGCTGGTTTCAGGCTTGGCAGTATTCATTTTGAATGAGTAAAAAATGCTCATTTTACTGATATTTAGTGGATGGTCAGTCTGTTATATAACATTTCTTAAATTGATGTAAAATTGATGTGAAATGAAAATGCATTTTGAGTACGTCAGGTCAAGTTGTCATGTTTTCGACCATTTTCAGTGTTTCCCTATAGATGCTGTTTCTTGAACTGACATAAAGTCACACTCAGAAACACCACTATTCTCCATCATCAGCTCATGAATGAATCTAAGCTCCGTTAGGGATGCCACAAACAGCGCAAGACATACAAAATGTCTGTTCTGCGCTGCCATTTTAAAGGTGCAACTTTTTTTCTGTCCTGGCCACCCTACATCCTCACCATGACTCACCATTAATTCTGGTAGAGCTCAGACGGGGATGAGTGACTGGAACAACAGCATGGGGACTGGAGAGGCTAAAGAGGGAAGCACCTGGCCGAAGGAAATGCTTTGGTGTTTTAAATTGGGAGAATACACATGTTAATGAGGCTAGGAAAAGGGCTGGGGCGTACTCTGCTCAGTATTGAGGTGGAAATTAAAGGCTCGAAGAGTGCTGGAGCGTTTCCCGTTGCTCATTAGGCATTATGTAAGGTTTCTACTGGGCCGTCTCAACTGAGAGGGGATTCGTGGACATTTTGGATGCCAACGGGAGGGTAAAATCCCACGAATCATGCATTTATTATCCCCACCAATAAGGACAGTGCATGGCCTCAGTCCGTGGGAGACAAATGAAAATCCACCCTCGGCCAGCTGTTGCTGGTGTAAAGAGGCTGAAAGCTAAATGAAACATCACTGGCACTCGCATGCATGTTTAACACATGCCTTTCACAAACACACACACTTCCTGGGACATTGCATGGACTTACATTCACTTCATAGAGAACTTACCATAACCAAAAGACAGACTTGCTAACCTAACTTTAAACCTTTTAAACCTCGTCTTTCACAGTTAAATTTAATGATTTGTATTTTGCCTCCACAAGAAAGGCAAGTCCCCACTACTATGTGGCTGTGCAAAGAGAATTTTGTCCCCATGACATGAGTGATACACATCCACATGCACACACACTTTCACTGTCCTGGGAACATTGCAGGACAAGAGTGTCAATGTCACCCTAATTAGCATCCCTGGTTTCTGCCACCAGGGTTTGATGTCATGAATGGACTCTAGAAATGTAGCAATTAGTAGCTAACAACCTGTAGCAGTCTGGCTACGGCTCCTCTCTGGGATTTACTGGGTTCATCAGCAGGTTTATAGAGTCTGACTTTGGCTCCAGCAGCCAATTCTGTTATAGCACCCCACAGCTCTGAACATCCTGTGGGTGTGAAGGGAACACAAAAGAGAAGACCCGACAGTGCCAGTAAGTTCAAGCTACTTGGATCTTAAAGCCGTTGATAAAAGATGTTTGCACTGATTTTCTGAAAGGCAGAGAATAACATCAAGTGCAAGGTTCAGTCTATCAATCTCCAAATCCTCTAAGAAAAAAATAGTATGAACACCAGAAAATGATTAACCAGTGTAATAGAGCAGGTTTGAGGTTTGACTATAACCATTGTACTTGCTTCTGTTTCCTATCTTTTTCCCATGAGCAGACTATCTATTGCCATCCAAAAGCTACTCCCAGAATGATTTAGGTGGTTTATACATCATTGTAAAGAGCCACAATAAATTGCAGTATGGCAAGGCAGCACTAGACATGGTCAAAGCCAGGCAGTAAGTTTTTAAAACGGGGGTGAAGAATTTGGCCTTTTCCTCAATAAGACTACAGAGCACTGTTATTACTGTGTGCTTTTTTGTGAAAGGTGTAAAATGAGTATTAATTAGATCAGTTGGGAACAGTCAGCCAACGAGTCTTACTCATGCAACACCACATGTTTGAAATCATTCGCCTAAGGAAATTCTCACCAAGGAGCAGCCGTCACTCACATCTCGGACCTATACACACACACACACACACTGACGTAATCAGCCCATTGAGTTGGGGGAGACAGGTCTTGCCTCAGCCTTAGATAGACCAAGACAGATTAATGGTTTTGTTTTGACCCTTCCAATAAAGCCTCTCACCTCCCTGTTTGAACTGAGCCAGACATCATGTCTTGGAAGGCGTTTAACCACTGGCCCAGGAATAAAGAAGCTGAAAGAGAACCCCTGCTGTAGAGAGGGAAAAAAAGAAACAACTTGGCATCCCCAAATACAGCTACGGCTGACTGGGTATTGCTACAGAAGTTTAAAGGTGTTCAAACTGAACCTAAAATCACAAGGAGCCCAGGACTAGGAAGCAATAATAGCAGGAATGTGATGCACCTGTTGCCCTAAAGACAGTAGGATTTGGTAAAGATCATAAAGGAAGCACTATGAGGCTGTAAAATCAGGCGCCTCTATTCCTCGCATGTGACATGCAGGTAAATCTGGGGCTCCCCTCCCCTTTCTTCCTGTGAAGCTATAAGCCACAGGAACACATAGAAGCTCTGCGGACTTCCTGTAGACTTTAATTTCTCTTTTGACTGGCCACAAAAAACTCAAACACACACAAATAGAGCAACCACAACCTGTGTGTTCAATCCGTGTGGCTAAATATTGGCTGTCAGACAGTCAAGTTATAAAACTCTAGTTTACAGCTCCTGGCTATGTCTAACTGGGCATCTGTTTACTGATGACACCTCAGTGGAGAAAGTTCTACATCAGACTGAGGGTCATATCTGGAAATTACATATTTACTCTAATTAACTGCTGTATGCAACAAATAGGATACCGTGCACCATAAAGAATATGGTGATCCAACATTTCTTATCATGCAGACATTACGTCATTCTGTGAGCAAAGGTCTACAGCTATGCAAGCTGCTCTTTCGTGACTGTAATGTTCATCTTTTGGTGCTGTAGTACAGGTCACGGGGTCAACAGTGTCATTAAATTTTATTCTCGGTGGAACACTCATGACTGTACTAAGATTTCATGTAAATCAGTCTAGTAGATGTTGCGATATTTTGCATACTAAGTGAAAATTTGGAGCTGCTTCTAGCACTAGCTGAAAAGTCATGAAAGAAAGTCAGTCGATTTATCCTGAGATTTTGTTTCATTAGATCAAGAACAATCTCTGTGCTGAAGCTGTGGTGCTTTGAAGACTGAAGCAAAAACATCCCTGTCTGGAGTGAATAACCATGTTGCAAATGCATTTCCTGAAAGTAGGATAATTAATGCAAATGTGGAGGGCTAAAACCATCAGGTCTGTGCATGCCATCATGTTTAGACCATACAGCGTCTTCTCTGAACTCCATTACGCACATCCACTCGTACCTGCTTTATATCTCTGAGGCCATTTTTCTAAACGAACATGAGCAGGATGTGAGTATCATGTCAGGGCTCTTTGAATGTGTGTGTACATTTAGAATGCATGTGCCTGTGTTTATACTTGTGCCATTGCGGGAGCATGAAGTGGACCCTAAACTGAAAAAGATGTGCGTTTCCTTTCCCTAATGGCTAATATGAACCAGACCTTACCTCGCACTCAATTCAGACACATGCGTGAGTGTGTTTTGTGTGCACGCTGACATGTGCAGGCCTGTGTGCACACGGGTGTTTTCCCCATCTGGAAGGCCATGCTCCTCCTGGAGCACTGAGGGTGGCACAAAGCACTGAACTGATATAGTTGAACCAGAACAGTACAGTCTGCAACATACATCAGACTAGTTCAATATGGACACTGAGATCTTTGTCCTGTGTTTAGCTTCCTTTTTTGCTGAATGGCTACTAAAACTTTCATCGAACATCAAACACCTTTGGAATGAACTTGATTGGAGATTGCAAGCCAGGCCTTTTGGTCCAACATGAATGCCTGGCCTCACTATTGCTGTACTGCAAAAATTCCTACAGAAACAAAAATCTTGTAAAAACCGTACACCGAAGAGCTGAAGCTATCTATGTATTCAGAATACAATGTCATTAAAGCACCTTTAATGGTGGTGTAATGGTCAAGGGGCCCCATACATTTGTCTATATAGTGTATTTTTTAATGATCTAAGAAGAAAATGTTGGAGTTGTAGACAAGTTGTCCTAGCACTTACAACCCGCAGTCATCCATAGCTGAGTAGATTGGAATATTCAAATGCTATGGGGAAATCCAGGTTTTTTCTACATCTTTGCATTGCTTTGGTGTGAACCTTTTCTCATAACTCATATCTCATCATATCATATATATATGTGTGTGTGTACACATAATATATATTTATGTACACATATCTGTGACCATCATACTCTTGTTTCATTTTCGTCTGTCTGTCTGCCCCTTTCTACCCATCACAATCTTTCTTTCTCTCTCCCCTGCTGTCTCCATTTCCCCCCTCTCCTCCCCTGCAGTGGATAGGATTGGGGTCAGGGCCCATTGTCCAGTGGAGCAAGTGACAGCTCTGACTGTCTCTTGTGCCTTCTGTCACCTCTCTGTATGCCTGTCTCATTTTAATAATGTAAATATGGGGCACGCTCAGGCCAGAGAGAATATACTGTGTCCAGATGCTCACTCACCGGAACCTAACTGCACACCTGAGCCACGCATGCACAGACTTATTTGAGAGTATTCTCCAAACTAACTTGGTTTTCAGACTGCTGTTGAATGCAACTACAAACTTAAAAATAGTAAATGTTGTTATATGCGATCCTTACACAATAAACACAACACTCAATAACACAAATAAGTAAGGGGCTGCCCTGCCTCCTAAATGTACACTTCTTTCATTCCTCACATCATCAATTTGTAAAAAAAATTTAAATCTCAAGCCTGAGCTGATCTAACCCTGTTTTTTTAACCCAGTTTTTCACACTTTCAGAAGCTCCTTCCGCAGAAGATATTACATGGTTGTTTTCAGCGAATACGTAGTGCTGCTCATGACAAGTAAAATGAGCATCATCACTCATCAGTGAAGTGAACCTTTAATGATGTGCATCGACAGTATATCGCAATATCCATAAAATTATGGTTTAAATACCTTTAACAGCTGACTGTTGGAGATGTGAGGTGCCCGTGTTTGGTTTTCAAACTCCTCTGTATTATTAAGCAAAGTAATGTACCAAAACTTCTAATCCCTGTTGTGATGTGAGGTTGATGTGAATGCTATTTGCATGTCAGAAATTATTAATTTGTGTATCATATGAAGACAGCAGGAGAAAATGAACAGCATGAGCAAACAACTTATTCTATCTGAATATTTGTCAATAAAGGCACAGATTCGTTATGGTTTAAACTGACAGAGAATGCTAGTTCGGATCAGATGTGGATGCTGTTCAATAATTAGTTTGTACAGACAACCCGGGGATGATGAAGGTAGGAAACGGTAAACAAGGCGTTTGTTTTCTCCTGAATATGTTTCCATTCAGGGTGGCTAAGTCTAGTCTGGAGAGCCACCCAAAACCAGCCACAGATGCAACACACCAACTTACTGCAATTTAGTGGCACAGGGGAATGACCTCAGTCTAATGTGGATCCCACCATCCCACTCGTCTCTCCCAGGGTACCAAAGTGCAGGAAGCTGCAGAAGCCGTGAGTCACAAAGCTTTCAGTGGGCAGATCTGTTTGTAACTATCTGTGAAGCCTTTGATAGCTTGCTGTTCACTTGTTACGGATGTGATGCATGATTTGGAGGCAGTCTTCCCTCCTTGATTAAAGAAAAGGCCTCTTGGTCAGTGAGATTGCGGCCCCTCAGTCCCACACAGGCTCAGACGAGCACACTGTGGGATTCGTTAACCTTTTTCACCTCTCCCTATCCCTCAGCCTCACTACACCAACCCTCCACTCTGGCTTGCCCCCACCATGCTTGTAAATATGGGGTTTGATCACCGTAGAGTCTTCACCCTCTGATTCAGCATCCTGGAGGTCCTCAATGAACTGATTGATGTACCATTGTATATAATCACAGCTTAGCATGTCCAAGGAAATTAGTGTTCAGTTGTATAACTACCTTGGAGTTCATGCTGACAGGACATCCAGGTAATTACTGTTTGATAGTGTGTGTGTGTGTGTGTGTGTGGTAGAAGAGACTCCACTACTACCACTTTGAACTGTGAAGCTCCAAAATTTTAGCATTGTCGTATTATTTATTAACCTTTTCTTTGTACCGACACTCTGGAACAGTGAGACTGTTCCACTGACACAACAACTGCCTCTCCACACACATATACACACATATCCAGATGTGGATGGTGATTCTGGAGTATTGGGTCAGTCTGTCTGGGGATAAATCAGACAGACTAATCTGTCCTGTGAGGGGATGAAGGGTAATTGGTCACATTTGACCCCCGGCCTTGTGGACTGTGGGAAAACAGGCTTTATCTAACAGCGGTAATTGGCTAATGAAACACTTCCGCAACTCCTCCACTAGATTGCCATCCACCGGTTGGGATTGGGTGAGGCATGTGTGTATGTATTTGTGTGAGTGTGGCCGACACAAGTGGCCAAGAGGCATGTGTGTGCGGGCGACTGTGTGTGTGTTTGTGTGTGTGTGAGTTGTCTAGAGAAAATGGCAGGATGTGGAACTCCCTGTGGCCATCTCCACAACACTATCAATAGCATCAGTCTCATGATGCCTGCAGCATACTCGTACATTGACAGAACACACTTTATTGGTTGTGTGGTTGCCATTACAATTTAAATTTAGGTTTGAAGTAGAAAGAGTTAATGTAATTCAAATTAAATCTTTGGCCCGAGGTAGGGCTTTTTGTGTGGCACATACTGATTGTGTTTGCAGCATTTAGGTCATCCTCTCAATATCAAAGTCAATGTGACACAGCTTCTTGCCATATTTTATTGAATTTCGCTCATGTTTTATATTTGTGTTGTGTCATCATTTATCTGGCCAGAGTCATGCACACACCGATTGAAAGACAAGAAAACCAGGGTGGGGAGAATGAGTTGTGGGGGTGGTTGGGTGGTGTACCAAGAAAAAAAAGGCTAAAGTTACGGTGGTGAGACAATGTCTCTGAGGTCCCATCAAGTGAGCCATTCATAGATGCAAGCCTACCAGTTTGTGAAGCCAGGGAGACACTCCGATAGAGTGGGGCCCAGGGTGGCCTTGTCTTTTTGTCCCAAGCTGACCCCTGCTCTCCCGCCTGGCCTCTGCGCCCCTCACCTGGCCTGTCCCAGCGCACTGGTAACAGGATACCTGTAATTTGCTCTAATGGCCTTTGAAAGACCTGGCTTGGCTAATCCCTGGAGTACTTCTCCCAGCAGCACCGTATGAAAGGGAGGGGGTAAAAGGGCCGAGTGCGAGTCCTGAAAGAGGACCGGCCTCTGGATTGTGTGTGAGAGAATGTCACCCCTTGCGGCCGGGGCTGGGGCCGAGGGAGTGCGGGAGTCAGCTTTCAGCAGATCACCGCCATGTGGCTTGTTCACAGGCACAAAAAAACCAGGCCCAGGCTTGTAGAGAAGTAGATTGTCTGTGCTTTACACCTCCCTCAGTGGCTCACTCCTTCAGGCAGGGGGGCTGAGGGCCGAAGACCGGCCTGCAAACAACTTTGAGTGCACTTCAAATTGTTTCCAGATTTCCTTTGCAATTTGTTCTAAACTAGTTCTTCGTGGATGACATTTGCGCACTCGGTAATAGAGATTGATATCCCCTGATACTGCAGAGCTGCAAGGAGAGCAAAAATAACCAGCGTGTGGTTAGACTTGAAGCTAGATGTGAAAACTTAGATGTAGGTGTAAGTTAGATGTTAAAAATGCCTTGCGAAAACAAAACAGTGCATGACTTCAGCCAAGCAGACAAAGATGGTCAGGGAGACGGATGAGATCCAGCAGGTGTTGTCACGTTGTCAGGTGTTTCGATGGAGGCATCAAAAAGCCACAGATTTTCTGAAATCATTTGTAAATCCCAGTTAAAGCAATGTCGTTTGTATGAGAGGTTCTTGCATGAGGCCTAACTTTGTAATAATATTAATAATAAAAGAAATAATAATAATAATAATAATGATATCACAATTGGCCGTTCATTGCTCACTCAACACAGATGAGATTAAAAGACAGGCGAAAAATGATCTTATCAGTGTCACCTTTTATTCTCATCCCTTCAGAGGTTTAAATTCAATAATGTGGGAACAGCAAGTGATATGTGGGCAGGGTAGACCAGCCCTTTGCCAGTCTTTTCTCTCCTTTCTTCTTGCTCTTTCTATCCATCATTCTTGTTTTTTTTATGGGGTGAGCCACATGTGAGGGAATGTACTCACAGAAATGCACACACACATATGCAGAGCAGACTTGCCGTGTCATACTTCCTCATGCTATATGGGACACTGTACACAGTCATATTTAAGTGACAGCACACATGCACACAGTGTGTACAGACTGATTTAGAGAGTGGCAGCATGTTTAGATCTGTGAAAGTTCAAGTGAGTAAAAAAGAAAAAAGGGGGCCAAGAGATAGTCCTGTTCCTTATTTCCTTTGCTGTTATTTTAATTATGAGCTTTTTAAATTTTGTTTGATCAAATTAGAGTTGAAAGATTCCTAACTGTCCAGGAATTCAGAGCTAAATTAGGCATGAGAAACACTGTTCAGACTCCCAGACAGTCTGAACAGGATCTCAGTTACTTGGCATGTTGGCTTGAATGTGCAGCTTTGACTAACATGGTCCGGATGACCAGAGTGAGAGCTGTTCAGTCCATTTTATTACATTTTATACATTTTCTCTTGTTTGTCTTCCATCCATTTTACCCCATTTTTAATGTTGTTACTCTGAAAGTGAGAACAAAATGACAAAACTCTGAGATTTGTAACTTCAGGTGTGTTTTGTGTGGTGTGTCTCAGCCTTTCATGTTTTCGAGGGCTTGTGTGCATGTGTGTTCTAAGTGCACCCCGGCAGACATATGTCATAGCTGTCAGTAAGGGATGAATAAATCATTCCAGCGCTGTGAGAGTCAACAGGTATGATGCATGTCCGGACACCTGTTGCTGACAGGCTGGTATAGGGAGACCAAGGCATGGACAGACTGAGACAGAGACAGAGAGACCAACAAGGTTCAACAGAGCATAAGAGAAGGACAGACAGGCAGTGAAAAGCAAAAGCAGACTGGCAGATGGAAGACAGAAGGAAAGAGAGATAGACAGATACAGTTTGTAGGATGTGAGGGAGGTGATGCCTGTAGACCGACAGCTGCTCGGCAACACAGGGCCACTCACCAAAGAAAAAACTCCACTGTGCTGGAACAGTAAGGCTCTCAGAGTGGCAGTCACAGCTCCTGTTAAAGACACTGTAAATTTTATATTGCTGCCCTGAGCTGGTTGGTCCATTAAACCAGCAAGGGCATTGCATCATATGTATTTTGAGCGTGATCACACTTATTTAAACCCAAATAAACGTCATCATTTCATCACCATGTGTGTGAATCATTATGGACAGTGACTCAGCCGGGGTGTTTTTACATTAATGAAAGGGAAATCCTGAACAAACCCGCAGCTTTAACCAAAAATAATTAAGTCTAACTCTTTAAAGAGTAAACCTCAGAATGAAGAGCATAAGCTTCCTCCGACCTCAACCAAAATATTTAAAATGCGCCGGGAACCTCCTAAAAGCTGAACAAAAAAAGCAAATGTCATTTAGGTAACTTCTGCAGTGATTTTGTTTGCAAACTTTGCATTTTATAAGGAAAGCATTTTTCTAGGTTCCCTTGTGAAAAGGCAACTTTTAAATGAGAACATAAGCCTGCCAGCACATAAAAACGCGCAACTGCATGACTAAAAATGACTTTAGTAATGTCCCTGGCGTGACTAAAAACAACTTAACACAATCAAACCTAATTTATAATGTTACTTGAGACACAGTGCAGAAAATCATTGTGGCACTCCAATCAGCCATGTCAAAGCAGGTACTTCTGCTTTTAAAAGCATATGTATAACACCTGCTCTGACATCACCCACTGGGGTGTGGCCAAAAGTGCTCCATGCTCAGAAGTTTCTGCCTGTGGAGCATGACTTTCTGAAGTGTCTGACACGGTGTTGATTAATGTTCTTCAGTGTGGAAAAATTACAGATTTCTCACACGGTTTTAGCAGCATATGTGCTGTAATTTGTTGCGCTGAACTAAAGCTTACCCATTAGCTGTGTTGTCACTGATAATGAGAGCATCAAACGTGCCAGTAAGCAACTGATCTTGCTTATTCTGAGTACTGATGTAACTGAGTGCTTAAAGACTTGGTCTCCATTGTTCAAATCTCAGTTGTGTTGTCAGCAAGAAAATGAAAAAGGTTTATACAGTAAACTTTAAATCAATATATGTTGCAGCTGAAATTTACCAAAATATCACGTTCAACATGCTGATGCTCTGAAATATAAGTACACTTAAAAATCACACAGCTGATCACCAAGTTGGATACGTCTGTTACACTGACATCATCTTTTCAAGGGCCCAACTCAGGTAAATGTCATCTACTGACTGTTGTTATTGGCTGTGGGAGAAGAAAGGCAACCTGGTGCACATCATGTGGTAATCAAGTACTATGTGCACTTTGGTGGATATGTCCCCAGGGTTAAAAGTTTGGTTGATACAGGATAATCTACCTGGAGAAATACTCTGATGTCATGGTATATGGAGAGACCATGCTTAATCTTGCCTTTCATTCAGTTTGGTTTTTATTATGCATATATGTTATGCATTTGTGTGTTATCATTCGACTCTGTGGTTTCAACAGTCTGTATGGGACTGATCAGTGCAGTTTCTGCCTGTGCCTCCCTACTTCGCCCTGACCAGGCAGGTTATGATGTTCTCAAGCAGAATATGATGAGAAAGATATGTACCTGAATATGTAAAGGATTCACAAAAAATGCTTTACTTTTTGCTTTCAAGTGATGCTACACTCAGTCCCAGTCACACTGGTGAACCTTCCTAAACACCAAAAAGGGCAGTAACAGCTTAAAATGATTTTGAATCCTATTTCTAAAGGAGTGGACTACACAATGCTATTCAAACTACAAACTAATACAGTCCAGCACTCTGTGTTCCCTGTAAACTATCTTCCTGTCTCTGCAGCACTGTCATATCCCAAAGCGAATTGGAGATCAGCTTTCAAATGAGCCACTCATTGCAATGAGATCATCACTGACCCGCTATCAATGTTCACTGAGCATTGATAACTGTCAGGCTCCCAGTATATGAGCCTCCTGATGAGACATTCCTTCATCTGTTGGAAACCAGCGAAGCAGTGATCCTTGTGCTGACACACCACAGTTTGTGATTCAACATTATGTACACTTAAGTCGCTGCCTAAGTTTGATGTTATTATTGGTTTGTCCATTTAAAAAGTTTTAAAAATGATCTGATTCAGCCCCCCTAATGGTATGATCAGAAAGGAGTTAGTTGATCCAACAGTCACTTAAACTGAAGCATGCTGAGACCTTCAGTCGAACAAGGAAAGAAGCATAGGGGGACATTTGTGATGTAGGTTTTTCTTTTTGAAATTCTGCATAAGTCCAAGCAACTCTCAATCTGACATATTGAATGGTTTATTCAGCCCTGTCTCATCCCCAGGGTGTCTGATACCACCATTATGGCACCTCCCTCGTCCTGACACAGAAGGTACCCAGAGCTTTAAGGTTCCTCCAGTGCAAACTCATCCATGTCAGTGTCAGGTGATCTGATCAATTATATAATGCAACATAGTTTACAAAGAGACAAATTCCCAAAAAGGGGTGGAAGTTGGGTCCACAGACATTTAAGCTTATCTGATGGCCTGGGATGAGAATATGTGGGTTTGTCTAACTGATGTGTATTTAAAAGGAAATGACAGGTTAGCTTGTGCCCACTGTATATCAGTGTACAAACAGTAAACGAGCATTTATTTGATCTGTCTGCAGAGCATTAGGTGAAATTGTTTTTTTTATTTTTATTTATTTGCATTTATGGCTCAGTGGTTATTCAAATTGTGCATATATTAGAATTTTACTTTTTTTTGTTAAAATAGAAATTGTGTGCAGGTTGCACATTTCCCCCTGGAATTAAGCAGACAAAATCCTCCTCCATAAGTCCTTGCTAATCATTGGTCGGCATTTCACTGTACATTCAAGGGTTAATGTCCAAGTTTCCATATCACACCACCTGTGATGGCCTCCACCAGAGCGCCTGTTCTCATGGTAATCTCTCAAGGTGTTTAAAGCAATAGTGAGTGATGCAGCCTTTGTCTGTGCTGATACACACAGGCGGCTGCTTCGTCCAATACCAGACCCTTCGAGGGGGTCATGGCAGATCAAAGGTGCTGGTCACAGCCATTAGGCCCGGCAGCCCAGACCCGACATGAAAAGCTTGTGTTTTGAAAAGGAGGGCAGAAGGAAAAAAACAACAGGGCCCACTTCGTTTAAAAAGCAAGCAAACTGTGAAATAATTGAAAAGGTATGTCAATCAAGAGCAGGAGCCCAGCGGGAACTCCAAGATTCCCAGGCTCTGCTCTGGTCGAGCACTGAGCCATGGAGGGCTGCTCAAGGGGGCAACCTAAGAAATTAAAGACCTGGGAAAAGGAGCAAAAAGAAGACAGGAGGAAAGGAGCAGGAAAATCTCTTTTTCTCACTCTCTCTTTGCTCAGTCTTTCACTTTTTTTTGCTTTAAATTTGTGTTGAAAGGAACCATTTTGCCACACTTTGTAGAGCCCATTCAAAACGCTTGGTCATTAATAAGATCTTGTCTAGCTCTTCACCTCTCAGGTGAGTAACAAAGACTTATTGGAGGGAGGGAGGCAGGGGACAGCAACCATTGGAAGTGCCTCCCCCCACCACCAAAACCCCCATCTTATAACCAGCACCTTCACCCTGTACTTGCTCCCTCCTCCTCCCCCATACCATGAGTGTGACAAAAGGGAACCCCGTGAGAGTGTCTCTCTCTTTCCTTTCTGCCTTTTTTTTTTTCAAAGTCAGAAAAGGCTTCAATGATCTGACGATGGGCTAACGTCCAAAAAATGGGGAACGGAAAGAAAAGAAAGAGTAAAAAAAAAAAAAAGACTGGGTTAAAGACTTTTTCTATGCTTTCAAAAAATCCCATAGAGGAGAAATAAATGGCAAGTCCACAGTTGACTAGACATGTATAGTGCAGGATTTGCTTGTAATGGCAGCTTGAGCTTATTGACAGTCCCAGCCAAAACATGTCAAAGGTTAAGAGATCTTGCCAATTGCAAGTGGGAAGCCAAAAGTACCTTTTTCATGAGCTCAATAGGGCCATCAGTTGATACTTGCTCAGCAGAAAACGGAGCAGGAGTGACCTTCATTTTCCAAAGCAACTTGGGACCGAAGAGCTCATTTGTCTCCATTATTTCTCTCTTTTCTGTCTAATTGTGAAAGTGTTCAAATGATCTTAAACATTTCTCAAGTGAAAATGATTTGCAGTTTATTCACAAAACAATTCAAATACAGTACAACAGTACAATACAACTATTACACTAAAATAAGGGTGATTGCATGAAAACAAACAAGATATTTTTGGCAATTACATAGATAAAATATCTGTTTTTACACCAGACCATGTGTTAGAGAACAAGATTTATTTAAGGGAGGATTTCCCCCACAGTGCGGTTCAAGATGTTAGATGCATTCAGTGGCACAGCCTATCCATCCAACATACATTTAAGTTGGCTTGCAAACAGCTAAAAAGCCATGTTTATCCACATTTGAAACAGCTAATTATTTTGGAATTTTTCAGTCATCAATGAAATCTCCATTCTTTAAAAAAGACTTGTATAATAAACTTAACAGTTTCAACTTTTCAAACCACAACCCTCCTTCCAGTAATGTGACCTTTGGATTTCAGCAGTGAGGAAAGCCCTCTAATAGCTTGAAATACCTCACTCTGATTTCTCAGGCTTTGAACACAATGGAGTGACTTTTCAAAGGGGAGACTGTGAGTTATATGGATCTAACCGGTCTTTATACATGTGTGGTCAAGCGTCCAGAGCCTGAGTGATTCCTCTAGACAATGTGAAATCCTTGTTTCATGTCCTCAGATCTTTTGTGTCTGCTGGCTGTTATACCAGCATGTATGAATGAAACGAGGAGGAAAAAAATATATATATTTGGTGTCATGTTGATGTGAGTGTTGTTGACGTGCTTCACAAAATGACTGTTAACACAAGCCTGAAAACCTGTCACTATATATATTATTAATGTTAAGTCTGTTCTCTGCTTCTAAAGGTTTTTGAAACCTTTTTAAACTTCGGATTTTACTATTCACACCCAGCTCCTTGCAGTATCGCAAATGTGACAAACATCCTTCCAACACACCTACTGTGCCTGGAACTTAAACCAGCAAATAATGGCTATTGCTGCTGGCACCACTTTCAGGCACCAGCGGTTTTCATTGGCCTGGACTAATCCCCCATAAATCCTTGCAGGGCTCCAATCACCAGCCGGGCCTCAGCTAATTGCTTACGAGTCCCTTGCACGCTCCAGGTGCCACCATAGCACACCCGGTATTTGTAAACACAGCTCATAAAGAGGAGGCTGCCATCAAAGTGTTAATGTTTCCTTGGAGGATCAGAGGCAATCCAAGAGTGATGGGGGCGCAGCTGGGTAGATACCTGGATGGACTCGACTGAGGCGTTCCCTCCTTCCCTGCAGCTGTGGCGGAGCGGAGAGAGGGCTTCATTTACACGCCCTTGTCAGAGAAGAAAGACACTCAACAGGAGTTTGTGTTTGTTTACCTTCCTCGTCTTTTCTTTCCCCCTTTTAACTCTTTGTACTTCTTTGTGTCTGTGCATTAAGTAGATGACCTCACATGGTAAGCACGACTGACTTTTCAGAGCTGAAAAAAAAAAAAGCTTGAGGTAGTTGTGTGTTTAGAGTGATGGGGGCAGCGGATGTGTGTTTTTAAGTTTTGGAGTTCTTCAGATGTGCTCTTTGAAACCGGCAACACTGCTGATGATATTAACAGCCGTGCTGAGTTAAGGAAGTTACATCTTTGTGCCCTGTCAGGTTTTAAATTTATGTATTAAGTTGGAGTCATCTGTAAATTGAAACATGTAGAATGAAACAGTTCTTGGTCAGTGCAATTATTGCTCCTGTCCATACAAGATGTAAAAACATCCTTTCTTAAAGTGCTTATAATGTCAGTGACAAAATGCACATCTTCATTCATATATAAAATCTTAGTATAATTGGTATAATAATATTAAATTACATTCTAAGGTTGAGCTGATATTAATATAAGGCCTTCCAAGAAGAACAACATCATCTCTCATTTCAGATGTCCCAAATTGACATGTATTTAGATTCGAGTGACAAAGCCCTCTGGTGGCTGCACAAGTTATGGCAGCAGCCAAAACGTCATGATCTTGGATCAACAAACCAACAGGAAATCAATGTGGGTTTCCTGTTTTCAACTAACCATCAGCAAAGTTTTAATTTCTTTTTTTTGAAAAGTGTAATCACAGTTGTTCCCGATCCTTGACCAAATGTTCATGATTGTAACAATGACAAGGAACTCCTATAACCTCAGCAAAGTAGTTATTTTAAATCACTATATTTCTGCAACCATAACTAATACCCAAATCTCAAATTTTAAACCAACAGTCTTTCCCTTACTAAACCTAACCACATCATTTCTATGCCTAAACCTAACCTAATAAAGCTGTTTAAGCTTTCAGCAGTGATTAATGGTTTTGGAAGGCGCTGATAAACAATGTCATCCTGTTGAGAGGGGGATCGGATCATAGAACGCTGCTGTGTGTCACAGTATAGGGTCTGCACGAATGCCGTGTGTTGTCATTTAATTTGGACAACTTGTTGTGTATTAAGACAGGCTTGAAAAAATGTGAATGTATCCTAAAACAAATATGTAACTCATTATTAAATCCAAAAACATATTAAGTCGAGCATTTGCCCCAAGTTCAGCTTTAGCGCTCTTTCCAAACAAAATCTAGATTTGCACAAATAAATAAGCAGAAAAAACCCTGCAGTACAGGGGGAGTAGCACCTGCGAACCCCCCTATGTGAGCGTTTATTTTTCATTGCTGGAGGGATTTAAACAGTGAGACTGCTCATTGCTCTGTACAAAACATGCAGTTGTACCAGAGCAGCCGGGGGTTGGTCAGTTGGGTGGCCAGTGGCCCACTGCTGCTTTTATGACTACTTCATTTCCTACAAGCTTTGGGTCACCCTGTCCTTCATCACCTTGATCTGGTGCTAGGATTACAGCATCTGTCCAAAACCAACAAACAAAAATATCCAGCAGTGCCTGGCCTTTGGGCAACAATACTACATGTTTCCTCTGCACAGAGTTGGTTTTCAAGGGTGTAAAAAGAAGATTTCACGCTCTAATCAGATAACAGACCACATCAGAGTGTTTTTGAAGGTGTAAGTGGGCAAATAGGGCCAGAAAAAAAATGTCATCCAAAACAGAGCTTCATCTCAAGCAATTAGCTGCTATTCAGAACCCTGCGGTGAGCCCTCATCTCCAAAACATCTCCCTGTCGTAGCCACGACAATGGGTGTGTGCCTTTATTTCTGTATGCAGACAAAAACCAGATCAAGAGTGAGCCACATGCGACATGTTTGCAATCAGTGCTCAGAGCCCACAATCTTGCTGGCTTTTTCATGGGGTGAAGTGAGCTGGAGAGGCTGCTTAAGTGGCCAGCAGACAGGTTTTATGTCTCTCAGTAAACAACACAGGACATTATAAGGATGAACTGTCACATCTGGAGTCCTGAGGCTTGAATGGTTGTGAGCAGTGAGGCAGAATGACTTTGGACAGACTCAGGCACTGTGTATGTGTTTAGTTCTTATGTAGTTCAGCATTTGGTCATGGGTGTAAAGATATCGTTGTATAGTTAAGCTTCTGTGAGAAAATAATTTGCTGCCTTTTCTGATATGATCAACTTTTACTTGCTGTTCTTAATTCTCTGAGTTCAACTGTTCATGTCACAAAGGGAGTTCTCAAGCCATTATGCATGTCCTGTGTGTGTGTGTGTGTGTGTGTGTGTGTGTATGTGAGTGTGTTGTCTTGCTCTCTCTCTTTCCAGAGCATATGGCTGTCTGGTATCCTAATTGCTAATGATAGAGTGGCTTTTGATGGGGGAAACTCCCAAAGCTAGATGTTTCTAACCCAGACTCTTGTTCCCTCTTTTATTTTCCAGGCCTGATGGAAATCCGATCTGTCAGTGTGGGAGTTGTTGCCATCAAATCTGTCAGCACCGGGCTGTACTTAGCCATGTCCAAGAAAGGCACGCTCTTTGGATCGGTGCGTATACAACCTGGCAACATTGTTCCTGGAGGTCAAGATGGGAGGGCTGGGAAGGGGAGGGTGGTGAGAGTATAGGGGAGGTATATATGTATAGGGGTCCCAAATGAGAGTCTACCCAAACATGTTTGATTTTGGTGAAGTGAAAGGATGTGTCAGGAATCTTTTGCTGGAAAGTCCAGAAAAGGTCAGAGTGTTACAATCAATCATGGCTGTACACCTGGGCCACAGCTGAGGATGTCTGCAGCTTGAGTTGGCTTGTTCCACTGTCAAAATAGATAGCAGAGGAAAGAAACCCAACCAGCAATGACAAAGAGCCAGCTGTGCTCCTTCAAAAGTCTTTGCATGCCATCTGCAAATTGTTGTTTTACACCACAAGCTTTGAAAATCACCTGCCTTTGTTAAAATCAGCCACACATTAGACCCTAAGGTGTGTGGTGTCTAGCTCATGTATCTACATCTTGGAAAAGGAGAAATCAGGGAGGAACGATCAGTCAGCAGCAGTGATAAGACTAGTGCCTTCAACAAGCTAACACAGTAAACACGACATAAACAGAGCTGAAGACCCAGGCCTTTGCAAAATCTGAACCCTCCCATAGTAACAAAAAGGCAGGCACATCACGCCAGGCTCATACTATCCTGATGGTATCAGAGACTCATTATGGCCACACGATAATGATCTGGTAAAGGGAATGCCGCAGAACCTCTTGTCACTACGATATCTTTCAAGACTCTTTGACTAACAGATAAGAAGTGGTAACCACCCATGGAAGAGTGGCTTTGCTGGCTGTTGGATTTCCCTCATAGATTCATATACCCGAAGACAAATATAATATAGAACTTCAACAATGATAGTTTTTATTCACAGCTTTGTTCATTTTGATTATTTGGAGTACAATGAGGGGTCTGTTCTTTTCATTGTTGGGTTTGAACTTTGCATGCATAACTGAAACAATTAAATAATTCAAAACCATTCAAAACCTCAGCAACAACATTTCTTTCCAGTTTTAATGTCCCACTCACATACCATGGTGATCAATTTCAGTGGGTGATCAGCTTTGACCGGAGATTGGCCCCAGCATAAACTAAGCTAAAATGAGATATTGTTTGTAATTGAAATTGTTCAATTCTTTAATTAGCAACACAAATGAAATTCTTTTACCGTTTACCACTCTGATAAACTGTACTGGGTAGATGGAAAACGAAGTTTCAGAACAGGATCTCTCAGAATCCCAAAACTATCTGCAAGGCTAGACACCACCAGGGTGAGGGACAAGTGAAAACAAATATTTTTTTGTCATTTGAGTGAACCAAACACTTAGCACTGAGTAAAAACTTCAACAGGAGAATTAAGAAAGGAAAATCTTTCCCCCCGAGCAACAGACTTTAACCTTTGTGCACTTGGAAGCTGGCTTAGTATAGCATAGCAGGAAAAGCAGTCAGCTGTTAGTGATACACTCATCTGTCAAAACCTCTTTAACCTCTCTGTCTTCCTCCCTCTGATCACAGGTGAAGTATAACCCAAGCTGCAAGTTCAAGGAGCGCATTGAGGAAAATGGCTACAACACGTATGCCTCCCTCCGCTGGAAGCACGGCGGCAGGCAGATGTTTGTTTCGCTGAATGGGCGGGGGAAGCCTCGGCGAGGTCACAAGGCTCGAAGAAGGCATCCGTCTACACACTTCCTGCCCATGCTTCCATCGTAGTTGTCCAAGTCTGAACTGTGACCGGCAAAACTGGCTGGCTCACCTGCCTCCTCACACTGATGATGATCTAGTTGTGATGACTACCTTTATTTTTATTATTCCAGCCTCCTGTCACATAAATGTACATTTGTTGAGGTTTGTAACATTTGTAGAGTTAGTATAATATGTACTTTTAAGTTATTTTCTCCATTTTCTAATGTTGTTCAGTAATACAGTCCTATACAGTAGAATTAAACTATCTTCAGACATCTGACTGTGTGTCTGAACTGCATGTTAAACAGTGTCTGGATGACTTTAAGAGACTTCAAGAGGACTGAAAAGGGACAGCAAGCCTTGGACACAATAAAGTGTGGCTCACTGGTTTGTTATTTTGCCTATTTTAGATGCTGAGCTAAATAAGAACAGAAGCATTTGGTACGTCTATCTAATCTGTGACAACTGATCATTATAGGAGATGCAAGCAAATTTGAAATGGTTACAAATCAGGGCCATAGCTATCACTGAGGACACTGAGGTCAAGCCCTTAGTTTTTTTGTGGACTTCTAGGGGTCATATTCATTAACTTCCATACTGGGGCTGGTTCATAGGCTGATTCGTGTATTTGGACAGTTGATATTACAAAACAAAAAAAAGCAAATGTAAATTTATTAAATCATATTAAACACATTTACATTGTGTGGAGCAACATTTCAAATATAATAGATTAATATTACATGTGCACATATGTTAAATTCACATACCGGCACATGGTATCTCTGAAGGAACAATGTGGCTCATGGACATTTTATATGTGAAATTTAATAGGAATTAACATGAATGGAGTAACATTAATTTTACATTTGTTGTTTTTGTAAGGCTAAATCTGCTGACTGCTTTTAAGCCAATGATGATAATAATAATAATAACAATAATAATAATAATAAATTTGAAATAATATTTTCCCAGCCGAATTTCATTCATGCAGAGTTAATTAGTCAAAATGAGAAATCAAAATACTTAAAGAAAAATTGAGGGGGATTGAGCTTGTGACCTCAGTATTAATGTACAATGTACAATCTTAACTGTTGCTTGGGATATACTGATGTTGATCTGCACCTGAACCGTACGATGAGATGAAAATCTCAAACACACTGACTCAAACACAGCGATAAATGTACTGCGCTGTCTGTATGTGTACGGCATGAACACAACAGAAACTAAGCTAACTACTGGGAAAACATGCTGGATTTTCTGATGACCTTTCTATGTTTGTGCATGCTTCTGTCAGACTGCTTCACCCATCCAACAACAACCCACAGCTAATAGATTAGAAATCAGTCCCGCAAAAAATGCATTGTGTCTCATCTAGTCTACGATTCTTGGTTCTTAGTTCAGTCATGAAATGATAATATACGTTTTCAGTCATTTAATGCGTTATAGCAGCCATAGGTACAAGAAATGTGACTAGCAGAAACTATTAATTTTGTACACAGTAGTAAATGGTTATTACATGCTGCCTCTCTGTCAAGTCTTGCTAACATTTTCTCAAGGCTGTTGCTTATAGAACATTTAATATATTTAAAACATTTTGTACTCTTTAACTGTTTGGAATTGTTGTTTATTGTTATTGTCTGCGTTGGATTGTAGTCATACTGTTGAAAAAAGAAGGGAAAAAAGTAATTGTATAAGTCATTCAGCTCATTTTGTATGGTATTACTACTGGATATTGATACATTTGTGATCCACTTATCATGCACAGCTTTCAGCTATAGGCCAGTAACAGTAGTTTGTATATAAGGCCAAAGTCTCAAAACAAACTGTCTTTAGTTTCATTTCAGCAAAGTAAAATCATCTGAGTGCCTTGGTCCATGCTGAGTTTGGTAAATTGCAATAAAGAAACGTGGATAAATCATTACTCATGGCTCATGAGTTATCCTTGCAGGCTATTTTTTTTTTCAAATCAGCAAGTACAAAAATGGCACTGCAATCTTGTCTTGTGCATGGCACTGATTGTTAAGTGCTGGTAACATCTCTATCAGTGCTCTCAGAAATAATTTCCCTCCTCATCATAATCACATCAAAACTCACAGCAAGAGAGGCGTTGATGTGGAGGACCTCCCTGTGTCTGATGAAAGGTCCATGGTTATGAACTATGCAACTGAGCACCAAGGTCATTTATAACCAGACAAGCCCTCCAGTGGCCTTTTCAGTGGACAGAAAGGAGAGTCTGGGATGAATAGTGGCTGTTTGGGGTGAATAAAGGCCAACCTTTCAGTCTGTCATAATGTGAGATTACTGTGATGGTGTACATGTCTGGTCAGAATGGTGTGAAGTCACACTGTAGTTCAGCTTCAAAGGTCTGTGTGCAAGGGACACATATCAGTATGGGAGGTCTGAGTGTACTGTTGCCATGCAAATGTCTTTGTCCTCAGCTGTGCACCCTTGAGCAACTGTCACAAGTAAGGACTGCTTGTGCTGTTCTCCTTTTAAACTGTAAAATATAGACATTCAAAGAAAAAGTTTTACCATTTTAGGAATATGCTTATTCATTTTCTTTCCCCGTTAGACGAGAAGGTCAATACCATATCAGCGTTTATTTACTGAATATGGTATTATCATCAGCTGACAGATAACTTAGCTTAGAACAAAAACTGGAAACAGGGAGGAACAGCTAGTCAGGATCTGTCCAAAGGTCACATATTCAGTCTACCAACACAGAAAAAGCGTTTCAACTATGAAATAGTTCAGCATATAAACCATCAGGGCTTTCATTATAACATACACTGGGGAGGACACATCCCCCTGAATATTCAAAAATTCTCAACTCTCATCCCCAACCCCGATATTTGTATGCAAAAAAAAAAAAAAAAAAAAATGCAACTAGCAGGCAACCGCACATTGTCATCTGAAATAATCTTAAGAAAATGTAATCACAGTCTTAAACTTAAAAATTGCCGTGATCATTATTATTACTGGCTCTAATGTTATGGCATACTGCAGTTCTGCTGTAGGTAGGCACCATCTATGTCAAACGCTGTCTCTCTATTTCATTGCTTTCAAAAGTAATGAAACCAAGATTTGGTTGGTTCCATGGTAACGGCCTTACCCAATACAATGGCAAATTGTTTCTTTGGTTCTTTAGAGCAGTTTTCCCATGTTTCCAGTCATTGTGCTAAGCCATGTTAGTTACTGCTAGCTTCATACACAACATAAGACCTTGGGAGCTAAATGACTAAATGTCACAGTTTTTCATAAAGCTTTATAAATCATTTTTATTCAACAAAAAATATACATACTGTATTATTTGGAATTCTTTTTCCTTTTTTTTGCTTTTTTGTCGTAAGAAAATACTACATTGCTGTGTAAAATACAGTTCATTTCAGTTTTACAGGTATCTCTGGACATATGATCATTATCCAACCGTCAGCTGGCACAGACATGCTAAAACATGCATGGCACAAAGTAATCCCATTTTCTGCCCGTTCTCTCGATTGACTCGCCTCTTTGTCAGTGTGTCCTCCAGCTCCTCTACCTCTCTGCTCTCCTCTTTTAACTGTCCAAGAATCTCTCCTTTCTTCTTGGCCTGAGGGTGCGACTGGCTGTTGGTGCCAGTTCCAGGGACACCAAATGGGAGCTGTAATTATCATTGCTCCACCACTGTCTTGTCAGTGCGCTCGCCAGCAAAACAAGAGGGATCCTTTGGAAGTCCTGATCAAAAGCCTTGGCCTTTGATCATGAAGCAAAAAGAAAAACCTAAACACTGTGCAAAATCAATGAGGAATGTCCCAAAGAGAGCCCAAGAGAGTGGAAATGACAGCCATCCAGAAGACATCCTGAGCTCCTCCTCTGCCATGATGTGCTGATGTCAGGGGCACAGGTGTTTGGGCTGTGTTTGATCTGATCAGTTTAAGCACAAGACTAAGAGAGTGAGTCTTACAATGATGTTGTTGCTAAAGTGTCTCTCAAATAGCACCTGGTAGGATGCACAGCAATTTCTGCAAAGGCCTCTTCACAGTCTAAATTTGATGTAAGTGTCTGCACACTTCAGACATCATAAGGTACAGTGCATGTTGAGCACATCAGCACATCCATGAAAACATTACTTGGAAGAAGGTATTATGCCCAACTGACTAAAAACGGTGTTTATAGAGAAGGTTACTTTGACTGCTTCAAAATTAATTTGCAGCTGAGTGACAGAAAAAAGTAATAATAGAAGCCTATTTTGAGGGCCTTAGCCAAAATCTACAGGGGCACAAGTCATGCTGCTTCAGCGACAACAAACCGCAGCCTCTGGACCCTTTGAAACCCTGTGTGGTCATTTTCTCTCACAGTGACTGAAAAGAACTGTGGTGGGTGGGAAAGAAAAAAAGAGCCCCTCGCCACTCATAATACCAATCTTATGTATGTAGACGAAAATGGGAGAGATGGGAGGGGTTGGGGGGGGTGCGGTGGCAGACGGACTAAGGCACAATTTTAAAGCGCTTATTGAATTGCCATTACAGCTCCTGAGACTAATTGTGGCTGTTGTGTGTCTCTCGGTGGCCTAGGGGGCTCTGGAGTGGCCCTGTATGCTCTTACTCAGTGGGGTTTTCAAACCGAGTGGCCCTGAAAGAGAACAGGACCACCGTAGATCAATGGCAAACCTTTCACTCTTTCACAGGCCCTCACTAATCCTTCTCATTTGTCTGCCATTTGTTGAGGCACATTCACAGCTCCCTGAATTTAGGATTAGGCCTTGTTTTGTTACAAAAACAGCCCAAGTTATAATGCTGAATAGGTGAACTAAAGGTTGGACAACGAGTGAGTGTGTATGTGAGGTTGCGAGCGTGTGTGTGTGGTTATCAGGTATGCACTATGTTTAGAACGAAATTTATGAGAACACAGAACTTGTTCAAGAGTTTGACTTAGTTCTAATTTCTAAGTGGTGCAAAATTTTCCTGTGAGGTATTTGTTAAGGACTTAAGTTAATCTTCACATAACAACATCAATTTAAATATTTGCAGAATCCATCTGAACGCTGGACTGAGTGATGTGAAACAATGTTTTTCTTAAACCACAGCATAACCATTTAGTCTTTATATGTGACTAGAGGTGACCATTTGGATTTTAGATTTCAAATCTTCTGGTTACAAGTGGGCATATTGCTATCTTATGTTCAGGCAGAAGGGAAGGTGAATTTTAGCAGCGGCACAATTACAAGATCAATGAAAAGACACAAGTTGGTGAGAACAGATACATACTAGCATGGGGCTCAACATGCACATAGTCACACTCCAGTCAGTCCATTTCTAGTTAGCCTACTAATGTCTTAACACATTGGCTGTTTGAGGAAAGACAACATATCTGTTCATTTCTTCTATTTCATATAAGAGCAAAGACAGAGTTCACTGTTCCAGTGTAATGTGTTTCCTTTTGAAAAGAAATATTTCATAAGAAAGAGGAAAAGCATGAAGAAATTGATTCATCACAGTCAAATACCTGCAAAGGAAATACAATTTCATTAAAGTTGCAATGATTCCCTTTGAAGCCTAGAGTTTGTCCCTATTGTGTTCTCTCTGAACCCCAGAGTGTACTTGGACAGTCTTGGCAGCCTGCAGCAGAGCCATCAGACTGATGTCTTCTCATCACTGAGTGGATTAGTGTTCATGTCTGAAGCCACTTACTGGACATTAGACAGAGCTGCTGAGTGGCACATGCGCCACATTTCCCCTAAAGCCCTGCCATGCTACGCCGCAGGTATGTGGTGCCGACTGGCCAAGCCCCATGTCAGGCATTCTCTGGATGCTTGCAGTCGTGCCAGACACCAGGGGACAAGGTGAAAAGTTAGAAGGAGGGATGAGTGTGTGAATCAGAATGGATGAAAAGAAAAGCAAGAAAGTAATTGAATGTAATCAAAGATAGGTGGATAAACAGGAAAGAGTACTAGAGCAGCAGGGAGGGAAAGGGTGTAGACATACCTACAGTGTGCTGATGTGTGGTGACATTACACCAAATACACCAAATAGTTAAACTTGTGGCACAGGTGCCTCAAATGTTTTCACTTTTATGACTCTAGCAGAAAATGTGGTTCCAAAAAGCCAGTGTGAAAGAAAGGAAAGATGATTATTTGCTTTATAGCTTGGAATTAGATTATAAAATTAACACCTCTCCTGAGTTTGCACAGCAAATAGCAAAGCAAGAGCCAGCAGACCTTCAGCTTAGCTTAAGATAAAGCGTGGAAACAAGGGAAAACAGCTAACCAGGCTTTTTGCAAAAGTAAAATATCCATCTTTGAAGCTAACTAATTAACCAGAGCCTGTTAACTGAAATTACATCAGCAATAACAAACAACCGCTACATAAAATAACATGTCTTTAACTGATTGAAATCTGTGTGTTAACCCCACCAGCTAAAGACAACACATGGAAGCATATTGTTACACTTGTGTGACATTTTTTACAACATAAGCGGCTCAGTAATTACAGTGCTTACCCTCTAGAAATTGAACCACTGTTGAATGATTTAGCGCAATGCAGACTTGGTGAGCTACACATTGCTAACAACCACAGACTCTTAAGCCATGCTCTACTCATGCTCAGCAGGTTAGTTACTTTACCACAAAATCATTGTGACTGGCTGCTCCACCGGAACACCCATAACAGTGAGTTGTTGCTGCACGCTTTCGGTTCAAACAGATGAGTGAAGCACTGATGGACAGGCTGTGAAAAATGCATACTTAACCGTGGTGCAAGCATAGACAAAAAGTTAGTGTGGTAAAAAAGACATGTTTGGTGTGAGAGCATGAGATCGGTGTCAGCTGTGTGCGTTTCGTGTTCAGTGCTTGAGAGTTGGGAGCCCAATAAACTGAAGGGTAAAAAATTGTGGTTTCACAGGCTGGTTATCTGGAGAGAGTCAGGTTAGCAGTCTTCTATTTTTCATTTTAACCAGAGCTTATTAGTTTCTGGCTGCAGCTTGAGTTTAGTGTACATTTCTATCTTCTGATCTAACTCTAACATAGCAAGGAGCGAATATATCCTTACCCTCTTATAGCCCTTAAATCCTTACCTGCCTTAACATATGGTATTCTCTCAGAGCCCACCTATTTGAACACATCAGAAGAAGAAGGGATAATGTGCAATCAGCTTTTTTAAGTCCACTACAAGTAGAGGCCATATAAGGTCACAGGACACATATCATCAAATATCGATTAGGCTGGCTGGTCACGCTGCTGTGATCAGTGTTTAGTAGCACTTGGAGAGAGAGTTTACAGGGCTGCTCAGCTCCTGTGACTGTTATACCATCAAAACATAAGAATTTGATCAAACATATAGGAGCAATCAAGAGAGGAGAACATACAAAAATATAATAAGATCACTGAAAAGGTGGTGGCAGCCTGAAAGGGCACAGACCATCTCCTATATAGTTTGTCCAGCTGAGTCAGGCCAGCCACATGTTGGCCGGCGTCCCAGTCATCATCATGAGGTTGTCTTTGGCTGTTAGTGACTGGAAAAGACCAAAGTCAGTGCTCCTTCATGCAAAGTTTTAGCAGTGCCAAAGTCTATCCACCCTGCCCCTTGAGCCCCGCTGTGTAATTCTTCATGCCAGGGAAACCAGACAGACTCTGTGTTTTGTCACTGTGTATACAGCAATATTTTTTCAACACAGCAGGCTTTTAACTTTAAAGATTAACAGGTGGATGTTCTTCCTCAAAAGCAAAGATTTTACATGTAAAATGCCAAAATCTGCTTTCTTTTCTCCTTGAAAAATTGGATTAGAACCTGTGAGCTGTATCAGACAATTAGTAATACCTGTAAGTTTCCTCCATCAAGGTCTGTCATCATGTTGTAGGAAAAAGAAATTAAAACTGGCTGGAAAACTTATGGACACAACATACAGTCCAAATAAGTCTGTAAGGAAACGGTCTTCCACTCAAATACTGGCTAAAACTAGGGCTTTAAACACACCATATGTAACGTTTACTTTGTTCTATCATAGATGCATATGTAGAGAGATTACGGAACAGTAACAGTGAAACCGACAGGATTCTGGCAAGACAGCTGTGTCAAGACAAGATGTGGGGTTCAACTGCAGGCCAGAGTAAGGGCCTAAAGAACCACTGAAAATGTCCCCAAAGTCGACACCTTTATGCATCATACAAACGTCTGAAAACACAATAGTGACACTGTGCCGCTAAAATCTTTTCAGTATGTAATTTTATGTTTAGGTTTTCTACTCTAGCACAGAAGCTGTCCACTGCATTTACAGAAGATGTCAAAACTAGAAGGTAAGAGTCAGAGTATAACATGATGACAGCATGGAGAGCACAGAAAGATCAGTCTCAACACATTAAAACAAAAGTGACCATTAACTATTACCATGTAGGCATTTCTCCCATCATGTCCTGCACTCCCCAAGTCTCAGCACTACATGCATCGAATGCAGCTGGGAGAGGTCAAATTGATCGTACACAGAGACCCTGAGTTCCTGTCTTATTCCCTAAACTGGGAAGATACTGGAGGTTTTTGCTGCTGTTTATCAGCATTTTAAGCATTTTCTAATCACAAATCCTACAACTGAACCACATAATCATCAGGCTGTTGGTTCTTTCGGATTTTGTACTTGTATGGAAACACAAGACAAGATTAACTATATTTTATAAGATAACAATATATTTATACCATATTGTAATTAGGAAATTATAACATACAAATGTCTAAATTATAACTGCTGTGCTCCTAAGAATGGACCCCGTTCAAGGTCACAAACTGTGAGATGCCACTATATGTATTTGTAGTGGGACGACATGCTCGCTGTTTTGCTTAAAATGGGGGACTTTAACCGACCATAGGAGACAGACAGATGCTATGAGATGGCTTCATCAGACAGCTCAATTTGAGACATTACATTGAATTTGCTCTGATGGATACGCAGCACCCTCTGATGGTCAAAAAGAGTAGTTTTTAAAGTCTTGTTGTCAACTCTGGCGCTCTCTGCTGGATATTCTGAAACGCTAAATAGATAATACTGTGTACTGTATGTGCTCTAATATCACACTTGAATGTTCCTAGATGTGGCTATGAAAAGAGACAAAATAATGTTGTAACTTTTTGCTGACAAATCTAGTTGATCTAAGGAGCGTTTCCAACAACTTCTAATCTTCAGAAAACAACACTTACATATAAGGTTAGCAGTTCCTAGACTGCTAAAAAAAAGTTCATTTACTTTGTGGAAGCAAAACAAACTTGCCAGGACCGTTTTGGGACCTTTAATGACATAGTGTAAACAGATAGATAGGAACTAACTAGCTTATTGTTTGTTTTAATGGAGGTTTTTATGTACTGAACGAGCCTGTTGGAGTGGCACACTCTTATGGTCAAAAGCAAAGAAACTATTAAAGTCACTGGTGTTCCCGCTCTGCTAGGAATATGATGTAGGCTGACTGACACATTCAATTTTGGTCAATTTAAATATTTAAATAAATTATTAAATATAACAATAATAATAAAATACTTTTTCAAACTGTTGTCAAATGATGATCTAAATAAATACTCTCATAGCTCTGACCTGATACTGTAATCTGTAGCTTCTGTTACTCATCCTGCTTTCAAAAAGGGCAAACTCACACAGTTCATAACCAGGAAGTAGATCCACAGCAAAGAACTTCAGACTAAGTAACATGCAGACAGAGAGAGGATGTCCAAGGAGGCCCTTCACAAAATATGGAGCCCAAAAGACACCAAAATTGTAAGGTGTAAAAGGAAAACACATTAGTGTTGAATAGATGAAAGGAGGAAGAGGGAGAATGCATTAATATGTGAGACTGTTCAAATCACAAGCAGTTGCTGTATTAATTGTAACAATGGCGAAACTGCATGTCTGCATCACTAGCAGACAGTTTGAAATGCACAAAGACAGGATGTGACTGAAGTCAAGGTGACAACCACATGGTAGTTTAGTGAGTAAACTTCTACATGAAGGTGTCTTTGACAGCTCCAGACATATGAGCTTCTGCTGTCATGATGCACGCTCTACACAAGATCTTGCTTTTTCATGCCCTGGCATGTATTGGCTTAAATGGTAAGATTACCATTACCACCAATATGCTCTCGTTCACAAATGAGGTGTTATTTAATTTATTTTTCATTATCTTTTTAGCACTGAGGACTGAAATCATAAATGGCAAAAAGACCAAGAAGAATTCAATGAATTATATGGCCTCGTTGCAAAACAACAACGGTCACATATGTGGAGGTTTCCTCATCAGCGAGGACTTTGTAGTCACAGCTGCTCACTGTGACAACTCGTGAGTTACTTTGTTTTTTTTTTTCAAGAAATCCTTGATTCACCTAAAACTGCCTTGTATAATTCTGTCATTGCATTGTGCAGGAAGCCTACAAGTGTTGTTCTTGGCACCCACAATCTGAAGAAGGTTGATAATGCCACAATGAGATACGCTGTGAAGAAGTGCAAACACCCATCCTATAAGGAACCTGTATCTGGGAATGACATCATGCTCCTCAAAGTAAGTAGATATTTATTCAGCCTTATAGTTCCAGGTGACATGATGCATCTTTGTAGTCAAACTATTTGTATTTACAGTAAGTTATGATATATTCCCTAAGGTTGAAACACACAGGGCTATCAGAGAACATCAGGGCAGCAACCACTGGCTATCACAAAGCTGACAATCACAGAAACAATTTGTCAGCTCTTTGTTGAGTACCACATCTATAGGGTCTGCTCTTGTACATGCTGTCTCCAGGAAGTAGATGTGTGCTCACACACGGGGCTTACTGTAGCAGCATGGGCTTCCTGCTGATAGCATTCAATACTACAAACCAACTCGACAGGCCCTGACTTGACTCAGCCGCTGATACCAGCTCTTTTGCATAACATGGATGTAAAAGAGAGACTGGATACTGGACTCAAAGGCACTCATTTGCATCACTTTGCTTGCCAAGCCCATAAGCCAAAAATGGTTTTGTGTTGTTTTTAGGCTGCCACAGCAGGTCCACTATGCATTGGTTTCTCACACTAGCTGGCTGGCTGGCTAAGATCAGACAAATAAAAAACAAATAAAACAAATAAAAAACAAAAGTTTTATTGGCTTTTGGAAAATTTTACAAATATAAAACCTTCATGTATTAAACATTCACGGGAGCAATGGGGGTCTATGGGGAAAATCTCTTTTGGGCACTGAGGGATTTCTTTGGTTTCAGTACTGTGACTGTCCACTATGACAAAAGAGTAACAAGGTTGACTGGCTGCACCATATCCAGCTCTCTTAATACATCCTTCATACTTGGAGCATTCACTGTTCTCAACACTGACATACCAACTACAGCTTATGCTGAAGAGGACTTGAAGTCTGCTGAGAAAAAATGTGATGTGTTTAACTTTCCCTTTCCTATTTTCTATCTCCAGCTGTCCAGGAAAGCATACCTAGGCAAAAAAGCCATCAAGCCAATTCAAATTCCAAGTCATGAAATAAAAATCAAAGAAAAGAAAAAATGTCGTGTAGCTGGATGGGGTTTAACAAGAACCGGTGGTGAAGTTGTTAACGATCTGCAAGATGTGGAAGTTCCTGTTATTAACCTGCAAAAGTGTCAGAAGGCGTGGTATAATCGACTCCCAGCCAATGTTATCTGTGCAGGTGGATATGACACCAAGAAAGGATTCTGTCAGGTATATTTTCTGTCCTTTCCTAAAAAAATAAAAATTTCCAGCTGGTTTTCAATTTTAAAAAATGGTCTAAACATTAATAAATGAAGCGTTTAACTCCTCACAGGGTGATTCTGGTGGCCCTCTGGTCTGCAACGGGAAACTGGCAGTTGGTGTTGCTTCCTTTAACAGCAAAAATGACTGTAGCTACCCAGATGTGCCCAACGTCTACACAGAGATATCAAAATTTCTTCCCTGGATAAAGGAGATTCTCAAAAAAAAGAAATGTTAATGGAACAGTGTTACTGTTTGTTTAAAATGCAAATGCATTGTGGATGTATTGCTTGGACTTTCTTCTGTGGCACCAGCTTTAATTGCACTTGACTTAAAAACATGTTTAATTTTGGTCAATTATAACATCAACAGATGTCTGTGAAAAAAATGTTTAAAAAAAACAATTTAATTTATTTCATAACTGTGACTGTGGGAACATCTATGCTCAGATCATTATCGAGAAATGATTGTTTCTGTGGTTTGTCAAAATTGTGATGCTGTTCCAGGAAGCAGTTTTGGGTTGTGGGTTGTATCTGTGTTTTTTGCTTAGTATGTTCACCAGGCTGAAGTTCATTTTAATGTGGCTATGTACAGAAGTAGCAGTATACAAAACAATGTGTGTGATGAGAACCAGCATGGTCCAAAATGAATAAAATCAAACAATAAAACTAATAACAAAATTTATTTGTATAGTACTTCTCAAAACCCTTCTACAAAGTGTTTTCCAGGGGTGGGGGTGGGGTGAGGGGGCGGTGCACCCTGGGCTGGTCAATCGCATTGCTGACACACAAAGACAGACAACCACACATGCGCACACTCACACCTAGGGACAATGTAGGGTAGTCAGTTAACCTAATGTGCATGTTTTTGGGACCGTGGGAGAAAACCCACGCAGGCACAGAACATGCAAACTGTGCACAGAAGGGCTCGAACCTGATACCATCCTGTGAGGCGACAGTGCTAACCACCGCACCAGTGTGCCGTTACTGTTTGTGCTCATTACACTTACGTTGCTGTAAATGTAACTGAAATATTTCACATTCATTGAACCAGTCATCCTAATTATGTAAGTTCACTACATAAACAAAGCCATTTTTCATCTGTTTATACTCTGCATGCTTTGAAGCCTCTTTCATACACTCTTGTACAAAGAAATCTAAATCACTTAATTCACTGAGTGACACTTAAAAAAATGTAATACTTGTTGGGGCCAGTCTTCAGCATCCGTAGTTGGTTTATAATTCGTCATTTACGAGCAAATGTAGTCAAGTGAAGCGGGGACAGATGAGTCATGATGCCTCTGTAGACTTCTAGCTGCCAGTCAATGATCACGTGACTTTAGAGCATTAGTTTCAGATGTATGAGAATACTGACTCTGAACCTGATGCTGGAAACTCTGCTCTGTGGTCTCTGCTATATTTTGGTGCAACATTGCAGCCACAAAAGTTGACAACCCAAAGGTCACAGCTAAGAAATGCAGTCACAGAGAGTTGTGGTTTTTAATATTGTTTCATCAAAGTAAAGTTAATTTAAGTGGTTGAGTGGCACCCAAACAGAGGGACCTGAAGACACGATGACTTGGAGTGTCACACATTAAAAGAAAAAAATAACATGCTAAATGCAAAGAATAAATGGGCTAATATTACAGGCTGCATTAAATTCATGACCTGCTGGAGGCACAGCTAACTTATGGGCTAAAGCCTGCTGAGATAGCAGGTCCACAGCAGGGCGTAACAGCGTAACAATGGAAATAATGCACTGACCACATGCATGTATAAGACAAATGCACCGAACCCAGGGGATATGGCTTAAGACACCAAGATGAAGCAGATGAAAACCACAAGGTTGCTGACTAAGCAAAGTGCTGTATAAAAGGGTCGAAAGACAACAGGTTGAGTCTGCAGCTGACATGATGCATCCTCTGCACAAGTTTCTGCTTTTTCATCTCTTGACATGTCATGGACTTGGCAGTAAGATTATCGAATCTGGTTATAAATCTCAGGTCTGAAAGTGCTAAATTAACTCATCCTGTTTATTACTCTTATCTTCACAGCTTTTGGGAGTGAAATCATAAAAGGTAAAGTCGCCCCTAAGAAGTTAATGCTGTATATGGCCTCAGTACAAGACAAAAATGCTCAACATATATGTGGAGGATTCCTCATCAGTGAAGATTTTGTGGTCACTGCTGCACACTGTGACTCCAGGTGAGTTAAATTTCTCTACCAGCAATCCCTGATTCATATATTCAGAAATCATATCAAAATGCTCCCAATATTTTGCAAAATGTGTATCAGTTTTAGCATTTTTTATCTATTTTATTGGTTTTGTCAGCACAACTCAAGAAAAACTACTAACAACTTCTCAATGATCATTTGCTCAGAAACCCTGCAAGTGTTGTTCTTGGCACCCACAATCTGAAGAAGGTTGATAATGCCACAATGAGATACGCTGTGAAGAAGTGCAAACACCCATCCTATAAGGAACCTGCATCTGGGAATGACATCATGCTCCTCAAAGTAAGTAAATATTTATTCAGCCTGACAGTCTGGTGAAATCATCTAATAATTTCATGTTTAATTCAGTTCAGTGCTTCTCAAAACCATCAAAAACAAAGCACATTCCAATTCACTTCATCTTTCAGCAATTCATTTTTAACCTGAGGTCTGATGGAGGAGGAGGAGTGACTGGTCTTTGTCAGTTTTTTAATTTTGACTTTCAGTTTGTGTGTGTCTCCAGCTGTCTAAGAAAGTTCAATTAAACAACAGAGTACAACCAATTCAACTTCCAAAGACCGAGATTAAAATCAAAGATAACGCAAAGTGCCGCGTGGCTGGATGGGGTTTCACAAGAACCCGTGGCAAAGTTGTCGACGTGCTGCAAGAGGTGGATGTGCCTTTTGTTAACCTGGAGGTCTGTAAGAGAAAGTGGCTTCCCAGAAAAGTTGACCTTCCTGACAGTGTTATCTGTGCCGGTGGGTACGGCACAGACAAAGGGTTCTGTCAGGTGCGTTTTCTGTCCAGAGAAAATGTCAAGGTGTCAAGTCTAAATGTTTTTCTAGCCTTTAGAAAGTGAAGAAACAAATTAAGTCTCTTCCTTATCACAGGGTGACTCTGGTGGTCCTCTGGTGTGCAGCGGGATGGCTGTTGGTGTCGTGTCTTTCAACATGAATAAAAACTGTGACTACCCCAACATACCCAACGTCTATACCAACGTATCAAAATACCTCCACTGGATCAAAGAGATTAGAAAGAAAAAGTCTTGTTAAATGTAAGAATTCAGCAAATTTCTCTCTCATTCATTGTACAAAACTGTGTGCTTTTTGCTTGAAACATGCTCTATAAATACAACTATTATATATTACTATAGCTTCATCTTCTTAATTTAGTCTTTAGTCCAAAGACTTAAGTCTTTGTCTGAAATGAAAGCTTTCAAATGTCATACACACACACACACACACACACACACACATATGGCTCATATATGTATCAGTGGGCTATGTCAAATAAATCCACAATAAACAAAAAATGGTCTTGTCTCTGTGTTTTCACTTACAAACATCATCAAACTAAAGTTCAGTTGATGTGGCTGAGTAGTATCAAGAGTGTGGGTTTGAGTGGATGGGGAGGGGTTGGGGGGGCAGGAAGAGGGGCTCTGAGGAAACTGGAAAAAAACAATCTTAGTGTTTCATCTGTGCTCTTCACTTTAGAATTTAACAAGAATCACTTCAAGTAATGAACAATTAACCATGACCATTACCAAATAAATCAAGAGGCTGAAAGCATCCCAAATACAAGGACGTAAAACAAAAAGTGGTGGGTGAGAGACATGAAAAGAGATAAAGATGAGATGTGATAAATTATGTTATGCTAATCACGTACAGACTGCTGATGTTCGTGTTTCAGTTTGTAGGACAACAGCTAACATAGAGATAGCGCAGAGATCACACAAGCTGCAAACCACCGCAGCACAAAGAACATGGCTGGGAGTCAAGATCAGACAAATGATAACAAAGCCAACTGCTCTATAAAAGGGTTTGTTGGACACCCCAAGTCCACAAGTCCACAAGTAGTCGTCTTGCTGGCATCATGCGTCCTCTGCCCAAACTTCTGCTTTTTCAAGTTCTGACATGCCTTGGACAAAATGGTGAGCTTACACAATGTTTTTATTATTCTGCAATTTAATGAGAAACTTAGCCAGTTTGCATTGTACGTCATTTGCATTTTGGATTTTCACTTGTCTTTGCAGTTCTTGGGGATGAAATCATAAATGGGCAAATAGCCGCGGAGAACTCGATGCAGTATATGGTCTCGCTGCAGAACAGCAGGGGTCATCATGTCTGTGGAGGATTCCTTGTCAGTGAAGACTTTGTGCTTACTGCTGCGCACTGTGATGAACCGTGAGTGGCCTTCTTCTATCAGCAATCTTTGATTCATGTAATTAGAAATCATCTTAAAAAGACCTTAGAAAACATACTGATAACCTCCCAATGTCTGCTCATTCAGGACACCTGTTTCAACTGTAGTCTTTGGCACCCACAACCTAAAGAGGGTTACGAATAAAAACAGAAGACAAATTGTAAAGAGGTACAAAGATCCACTATATTGGAATGTAGGATATGGTAAAGACATCATGCTCCTCAAAGTAAGTTGTTGTTTTCTTTTCTTTTTAATTTAGTCATTTAATTTTTCATCAGCTCTGCATTCCAGTGATTGTTTTGTTTGATTGAAGTGTGATGTTGCTGGTATTGAATTCTCACTGATTTTATGTGTCTCTAGCTGTCTCAGAAAGTTCAACTGGGCAACAGCGTGCAAACAATTCCACTTCCCAAAACAGAAATGAACATACCAGAAAATGAAAATTGTCGTGTAGCTGGATGGGGTTTTACTCGAACTGGTGGCACAGTTGTTGATGAACTGAGAGTGGTGGACGTGTCGATCATTCAGCAGCAGGTCTGTGCGAGGGAGTGGTACGGGTACGGGTACAGTCTTCCTGATAATGTTATCTGTGCTGGTGGATATGAAACAAACAAAGGATTCTGTCAGGTATGCTTTTTGATTTCTTGTACAGAAATGCTACAGACATCAAGTAATAAATAAAACAAATGAAGGCATTTCCTCCTCACAGGGTGATTCTGGTGGTCCTCTGGTGTGGAAGGGGGTGGCGGTTGGTATTGTGTCCTTCAACAAGCAAGCAAACTGTAACTACTCAGATGTACCCAATGTTTATACGGACATCTCAAAATACCTTCCCTGGATCAAGAGCATCCTCAAAAGGCACTAAACTTTATGAGTAAAAATTTTACACAAAGTAATATGGTGTCTCAATATGCTTTGTCAGTGTGATTGAAATTCTAAATAAAAATTCATTTCAAATGCAATCTTTACGTTTCTTCTTTGACAACCATGTGACAAGCAGCTATGAGGTTTTAAATAAAGTAAAAAAGCTATGAAAAACTGCACTGCACAACAATTAAATGACGAAATGGAGGAGCAATTCTGAATGATATATTACCTATACTGTGAACATCTTGCATTTTCTACATGTGGGCAAAAAATATTGTAAATGTTACATCCAGTGATATGATAAAAATGATCTCTTCATGTGATTCATTGGGCACTTTAATCTCTGTGTATGTCTCATGACGCTTCATCTGAAGGCATGTCCAACGTCTATACCAACGTATCAAAATACCTCCACTGGATCAAAGAGATTAGAAAGAAAAAGTCTTGTTAAATGTAAGAATTCAGCAAATTTCTCTCTCATTCATTGTACAAAACTGTGTGCTTTTTGCTTGAAACATGCTCTATAAATACAACTATTATATATGACTATAGCTTCATCTTCTTAATTTAGTCTTTAGTCCAAAGGCTTAAGTCTTTGTCTGAAATGAAAGCTTTCAAATGTCATACACACACACACACACACACACACACACACACACACATATGGCTCATATATGTATCAGTGGGTTATGTCAAATAAATCCACAATAAAAAAAATGGTCTTGCCTCTGTGTTTTCACTTACAAACATCATCAAACTAAAGTTCAGTTGATGTGGCTGAGTAGTATCAAGAGTGTGGGTTTGAGTGGATGGGGAGGGGTTGGGGGGGCAGGAAGAGGGGCTCTGAGGAAACTGCAGCTCAGAGCAGGACAGGGCTTACAAGGCATTTTTAGAACTGACTAGGAGCTTGCTAACATAGCTGACAATAACACATGGTCCAGTCTCTCTTAATGTAACAAACTCACTCTGTAACACAGCTGATAGAGAGAACTTCAGCTGGGCCAGGAACAAAAAATTAATTTACCTTAAAGTGACAGCATCTGCTTGGCAAAGACAGTGAATCATCTGTAGCTGAAAGACAGACTCAGTGTTTGGCTTCGGTTTGCGATGCACTGCAGGGGGGATGTTCTTGGTTGAGGTTTCGTAAGTGAGCTTGAGATGTTTCCTCTTGAAGGGAGATGGTTCCTCAGCAGACATGCTGACAGACTTATCAAGCAGCTCCTGACATAAAGGAGGAGCGCCCACTAATGGGCAAAAGCAGAGAAACTATAAACTCACTCAAGCCCACTCTCTGCTGAGGATAAATACATAACAGCAACTTGATTATAGTTTTGCAAAGAGAAAAACACTGAATAAAGCAGTGAGAGTTATTTAATGCTGCAGACACCGATTGAGTTTAAAAACAACAGGTGTGAATGCTTGAATTACATGACAAATCCTTCCACCCAGTGATTGTTGGTTGGTGGTGATGGTGGGGGTTTTGCAGCATTTCCTCAAATAAGAAAACATGACAAAATGCTCTCTGTGTGCCTGTCCAGTATAGAAAACATGACGAAGAGCCATTGGAGGCACCTTTAAAATGGAGAAAGATGCTATGTAGCATATAAGCTGCCCTACATGCTAGAACATTTGCTGTCCTCTATGTTCCTCTTAATGATTAAATCATTGTTAAATGTGTGTTTTCATTACAGATGTGTCATAGTTGTAATATCTGAGTCGCATATTAAAACAAATGTCATTTTAATATTTTAAAACTGTTTCACCATAAATGCATCACAAATTTCTGCATCCTCATGCCTCACAGCAAACAGCTGGTGTTCCTTTTTTTTTGGTTTGTTCGCTTCTGCCTCTCAGACAGCCAAAAAACAAACATGACAGGGAGAGCTAATTTTATAATAAATAGTGTTATACATAAAGCAAGGTAGTGTTTTTGTTTGTTTTTGTCTGTGCATGTTTCTGTTCTTCTGAATGTACTAACTAATTTCATGACTGTGAGAACATTCATACTCAAATCTGAATGTGGAAGCTGTGGCTTCTGTGGCTCGTCTGGTTTATAGATGTGCTAAATATTTCTACATCACAGAATATTGGTGTTGCATCTGCAATCTTCACTTGTTAGACAAACTTCAGGCTCAGAATGAAATAAAGACAACAGAATAAAAAAAGGAGGCACATGCACATCCACCATTCCTCCTTGTTGCATCAAAACTTTTCCACCACTGGGTTGTCACTGTAGCAGGAGTAGGAGGCAAAGTGGAGTTTATTCACACCTGGACAAAATGGACATGGCTGCTCAGTGAGCAGAGGTCCTAAATGTAAAGGTCAGACTGGTGCCATTGAACTGTTTGCTAATGCTGCTGCCTGTAGACCACTGGCTGTCATGTACCACAGTGCCGTTGGAATCGTTGCTCAACGCAGCTCTTGCAGTCCACTCCACTGTTATGTGTGATCTTACTCAAATACATGTCAACATTCAAGTTTTTGCAGTTAGCTATGTTTCCCATGGTATAGTGGCAGAAATATCATTGGATGCTCTGGGCTACAAACAAAGATACTACAATCACAAGCTGACTGCAGTTATAAATGTATGTTTTATATGTATGTGTATACTGCATCTGATATTTATTATATAATTTATAAACATAAATACATATATACTTATTAAGTATTTTCAATATAATCAAAACCTTTTGCTCTCATAAACTGCTTTTGTCATGAAATCATGAAAGCATTAACAGACTCGGTAATGATTCTCCTTTAGACCACTTTGGTTTAAACTTGCATGTTAGTTTCATTACTGTTAAAACAGATGCAGGAAACTGGCTTCTGTGGTTCTGCTAGTTTGTCACAAAAGTCAGAAGAAATGGTTAAGTCAGCTGTGTTAACAGAACATACACCCACCCATACACCCAGACACCCACGCTAATCAATCGAACAATCTTAGTGTTTCATCTGTGCTCTTCACTTTAGAATTTAACAAGAATCACTTCAAGTAATGAACAATTAACCATGACCATTACCAAATAAATCAAGAGGCTGAAAGCATCCCAAATACAAGGACGTAAAACAAAAAGTGGTGGGTGAGAGACATGAAAAGAGATAAAGATGAGATGTGATAAATTGTGTTATGCTAATCACGTACTGACTGCTGATGTTTGTGCTTCAGTTTGTGGGACAACAGCTAACATAAGGATAGCACAGAGATCACACAAGCTGCAAACCTCAAAGCCTCAAAACCACAAAGAACATGGCTGGGAGTCAAGATCAGACAAATGATAACAAAGCCAGCTGCACTATAAAAGGGTTTGTTGGACACCCCAAGTCCACAAGTCCACAAGTAGTCTTCTTGCTGGCATCATGCGTCCTCTGCCCAAACTTCTGCTTTTTCAAGTTCTGACATGCCTTGGACAAAATGGTGAGCTTACACAATGTTTTTATTATTCTGCAATTTAATGAGAAACTTAGCCAGTTTGCATTGTACGTCATTTGCATTTTGGATTTTCACTTGTCTTTGCAGTTCTTGGGGATGAAATCATAAATGGGCAAATAGCCGCGGAGAACTCGATGCAGTATATGGTCTCGCTGCAGAACAGCAGGGGTCATCATGGCTGTGGAGGATTCCTTGTCAATGAAGACTTTGTGCTTACTGCTGCGCACTGTGATGAACCGTGAGTGGCCTTCTTCTATCAGCAATCTTTGATTCATGTAATTAGAAATCATCTTAAAAAGACTTTAGAAAACATACTGATAACCTCCCAATGTCTGCTCATTCAGGACACCTGTTTCAACTGTAGTTTTTGGCACCCACAACCTAAAGAGGGTTACGAATAAAAACAGAAGAAAAATTGTAAAGAGGTACACACATCCACAATATCAGAATGTAGAACATGGTAAAGACATCATGCTCCTCAAAGTAAGTTGTTGTTTTCTTTTCTTTTTAATTTAGTCATTTAATTTTTCATCAGCTCTGTATTCCAATGATTGTTTTGTTTGATTGAAGTGTGATGTTGCTGGTATTGAATTCTCACTGATTTTATGTGTCTCTAGCTGTCTCAGAAAGTTCAACTGGGCAACAGCGTGCAAACAATTCCACTTCCCAAAACAGAAATGAACATACCAGAAAATGAAAATTGTCGTGTAGCTGGATGGGGTCTTACTCGAACTGGTGGCACAGCTGTTGATGAACTGAGAGTGGTGGACGTGTCGATCATTCAGCAGCAGGTCTGTGCGAGGGTGTGGGGTGGTCTTCCTGATAATGTTATCTGTGCCGGTGGATATAAAACCAACAAAGGATTCTGTCAGGTATGCTTTTTGATTTCTTGTACAGAAATGCTACAGACATCAAGTAATAAATAAAACAAATGAAGGCATTTCCTCCTCACAGGGTGATTCTGGTGGTCCTCTGGTGTGGAAGGGGGTGGCGGTTGGTGTTGTGTCCTTCAACAACCAATCAAACTGTGACTACCCAGATGTACCCAATGTTTATACGGACATCTCAAAATACCTTCCCTGGATCAAGAGCATCCTCAAAAGGCACTAAACTTTATGAGTAAAAATTTTACACAAAGTAATATGGTGTCTCAATATGCTTTGTCAGTGTGATTGAAATTCTAAATAAAAATTCATTTCAAATGCAATCTTTACGTTTCTTCTTTGACAACCATGTGACAAGCAGCTATGAGGTTTTAAATAAAGTAAAAAAAGCTATGAAAAACTGCACTGCACAACAATTAAATGACGAAATGGAGGAGCAATTCTGAATGATATATTACCTATACTGTGGACATCTTGCATTTTCTACATGTGGGCAAAAAATATTGTAAATGTTACATCCAGTGATATGATAAAAATGATCTCTTCATGTGATTCATTGGGCACTTTAATCTCTGTGTATGTCTCATGACGCTTCATCTGAAGACATGTTGAATTCTGGTGTCTGTGTGACCATAAACACTTAAGCCTGAGTATGTGTCACACAGTTCAAAGAAAAGGCTGAGGGGACTGTGGCAGCCAGATCCACACCAAAGAGCCTTTGTGTTGTGTCATGTGTATAATATATGTATTAAATTCATTCAAATAAATAGTACTCACATACAGACATTAAAAGTCAAATAGGACAAAGGCAACAGAAAGCAATCAACAATGAGATGAAGAAGTCCAAAAAAGCTCAGGATTACCAAAGAAGAGGGAGTATGGATTTATGTGACCTTTATGGAAGTTCCTTCCTGGATCAAAGAAATTCTCAAACACAGTTCAGTCTACAAATCCTTCTAGTAGTTTGGTTTCAAACAATGCAGTGCTTCTTTTCCCAGAGTTGCTCAGTGTTCTGCAGTCAATGTACACTACCAGCCAAAAGTTTGAACATATCCTCTCCTACAGTGTTCTTTCTTTTTTAATTTTATTTAAAAATGTATGTAGTAAACAAAAAGGTGTTAAACAACCCAGAATATGTTTTATATTTCAAGAGTTAATTTTAATTCATGCCATTTCTTGCCTTCTTAATGCACTTTAGACCATCATTTGTCTTGTGAAAAGTAAGGGTACAGAGTCTACAGCCCTATTAGTGCTACTATAACTACTGTACAAACCCATATTATGGAAAGAAACATTCAGTTAAGTAAAGAGAAAAGACAGTCCATCGTTACTTTAAGAAATAATTTGTTGTTCCTACTGTGGGACATGGAGGAGGTGTGATGGTGTGGGGGTGCCTTGCTGGTGACACTGTTGGTGACTTAGTCAAAACTGAGGGCCCACTTAATCAGCATGGCTACCACAGCATTTTGCTGTGACATGCCATTCAATCAGGTTTGTGCTTAGTGGGACCATCATTTGTTTTCCAACAGGACAATGACCCTAAACGCACCTCTAGGTTATGTAAAGGCTATTTGTCCAAGAAGGAGAGTGATGGAGTGCTGCATCAGGTGACCTAGCCTCAACAATCACCTGATCTAAATCCCACTGAGATGGTTTGGGGTGAGTTGGACCGGAGAGTGAAGGAAAAGCAGCCAACAAGTACTCAACACCTCTGGAAACTCCCTCAAGAGTGTTGGAAAATAATTCCAGGTGACTACCTCATGAGATTGACTGAGATAATGCCAAGAGTGTGCAAAGCTGTCATCAAAGCAACAGGTTACTTGGTCACTTTGAACAATCGAAAAGAAAAAAACATATTCTGGGTTGTTTAACAAGTTTAACATGTTGACTATACAAATCCATATTTGCCCTGTCATAATTTCAGTGTCTTCTGTAGTCATATAGAATGTGGAAAACAATAAAAATAAAGAAAAAACATTGAATAAGAAGAGGTGTCCAAACCTTTTGACTGGTTGTGTACTTCATATTTTGTAAATCTAAGAATGAGAGCGAGTACATTTATCTACATTTAAGACAGTTTTACCTGAATTAAAAAAAAATCATGCTTCAATCCCACACAGCTGAGACACTCAACTGCACTCAACTGTAAAATTATTTAGTCTGCAGTGTGTTGCATTACACATAACCACAAACTCTCATGTGATGTAACTGCTGGAAAGAGGAAAGCGAAATAACTTTAACAATAAATTTAACCAGCGTAAATACACCCAGATACACACTAGTTTATTTTATCAGTATAATATCATCATGTTGCACTTTCAGTTCTTCAGTGAATGTGATTTCTGGGTGACGCAGTTGGAAGTTTGAACCTTCGGTTTGTTTGTTGGTCTTAGTTTCTCTAAAACCGCTATAACTCTACTGGTTTCTTGCACCAATTTTGAAACCATGTTTTGAAAATGCTGTTTTGTAATCCCACCAACAACTTATCACAAAAAAAACTGCAGCATGTTGGCAAACACACTGAAGCAATAAAGACCACAAAAGAAGCAAGACATTCTGATAAGACTGAGAGTGGAAGGTGTGGATTACACCAGAAGCCATGACAATCAGCCTCGTACTACTGCTGCTCTTCGTCCAGAATGGTAAGACACAAATGTACATCTACTACAAAGCTCAAATATTATCTTGGATAAACATAATAATGAGACATGATTCTGTGTTCCAGGAGTCGATGGTTCTCGTATCGTTGGAGGCAGAGAAGCCGCCCCTCACTCGCGCCCCTACATGGCCTCGTTGCAGGTCAGAGGTCGGCTGAACTGTGGGGGAACCCTTGTGAGAGAAGACTTTGTGCTCACAGCAGCACATTGTCGGATTCCTGTGTAAGCAATAGCTATTTTTTTTTTTTATTTCGTTTGGGATTTGAAATAATGTTAAAGCAGATGAAAAAAGAAAAATGTCATCATAATGACAGTGTTTTCAGAAATCTGAAGCTTTGAGAGAAATCACTTAATTCCCTAGTTGTTGTATACAACTTTTCCTATTTTCATTGGAGCCACTTATTTAATTGCATGTCACTCTGAGTGAAAATCAGCTGCAGGGACTTTTCCTTTTGCCAGACATGAGTAATCCATCAGAAAATATTGCATTTGTTTTGCTGTTTTTTTGTTTGTTTGTTTGTTTTGTTTATTTGTTTTGCCGTTTTTCTGTTTGTTGGTATAGTCAGGGATGCTCTCTTTGATAAAAAGTGAAGGTGGCTGAATGTTCACTCAAGTCTCTGCAAGGTGATTGTTGTGCAGTACTGAAATGAATGGAAAGCACTGATTTCAAAATGTTTATAGGGTATGTTGTTTTCTCTAAACAGACTCTCAGACTGATGTGAAAAATAATTTCTGTCAAAGAGGGATAATCAACAGCCCTGACATCATATCTAATGTCCATTTGTGGTTCATCTGTGATTTCCATAGACCATACACAGTTATACTTGGATCCGATTCCCTGTCTGGTAATGAGCCAACGAAGCAGGAGTTCACTACTGTCAGGTCCATTCCACATCCCAGCTATGATGGACATGCAAACGACATCATGCTCCTGAAGGTAAGGAATCGGTTTAATCAGTTTTTGCTAAAATTGAATCATATCTGAAGTTGAAGAATGCCTCTTTGTTGTTGTTTCTAGTTTGCACAAAAGCATAAAATGTGTAAACATTGCACAAATCTAAAACAATAACAATTTGCTGCATTTTTCAACCATTAATCTCCTTGTCTCAGCTCAACGGCAGGGCCCAACTGAATGATGCAGTGCAGCTGATTTCTCTGAAGAAGGGTAGGCTGAATACATCCAAGTGCATCACAGCAGGCTGGGGGGATGTGGGGGATAACAACACCTTACCAGCCAGGCTTCAGGAGGTCAACGTAACCACCCTCTCACAGCAGACCTGCCGCAGGAGGTGGCGAGGTGTTCCCATAACCAGAACAATGGTTTGTGGCGTTGGGGATGGCATCGCTAAAGGCTTCTGCTCGGTAAGAAAATAAACTGACTTGTCATTCATCGGGCACCCAAATTGGACTTTGAGAGAGTTTTTCTTAACCACGCAAAGTTGGAGGGACACTAAATATAAACATCTAAATGACGTGGATATCACAGGTACATTCAATAAATGTAAGCAAACCAGTTATTGTTAAGATCCGAGATTGTCTTTTTGATAGAAAACATATTTCTTCCTGCTGCAAAACTTTGCAAATACAATAAAATAAAAAGAATATTTTAAGTAGAGTAGACCTTTTGTTTAGTGTCTTGCATCTTTCTTCCTTAAGGGGGATTCAGGTGGGCCACTGGTATGTGACGGAGCTGCAGCAGGTGTCGTCTCCTTCTCTGGACGGCAATGTGGAAATCCCAGGACCCCTGATGTCTACACGCGCATATCATCCTTCAGCGACTGGATTACAAGTGTGCTAAACAGCAACTAGGCAAATTAGACTAAATGCAATGGGTTAATATGATGAATTGAGATGTACTTTCCAAGACGAGGCTCTAAACAAACATCTAGTGTTATGTCATTAAATAGCAGAGCTGTGGTTGTTGAGATTAGGTAGGTTATGCTTTTCTCACACCCACTTTTGCTTTCCTTTAAATTATATGCACTCAAAATGGATCAGGCAAAACTCCTATCAATACAAAGTTTTTTTAAGTATACTTAGGTGAGTGTAAAAATAACCTGAAAATAAAAATGGCAGAGTCCCACACACTTGTTTTGAGAATATGTATGAAACAGTGACACCACCTGTACACAATGAATAAAAGCATGAATTCTGTGGTCATAAGGTTGGTTCATGTTTGCATATTGAGTTGGTACATGGTATGCTTCATTCTGTTTCATTTACAGATGGCTGTATGGTCACACAGGGGAGGCATTCAGATGAACTACATGTGAAGCTTAAGTGTGTGCAGCCTGTTTAAAGGGCTGAATGCTCCTTCTTACAGCTAAACTTGCAGGTTTGAATCATGCCAATATGTTGTACATCCAAATGGTCATGGGTGAAATAGTTAAAATGAACAAAAGTACTTCACAGAGAAGAACTGGCATGGATTTCATTTTATTTTAGATATCAGATGTAGGCTAATAAAAGAGTATCAAATTGTGCACTGAGCTTTTAAGTGTTGTGTTAGATAAATAAAGACTTCAGATTCAAAGTGCTGTCATAGGCCTAACCGAGATATTTAAATGTTGTGCTTTTTGACACATAATAATGGCCAGTGGTGGTTCTACATTGAATTACTCCCCCGGGCGAGACTCCCAGGAGTCGACTTAACCGATTCACCTTGGTGACCACATAATTGTTTTGTATTACCTATTTTTATTTGGCCATTTCACACAATTCAGAAAAACAAAAATGTGCAGGAATTATAGGCCTGTATTTACAATATTATGAATGAAATGTGCATTATATGGAAGAAAGTCAAGGTGTGACTGACTTTTTCTACAGTGCCAGTGATAGTGGATCTCCCCCGCCCGTTCAATTTAGGGGGGACCCAGAGGTGAGCTGTCCCCCGCCCCCCTCCCCATTCAAACATGCTGGTGCGCCTGCAGCTGCAGGGGGCGCCAATGTGCCGATTCTCCACAGGGTGATATCACAAATAATAGAAAGCCACCGCAGATTTTTTTTTTCCAAGCGCTCGTGCCGCCCACCTTGTGTCATGAAAAAATGCTGCCCGGTCCCGAAGGCTGCCCGGTTCGCCCGTGCCTAAAACCGCTACTGATAATGGCGCAACATTCGACGCATTATAACTTTGTAACACATCCCTGCATGCCGTCTGCGCCTTTAAGATCAATGGTAGGCAATTCTTGCGTCATAGAAGGGTCGATTGTGTTGTGTACTATTTTCATAGTAATCATGCGACACTAAGACTGTAATTAGACCATCTCCGATAACGGCCCAGCACAGCATGCAGCGGTCGCCACAGCCCAACAACTATTTAACTCGTGGATTAATTTCGGTCGTTAAAAATCCATATTATAGTCAATAAAACACCAATTCCCAATATCCATTGCGCGTGTCTTCATGACATTCTCAGCGGTCATTGAAATCGAAGGCTTGCTGGGAACTAGAGTCTCCTCTTCTCAGCTCCCATTTTCCACAGGTTTCGCGAGATTTACATAGGGTTGGTGTGTGGCAGCATTTCTCTGTCAGACGAACTGAAAAATACTGATATGAAATCTGCGTAAAGGTAATGAAAATATGTTCCTAAGAGAGGACTGTAAACACCCATTTGATGCTGGTGTTTGTTACTTGCCATGAAGGACACCGCAGAGCGGATGTAGCTTGCCGCCTCCACTTACAGCAACATCTGCATTGAGGTAGCTAGAGCTAGGACAGACGAGTGTACTCCAGTGTCAGGTGTAGGTGTGTTGGATTTAGTCCAGGACAGGTGGCATATACGACATTAGTAGTTTATCGGGGTGGCTCCATCCTATTGTATACGTGACGATATGTCGCTAATGTGTAAGTTATTCACACTAAAATTTAACCCTCTAACGATACATACTGTCATTTGTCAGATACGGTGAAATGGCTGACGTATTCTCCTGAAGTTGTGTTAGATAGATTTTTATTGGCTTTTTAGTCTTTACATGAGGCGAGACTTGTCTGCTAACTAAATATGACAGTAGAAGTCTCGCCTTAGTAGAAAACGGTGACCTCTGTGGTTGTGTAGTTAAAGTAAAATACCCAGGAAGTAATGCCATCATTCTGACATAATCTATTGGCTGTTGTAGTTGTCAGTCTGTGCTGTGCAGGCTGCAGCCTGTCACATATCTGTTCAGACAGCCCAGCCTCTCAGCTGAAGTAGAGGCCTTCCTCATGTCATATAGTATGCATGTGAAGTTTGACAGCTGTTATATTCACTCACATAATAACTGAATACTGCCCTGTCTTTGTCTTAAGCAATAGCCCTTGAATTTCTGGAGGCATGTCCAAGAAAAGGGGCAGGTATGTAGAAACGAAACTGCTGTACGTTGTATGCCATCATTTTGATGCCATTAGTGGTAGTGGCAAAAACAAAACAAACAAGAAAACATAGATAGAAAGGTGGTTAATTCAGGTATAAACTCCTGGAATTAACCAATAGTTAATAATAGTAGTTTTTATCAGATTGTTGAAATTGAGGACAATAATTTGTATTATAAAAGTTTTGATGATGATTATGTTTACAAATAGACCTGTCCAAGAAGCATAAGCTATTTTGAAGAGGCTTCAGTTTCATCTACTTTTCAGAAACATCTCAAGTAAAAGTCATATGTGATCAAATATGTTCCTCATGTTGCCTACACTGATATCATAAAGCTTTTTATACACACGTAAGGTGCATAATTTGTTTTATATATTAACCACAGTCACACAGACCTGCATATTCATCCTGTTCTACCAGAAAGCGAAGTAGCGGGGAGCTGAATGACACATTGACCCCGGACCCCAACAGCATTCTGGGAGTCCGCATTCAGCACAACTGGCGTGAGAAGGGGAACCAGAGCAAATGGAAGGGAACGGTACTCGACAGGCTTACTGTGAACCCTTCCCTCTTCATGGTGAAGTATGATGGCTTTGACTGCGTCTATGGCATCGAGTTGTTCAAGGACGAGAGAGTGTCGAACCTACAAGTCCTGTCGGAAAAAGTTTGTGAGTTGGTTAGCCACTCTCTTAGGCTGTGCAAGCTAGTTTGCAACTGTTGGATTACAGTTTTTCATGTTTCTCTGTTTTATATTTTGTGACTGCGTCTGCACAGTAAACAACAAGATCAAGATACCTCCAGGGGAGGAAGAGCTGGTGGGCAAAGCCGTGGAGCATCTGTTTGAAAAAGAGGATGGAGAGAAGAATGAATGGAGAGGCATGGTTCTTTCCAGAGCCCCAATCATGACCAACTGGTATTATATCACTTATGAAAAGGACCCCGTTCTCTATATGTACCAGCTGTGGGATGATTATGCTGATGGAGACCTCAGGATTCTGCCTGAAGCAGGTACTGGTAATTTGGATGTAACAAAGACAGATTGATACTTTACTAAGGCTTCATAGATAGAATCAAATGCTGTGGGACATGAATATTTTTTTCCACTTCCACTCTCTTAATCTGTCATGGATAGCTTGTGAGTTAACCAGCGGTCACGGTGTTTGCAGATGTCTGTATTTATAACAAGTCTTTTCTTTATGAACTGGGTTGAGTCCCAGTAGCAAACAGCCGAGATTACATATTTTAAGTTTTCCAGCAATGTACTTGGGATTGAATTTGACACTGCTCTTGGGAAGATTAGATATCATCAGTGGTTTCTTCAAATCACTATTTCTGGTGATGTTCCTGAGGTCATGGGTATGTTTAAACATGCACAAATTGCTGCTTCTAGTTTAAGAATATTCATGTGATTTTGCACTCATAAACATTCACAGAAACTCCTCATCAAATCTAATTAAGGTGGTGAGAAATGTTAAGTTGGTCATAATTATTTAATGCCTATACTTTAAGTAGGTGGTGTTTGGTGAGTTACACACAAGCGGTTTTGTAGCCAACTCAAACGTACGTGTAATGTTGTAATGTTTCACTCTTCAGAAAACAAGCACCTGTTGCCCGCAGACAGGAAGCCAGGAGAGGAGACGGAGAGTCTGGTGGGGAAACAAGTGGAGTACGTTACTGACAAGGGTGTGAAGAGAACAGGCCTGGTCATCTACCAGGTCCCAGCCAAGCCCTCTGTCTACTACATCAAATATGATGATGACTTTCATATCCATGTCTATGACCTGGTCAAAACCACCTAGAGATAGTGGACACTTTATCCCACTCTCCAGCCTCCGTCCATCCGCTTCTGTTCCACTTGTTCTGATCTTGTAATTCAAAGCCATGGCAGGGTTGAATAGTTAATATGCTTTATTGTTTGGAAGAAAGTGCAATCTGTTTTTCATAAGCACAGCAGAACTGTAGCACTGCTATGCTTGGCTATTTTGAGTGGAGGGAGTTGACTTGTTTTATTGTTGCTGCTCTACTTTATACTTTAAGTTTTGGACAGTCCAAGATTGCACTGCCCAACATCTGCAAAGAGCAGTTGCTACTGCATTTGCATTGTTGCCCCTGAGATACTCACTGATCTGTCCTTAAAGTAATTATCTTAATTAAATTCCAGTATTTACTTAAAAAGCTGCTCAAAATTTCCTTTTGAAGCCATTTCTATTGGGTCATACTGAATAGCTAGTAAGCATGATATACTCATTATGTTTGGTATAGATGTCTTCCACTGAGGCATTTACTGAATTAGAGAAATACATGTGCTGTATTTATCTGCCCATATTATCAAATAATTTAGTGTTAGCACTGGAAGGGATGAATGCAAGCAGCATTGTCAAATCACCTGAATGGAGCCCTTATATTTTCAAAAGCCTTTTAAAAAAGAAGTATGCTCATGTGGCAATATACTCCAGCACCTTTGCTCCATGTATCATCAGATCCTCTTTAGTGGTGATGAAGATGCAGTTTAAATTCTCATTTCAATTTGATCCCACACAAATCATCAAGTGCCTTCCGGCTTATCATTCCGCAATATTGTACATACTCTATTGCCAACTATCTAAGCTCTGAATGAATCCTGGTGTATTAAGGCTGCTATTTGGTTTTCATTCAAAAGTGGTGACACTGACAGCTTGAGGAAAGTTTTGCAACCATCAGGTTAAATGAGTCCTGTGTTTTTGCTCTTAATGCGGTATGAAAGTGTTATTTAAATAGAACATAAATCCTTGGTTGTACAATCTCACTTTTAAAATTGTGGGGAGCACTTTATTGTATAAAGTTTACATGTTTAGGTTATGGTGTGCAAAATAGTTTCCCCACATTGCTTTTTTCTTAAGAGCAAATGTGGCAGAATAAAAGCTTTCTAACTCATGCATGAATAAAAAAAAAATAAAGAAAGAAAAAACACTTGTTGCAATACAGATGAGTGTAAAATGCCTTGTAATGTTGCCTGTCGTGATTGCTCTCATTTATACAAATATATCATCCAAGCTCTGCCGGCTTTTAGTGTATGGGTTCATAATATACAGTATACATAAATTATAAACTGAATATGTAACAGGTATAACCAACTGACAAACCAGTTTGTTGCCGAATTAACTCTGATTCTAGTCTTTATAACTTTTGTCTTCACATGTATGCTTGCAGTATGGTGTTGGTATTTCATTCCAACTTGGTCACTATGTCCTAGTTGCTGAATTGGTCATGGCCTTCTTCAAGTCATTCAGTGTATCCCTCGGTAAACTAGCAAATCAGTAAATATACTATAACTGTTTATTTTTAACTGGCAAAACTCTGCATGTGTCATCTGCACAGTGAGAGTGTCTGGATATTGACAGTAGAAGTGACAATGTATGGCAGAATCAGTACCATCTGTTTAACCCTTATTTAAAAAAAATAAATAAATAAAAAAGAAGAAAAAGAAGCTAACGCTATACATCACCGCTAATGGTGTTGTGGAGTGTTTTTATGTTGTGTACAGTGGGGTTACAAATGACTGAAATGACTCTGTGCTCTTCTTCACGCTTTTGATCACTTCCTCCTGTTCTGAAGTTGTAGCAGCAGCAGCCCATTGTTGTCATTATTTTGTCATGAAGAATAAAGATTTTTGCACATTTGTGTGGTCTTGTTCTGTGAACACACTACCATGGTCCACATGCAGTACATATTTTGTCTCAACAAATCAAACTAAATACTGGATGTATTTTAAGGATGATGTATTATTTAGTTACAATTGGTGAGACTGCATATATACAACAAACACTCTCTTCATAACATTTGGATGGTGTGAGAACAGAAGGGGAGTAACATATTGTACATTAGACACTGCAGAGCAAAATTAAAAGAAAGATGCTTCCTAGCATTATGTACAATACAATTCCAACTAATGCCACTATCATTTAGAAAACCACAGTTAATCATTCAGGAGACTACACTCAGCCAAATTTCAGCCAAACTTCTTTACATCCTGCATTTTCCTTTCATGGAGGGTATTTCTTCTTTCTTGTGAGGGGTTACACCTTTTGAAGAAGCAGTGTCATTTTGAGTGCAAAATTCAGGTTGACCAGAGAGCTCTTGTTCACTTGGTGAGGTCTTTTAGATACAGCAAACACTGATTTGCATAATCATTTGCTTTTGTTGGAGCCTCCGAAAGAGATGAAATTGTCCACCGCACTCCTGCAATAAAAAAATAAATGATTAGGGTTTGATGCTCCACCAAAAAAGAAATAAATAAATGAATTAACATGCTAATCTCAGAATAATAACAGTGATGCAGATATTTATTATTGCACTGCTGTAATGCTAAGAATATCAGTCCATCTAACAAAAGAAGTGCATGATCACAATTTAAATCTGGTCACACTCAAAAACACAAACTTGTGATGTTACAAAATTTGCATGCTCTCTTTTCTTTCAGTTCTTACCAGAGTTCCACGCCTCAACAGGAGAGAATTCAATCTTGGGCACGGTTGGAAGCTGAGTCTGGGAAGAGGGTGGATCAGTTAGTTTGAAAGAGCATTGTACAATGCTTTGTAGTTGTGAACATTACATTGAATTCACATTAAATCTTGTAAGAGTTCAAAACCAGAAGAAAGAGATAATGAGTGACATGTGGAAGATATAATTTCGGCTGACCACCCTTCACGTGTGATATTACTCAACATCATGTGGATAAATAACGTGCCAGGTCTACCAGTGGCAATTATAACTGAGGGATGACATTTTGGTACTTCACTTACAACTAGGAACAGCCATCTCACTCCAGAGTTACACCAGAATAGGAATATGAAATACATAATGAAATATCACTGGTAAACTCTGTAGAAAGATACTAATTCATGGTTGACTGCTTAAGTTAGATGTAAGTAAGTAAAAAAAATATCTGGAGTAGTTTACTGTCAAACTAAAATTACTAAAAACTATGTCCCCAAAATTTAGTGGAAAAAAAGGTCTGTTGTGTTCAGGTTAGAGCTGCTATACGGCCTCCTCATGCTGAAATGCATCCAGATGTGTGATAAGAGAGAAATAAAGAATGAGTATTATTTTATTTTTACTGGCTCTTTACTGTTGTACTGTAAATACTATACATACAACATTTCTGTCTTACAACTCAATTAAAAATGTGTCACGATATGGCAGGACACTTAGGTAAAATTAAATCATTTAATCGTTTATTGTAGAAATCATCAAAAGCATTGAGAGGGGCGTCTAAAACATTGACTGCATCAATGTCCTTCTGTTTCATTAGTATGCCTAGAAGTCGTCCTGAGTCAGAGTTATGCTTGAGCAGGGCGTCTTATCTGTACCTCCAGGCCAAAATACTTCATCCATTCCTCTATGGCAGGGGGTATCGCAGTCTTGGCCTTGTCCAGGGCCTCTGAGCCCTGCTCACTGCTTCCCATCAGACCAGAGTCACAGGCAACGTAGAGAGCTCCACCTGCAATGGTCACCTTGGTGGCCAGTCTGAAAATTAAAGAACAGAGGAAATCAAGCTCTAAGAAAGGATCACCCACCTCTGTATTCAGTCATAAACATGCAAAACTTATTAAAAACACGATTACGTATTAATATTACAGCACACCACGTTTTTTTAGAAAGCATTTTGATGATCACTTCGTTAATAGTGACACTTAGCAGTTAGCTATTAATAATACATTAGCCAACTATACCGAACGAAGAAAAATTGCCTCAGTTAAAGATAAAAAAAAATATTTTTGACTTATTCAACAAATTAACTAGCCAATCACTGTGCAAAATGGTTGAAGATGACAGCTGTAGAGCTCTCGGGCAGACTGACTGTTATGCTAACATAGAGTCAGTGAGCTAACAGGCTAATAGAGCAGCTAGCGCCTTCACGAGCATTAGCTTCTGGGGAATTAAACGTGAAATTAAAAATACTGACTTCACTACTGGCAAAATCCTTGCCGCCATGGTCCACAGCGGGGTCGTTCCCTTTTACGTACTGTTATTCGTACGCCAAGAAAGAGTTGAAGTAACAGTTTCCTTGCTGACGGCTATCTTGATAGCACCACTGAAGGGCAACCCTGCCTCAACTCTCTGCACAGGAAGAATTGTCAATAAAGTTTCCATTTCAAAAGCTAACGTAATTTAGGAGATGCAGATTCGTTCTTTTTTAAACAGCAATTTAAATCACAATTTGTCACATTGATGGGGAAAAAAAATTGAATAAGCTGTGATAGTTAATTAAAAAAAAACACGATTGTAATATGTTATTTCTACATGAGAAGCAGATCAGACCCGATTTAAGTTCAATGAACGTTATCTGTCAACACACCCCGTTCACACGTCAAGAGAAAGAGAGAGGAGGGCACTACATAAATGTCATTAAGTTTCGTCACATTTCCCGCAAAGGCCGTTTTACAGATTTAATTGCGGGAGACTGAGCTCTGACCTGAACACTTTGCATTTGACCACCAACAAGTTTACAAAATGGGAACTTTCACAAAAGTCGTATTGGCTAGTATATGTGTTGCTTACCTGGCTGTCAAGTGGACTGCACCCAGTTTTAATGCAGGTAAGAGAAACAGGCTATGAACTATAGCTACTGGATGTTGCTCTTTGACAATGCAATGACAAGTTTTGTTAGAGCTAGGCTACAGGTGGTTTTAACATAGGTATTGCAGTGTTGACAGGCTTGTGTGTGAAGACTGCCTGTGGTACAGTGAGTCCTTGCAATCTTCAAACACAAGACCCCAATAAAATAAATAATATAAAATAACTAGCGTTGCAAACAAACTGGGTTGTGACATAGTTTAAGGTGGTGAAGTGTAGTAACTGGCCAATTGTCTGCAATTAGCAAAATTGCTATAGGGTAGAAATAAACCTTTAAGTTATTTTGTGTGTAAAATATTTCGACTGTTTTGTGTTTTCTTCTCCCACTGCCAAGAATCATTTGGATGCATGCAGTCTAACACACCTGTTTAATGGGCACTGGGTGCGGTAGTGAGGCTATGTGTTCAATTGAACTATTTTCTACATCCGGCATTACGAAAAAAAAAACCAACCAGCAAAAATGTTTTGCAAATCTTGACTTGTATCTGCTATATGTTACTCGTCTACACAAAATTTGCAGAATGAATGAAAAATGTGCATAAATTACGAAATAATGAGTTTGTTTTGTGTTTTTTGATCAATAAGCCTATCAAAAGCTTATTGATAAATTTGGATCTGGAGATGGCTGATTTACAAAAGAAAATCCGCAGTAGTGCGGATACGATGTGTTAATTTCATTGAACTAGATAATCTAAACTGTTTTAGAACACTGTGTCTGATAAGTATCCATTTAAACCATACAATAATTTCAGGCCAGTTTATAACCTTGTGATGACCAAAATCCCTTTTCATGTCTTAAACACACATACACACAAAAGAAATTCTAAATGTTATTAATCTTTAATCAGAAGTCTCTATGCTGCCCCAACTGGTACTGTGCTTCAACTTCATGGTCCACACTTTAATATGGATCATGATTGCTGCTCTGCTTTGCCCAAAATATCTGCGTATGATAATAAGACAAGTTTAATGTTCGCCTGGGGAAATTTAGGAAAAGAAGCACAAAGTGAGCGAGTAATCTGTTGTAATCTGACATGCTTTCTGCTTGTGACTGAGGCCTCACCAGTGAGAAGAGACGGCATGTTCAGATGAGTGTAGAATCGATTTTCTGCAAGTAATGACATGATATGGTTTGAGTCATTAACGTACTGTTAATGTATCCGCATGCAGGGTTTTCAATAATTGCAGCATTGTGTCACCAGTTGAAAAGCTAATAGTAATCAAACCTACTAATATTTTTACATGATTGCATTTTATAAATGGAATGAATACAAATGAATTGAATAAAAATGGAAATAACTGGAGGAAAAGTGTGGATGATTACACATGTAGCTGAACATGTCATTGGAACGAAAGGTGCTGATATGTGCCTCCATATTGAAGGAGGCTTGAGGTGGGGAAGAAAACATTGTTTTAAACCTGTATCTTACCAAAGTCTCAATGACAGCAGACACAGATCTTTTTACCACCCATATAAAGTAGAGATGGAGGTTTCTGGGTCAGGGTCAGAGGTTTTGTTTCCTAATATGTTGAAACATTATACTGAGGGCTGTGATTGGTTTATCTTTTTATGGCAACAGCCAAGGCGCTTTTGTATTTGAACTGAGATAACAGTTGAATACCATCAAGTTCATTTGATGAACTTGGTCCTCTGTTGACTGCATATAATTTTCTATTTATGAAGATTGTGTCATATATCTGTTGGCACAAATACCAACATCATTGTCAATATATTTAAAAGACCACATCAGTGACACTGTGTTTTGAATATTTATTCACTGCCATCAGCACAACTGGGTTTCCAGTCCATGTGAGCATGTGTTTGTTCCTGTGTGTCTCCTCTGTTTCTCAGAATCTCTCAGAGGTGCCAGGGTATTGGTGACTGGGGCCAGTACAGGTATTGGTGAACAAATGGCATATCATTATGCCCGCTTTGGGGCCCAGATAGTAATTACAGCAAGGAGGGAGAATGTGTTGCAGCAGGTCAGTGAACTTCAAAATATAAAAATGGACTCAAACCAATAAATGTGCACACCAGTAAACATTAATTCTGTAAAAAATAGGATAATAGTAAAAGGTCAATAAAGATGTTCTTCAGTTGGCCACTGTTTTTGTACTTTTTTCAAAATCTGCAAAGGACATTCAATCCATTCTTTGTGATCTGTGATTTACAGGTAGCAGAGAAGTGTATGAATCTGGGGGCCCAGAAAGCTCTCTACATAGCAGCAGACATGGGCAGTGATTCAGAGCCGGGCAAGGTGATAGATTTTGCTCTGGAAAAGCTTGGAGGGTTGGATTACCTGGTTCTCAACCACATTGGCCCAAGCCCCTTCACCATGTGGGATGGAGATGTGGAGCACACCAGGTGGCTGATGAAGGTAGTGTAGCATTTTAATGGTCTGTCAGCAGATCAGATGAGGGAGATGCACTGATCTGTGTGTGTGTGCTTGCATGCGTGTGCTTTCCAAAGGTTAATTTCTTTAGCTACGTTCAGATGGCTTGGAAAGCTCTGCCCTCTCTTGAGCAAAACAAAGGATCGCTGGTGGTTGTTTCATCACTTTTAGGTAGGTTTGCCACATCATTTTCATACACGTGTTGATGAGAGTGAAACATGGATGTGCACATACATTATTATTTACAAAGATTTACACTCATTAATTGCAAGTAATATATAGTTTGGCCTCATTATTTCATACTATAATATATATGTATAATAGAATAGAGTATATAAACAAGTTGTTTTCTAAGAATAAATAAAATGAATACGTTGAAAACATGATTAAAAATGTTTTTAAAAAATGTCCTTTTTCTTTACCTTGGACACAATCTTACCTCAAGGTCTATTTAGTAGCTATAGGAACTTTTAAGAAATAGTGGAAGTTTTTTTTTTTTTGTTTTGTTTTTTTTTAACTTGTCCTTATTAAAATAATAGTAATGTGTAGTTTAAAACATCAGCTGAAGAATATATGTCATATGATCCAGACCACATGTAAATCCACAAGCAAATTTCTTCCCACAAAACTTGTTAATTTGTATCTTTGCACTAGTCAAGACTAATAATTCTCTAATAATTTACCTGATGCCCCACAGGTAAAATGCCCAGCCCATTTGTGGCACCGTATACGTCAACAAAATTCGCCTTGAATGGATTCTTCGGGGCCCTTCGGCATGAGCTGGCTATGAAGTCGAGCAACGTGTCCATCTCTATATGTACTCTTGGACTCATTGATACTGAGTCAGCTATGGAGAAAGTCAGGTTAGTCAGGCATGCAGTAAGTGTTGTTAACCAAAGTCCAAATGCAAAATGTCTCACAGCCACTGCAATCTAACCACTGATGCTTTTACATTAATAACCTGGAATATTTGGCATATTTTTTAAGCTGTAGTAAGAGCAATATTTTTCTCTTTCCTAGGGGTGTCACTAAGGTACCAGCCTACCCTGCTACAGACGCAGCCCTGAACATCATCATTACAGGAGCTACAAGGCAGTCGGAGCTCTTTTACCCTTGGTTCACCTACATTGTGGCTCTTAGCAAAGACTGGTTCCCTCCCGTCACAGACTATATCATCCAGAACTCCTACAACTACAGCCCATGAAAAACATTCATCTGTAGTACCATTATGCATGCTCTAGACAAATCATAATACATGAGTTATTATGATTTGGTTTAGAGTTTAGAGTTTTGATGTCATATTTATCATGTGTTGATACACACTGGGCATGATGATGCTGTGGTTTGCCCTGTCTGTAATTAACATACAACATATTTCACTAACCAAGTTTAACCTTAATATTCTGACGCAACCAGATGTTTTGTGCAAGTGTTTAACTCTCCAGTTGGTAAATTACTTTCCCTTGCAGCCAAATGGATCAGGTTACTATATTTTACAAACTGAAGCTCGCTCTCCTTTCTACATGTTTCTTTTGGGAGAGGCAGGTTATAAAAAAGTCTGAAAGGCAGAAAAACTTATGGCTTGGGTTTGTTTCTTGTTGGCCTACCTCAAAGAGATTAAAAGCTCTTTGTTCCTATCTGCACAGTACAACCATCTGCACAGTCCACACTATAGGAAGGGAAGAAAAAGGGTGCAAATGACATGCAGCAAAGGTTACCCAACTGGAACCGAGCCTGGGATGTTGTGATCACACTAACGTTGTCACAATTTTAAACTTTCATACAATACTAGTGGAAACAAAATTAAACTCAATATCTCTTTCGGTATTACAACAAAAAGAAAATTAAAGTCCTAGGTACACAAAATCTGTGCTTTTACTGTCCACAAACCAACAAATCAATATCAATATTAATATCTGTACAATATAGGATTGAAAATCTGATTGTATTTTTTATTTTATTTTTTTTTAAATAACTTGGGAACTTGTCATGAACTTGTGGTATAGAAAAGAATTCAAGTACTGTACTTTTGAGAACCTTGTATCAGAGTATAAAGTCTGAAACACTAAAACACAAGGCCGCCAGGATGCCTCATAAAGAGTTTACTTTGTGTGCAAAAATGAATCGCAGCACAAAGAACAATTATAAACTGTTCAGCCTCTGATTATTGAGGCATTATTGTTAAGAGTGTGGCTGGCTGGAACATTGAGTTTTTTTTTATTTATTTTTGTAATTTAAATACTCAATCCTGCACATTTTAGAAATTTTAGGAGGACAATGGTCAATACTTGTTCAAAAAGAGGCTTTCTTCTGAATGAAATGTTGCTTAGAATGTCCATATGAGGGCAGTAGTACCAAAGTAGTGAAGTAAGGTTACTTCACCCAACAGCAAAGAGTGAAGTTCCTTCCCTGTGAAGAAATAATCCTTAATAGCAGAGTGTCGTGCATTTGATGGTGATGTAGCAATTTGTTTGAAATACTTTTATCTTAAATGTTAAGAGTTTTGTTGAAAGAAAGCCAGTCCTGTGTGTTCACAGATTGAAGCATCAGATTCTTTTAAAACCTCCATCATCATATCAATCCTCATCCTCCCTGTTCCTTTTCCTGTCTTCACTGTTCTTCACTCCTGGATTCCTCAGCATCTCCGTTCTTCTCTACTTCATTTGGTTTCTTCTTTCCATGTCTGGCCACAGCAGGCGTTGCAGACTTCCTACAGAGCAGGACTTTCTCAGTGGGTTCTTTTGTGTCTTTGTTCATCATCCCCCCCAAAGCACCGCAGGCTTCCAGTGAAGCTGTTGGCTCAATCCTTCGCGGTGGTCCCTTCTTTATTGTAGTACACCCTAGAGGTTATACCCTGCTGATAGGGTGGTTTTCTACCGTGTACCCAGAGTGAGTTGTCATTGTCAAAAACAAATGCCTCACTAAAATTGATGAGTTTGATTTGAAAAGTTGAGAAACAAAATGAAGAGACGTGTTTTCCTGCTGCATACAAATTACTCTCTCAAAACAGGGAAAAAGTGGCCTTGAATCTGTCAAATGTTTGCACCATTCTGTTGTATTAATACAGTCTTTCAACTGGTATCACTGATGGGAAGACATCACTGGAATACATGTACTCTTTGTCCTTATCTTGATACACAATTCAATTGACATGATTTGATAGAATTGTGTCGATGGTATAATCTCCCTGCAGATGCTGTGGAAAGAAAAAAAACGCTCTCTCTCACTCTCTTTTCTTCTCATTCTTTCTGTCTGTTTCTCTGTCACACACACACTAACATGGAGGGGCCTCCCGGGAAGGAGAGCAGGCATGGCCTGGGAGAACAGCCAGAAACACCTGCAACAGATTAGTGTTTCTAATGCTAGGTAATAAATCCTCTCACCCTTCTCTAGCATCTACATCTCCACCAAGCATGGATCTTATAGGCTGAGGAGCATCCACCCACAACACACACACATCAGTGGATGTATTTATTTTGTCTTTCTTACTACCCATTGTTGTGCATGCTGTAAATTCTAATAACTATTCTGTTGGTTCAGTATCATGGAGGTTTTGCCCAGGGTTTTAGACTGGGCTCTATATCAAGATCAAACATTTTCATTATGACCGCAAACAGACAAGGCCAAGACCAGAGCTGAGGCTGGTTGGTTTACTGACTACACATAAAACTTGAAAGGTTGCAGACTGATTGGCCAACTGGATTCTCATTTACAGAGGTTTGTAATAGAGGTTGAATTCTGCATATTATTTAATGTCTGTGTGGACAGATAAGTAAGACAATCTGTACATGTGATACAGTTGTAAAATCAAATGACATGTAAAATAAGTCTATAATCTTTTTTCCGTATAGCATACAGTCTGTCCTCGGTTTTATGTTTGCACTCAACGTTTGCTGATGCAGCAGAAATGTCACGTTACAGACCATAAATAGTCACCTATCCATGGCAATAGTCCGGTGCTCGTACTCAACCATCATCCACCAGTCCCAATTTATGATTCTCTCTCGTCCTGCTCATTTGAGCACAAAGGACGGCCTTGAGCGCTACAGAAAAGAACGCCCTTGTTGCACACACATGTATCTTGTCATGCATGCTCACTGGCTCGGGAATGGATGTACGACTGTTAAGAATGGGACTCGAGAGCTGCCTGTGTGAAGGTGGCTGTGGGGACAGCGAAGGAAACCACAATCCAGAGGTGACACACAGGTGACATGTCAGACCTTCAGTAGCAGATGCACTGAAAGCAGTAAGACTGAAAGGAATTTCATACCCACAAAATATGATTTTAAAAACGTACTGTAATTTTATTTGTCCTCTCATGTCTGTACATGAGCTAAGAATGTCCAGCACAATGCCAGAGGTAAACTGGCAAAGAAATGTTCTCACAGTTTTGTTTTTGTAAGAATGTAAACACATGAGATATACCATATTAGCTAAGTGAGCTTTGGCGGTGCTGGCGGGCAGATTTTGTTACCTTTGCACAGAGCCAGGTTAGCCATTTTCCTGTTTCCAGACTGTATGCTAAGCTAAGCTAGCCTGCAGTGTCCAGCTATGTGTTTAAATAACAAACAGGGGAATAAATTTTCTTGTTTTAACTCTCGGTCAGAAGTACGTTTT